>NC_139406.1:82980999-83676416 GCF_905368555.1 Meleagris gallopavo
CTGTGAGGATGTGTCAGCACCATCCTGGAATCATCCCCCCAAAAAATCTATGGTTGCTGAAATATCCTTTCATGAGTCTTTAATATAACCAAAATCTGGTTCTACGTTACTCTAACCTGATGCTCCTGACAGTTCCTATTATTGTGAATTTTAAAGCTAATTATAGTTTCAAATAAATCCTATTTGTGCTTATGGGAGGTTATCATCTGGATGCTCCCGCCTGAGGGATTTAGCCTACACAAGGTTGTGAACAGCATTTGGTGGTCTCAACCCCAGTTCCTGAGCTGAATTGTCTTGCCAAGAAAGAATTGGTTGACACTCCCCTTGGAGGTAATTGCCTTCCACTGCCTACTAAGACAAAACCTGATGAAAATATTTACCACTTCATTACACTGCTTTGTGTAATTCAGCTGCTTTGTTTTGCACATTAGGTGATATTAAGAAACACCTACTTTGTGGTGTAGCCTGGATAAATTATGTGATATCCATAGGACTTCAGTAACGGTGTAGATAAACACTGAACAACCTCAGATCACACACAGTTACCAAGGGACTTTTGACCAAACACCACAGCCAGTGCCAGACAGCTGACAAGGTTCATAACAGATGTAACTGCCCCCAGAATGTGTTAGCCATGTAGGCTGTCAGGAAGATGAACTCCTCAAACCACTGCTTCTGAGATCAATAAAAGTATCATTCAATTGCTTTCCTATCTTGGGGACTAGAAAGTAATTTCTATTTTGAGGCTTTGCTAGTTTCTAGATCTGGAAACTAGGAGTAAAAAAGCCTGATGTCAGCAGAAAATGTTTTAACATGATGTTATACTGCATTTGTTAAAAATATTTACTTAAATAATTAAATACCAGTTTGAACCATAAATCTAGTATTTTTATGTTAAAAATATTTGTATGTCTTTTAAAATTGAAACACCTAGCAAGGCCAGTGTTCTCTTTGGAACAGCCTCAGTTTTGATAGATGTGATTATTTGAATGATGTATTCATTCAATAGATAAAAAGTCTAAATGTATTATGTTTTCTCTAAATCAATAATGACCTTCACTGAAGAATTACTCTCAGATCATTCGTATACAGGAACAGAGCACCTAAAGAACCCATTTGGGTGGCACTGCAGAACAAAGTCTGTTTTTCCCTATTTGCAAGATGTACTTGGATGTAAAAAAACACCACAGGCATTTTTCTCTATAATGTCATAAAATCATCAAATCATTAAGGTTGGAAAAAACCTCTAGCATCATCTAGTCCAACCATCCACCTACCACCAATATTGCCCACTAAACCAAGTCGCTGTCACTTCTCCACATTTCTTGAACACCTCCAGGGACAGTGGTGACTCCACCACCTCCCTGAGCAGCCTGTTTTATGTTGTATACTGTAATCAATAGCAGTTTGTTCAAAAAATTAAATGTATTTCTGGGAAAAAAAAACAACCAAAAACAACAATCAACAGCACCCAGTGCTTACATTCCTATCCAATTCATGTTTATATTACATTAGCTAATTTCTCTCTACTCAGGGATTTTGGAGAAGTGAGCTGGTTAGTTTAATAAGTGCATATACATGATGTATACGTATATAGAACCTTATCAGCATGCAGCATGCTGGCTCTTGGTTTTGGTCAGGAGTTATTATATATAGCAAAACTACTGCATAATAAAATGCCAACCTGATTTTTTTAAATTTATTTTTGTCTAAGAATAAAATGATTGCTATTCATGTAGTCAGGGTGCTAACTTTCATTCTGGCTCAGGAGGCATTCTGAAGGAAGATGTGTTTCTTTTCAGATCTGGGTTGAGTTCCAAATATATTTCTGGACTCCAAGGAAGTACATAACACTGCTGATGATATATTGTTATTTCATGGCTATAGCAGAAAAGTTCTTTGGCCTCTTAAGTTGCATAATTCTATTAAGGCAGAGCTTCATTTGCATTTAAACCACTTTTTCTATGTGTTAGATATTTATTGTAAACTTATGGTAACTGAAGTATCAGCTTTATTCTGCTTCTGCTGAACTCCCTGCCAGATTCCTGAGGCCAATACTGCAAATGGAGTTCAGAGAGTTTGGCTCCGAGTGCCGTGGAGTTTTTTCCAGGAAAATTTTTCTAGACAGATATTTGCCAAAAAATAACAAAATAGTTCAGAAGGCTAGCAAAATGAATGTACTCCCCTTGTAACTGAATAATGGCCTCAAGGGTAAAGCAAGGGAAATTGAGGCTGTACTTGAGATCTGAACCTTCTGTATGATACGAGGTAAATGAGCACAGCTCAGTTTTCTCCTTCTTTCAGACTGGGAAATAATTGCTGATCTTTTCAGATGAGCTGTGAAGATGAATTACTTGAGATATTCATTCAGTCCTAAAAAGCCCTGAGTGTTCTTAACGTGTATTCCCATTGAACCATCAAGCACCATAAGTCTCTTTTATGTCAGTCCAGGTGAAGGCTGGTAGCCAGTGGTGTCCCCCAGGGATCTGTCATGGTTCCAGTACCTTTCAACATCTTTAGCAATGAAATAGATCGTGGGATTGAGTGCAGCCTCAGCAGGTTTGCTGATGACACCAAACTGAGCAGTCAGGTTAATAGAGCTGAAGGAAGGGATGCCATCCAGAGGGACCTTGATAAACTGTAAAGGTGGGCCTTTGTGAACCTAATGAGGTTCAACGAAGTGCACTTTTGACAAGGCAATCTCAGATACGTATAAAAACTGGGAGAAGAACTCCTTGAGAGTAGCCTTGCTGAGAAGGACTTAGGAGTTCTGGCTGATGAAAAATTTAAAATGAGCCAGCAGTGTGCATTTGCAGCCCGGAAGGCCAACGGTATCCTGGGTTCCAAGAGAAGAGAGGTGGCCAGTCAGGAGAGGGAGGTGATTGTCCCCCTCTACTCTGCCCTTGTGAGGCCCCAGTTGGAGTACGGCATCCAAGTCTGGGGCTCTCAGCACAGGAAAGATGTAGAGTTTTGGAGAGGGTCCAGAGAAGAGCCACAAGAATGATCCCAGGAACTGGATCAGCTCTCCCGTGAAGACAGGATGAAGGAACTGGGCTTGTTCAGCCTGGAAAAGAGAAAGATGCGGGGAAACCTCATCGTGGCCTTCCAATATTTAAAGACTGTTTATGTGCAGGAAGGAAATAAACTTTTTATACAGGTAGATAGTAATAGGACAAGGGAGAATGGTTGTAAACTAAAGGAGGGAAGATTTAGATTAGATGTCATGGGAAGGTTTTTTACTGAGAGACTGGTGAGGTGCTGGAACAGCTTGCCCAGAAAGGTTGTGTATGCTGTCCCTGGAGGTGTTTAAGGCCAGGTTGCACGGGGCCCTAGGCAATATGATCTAGTACCACATCTAGTGGCTGGAAACCCTGACTGTGGCGGGAGGGTTGGAACTTGATGATCATTGAGGTCCCTTCCAACCCATGCCGTTCTACAATTTCTGTATGAAAGACAGCCCAAGCCTAGGTTCTGGGTATTTTTTAATTCAGGTAGTCATCAGAGTAAGTCATCAAACATCCTTCACCAAATGATTTATATCAAGACTGTAAGAGGTATTTAGGCTTTGCTGAAGTCAATATTGAACATAGGACCATGAGGTCACCATGTTCATTGCAAGCTTGTGAGAATTCTTTTTGGCTGAAAGCTTGCTTCCTGAGGTATTTATTGTGATAGGACTTTGATTGATTTGTTGAGGAGCCAAGTGATGGATGCTACCATGTGACAATCGACATCACTTTGGGAACATTTGAAAGCCCCTTCCTCCAGAGCTGCTTGCCTCCAGAAGAGAGTGCTCAGGAGTGTTTACTGGTGGAAGATCTGGCCTGACTAAATAGCTCCAGCTTGGTATGGGAAAACTGGGGAATGATACCATCGTGACCTGTGAAAAACAGGATGCAGATGGGCATCCCTGCTCTCTCTTGCTGGCAAGGCCCAGAAGGAACAAAGGAGTTTCTGCTGAGATCCCAGAGCCAGAACTTGCCACTCCAAGGAGAGCTGACTCGACCCCTTTGAAAGCATTGAAAAGGAGCCATCATCGCCATGGTCACTGTCTTTGTCATTGTTTTCATCATCAACAGAACAACACTGCTCGATGACCCACCACTACTGAAGATCAATGACTGAACTATGAAACATGCTGGATCGATGGTGGTGACTATCTCCCTCTTGCTTCCTATAGAGACACCTTGCTTCTTCTTTTCTATCTTTTCTATCGCCCTCCTTCCCTTCCCCATTACCCTAATTCATAATAGCGTCCGTCCTCCCTTTCCCCATCTCCCTAATTAAGATTTATAATAAACTGGTCGGACCAACATTTGAACCATTGTTTCTTAATCTCACGCCAGGTATATAATATTAAAAGAACCTCATCTCCCTCCTATAAATCAGAGCGAGACAAAGCTTCGATGCTGAGACATCAAGGAACCTCAATTTTTCGCTTTTTCAAATGAGACAAATGCAGTCTATCTACTGTGGGAAAAAAAAGAAAAAAGAAAAAAAGAGGGACAATGCATGCAAATATGTCTGAGAGTTTAAAGGAGATATAAAGTACAATCCTTCCGTTGTGCAAAGCTACAGAAATGCCATGAACCACTTACCCAGCACTTTTTACATCCTTTATATTCAGATTTACATTTTGTAATTTAGATTGTCCAACAGTTTGTTTTGTATGCAGAAATGTAAACTATCCTGTGGTAGAGGGAAAAAGTAACATCTTCACAGCTCCCTTCCAACGGGCTGCATTTGGGACCACCTCCAGAGAGTGGGAATGGACACTTTCTCAGCTGTGGACACTTCCCTGGGCTACTTGAGGCAACGCCTGTGAGAATTCAGGCCATAGACAGACACTCAAGAAGTACAAGGGTTCTGCACGAGCCTTTTCCATAGGTAGCCTTATGAAAGATCCAACCTCTGAGATCATTATAGCAGCTGGAAGCTTCCATAGTGATCCTAGGTCCACGCCTTGTGGATTTTGATATTTTCAGATGCCAAATCTGGACAGTGGAGGTGGATCTTGTCTTTAACAGCTGGAAGAACCCCAGCTATAAATGCAAAGACATCACTGGACAGACTAGGACAAATTGGAGCAGCTCTCCCAACCTGCCCTACATGAAACTGGTTTTTGCTTCTTTGAATTCAGAACTACAAACTTCATAGTGATTGGCAAGTTAACACACAAGTTATACTGCTTAATTAAAAAAAAAAAATCACTTTATTTATTCCAACACTGACAAGAATTAGAGACCACTCTGCATATTCTTTGGACCACGGAAATGCCATATGTATTACAAAACACATTCTGACTTGACTAAGGAGGATATCATTAGTCAGTCTGTCCACCTGGGGCAAGGTTGGATTGTTTAATGAGGTAAGAGACTATTATTGTACAAGACCCTCCATGCTAGAACTTGCAGTGTGCATAAGGTAATTTATAGACTTCATGCAAAGTGATGGTTAGCTTCATTCCAGATAATTAACATGAGGCAAATCACTGGAAATGAGGAAACCAATCGCCTGTATTGCTGTCAGTAAATTGCTTGATCTCCTTGGCATTATGTTAATGAGATTGTCTAATGAACGACATTATTCTTTAATTGTTTGCTAAACAGGCAATGATTATGATTTTGTTTTTTAACTTTAGCTGGTTGTTTCAAATGAAATGCTCCATTTCTTTGCTTTAAAAACATCATGCCATTCTGCATTAATTCTACATCCAGCTGGGGAATGTTGAGTACTCAGGATGGCAGAGCCAAAACAAAACTGGGAATTGTGGTTTTGCATGTAGTCTGGGGCTTGTTTACACACATGGAATGTGCATGGGATAAATCCTAGTTCAGTTCTTACCGAGGCACCACATTATCTGTAATAGCACTATATCTGGCTATGGCAGCACATGATTACCAGCCAGCCCATTGTTTGAACTGGTCTCGTAACAGTATGAAACTCAATTGCAGTTGTTATAAAATTTCATTGTAATTTCCTATAAGACTGATGCAGGAAATGCTCCAGTGCTGCAGTGGGGTTGTGCCATCCAGGCAGCAGCTGCAGACAAACCAAGTGATAATTCTGGCTGATCATTGCACAGATACAAATTTCTTACTCAGAAAACTCCCCCTAAATGCATCAGAAAGCCTTTCTGGTAGTGCTCAATTGCTGCTCGAGCCTCTGAGAAGCAATGATGTTGGCATTTGTTACTATTATGCTCTGTTTTATACAGTTCAGTGAGCTCAAGGTGTTCAAATTCACAATCCCTCCCATCAGGCATATATGTGTAGGATGCTCTGAAGTTTCAGTCTGTGGATTATATTTGACTCAAGCTGCCATAGAACGATAAGGACCTCAACAGTTTAGCAAATGTTCATACAGAACAAGTAATTCTGCTTTAAGTGATCATTTCCAGAATAATTCTGCAATTTCTGAGTGACCAATAACATCAGAGGATGCCGCTCTTTTAAAGCTTGTTTGAGTTGAATTGCCAATTTCTGAAGTGTAAACTACTGAGACTACTATTTAATTGCATTCATTCTAGCTCATGGGTTGCCAAATTACTCTTTACAAGTGTAATTTGCAAAAAAAAATGTTATTAAGTGTTCTCAGCTACTTTGATAAAGATGGGGAAGAAGGGCAGAAGCAAAACTACTTTCACCTGTTCATTTTTTCTCTAATCATGGAATAGCCTAAATTGGAAGGGACCCACAAACCAGCTGGCCAGCACGTCCTTTGAAAGCCATCCTATCTTCACTCTATGAGCTTATTTCCTCTGCAGCTAGGCTGTGTGCCTTGTGTTTTGAAACCAACTTAATACAATGCCCAACTGTAGTAGATCCCTGCCTTCCTTTTGTGGTGATCTAACTTATCTCTAGACAAACCAGGAGGACAGGGAAGATAAGCTTGCAGCTCAGTGGGAACAAAATCTTTGTTGTGTGCTCCTTCGTGTTTTGGTACTACTAATGTTCCTACAGGGAACATTCCTGCAGGGTTCTTTAATCAGTACACGCTGAAGCTTCAGATATGTTGTTCACATTTGAACAACACTGAAGGGAGGGGATCCTCCCCCTCTACTCTGCCCTGGTAAGGCCTCATCTGGAGTACTGTGTCCAGTTCTGGGCTCCCCAGTACAAAAAAGACAGGGATCTCTTGGAAAGAGTCCAGCGGAGGGCCACAAAGATGGTGAAGGGCCTGGAGCATCTCCCCTATGAAGAAAGGCTGAGTGAACTGGGTCTGTTTAGCCTTGAGAAAAGACGACTGAGAGGGGACCTGATCCAGGTTTATAAATATCTGAGGTGTGGCGGCCATAGCGGTGAGGCCAGTCTCTTTTCAGTGGTACGTGGAGACAGGACGAGGGGAAACGGACATAAGCTGCAGCATAGGAAGTTTCGCACGAATGTGCGTAAGAACTTCTTCACGGTGAGGGTGACGGAGCACTGGAACAGGCTGCCCAGGGAGGTTGTGGAGTCTCCTTCTCTGGAGATATTCAAGTCTCGCCTGGACGCCTACCTGTGCGACCTGGTGTAGGGAACCTGCTTTGGCAGGGGGGTTGGTCTCGATGATCTCTAGAGATCCCTTCCAACCCCTACAATTCTGTGATTCTGTGAAATTTCTGCTCTTCCACAGGATTCACACCTGTTCCTTGACAAATTCTTCTGAATATCTAGGCACCAAAATGTCACTTCTATAAACAACAGGGAAATATCAAAATGGTTTAGGGACATTACTGGGCTTCAATTCCAACTGTAGATACTGCTATACAATGTATCAGTTCAGTGGGTTGACAGTAATGTGAGCAGTAATGGGCATGGCAGAGCCAACCGGTGACCTCTGGAGGACCCTTCCAACCACTAGATGTCAAATGGCCACTTTACTTCAAATTCAGGCTCAAGAGTAAATTAACATTTCATCAGCTTGGATGGTCATGGGGTCCAAGACCTTCCCAAGTCAGAAATACCTTGAAGACTTCCTTTAGTCCGATGCCTCCCCCCACATGGCTGCTTGGAAGGACCTCTAATGAGAAACAGCCCTCTCTTTCCTCAGGGAAAACTGGCAGTCTTTCAGTACAAATGAAAATTCCCGCACGGACAACACAGCAGGATGCCATCCAAACCAGACTCTCCCAAGTCAATGTGGATGTCTATTTTAAGGATGCTGTGTAGGAATCACTGTTTTTCTCAGTTGACTACAACAGAAGGTAGCTAGCTCCTTGTGTCTGTGCCATACATGAATCCCACTCATGATGACTGCAAGCACTTCCCAGCTCTTTTGGATAAAACCTCTGTAGCCTGTATCTTGCAGTCTTCTGCTGTAAGAAAACTCTTTTTCCCAATCTTGTTACAGCTCATTCATTTGCTCTGTAGTTCCCAGGCACATAGATTCACGGTCTGCACTGCTTACATTTCCCTGTCCTAGTTAAATAAATGTAAGCGGCACTCAGGATACTATTTCTCCCAGTCAAGTAAAGAAAACATTCTCCCTTGTCAGGCAGGACATTATTTAACAATATGCACACATAGCCCTACAGCTATCCTCTGGATATTTGAATTTACTGCAGTTCCTGGCTGTGCTCGGTAGTATTACAGTTCAGCCTACCAGAAGAGTAGATAATAATTTTTGTCTTTCATCCAAGGTTGATAGTGCAGATCTTGCCTTTGCTCCATGCAGACTACATCTTTATTCACTTTTATTATGATTAGATATTTAATCTGCAGAAGAAATATTTGGTAAGAAATTGCAGAGGCTGCTCTGAATTCTGATGATACTGCTATCACTAACAGCTCATTGGAAATAGAAAGATACAGTGTGTTGGGTACTAAACAGATACAAAATGAAAAACTAGGTCTCATCCCCCAGTCTACCCCAACAGTTGTCACACCATGTAAACTATCACCTTCCACTAATTACTTTTCTTACACTGTGCATACGGGCAAGCCAAAACACAGGGCAGCATTTTGCCCTCCTGTATCAGGGTGCACTCAGTAGGAAACTCCACTTCTGTTTCTGCTTTGCCACTAAATGACTGAGTCATCTGCAAGTTACCCATCAGTGCTTATCCTCCACATGTAAACATTTTGAAATCTCAGCCAGAAAGCCATTATGAAAGTAGATATTGTTAATTCGATGCAAATCTTGAAAAAATCTGAAAAGAGCACTGCATTTGAGCACAACTATTATCAATTTCAAAGACATCTTTTTAAGTCTAATGCATAGTGGCAGGGTGAATATGGTTCTGCTCAGTGCTTTCTATCTTGCATTCCTCCAAACAGCACTCACTCAGATAAGAGTGAATCCCTCCTTACTGAAAGCCATGTCAGGGAGGGCTCAATGTAATGAGAATGCAAAAAGACAAGTAGAGGATGGAGTTTCAGCCTTCAACAGCAGATAGGATGTCTGGTTTGGTGACTACAGATCTAGGGCAAAGGCAGGGAAAAGGAGATTCACTCCAAGGAGCTGTCTGGGCAGTTTCCTCCTCTCAGTCAAAAGGTCCAAGTTTGCACTAAGGCAATTCTGATATAGTTATGCATAAAAAAAAATGTTTTCTAGCTTTCAGGGTAAGGGGCCTGGAGACTTTTATAGAGACAGAGGACATTTGGTATATGTTTAGATATAGAATTCTTGGCATATCCTGCTCACAGCACTTTGGAAATTGCCAGGAGCATCCTGCACTGTGTGGCTGCTCTGCTGCCTCCAGTTCTTGGAAAACTGGAGAGAGTGAAATGAGAATTTTTTTCTGGGAAAACAGAAGTATAATCAAATTATTCTCAAATTCACATTAAAAAATACATCAGATTTGGGTCATTGAATCACCATTCCTGGCAAATAGCTTTCCACTAACTCACTGTTTGGATGCTATGGTTCCAGTGACTCAGTAGCCACTCTTCGTACATAGTTGAGCTGCTGCCATCAGCACAAGGGAGGGCACATAAGGCTCAAGGGACTTAACATGACAGGGAGCGTCCTTTTCCAAAAATGCCAATCTGGATGGCAGTGGTGACCTCACACCACCTCCCTTAAAGAAGTCATACACGTGGGAAATACCAGTTCAGTCCCTACTATTAACAGGGCTTCAGCTCTTGTAAACACTGCACAGCAAGGCCTGTGTTTTTATAGCAACTGTAAAATGTACATGAATACAACACACATTTTCCTTTGCTCTTTCCTGACTGAGTGTATACTTTGGCCCACTATACATCTGGCATTATGTCAGGTGGTGATTTATTGCCAGCAGTAAGAATATGTGAAAGGCACAGAGGGAAAATGCACAAGGTCAGCTGCTCATGGGTACCCAGAGAAGCGAACTCAAACCTTCCAGTGGGACCACAGGGGTTGTGTTGTCACCACACTGTGTGGGGCTGTACACATTTGTACACAGTTGCTGAAACAAACACAACATATGGCCCTGATTTTGCTTCAGTGCCCTGCTCTATAAGCAGAGAAAATGGTGAGATGCACTTGGCTTTTTAGGAAAACAGAAAGAAGCCAAAATACACTGAATGTGAAACTGTGTTAGTTACCTGGCATCATTATCCTTCCTGTGCAGCAGGGGTAGATGAAGAAAGGTGTCCTTGATCTGCAGAGCAGGAACCCAACTGCAGCAAGGGGGTATCTACCAGATGTCCCCGCAAGAGGCTGCAATGCATGAGCTGCCCATGAGAGAAGGACACAGGACAACGGGCTGAAGTGACCCATAACCTTGAGATCCAGCTCCACACTGAGCAGTAGTACCTCTTAAATTTCTCCAGGGCAAGCCATACCAAGGAAGTGTGTAGATGTGATACTTAAGGATGTGGTATAGTGGGCAGTATTGGTGGTAGGTGAACTGTTGAACTGGATGATCTTAGAAGTCTTTTCCAACCTTAATGACTCTATGATACCCAGCTCTGAGGTTCAAGGGACATCTCCTGAGGCTCTCAGCAATGGGAGGACTTGTGTTTGTTGATGCTCTGCAGTGGTAGGTACTAATGTCATCCTTGAGTAGAACTTTCCTTGTGTCATCACATTATCTCCCCTGCAGCCTGTCTACGTGGCTGAGCTGAACAGAAGGTACTCCATGAGTTTCTACCACATAATGAGCAATACCTCTTGCAGGAGTGAAGGGAAGAGAAAAATCTCAACACTGCAGATGAGAATGAAACTTCAGCTAAGTGAAGGGGTAATTCTTCTTTGTCTGAGCTTGTAGGAGTAGAAGATACTTTCTTCTATTTCTTGCATCTTGGGAGATATTCTGGGCAGAATCTTGCAGATGATGCATTTCAGCACCAACAATTCAATTTTCTGTTTTTATTACTGTTATTAATTTATTTATTTTCTGTTTTAAAAATCTTTGAACACTGAAGATAAATAAACTGATTTGGGAACGTGATGTTACATGGCTATCTTTAGTCACATGGAAAATAGTTGTTCTTGCAGTTTATGCTTCTTACCAAAATCTCCTATCTATCAAGAGAGGCATCAAACACGAGAAGTTTCAAATCCTGTAATTTGTGCAATATAATAACAGGCTAGAATGAACATTCAAGTTAAATCTGGCTTGGCAGTATTATTCCTATTTACAACAAAAACAAGACATGGGTATTTATTATAATTCACAGCCTTTTCTGCCTTTACCCTGCTCAGCGTTCCTCTCTCATCTGAAAGTGATTTAAATTGCTATTGACTCAGATTAACTCTAATAAAAAGTTAATACTTAGAAAGTGTGTTTTAAGTGAAGACTGTCAGACTTCACTGAGCAGTCATGTGTGCTTGTTTAGCACAGTCCCAGGACACACTGGATTCGAGGCTATTTTTTCCACATTCTTATTTCCAGTAAATTACAGGTGAGCCAGGACCAATTTATAAACATTTCCAGGACAGTTCTATCAGCTTGGTTTTGTTCATCCATTTTGCATTCAGTTGGTTCATCCAAAAACCATTTTTATTTTTTTTTAATCTTTCTAGTGAAAATAAGTGAGATTTACCTATGAACTACGGGTGCCTACAATGCAGACATTTACCTCTTTGGTAACTATTACCTCCTATATTCAGTCATTGCAAAGCCATGGAGTCTTTCAGGGTTCTGGTCAGCTCATTAAACTGCAAATGCTTAAAATGAGTCAGATGAGCACTTCAAGTTCCTATTTCTTCCTATTTCCTCTTCTACAGATTAAAGAAAGTCTTTATCAAAGATGTTTAGACAAAAATGAGAGTTTATCACAACATCTTTGTTCATATGCAGCAGCACAGATCCATTTTATAAACATACAGACATACATATGAGGTTGGATATTAAGAAAAATTTCCTCTCCAGAAGAGTGGTGAGACATTGACACAGGCTGCCCAGGGAGGTGGTGGAGTCACCGCTCCTGGAGGTGTTCGAGAAATGTGGAGATGTGGCACTGAAGGACATGATGGTGGGGATAGGTTGATGGTTGGACTAGATGCTCTCAAAGGTCTTTTCCAACCTTCATGATTCTATGATTCTCTATTTTTCATAAAATTTGAGGCATTTAATACATTTATTCAAATTTAATTTTATTAGCAATCAGTAATACAATAGTATTTGATTGTGTTACTAGAACAATCACTTTCAATTCAATATATCTGGACCTAACAACTTGAAAATTGTCCTGCGGGACGTTGGTAGTTATTCATGATTCTTGCTAACCTCAAAATCTCTGACACCTCAATGTGATTTTGTAGCTATCTCTTTGATATATCCATTGCTGATTCCTTTCCCCATCCAATAAAGACTCTGAGCTACTACCCTGGGCTGGATCAATTCTACTCCTGTTGATACCAGGAGGAAAAGATTCCCATTCCCACTAGCAATGTATGCTATAGTGTCTTAACTATCTAGAAAATGTGCATGTATGACCCAGTTTTAACTTGATGTGTGAAATTGTTCTATTAACTGGTGTACTGAATAACTCACCTGTCATCCATTGCTTGCAGAAAGGGTTTTTTTTTTTTTTTTTAATGCAGACAGAAAAGCAATTTGCTCACCTCTGTGTAGAAACTGAAAACTACTTGACAAACTGCATTGGATTATGCATCTATTCACCAAACCCTTAGCAAAACACAGCTGATATTTTTATGTTGATAGGGTGAAGTCCTAGATTATAATAGAATGCTGATTATAATGCTGAGACTCCTTCAACATTTGCATTCTATATTCCTATATGGTCTTGCCTCTAGCTGCAGATTTTTCCACGTTTTTTCTTACAAAGCTTTTGAAGCTTTAAATGGTCTCCCTGTTGCCAGTGGTTTTAACCTCAATTAATTCAATCACATGAAAATCAAACTCTAGAATAAGAGACCTACCTAAGCACCTTCCACTAGCTGATGGGCACTTCCAAAGACAGGCTCATTATATCTAAAACAAAGGGAACAATGACAAGTGTTTATGTCCTGTCTCTTGAGGCTATATTGGGACTATAGAAAATTGAGATGGCCAGCTCTTAGATAGCTGGAGATGGATGGATGCATACCCACCAAGTGAACAACACGGGCAAACCTTGTAAGGATTAAAGAATAATTGTGTTCTCCTAGTAACAAGCATATGGTTGTCAAGAAACCTTCCAGGCTTCCTAAGTAGGTAAGAGCTTAATCTAGTGAGAGATGGCCCACCACTCAGCTGGAGTAAGAAAGGAAGTCTGTCCCCAGGCATCAGGAGAGGTGACAAGGCAGAAAAGCCTAAAGTGGAGTCATGCAAACTGTGAACTAATTGGTTTAGGCATCAAAACTACTTCTCCTCAACGATAGCATGAAAAAACAAGGTCTGGCATCTCCAAATTGCTCAATGTTGTCTTGGGTTGTAGGTAAATACCTGTATGAGGAATACAGAACTGGGTATGAGTTTCTCATGGCAACACACACAAATACAGTTTGGCACCCCAGAATAACCAGTCTCCAACATCCACTGAAGCAACAAGGCCATTCTTGACCATTCAAGGTTCTACCTAAAGTGATTTGCGAAGTGCTGATCTCACACCCAGAACCAGTGCCACATACTCTCTATCTTTTCTCCTATCTCACCTACCCAGGCTGTGAACTCTCTGTCCCATGGAATCTCTCTTGCTCCACATGTGTTCATTCTGTTTACTGAAGGGATAAACCCTTCCTAGTAGAGATTTCAAAGCAGTACAGTGGTTCAAATGATTATTACTAACAATTATTAATAATAATAGGTAACAGATAATAAGAGATAATAACAGATATATAATTATAGATAATAGTTTAATGGGAAACACTTGGGAGAGGAGTTCTTGGAAGGTGGGCAACTACCAGGACATGGCTGTGTCCATGTAGCATTTATTCTGAGTTTCTACGCACATTCTCAAAATCCGGATTTCAGATTTTCTGCCAACAGGTACATGATGTTCAGTGTGGACAAATCTGTGGTGTAAAAGCTATCAGGATCTAAACAATGGGCCTGGGGAAGATACTAGCACTGCTTACAGGGCAAGAGCAAAGTCCTGGAAAAAGAGAATGCTTTCATTTTCCAGTAGAGCTCTGGGAACAGAGGTGCCTTTCTGAGCTTTTGGAACACAGTTATCTCAGAAAATACGACTAAGGAGGTCAGACCAGCTACAGAGTAAGCTCATTTAAAAGCATCGTATGGAGGATTTTTATTTTTATATGGCTTTTGACCTTGAAATCTAAAGGAGCTGTCAATCCACACAAACAATTCACTGTAAAATGCTAGGTCCAGAAAATGCAGACAAGTCAGACATTTCCACATCAGCTGCAAGACCTTTAGAAACACATACTAGTGGGCCTCTCCTTAATGCAGTGTGTTTTGAAGATAAGCGACAGACTGCTTGTCAGCAACACTTTCCCACCCACAGAGCTGGTGGAGTCACTGTCCCCAGGGGCGTTCAAGAAACATGGTACTGCGGGACATGGTATAGTGGGCATGGTGGGATGAGTTGATGGTTAGACTAGACGATTTTAGAGGTCTTTTCCAACCAAAAGGATTATATGATTCTGTGTTTCTACGATTCTATGATAAAGTTACTGGCAGCATTTTCCTTTCATTTGCCCCGTGTGAGAGATGAAGGATGAGCACGCCAACACCTGAGAAGGGGAAATCTGGGGATGGGCATGGGCACAAGTCAGGATATATTTCAGCTGTGTGAGGGAGAAACCAGGTGGTCCCTGAAAGGAAATCAGGTTCCACCAAGTGTCAAAAGACTCTGTCTTGCACCCAAAAGCCTTTATAAACACGTAGCCTTCCCCTGGGACAGAAGGTATTCTGTGCCCTACACGCTGACCTCATAGAATTCAGTTATTCTCCAGATGTAAACACAAACTTCACACTGCTACGTGCCTGCAGAGTAAGCAGAGCATTAAGAGACGGGTACTAACCTGTGCAGAAAACAAGCTATTTGGGTTCCTTTGCTATATTTTAGAAGGATGCTCAGTACTGAGCAATGTCCTGCTGTCAACAGTTCCCTCTTACAGCAGCACTCTGTGGTGCTCTGTCTGCTCCACTCAGAAACAAGAGGCCATGTGGCCAGAGAGAACCACAGCAGCTCCCTGCAGGGTAGGTACCTTCACCATGTGCAATTAGCAGGCAGCCTGCCACTGCTGCACCAAGTTGCAGAGTTGGAAGGGACTTCTGAGGGCCATCTGGTCCAGCTTCCCTGCAATGAACAGGGACACCACAGCTATATCAGGTTGCCCAGGGCCTGATCCAGACTCACCTTGAAAGTCTCCAGCTACAGGGTATCAACCACACCTCTGCGCCACCTGTTCCAGTGCTTCACCATATCAGAAATATGATATATCAGCTATCAGAGGACGCTGAAGAGGAAACAGTTTTCATCCCAGGTCATCAAACTGTAACTTTACGTTTCAATGAGGCAACATTGCAGATTCATATGTCAGGGCAGTAAACTACCTCTGACAGTGTGAATTCCTAAAATATTTCAGCAGGTTTTAAAGACAAAGCAGGGCTGTAGCTCCGACTGCAGCACATGTTTTCCTGGCTGCATTAGAGCTCAGGGATTTAAACAAGTGGACAGCAATGTGGAGAATGAAAGGCTTCCAGTGCCACGTGCTGGGCACAGAGACCCTGGGGGCTGCACAAACCTCGTGGTGCTGCAGGGACTGGGCCTGCTGCTTTGGGTTGGCTGAAGAAACCAACCCAGCACATGGATGCTCCTGGCCCTGTTCTCACCAGCTGCTCTCTCACTGCAGCACAGCCTTGGGGAAGACAACGGCCTTGCAGTGAGGGCTCTAAAAATAGCAAAAATGGGCTTACAAAAAAAAATCTATCCTCCAATACATACCGAAAAAAATACAATCGCAGAATGGTTGCTGGGACTTGTTGGATGGCAATGTAGTGCAGTTGAAAAGAAATGTAATCCTTGCTCGAGGTTTGTACTAGGATTTATGGGTGATAATAAAAATAAGGTTTCATCCCAGCAGCAGACCCACTGCTATTTATTATAAGCAGAAAACAGGCTGTGTCTCCTCACTCATTCTTGCTCATGAGTTACGTTCCTCATATAATGGCATTTTGTTCAAACTGACTGGACCTGACTGCAGTACAGGACAGCTGGATAAGTGTCCTTCTAAAATATTTGCTGCAAACCAAATCCCTTTTTAGCACACTAGGAATAACAGCCTGGATACATCTTCTTGATAACCCCCTATGGGTATTGGAAGGTGCTTTTAGGGTCCCCCTGAGCTATCCTTTGTCCAGACTGAACAAGTCCAAATTCCTTGGCCTCTCATCACTCCAGCCCCAGCTATACTAGTGGCATCTGCTAAACTTCCTTAAGTTTCTCAATACCTTTCTTATACTAGGGGTCCCAAAAGTGATCACAATATAACAGATGGGGACTAAACATTTCACCTCTCCCATGGGAGTTTGCTTTGGAGACATACTAAAGCCAAAAGAGATAACAAGAATGACCTCTTCTACAAAGTTCACCAATGACCCATGATATCTAAGTGCGGCAGAAGACACCCTGTAATTGCTTTTCTGCTCTTAAACTGAGAGACCTCACTTAAGGTTACCACTGGTACAGTGCTGGAGCGTGAAACTTCTTGGAGGTAAAAACCTCAGGTGGGCCAGGAGATTCTTGATCCTATGCACTGGCAGGGACAACTGATTGCAATGGGAAACTGGAGAAGATGATTTAGGAATGCACTGAGCTGGGGAAATGGCAAACTTCCCACTGGGGCACGAAAACAAGGGCATGACAAGCAGGCATGTGAAGTGACTCTCTGTCACACAGCTGTGCTGGCAAAAAACAACCAGCCCTTGCACTACAGACTCAGGATACATGAGCACCAAGAACAGCAGTAGCATAAGAAATAATGCAGACACTTGCCTGGCAAAAAGAACAAGTTGTGACTCCCCTCAGCCTGATGATTATGTGGAGGTCATAAACAGGGGCAGTACTCCAGGTCTTTTTAGAATGTATTGCTCTTCCTCAATTTACTTTGCAATAACAGCACATTGTCCTCACATAATACATCTTCACAAGATGTAGGATGAGAGGTAATAGTCTAAAGTTACACCAAGAAGGTTCAGGTTGGATATTATGAAAAATATCTTCTCAGAAAGAGTGGTGAGACATTGGTACAGACTGCTCAGGGAGGTGGTGGAGTCATTGTCCCTGGAGGTGTTCAAGAAACATGGAGATGTGGCACTGAGCGACGTGGTTCAGTGGGCATGGTGGTAACAGGTTGACGGTTGGATTAGGTGATCTTAGTGATCTTTTCTATGATCAGAGAAATGACCCCTGCAGGCTCAGTTGCACCAGAGCAAATGGCCAAGCCATGAGGCCAGCCTCTATAGGCAACAGCTGTCAGCAGAGAACTGTCTTCATCTGACCTGAGAACCTCCCAGCAAGCTGACAGTTGTTTATCCTATTCTAAGCCTTATTTTAAAAGGAGCCAGTTTAATTGTTAGATTCTCTAAATAGATGTCTGTCTGCATGTTCACATCTGTTTCTGTTCACAAGGGCACATACACCATACACAGACTTTTCCCTTACCTTCCAGTACTACTGCAATTCAAACACTTGCCTTATGTAACTTGCCTCATTTGTAGATGTCTGCTGGAATTGATTAGGAACAGCGTTTTTAAAAAATTTAACTGTGGTAATAAGCCAGTTCATCACTTTCAAATTTAACAGATGTCAGGAAGAAGATTACTTGGTCATTAAATTTTTGCACAAGTAGATCTTATGTAAGGAACATAAGAGAAGCTGCAATGGAAAAATCAAGTTACAGCTCCAGAGAAAAGGTAATTCACCAATTTTTATGTATCAGAATGCTCCGAAGTCTAATTATTCATTCCTCCCAGTCCACTGAAGGACTATATTTTGACTGCTTTATTGAAAAACTGATATGAACAGGGTCTCTGGTGTAGAACAAGATAAAGATAAGGTTAAGAGTGTAGCTGTACATGTGAACTCAGTTCACTATTGCAAAGCACTGTTATATGGCTTTTTCCTTCTATGTTTAGAAACAACTCTGCTTTGCTTTTCAAAGTCACAGAGGAAGCTGCTTCTGAGCACCCCTCTCCTTCTCCAGCCAGTTTCACCTCCCTCTCTGCCTCCTTTCCAGAGGAGGCTGCCCTCACTGTAGCCTTGTCTGGACCCTCAGTTGTCAAGACTTCCATTTTAACTCCATTTTTCAGAAGGAATTGAATTTTGCTCACAGTGTTTGCCAATATGCTCTCCCCTGCCTGCAGCCACCTTGCACATCACAAGAGTTCCAATGTAATGGTTTCTTTGGGTATCTTCCAACGACAGTAGGGACTCATAAGCTGATGGGCAATGTCCCAGTAATTAACCATGTGGAATAACAAGTGCTAGTGGATTGGTCTCTCACGGCTTGTTTCAATTCACAAGTCTGAAAATAGTATCAAGGCTTGTAAGAGCAATGAACTAACACTCCCAGAGCAGTGTAGTTTTACCCATCTGATATCCAGCCTCTCCAGTTATGTCTTCTGAAATAAAGACAAAGCCCTGGCATGGAAATGATGCTTTATGAAGCTGACCTAGTTACAGATCAGCCAGCTGGTGAAACCTGCAACAGGATAAAGAAAATGAATGAATTTTACGTGCAGGTCTATACAAATGCCAGACTAAAAGGCCTCAAGAGATCACACTCAGCTGGCAATTTAAATAAGATTTATGGCCTTCAGCTTTGTTCCTGGGGCACTAAAGGCTATGAAGGTTAGTTAGCATGCTCAAAATCACTGTAAGTACCTTTGAGCTTCTTCTGCATGGTCTGGCATAAAACAGCAGCAGGAATGGGGAATGATGAGCCAAAGGGAACTAATTTATCAAGTGAATATGATGCTAAGCAAAGGAAGGATCAGAGAAAAACGTGTAAACTCTTTTGCTGGTCCTTCACTCCTGCCAGCAGAGAGATATCTGCTGGGACCACAAACCAACTGTCTGCAACAGAGACTGTGCCACGACCTGCAAATATGTATAGATGCACAATTCCCATTGGTATTTCTTTGAGAATTAGGGGCTTAAATATCTTTGCTACAAACCCAAGCATCTAAAAAAGTTTCCTATATTTAATCTCTTGAGTATGCCTTTGTATATAACTCATACACATACACACGTGTGCATGTTTTCAGTTTTACCTCTGGTGACATGCAGCTGCACTTCTGTCAGGAGCTCACAGAGGAAATGTTCCCCGGGTCAGGAACTCTGTTTCCCATACCATTATATTGTTACTATCGTCCTGGCAACCTCTGAGCGAGGCAGAGTAATGTGTGGCGACACTTCTGAAGGCTGCAGAGGTTGTTGACCACGTGTTGCCTTGCAGAGGTGCCCCAGGTAAGCCAGGTTTGTCACCTTGTGTTTGACACCACATGAGGCACATTGCTGTTGGGGCTGCTGCCTTGGGCAGGGACAGAGGCAGGATACTGCCTTGCAAGCAGAAATGAAGCATCCAGATCCCGGCTGTAGATCTGATGGTTGAGCCAATAAACAGTATTATTCCGAGTGGCTTACTTTGAGAAAACAGGCAGAGTTGCTCTTTTTATGCACATCGGATTGTGGATGTCTTTGGGCAGCTGAAGGACAATGCACTGCTTGAATCTGCTGTGCTAGCTTGGTGAGATTAGCTGCCTTTTCACAGCCATGTGCAGCCTCACATTAGCAACCTTTTTGTCCTTTTAATCACTGTTTCTCTCAAACTTACATCCTCTTGTTTTCCTATTTGACCTTACTAAGGCCTCACTGTCCCATTCTCCTGTCACCATGTGCTGGCCTGGACGAAAAAGCCTCGAATTAACACAGAGGATGTGAAGCAAGAACAAGCCAAAGATACTGTTACAAGAACTGCTTTGGGCCAGAGCTCAGGTAAGTGAGCAAATGATTTTCAATCTTCACCTCTTTCTTTTATGCCTTGTGTCATTCAAAACACAAGAGTAAAATGTGAGCAGCCTAGCAATGCTGAAGCCAGGACATATCACTTTGTGCCCTGCTCCTGCCCATCTTTTCTCCCTAATCTACTGTAGAGGCAATATGAAATAAAGACCTCATCTAACACCCTGCCAAGTTTACATTCCTAATACATTATATACTGTGTAAACACACTGAAGTGTTTCTCTACTCCCAGAAGCTCACAGAAATTAACTGGCTGCTCAGAAATTATATGCCCACCTTCCTATGGAAAATGGCAGAATTAACAATTGGGATCTCTTGATGTTCCTATATTCATAGAATCACAGAATCATAGAATGACTTGGGTTGGAAAGGACCCCAAAGCCCACACAGTTCCAATTCCTTGCTGTGGGCGGGGCTGCCATAGGACCCCATACAACCTGGCCTTGAATGCCTCCAGGAATGGGGCATGGGCCAATTCTTCAAGCTTGTTTGGTCCCTTTGGATGGCATTCCTTCCTTTTGTCATATCAGTGCACTATTCACTGGTGGGATAGGACTGTGTCTACTGCTGCTACCTACAAATATCAGCAAATGCTTCCTCGGGAAAGACATCTTCCTTCCTACCAACAGACTCAGTCACTATATATAACTCTGCCACTACCTGTGAAGTCTAGAGGAAGAGTGAAGATTAATCAACAAGAACATTTTAACTAAATACAAAAATATATTTCAAAAAATATTTTTAGAGGCCAAGGGGGAGTGTATTTTGCTTACATAACATGCTATTTTCAGATTTGAAGGTGATTAATAATCAAACCTGACTGCACAAGAAATCATCTTCAAGATGGACTGACTAAAAAAAACATCATTTTTTCCTTCAATGGAATCCAAGTATTTGATGAACAGGAAAGTGAGGAAAATCAGCAAGGCTCAGTGTTCAGCTGAGAAGTGAAGATACAAGGGTGATAAAAGCAAAGAGAGAGACACAAGCTGCTGCAGTCTTGATCGTGTTGAAGGTATACACACAGAGCAAGGGCCACTGTCTTCACAGGCACACCAGGAAAGAAGAAAAGATCAAAATTCATGGATTCCACTAAATTCACATCAATATCTCTCCTAGTAATAATGATAGAAGACTCACAAGGTGCCTTGAAATATCTTCCCATTATTCCATAGCACAACTCAACAAAAGGCTGCAGAGCAAGTTTTCCTGCAAGCTCTCTCAGCATATGGCTTTGAATTAGAAAGAAAATTTATTCAGTGGAGCCAGATGTATGGTTTGGGACTTTTATTCGATTGAGCAGTGGAATAAAACAATTTCTTTGCAATAAGCAATCCTTGGTGAGGCAAAATAGCTAGCTTGATTTTCATTTCCTGATAAAGCTCTGCCCATTTTCTCTCCCTACACTGCAAATACCTTTCAGGATCTGTCTTTCTATGCCTAATTTTAACTTTTCAATAATGTGATTGCCTTATAAAAAGTGAAATGGTTTGGAGAAATATGTGCATACAATATGACACATGTGTTAGATTAGGAGAAAAGTGCACTGCAGCTTCCTATCATTTGTCCACTATGATAGATGCATACCCATTCTTACACATCATTTTCCATATTTTATAGGCTGAGCACTTGCAGCTCCCATTGAATTAGTGAGAGTTATCGGTGCCCTTCACAAATGAAATATATCAGCTCGTTAAAGAAAACTCGTTCAATACAAGAACATTATGGCAGCACAGGACACTCATCAGCTGCACTCTGCAAGTAGTAAAAATGGGAACTTTTCTAATAACGTGGCACTAAAGGAAAATCTCAAATACCATCCTCTGCCATCTTGTTGCCTGTGATTTCTGAGTGTAAAAGAAGTCCATAGCAGTCCAGCTGACTGACCACTTATATGACTGAGTGATCTAAAATCTTCCATCTATTGCCACTCCCAATGGAATCCCAGAATGGCAGAGGTAGGAAGGGACTTCTGGAGGTCATCTGCTCCAACCCCTGCTCAAGCAGGCACACTCAGGCAGAAGCCTTGTGTGTGGTTTGCCCAATGCCCAGCTTCATGCACACCACCAGCTCCTGCTGTTCACCAGCTTCCCCCAGCACAGAACCCATCTTTGGTATCACGTTCTGCAGGCTGTGGTGACTTCATTTGCCCATCAACATCCAGCAAGCAGTGAGTGCCTATTAAATGTAATAGCGAGACTAACTCACACCAAGAGTATGACATTGTACTGTTGCAGTGCTGGATCACAGGAAACCATCACCTTTCACCAGCTTGACCTAGGAGATAGTCATGCATTCCTCTCCATGGAAAGAATCATAGAATGACTCGAGTCATTTGAGGGTCCTCAAAGATCATCTTGTTCCACCCCCCCTGCTGCAGGCAGCAATGCCAACTGCTAGATCAAGCAGTAGCTCAGGGTGCCCAGGGGGAGAGGAATGATATAACTACGGAGGAGATAACTGCAGGAGGAATGCAGTAAGAAAAGCATAGGAGCTTAGAGGCAAAGAGGTTACTTATTACGCCAAGATAAAACAATCTTCCCTCTAATTTTCAAATTATTTCAGTGCTGCGATAAGCAGAGAACTCAGCCACATTTAGCAAAATCAGTTTTGCAAACAAGTCCATTAATAAGTGCATTTACTTTTGATGGGCTACTCAGTGGTAATAAGACACAAGGAGTGTTTAATACCTCTATGTTTTTAATGTTTCCTACTTATTGAAACTCTCCTCTCAAGAGCTGTTTTGGAGCCCTGAACAAAGCACCGGGGGCTGCCTATGAGCACTGTTGCCTGCCTGGAGCATTACTCCTATGGTATATCAACATGGCTCATCTGTGGCATGCTTTTATTCTGGTCACTGCTTTTATTGGAGAAATATTATGTTATTTCAATTACAGTCCTTTATGGAGCACATAAGTGGGCAGCATGGCAACTGACTGGAAAGTCGAAGTCATTTTATGGTATCTTCATCTCCCCACAAATAGCTTTGGACAGTGCCGACTGGCAGAGCTCACTGCACAGACGGAAGATGAAAATGCTTCACACTGTAACATGTTAGTTTTGATGACATTCTGACATGAAAATCTTCAGATCAGCTCTGACCAGGTTTAGATGTGCAGGTTTGGGCAGACAGCTCCCAGGATTGTTGTATAACTCTTTGGTATTTCAGTTCCGCAGTTACTACAAAAGGTACAGCCCACAGTCCTACATTATAGCATGTATCAGTTCCATGGGCTGGGGCTGTACTATGGTAACAGAGAGTTGAGAAAGTCTCTGTGTGCCCAGAGGCGTACTGAGGCCAATTGGGCTTCAGCTGGCCTGTGCTGAATGGGAACAGGAGCAAGGGGATATATTTAACCCATGAGATGTTGGAGAATGCTGTGCTCAACCCACAGGAAGAACAGAGGAGGTGAGCACCATCTGCTAAAATTTGCAGCTAAGAGTTGTAAAGGGAGTAAGCAGAGATGTTTAAACAGCTCTGGGGAAGCCAGGGAGGTCATCATGGGCTGAAAGATAGCCGAGTTTCCCACAATAATAAAGTGGCTACCCTTGGTACTGCTGCAAGGCTGAAGATAACAAGGTCAGTAAAGAAGAAAACAAGTAGGAAAATGGGTTACCTTTGCCAAGTCTTCTGGGTTACTTGCTAAAATGTCCACGATCCAAAACGACATGAATGAATACAGTGAATTGTAATAAAGGAATATTTTCTTTATACTAGAAAAAGAAATCACATTCCTAAGATCAGAACTGTGGTTCTTTGGTGGTAAAGCATTCAAATGGGCTGACATCAGTTGGATGCCAGGGAACAAAAGTTAGGCCTATTAGAAACTTTCCTCAGAATGCTGTAAACTGCAGTCTGCAGAGGTGACAGGATCTGTCAGAGAGTGCTTCTTGATATTTTAGGGTCAGCATGAAGGAGCAGACCATGGCAGCTCGTCCTAATGCTCATCATTGTAATTGCCTCAGCACTGCCAAGAAATGGCTTTGAATATATGCCACACCAAAAGATTTGGGATGAGTTTTTGACTGACACAGTTATTAATGTAGAGAATTAAGAGAATGAGAGATGGCAGAAGAGGATAATTATATATGCCAGTCAGAAAAAATATTGTGATTAATAAGAAAAAGCATTTCTGAGCACGACATCAACAGTTCAATTTGCCTGAGTCCCAAAGAATGTTATTAAACTGATCTGAAAGGTCTTAAGACAGCAATATTTTTAACTTAATAGTGATTTATCTATTCTGTCTTTTTGTGAAGGTAAAAAAGTTTCCCAGGAACTATAAGACAAACATTTACACTCCACACTAGCAGGTGAAATCATTATACTTATTTATCTTGTAGCTAAATATTTGGAAGGAAAAAAAACATTCCAGGCAGTATGTTAAAATATAGGTTTCGATGCCTTTTCAGAATAAATTACTGGCAGGAGACTTCACAGCTTTCTGTCATTACTCACTATTGTATCCCCCATCCAGGAATCCAGGGTGAGACTGGAGGGCAAGTCTTTAATCTATGGCTTTCTTTCATCTCAGTTTATCCAATACTTCTCCAAGGTGACTTTTAAGCTATCTCTTTTTTAAACATGTTTCCAAGGCATTCATAGACATACAGCAGCTCTATCAGCTCCTCATGACTCAGGAAAACTACCATAACAAAAGGGCTAAGAACAACTTGCAAGCTTTGGTGTTCTTCCTTATGTTCTTCTAGTTGAACAGGTAACAGCAATAGGACGAGAGGTAATGGTTTCTAGTTGTGCCAGGGAAGTTCAGGTTGCATATTATAAAAAATTTCTTCTCAGAAAGAGTGGTGAGGTATCGGAACAGGCTGTCCAGAGGGCTAGTGGATTCACTATCCCTGGTGGTGTCCAAGAACTGTGAATATGTGGTATGGAGGAACACACATTAGTGGGCAATATTGGTGGGAGGTGGACAGTTGGACTAGATGATCTTAGACGTCTTTTTCAACCTTAATGATTCCATGATTCTATGTCATTCTGTGATTCTCATCTTCCCGCTCTGATATCATTTTCCCTTGAATCTGACAGTGGCCCTGCCAACCTTCCCTACCAAGAAAATCTGTGGATAGCTCATGGACTTTGGTTCTAGCTTGGCTCCATGCCGTGATTGAACAGCAGCTCTAAGCCCCACCACCCATCCCTTGCTATCACTAATCTGACTGATCACAGAGACTAAAAATAGTTGCACCCTGGTGTCACTATTAGCTATAAATATTGATGTATTATTAGCACTCAGAAATACAAAATAACTTTATTCTGGGGGTTGTACAGACTTAGGACAGAAGCAACATTTGGCCTATTCACAAAGAACATCTTCCTAAAATAAAATCCACAATTCACTGGACCTATTGTTTTTCAAAAAGAACACAACCTTTTGACTTTCACTACTCAGTATTTGAGGCAAGCACAATCTGAAGAAAGTCTTCACCTCTTAGCAGAGACGTTCTTGAAGCATAAAATTAAGTTTCTCTTGCCCTTAAGAATGCCTGTTCTTTGTTAATATCTTGCCAGTAACAAAATAAATTATGCCAAAATAATTGGTTGCACTCAAAATTTTCTATACAGCAAATAAGTGATGTCGTAATTGCTTATTGCTTCTGTTAGCATTAAATTTCATGAAGCAATTAGAATTATCTATATTCAAGAAAAAAATTCTTTCATTCTGTTTCCTCAATCAGTTTGCTGAAGTCTTGCCTGTTCTAAAAACTTCTTTATCTGTATTTTTCAAGTAGAACCCATTGGTCTGCATGCCCTCCTATCTTGCTTACAAACCCATAGGAAGCTTGAGCTTCCAGACTCTTCACTGCCCTGGAGGAATTAAAACAGAAGAGCTCAACGTAATGTCTCAGCTCAAGAGAATGAATCAAGTGGAAAAAAACACAAATTTGGCTACTGTGACAAATTGATAAAAACCTGAATTGAGCATTTGTCTTCATTTGGCACAAGAAATACTTTCTACTCAAAGTTTAGAATACTTTTCTACAGATATTAAACCTTAACACAGTCCCATGAGGAAAGAATTTTTCAATTTGGTTTTACAGCTGAATTAACAGAAGTATAAAGACAGAAAGAAGATTGCTGGCTTGCTGTAAATACTGGACACATTTTTCCCCTCTTATGAGAAGTAGATGATGTATATATTTCATATTTAAGAGATCCCTGCAGACTTGTTACAAGTTAGTATTTCTACGCAAGTGAGTGGCTGTCACTGTGCTTTAAGGAATTTGATATCTCCCTGTTTAGAGACAAGAAGTGATATGCTAGATATGAAAGATTACTTTTTCCTGAAGCTGTCTTGAAAACAGGTGACACTCACTGCCAACTGGAAGCAAGTTACATACAAGTGCATCATTGCAAAACACAGAAATCCTGGTTTTTGTTTTTTGTTTTTTGTTTTTTTTTTTAAATCAGCCTGTCTTCATATAATGGAACCATAGAATTGTAGAATGGTTTGGGTTTGATGAGATCTTTAAGATCATCTAGTTCCAACCCCCCTGCTATAGGCAGGGACACCTCCTTCTAGACCAGGTTGCTCACAGCCTCATCCAGCCTGGCTTTCCAGGGCATTCACAGCCTCACTGGGCAACCTGTTCCAGTGTCTCGCTGGAGACAAGAACTGAACACAGAGCTCCAGGTGGAGGCTCACAAGAGCAGTGTAGAGGGGTAAAATCACCTCTCTCAACCTGCTGGTCACATTTCTCTTGATGCAACCCAGGATATGGTTGGCCTTCTTGGCTACAAGCGCACATTGCCGGCTCATGTTGAATCTTTCATCAATTGACACCTTCAAATCCTTCTCCTCAGGGCTCCTCTCAAGCCATTCTCTACCCAATCTGTATCTATGCTTGGGACTGCCCAACCCAGGTGCAGGACCTTGCACTTGGCTTTGTTGAGCTTCATGAGGTCGGCATGGGTCCACCTCTCAAGCCTGCCCAGGTCTCTCTGGAAGGCTTCCTTTCCCTCTAGCGTGTCAACTGCACCACTCAGCTTGGTGTCATCTCCAAAATTGCTGAGCGTGCCCTTGATCCCACTGTCCATGTCACCTACAAGGATGTTAGATAACACTGGTCACTGATAGATAGTTGTTAGATAATCACTGGTCTTCTCTAAAGCTCACTTAAAACCCAAATAGAAATACGCTGCAGTTAATGAGAGTGCTTCCTGTGATATGTTGAGCTTTGAAGCAAATACACAATAAAAAATGCACCTTTGGGGATCTTACGGAGCTGATTTCAGGCAGGAAGAAAAAGAGGGTGAAGACATACATGTTAGTGGAGAGTAGGCAGCAAAACATAGAGAAATCTTTTTTACGAGCACGATATTTATAAGACCATGGTGCAAAAAATCTTTTCATTTATCTCACAAGTGGTTTTTATGCCATACAGAGCGACTAAGCCTTATTAAGACAAATCAGCTCTGCCAGCAGGAGCATAAGCATGCATGTGACTCGCAATGTTATTTAATAGTTGGATTATTTAATAGTTGGAGCTCAGTAGGAGCTCCAAGACATCTCAGATGCTTTTGTGTGCTGAATGCCTTCTGCTGAAGGCAGCTCTTACCTCACCACTCCAGTTTGGGGCCAGCCATTCCCCAGCCTGGCACTGGGATCTCACTCCTATCTCCCAAAGACAATGAGAAACACTCTGCCCTGGTCTGCAGAAGCACACTGAAAACATGAATTCAGGGTAGAATTGCCTAATTACAGTCCTGTTTCTCAGATAATCAAGAAAGACAAGCTGGAGAGACTTAGAAAAGCACCCAACACTGGTTCGTGTAATCCTGCCCAGGAGTTTTCTCGCTGAGTTCACACAAATCAGAGCTACTTCAGTCCCAAATACACCCTGAAGTGCTGCTTCAGAGAGGTTCATTTCAGCTCGGTAAAGTTCAATTACTTTTCTAATCTCTATCTGACAAATTTTGTTCATCCTTTCTTCTTTCCTTTCCTTTTCTTTTTTTTCTTTCCCAGATTTAAGAAATGATATTTGTGCAGCATTCAGTTAATCGGAGTCAGGGCATATACCACCACCAGAAAGTACAGTCAAGAGGATGGGTAACTACTGGAGGACTAGAGACATTACCAGTGCAGAGCCATAGAAACTCCCCAGTCATAAAATCACCGTTGCCTCAGAGACTGTGACAAAGAGGAGACCTTTCAGAACAGAACCATCTCTGATTTTGTCACACTCTGACATTTGCTGCTTTTCAAACATTACGTCCATTTGTTCTCTTAAAAACATGTTGGTTGACTTGATGCTGGACATAGCAGTTTTATAAAGAGCAGTTCCTCTCTTTTTTTAACTCTTTCCTCACATATGCCAGCAAATGAGGATGCAGTGCAATCATATTATTTTCTGCTCCATTTTGTTCAGCAATGGCTTGGCAGCTGCATAAACAAGAACTGCTTTTATTACTTGTCAGCAGGCTAATGAGAGAATTTTCCTGTCCCACTGTCGGCATCAAAGCCCTCAGTGTTACTTGTGTTTCCAGTTGATCTTGGAACACCACAAGGCCAACCAAAGTGGGGATATATGTAAAGAACTGAGCTTTTAATGACTGAAATCTGCTGTTCAAGTCTAAGCTCCTCCTGGTGCTCTTATAGGAAGGCTGAAATCCTGATTTCTGTGGGAAGGTAGAGGGGGACTTCAGTGAGAGCACACACAGCTTTTGGGCAGCCTGCTCACTGATGGCTTCAGCTGTATGCCTGCATTTATGTCAACTCATCTGAACCCAACAAGAGGTTGCACATTGTTAAAACTGCAAATTTTATCCTTAATGATGGCTTTAGGTTTCCCTGCACATTGCACTGATCCCTTCCCCACAAGACTGAGGCAGCACCCCCAGGCACCACCATAAACATGCAGGCACAGGGACCATGGTACCCTCACCCTAGCAATGTAATGCAAGCTAAGGAGCAGCTTCTTCACTAACAAATTCACACCACAAAAATACATCAATTTGTTTAAAGAAGGTGAATCATGAGTGTCAGCTGCTACATTCATCTTTCACTGCTTCAGCCTGCTACAGTAATCGAGATTTGTAAACCTTAATTAGTTTTCTGCTTTTCAATCATGCATAACCACAAGAAAAAAAAAATCAAAACCACTTTTGGTTTTGATAATATGTATGTACATGGATACAGAGGAATGCATACTTTAAAAGAGAATAAAGAATGACTTACCCTGCTGTTGAATCAATGTAGGGAGCAGGCCAAGGCAGGACCACAGCGAGAGGCTGGCCTGGGAGCAATGGTCAGGAGCAGAGAGATTCGATAGCAGAGACACCTTGTGTGACACTGCCAAACAATGCCTTAGAATCACAGAATGGATTGGGTCAGAATGGACCTCAAACCCCACCCAACCCCAACCCCTGCTGTGGGGTGGTTGCTACCCACCAGATTAGGCTGCCCAGGCCCCATCCAACACGGCCTTGAACACTTCCAAGGATTGGGGCAACCACAGCTGCTCTGGGCAGCCTATGTCAGTGCCTCACCACCTTCTGAGTAAAGAATTAATTCCTAACATATAATTTAAATTTCCCTCTTTTAGCTTAAAGCCTTTTGTCCTAACATTATCTATCCATATAAAAAGTTGATTTCTCTCCTGTCTACAATCTTCCTTTAAATACTGGAAGGCTGTAATGAGGTCTCCTCAAAGTCTTCTCCAGAGTGAACAAACCCAGCTCTCTTAGCCTGTCTTCATAAGAGAGGTGTTCCAGCCCTCTGATCATCTTCCAACCAATTTCTTATCCACCAAATAGTCCACCCTTCAAATCCCTGTCTCTCCAATTTAGAGATAAAGATGTGGTGGGGAACCAGCACATGCCTTGTGGAAGTCCAGGGATATGACATCAGTTGCCTGTCTTTTGTCCACTGATGCCATCACTCCATCATAAAAGGCCACCAGATTGGTCAGGCACAGCCTTCCCTTGGTGAAGTCATGCTGGCTGTCTCAGATTACCTGCACATCACTCATGTGCCCTAATACGTTTTCCAGGAGGATGTGTTCCATGATCTTTCCAGGCACAGAGGTGAAGCTCACTGCCTGGAGCTCCCCAGGTCCTCCTTCCTCCCCTTCTTATAAATTGAAATGATGTTTCCCTTTTTCCAGTCACCAGAGATTTCACCTGACAGCCACTTTTCAAATGATGGACTGCAGCTTGGCAATGACATCAGTTAGCTCCCATAGGACCCTGGGATGCATGTCATCCATCCCCATAGAATTGTACACATTCTGTCTCATGAGTTAGTACTTGCCCTTCTTTTCCCTCAGTCTGACCAACAGGTCCTTGCCAAGCCATGCTGGTTTCCTGCCTCCCCTGCCCCTTCTTATTCTGAGTGATGGAGAGCTCTCGTGCTCTCAGAAAGGCATCTTTATGGAGTAGCCAGCTTTGCTCCACTCCTTTATCTCTAAGGACAGCTTCCCAGGAGATAGCAACCAACAGTTTCTTGAACAACCTGAAGTTCACTCTCCTGAAGTTCAGGGTTCTGGCTCCACATTTTGCCAGGCCCACATTCCTCAAGATCACAAATTCAGCTAGTGCATGGTCACTGCAGCCCGGGCTGCCTCTGATCTTAATGTTGTTAAGGATCTCCTCTGCACTTGTGAGCACCAGCTCCAGTAGTGCTTCACCTCTGGTCAGTCTGTCCAATGCCTGAACCAGAAAATTATTGTTGGACTCCAGGAGTCTCCTAGATCACTTACAGCTCAGTGTTGTATTCCCAGCAGCACACGCACACAGCTGCATTAGGACAAAATCCCTGGTGACAACAAAGGAAGAAATGTTATCCCTCAGAGCTGCCAACTCACCTTTCCACCCCATCACTGCATCTCCTTGTCTGAGCAGTGCAGGCAGTGCAAGATAAAGACATAAAGGGAAGTATGCATCCCTCAGTGAGAGAAAAGTATTTAAATGGGGGCTATAAGAAAGGCAAACTATAGCAAGGTCTGTTGCGACAGGACAAGTGGAAATGGTTTCAAACTAAAAGAGAGGAGATTTAGACTAGATATAAGGAAAAGGTTTTTTTATAAGAGTAGTGAAGCACTGGAACAAGTTGCCCAGAGAGGTGGTGGATGCCCCACCCTTGGAGACATTCAAGATCAGGCTGGATGGGGCTCTGAGCAACCTGACCTAGCTGCAGGTGTCCCCATGCAGGGAAGTTGGACCAGATTGCCTTTAAGGGTCCCTTCCAACTCAAACTTAATTCTGTGATTCTCTGTAAGGCTTCTTGTCTGAATCTCCACTGACTTCCTGCAAAGATTCCATAGAGATTGGAGGTTTTCCCAGGCATTTAGTTCACTGCAGATTTTAACTAAGCATCTCAAAATACTAGTGAGAAGGAAAAAAAATCCACTTATGTTATAATTAGATGAGTCAGAAATAACCTCACCATTTGCCTGACATTGCTTACATTAGTATTCATCGGGCACAAAACACTGAATAAGCTAATGAAATGATTCACTTATTCATTTGCCTATGCATGTTGATAACAATATGCCAAGAACCCAATGATTTGTTAACAGCCTCATTTATTTTAAGGATGCTGCTGTCATTCATAAAACATTGGCCAGCTGCCATGCATCCCTTTACCTTTCCCTCTTAGCTTCATAAATCTCTGATTAACCTTTCAGGCATCTTAGGCATTTTGTGAGGAAAAGAGCAGCATCTGTTTGCAGACAACTGCTGATCACCTGCTCACCTTGTGGAGGTTTCTTAGTCCCCAGCCTTCCCAATGTCCACTGCACCCCGATGGGGCTCATTGCTTCCAGCCTGAATGGAAATTTCTCATCATGGTTCAGAGCTTTGCCATTGCCCCGCATGGGAGGAAAGGAAGCCCTAGCTCTTCTCCTCACCAGGCAGCAGATTAGTCATAAGGCAAATAACGTGCTGTCTGCTCCCAGCATGACTCTGAACAAGCTAGCTGTTAAATTGGTGGCTATTCAACCATTACACAAGTAATGTTAAGTATTAAGGCACATGCCTCTTGGCTCCTGAAGTTGGCAAGGAGGCCAACAGAAACCAGTGACTGGCAACTTTCTCATCCATGGATACTGTTGGTACACACCAGGTCAATCTGGCTATCGCACAAATGAGCTGGTGCCTTTCTCTCATTTTATGCATGGGCACCCAAAGCACAGAGCTAAAATAACCTAGTCAAGATCACACAAGAAACCTGGAGCAGATCAAGAAATGTTTGAGTTGCAAAGAATTTTGAACCACGGCCCACATACCCTTGAGGTCTGGTTAGCAGCTCAGAGATGGCAGGCTGTCCATGTTAAACACTCACACTTAGAAACTCATCAATTACAAGTTTGATGCTATGGACACCTGGTAGTCCGCCAAACACTGTAAGAGTAACACATGGGTCAGCTTTAAAGCAGTTTGGGATTATCTGGATCCTTATTACTATCAGGAAAAATACCTACATCCTAGGTTGTGTTCCAGGTCTATATGACATGCTTTACTGGGAATATTAATAACGTACAAGATAGATTCTGGGCTACCAAGAAAAGCTGAACACTTTACAAGGAATGAAAAATATGCAGCAAGGGTATAAGAAAATTATAATGGTAAGAAAACATGAGGCACTTGTAAGGTGCTATTTCACATCATGTGGAGTTTTGGTTTATTCGTGTATTAGGGTTTATTAGAAGAAGGATAATCCTGAGCCTGGGTTTGCTCAGAAACACCCTTTGGTCTGGATGGCCTCAGTAAGCTCCCCTATTCTTCATGTTACCAGAGAGCTCCAGGACTTCTCACAAGATAAAGTCCATCCTGTTATCTTCAAGTTTCCTATCTGGAAGCAACATGTTTGAGGGTGCTGGTGCACTAAGTAGGATTGGAGTTGTGTAACATTGACTGTAATCTCACTGGCTCACAAACATAAGACTGTTGAATAGCACCAAGATGATCACTGTCCTGCACACCTCTCCTTCATGCTGTGCTATTCTCTCTGTGCGATGCATCACTAGGACATGTTTGGATTGAGAATCAGCAACCCACATAGACCTTTAGTAGTTTGCACATCCAGAAAGGCCAAGGTTACATTCCCACCTCCTTCTCCCACCTCCCAACTAACGAATGCATGAGGGAAAAAAGTTTCTATTTCATTAGTTAGGGATTAATCTGGTGTTGTAAAGCAACTGAAGGAAAATTGAATTGTGTGGCCCATACTATGCAACATGAAGGAAGCAGACAAGATTTATGCTGTTTGGCCTTCTATTAAATAACACTGGAATTACTCCTGCACAGTTCACTCATACTGCTCAGTGGAGTTGCTCTGGCACATCCCAGCAAAGGCAGTTGTAGAACTCCTTGTCCAGTGCCAACTCTGCATAATATCTAGATTGAGCCAAGAAAAAATTCAGAGCTCCCGCACACACACACACCCAGGCCCACATCAGCTAATGCACTGCCCCATGACTTGTTCTTCATCCCATCAGAAACCAATCACTGCATTTATTTTTCAGGGGAATGTTCCTTCTTTACTGAGTTTCATCCCAATGTGTCAGCACACTCTGTGGGAATTTGGGTTGTTCAAAGAGGCTGATACCTGTTACTCTTGCAGTAAACAACTCCTACTGCTGTCTCCTGCAAGACATGCTGTGACAAATTAGGATGGGGAAGCTGAGTTGAGCATATTCCTGCAATGGGCTACCCTCTTCTCTATGTCTCTTGCTTTCTACAGCTTCCTCTTCATAGAGAACAACTGTGGCTCTTCCTTGCATTGCCCGAGGACTAATCAGAAGCCAATAAGCATGAGAAACAAGATTCAGGTTACAGGTGTGATTAGCTACAGGAGTGTAGCTAATGGGGCTTAATGACAATCTTCCATCAAGTGAGCAATCAGGTGTGCTATAAAGATTACATTAATAAGTCTCTTCCACCCATCCCAGCTGTGCTCAAGGTTGGTTACTGAGGCTGAAATGACACAAATGACACAAGTTCTGATAGCCCATCATCACTGAGTAGCAAAGGCTGTGTCCTCCATCCAGGGTGAATTTCCGATTTATGCAGAGGGGTAGAGCTTTTACATCCAAACCTAGTAAGTCACAAAATACCAGATTCTAAAGCAGATCATTAGGAAGTCAAATATTCAATCTAATATTTTTAGAGGCTCTAGAAAATTCAATTCTACATATTTTTCAGTCTCAGCAGTTGGACTTGTTACTAAGCAAACTAACAGTAGAGCAAAAAGATACAAGAGAAAGTACTGGCAAAGGGTTTGAAATTAAATCAATTTTGCTATGAAAGCTGAACATAGATTAAAAATGGAGATGTTGCCTTAGTGTTACCTACATAAGTCAATAAAATATTAATACCAATTACATATCTAAAAGAGAATCCAAACTACTGCAAATTTAATGGAATTTAAATAACTGAATTTGGTTGAAGTAGGTATCACTAATCACCTTTTATATGGTGATTCTAAATGTATAGATTTGTCTATGGACTGAACTCTAGCTACACCAAAAAGTAAGTCAAAGCCCAGCATTGTCTGTGCTCCATCGTCAGAAGAGGAAAACAGGCTCTTCCAAAAGCAGATGCTGCTCCAACTCACATCTGGAGAATGACAGCTGCTGCTGTCACTACACATAGATGGATAGTGACTGATGTGGCTACATATTGCAAGTCTAATTCTATTCTTAATTAAAAAATATTTTAAAAAAAGGAGTAATATGAGTCAGCTATAAGAAAAAAAATAAAAACCAATAAGCAGCCATTTTTTACTAGCATGAAAATGAGCTTAGTAAAGCTTAACAGAGCATCTTCCCTGCGAAAGCACAAAGCTCTGATGAAAGCTGGATTGGCTTAGGCATTTATGGCTTTGTTTGCCTGTGTCTGTCCTGTAGCTTTCTGTTTGATGACTGTAAGAAGTCAGTGTGGTTTCCAGGGTAAAATAACGAAAGCTGTAATTGAAAGGTGTCCATGATTCATTAGAACAATTTTTAAATTACAGGGAGTATTATTTTGCTGTCATTACTACAGATTTAATGATGGTCCATGCCTCAACAAGATTCTGCCACTCTACAGTTAGCCTCAGCCAAGCGAATGACTTCACTTAGAATCAAAAATTGCATGGGACCTTTAAAGGTCATCTGGTCAACTCCCTGCAGAAAGTTTCCAACTGTAGACTTGCTCAATAGCCTACAGGAAAAAAAACAAAACAAAACAAAACAACAAAAAAAAAACCACCAACAACAAAAAAACAAGAACAATGAAAAAAGAATTTTTAAGGAAATAATTTACAACAGATATAAAACAAGCACAAAAAAGTTGATCAAATAATCCCCAAAAAGGATGATTTCTAAGTATAGAAGTTACGTAGACTGAACTATCAAAAGCACAAGGCTAAACCAAACCAAATTTGTCCTTCCCAGATGACCATTCCTGTAAAAACCTCCACTCTTGTGGAGGTAATGGCAAAGCAGACTCCTGGGAAGCTGTTAGCAAAAAAAGAAAATATTTCAGACAGTAAAAGTCAATGTTCCCGTTTCTCATGTGCATTATATCAATAGCTTCATTCCCATAAAATGACACCAAAATCTCCTTGAAAACCAGGTGCAAAAGGCCGGGACAGTAGTGGAAAATAACCAAGTACTCAAAGGTTGTTAACCCCTCAACTACCTTTATATGACAAGGACCTCTCTCACCAAGATTTTACTTCTGAGCATCTCTGTACTGAGGACTCCACATCTGGACACAGTACTCCAGGTGGGGCCTCACCAGTGCAAAGCAGAGGGGCAGGATCACCTCCCTTGCCCTCCTGGCTGCACTTCTTTTGATACAGTCCAGGACATGGTTGGCTTTCTGGGCTGCAAGGGCACATTGTTGGCTCATGTCCAGCTTGCCATTCACCAGTACCCCAGGTCTTTTTCAGCAGGGTTGCACTCAATCCTTTAATCCCCCAGTTTTATTGGTAGTGGATGTTGCCTTGACCCAGCTGCAAGATCTTGCATTTGGATTTGTTGAACCTCATAAGGTTCACCCGGGCCCACTGCTCAAACTCGTCTAGGCCTCTCTGGATGGCATCCCATCGACTACACCCCATAGCTTGGTGTCATCAGCAAATTTGCTTAAAGTGCATTTGACCCCACTGTCAGTGACACTGATGAAGATATCAAAGAGTATCAGTCCAAGCACTGACCCCTGGGGGACATCACTCATGACTCCATTCAGACCTGGAGCCATTGACCACCACACTCTGGAATCGATCCTGCAGCCAGTTCTTTCTCCACTGAACATTCCACCCATCAAATCCATATCTTTTGAATTTGGAGAGAAGGATGTTGTGGGGTTTCATATTAAATGCCTTACTAAAGTCCAGATAGATGACACCAGTGACTCTTCCCTTGTCCATTGATGAAATGACACCATCATAAAAGGCCACTAGGTTGGTCAAGCAGGATTTGCCCGTGGTGACGCCATGCTGGTTCTCCTGCATCACCTCCCTGCCTTCCACGTGCCTTAGCATAGCTTCCGGGAGGAAATGCTCCAGGATATCTCCTGGCACAGAGGTGAGACCCCAGTAGTTCCTGGGGTAAAACTTTGCCTTTCCAACACTGAAACAATTAAATCTAATGTTTGAGTGTTACTTTTAAGCCATAATAATAATAAGCTGTAATGGACAAAAAATAATGAATATTTAGCTGGAAGTGGTTAGAAAGATATGTATCAGAGTATTTGATCAGAATTCTTATCTGTATGGGTAAGTATAAGAAAGCTAGATCAGAATGGATTAGCTATGTGCATGTTTGACTTGAAAATGTCATTTCTGAATGTTCCTGAGTTTAACCTAGAGGCGTAAAGCCATTTTGAAGCTTTGCTATTTACTAGCCAATTTAGGCCCATGTGACAAAGCTAACCTGTCAAACTCAAAATGAAATACAGAAATGGATTCTGGTTGTTTAGAATGGTTTTAGGCTATGTGGAATGGGTTTAGGATGCAATACAGGTTTTGAATTGATGCATTAAATGGCATTAAGCCTCACCTTCATTAGCCAGAAAATAAAAACTACTTTTTTTTAAAAAAAAGATCTTCCCAAAATGTCTGAGGTTCTGCAGGGCAAGAGGCTACTGAAAAACTGAGCAATGAGATTTCCACTTTAAGCAGATGCCTAAAAGCTGTCAGGCAGACCAGAGCAACGTGCCGACAGATCTGGAACAATGGATGTTGGCAGAGCCATTTGAAATTCACTTAAAAAATCTAGATTTAGTATTGTTTATTTAGACCATGCAGAGATAACTGCAGCACCTTGTCAGTGTGAGAAAGGCCAATTACCATGCTGGCCTCAGCTGCACTGTATGTGCTATAGAAACCTCAGGGCTTCTGCAAGCACAGGAGTTTTCCTTTGCAATGCCCATTAGCCACCTGACACCTGACAGCATATGTCCAGAGAGGTCTTGAATGATGCCCCAAATCACCTGCAGTTAAACAGTGCTTGGCTGTGGTGAGTCCTGGATGGCACCCATTAATTTCAGGGTGTCACCCTAGAAAGACAATCTGTACATCTAAAGGGCAGCAGTGGATACCACTGTACTGCAAGGAAAGAGGGAAAAGAATTAGGAAAAAATAGGACACTTTCCTGTTTAAATGAATTATTAACCTGCAATGTTTTATCTTGTTCTGCACATTCTATTTTCTCACCCACTAGTGCCTTGCCTGAAGATACCATTTATCTCTGCACCCTTCCACCTCTAAGACCAACAGCTGATGCCCTAACACCACTAAGACTGGGGCATTTTTTACATCACCCATCATTTCAAACAGCCTTAAGCTTGGCCTGAAGTTGTGAACTTACATAGTTAGAAAACATGCCAAAATTTCTGAGAGAGCATACAGACACTTTAACTTGCTTTCATGATTTGTCTTTTAAGTCAGTGTTGTGTGCATAATCAGCCAATTATCTCCTCCCTCAACAAGACAATCCTTGCAACTACACAGGGAGAAAGGCAGAAAACCTTCTGTAACACACTTTAGAAAATTACACATGAGGTTGGATGTTCACCTGGCAAAAGCCATGGTATGTCTTGTGTTAAATGCTCAATATTTATGCAAAATGAAGATCGCTCCTTCAGGCAAGCTTCAAAAATTCATTAACCCCAAAAATAACACATAAAATCTCTCTTTTCCCTCAAGGCATCAAGTTTCCCTTTAATATTCCATAAATCTCAGTAGCAGGACAAGTCTTTTCAAATTTTAATAAACAACAGATTTACAATACAATTTCCAGAAATAAGAGCTTCTTGCTGCTAGATAAATAAAACTCTCAGCATGGCTTTGCTAGCCAATCCTGCCCCATGATATCCAGATACTCTCCCCTGAGCTGCTGGGAAACAAGCTGCAATACAGAATCGTGCAGTCATTTATCAACAGAGGCCACTGATGCTTCTTTGTATATACATACTTATGAGTCAAATCTTTTTTCCCCCCTATCAAGCCTGGAAAGAAAGTTGCAACAGCTACAATGCCCTAGCTTTGCAGACTGTGGTATATGAAAAAAAAATACAGTTAGTGCAGTGACTTGGTGGAATTGGGTTTTCAACACTTGTTCAGCAAGCCCTAAATAATTCAGGGGTAGCTTTGTTTCCCATCAATATTATACTCAGTTGTAAACTTGTGCCAGCAAAAACTTGCATCATGTCAATGTGAATTTTCAGTGATGCCCACAGAAAAACATCTAATGGTTTTTGGGTATGAAATTGCCCTCTGCGTGCTCTGATGTACCCTGCTATCTTTGTTTAAAGGCTCTCAGATGTGATTCACTGGACTGCAGTTTTCCATACACAGAGCCAGTTGTCAGCTTGATTGCCTGAGAGAGAAAGAACACAAGATTCTCGTAATAATCACTTTTTTTCATCAACCTCCCCAGTGACTTCTGAATCTATCAGCTCCTTTTAAGCACACTTGAAATGAGGATAGCAGTAAGAGTATATGATCTGAGTACCTGCAAGCTTTGTAGGAATGGAGTACAGCACAGACTCCTAAATTAGTTGACCCAGTAGCAGGAGCTCTGCAGGTCCCTGCTCTCTTTAGCCAGTTACTGTTCTCACAGAATCATTGAATCACAGGATGGCTTGGGTTGGAAGGGACCTTGCAGGTCACTTAGGCCAACCTCCTGTCATGGGCAGGGCCATCTTCCGTTACAGTAGGTTACTCGCAACCAATCTAGTGGCTAACAGCACACAGGTATCCATCAGGCAACTGCCATCCCTGTAGCTGAAAAATGGAAAAAAAATTGCTGCTCCATCCCCTTCCTAATAATTCATGGACATCCCACTTTGTATTTTTTGTTTTTCTGACCTGACATTCAGTTGCAGCCAGAGATGGGGCTGGCAGCACTCAGTGCCTCATGTGCTGATGAGGCCTGGAGCTCTGTGCCAAGCAGTGGCACCAGGGCCCAGGCCGAGCAGGGCCCAGATGGGGCACTGTTCTGCCTGTCAGCAAGTTAATTATTTGTAATAAGTAAATTCACATCCTGAGCCTGGCATCTGTACAAAACAGGAAAATGACTTCAAAGCCAGCTGTTGGAAGTTGGTTGCTGAGTGCCACTCCTTTGGCACATCAGTCTTACTGCAGAAATGCTGTGTTCAGAGGGCAACAACCAGAAATGATTTTCACCAGCACCATGTTTCCCTGGCAGAAGGCCTGGGGCTCTCCAGTCACAGAGTCGTAGGGGTTGGAAGGGACCTCCATCATCATCAAGTCCAACCTCTCAGTCATCACCTCTGTACTATGAAAAAGGAGGTAGAGGGAGGTGCAGGTCCCTGGTGACTGCCACATTCCTCCTGGGTGCCTTGGAAATGCAACAGCCTTTGAATGTGTCACTGTCCACAACTTGGACCCCATCATGCAGTCACTGAAACATTTCCTCTTTGCACCCAGGGCCCATCTGCCATTACTGCCCACCTCAACCTGTTCAAGCTCCAGCACTCAAACAATGCCTCAACTGTCAGCTGAAGTGTCAGATTTGGTGAATAATAAAATGAAATTCCAGGAGTTTGAGAGATCAGACTATTATCTCACAGCTTCTCTATAACCCGAAAAGGTCACTAAATATGACACATCTTAAGTTCAAACATCATCACAGCCAGGGGGCATTGTATTTACAATAAATTATCCTAAAAATGTATTATTAAACAGCACAATCATTGCAAGTAGTTTATCTGACAAGAAACTTCTGCATTTTAACTTTTCTTTTAAACGTGCATCTCTTACAGAACAAACACTCCTACCACTTTCCCTCTGCTCACACAGGCACTTTTTATTTGCATCTTTTCCATTCGGTCAGGATAGAATACTGTATCACCCCGAAGGGATTACAATGATCTCTTTGTTGAGGTGAGTTTACATGAAATAATTGACACTTGGATGGAAGAAAAGAGGCCTTGCAGTTAGACAAGCATAAAAATCAGCAGGAATCAGGTAAACATCTCCATTTTGATGAAGCTATGCTCTTCATGAAAATATTTCACCTGCAGACTGGATTAATTCTGGGTAATTCTGAATTGCTGCAGAACACAGAGCCATTAAAAATGCTCACATGTAAGTGATGACTACCGTTTTGCTTCAGTTGTTCACCTGCGTGGGATGGCTGGCTTGCAGCACAGAAGTAGGGAGCACCTGAATCACTCCAATGAAACCAGCTCATCATTCTCAAAGATGTAGAAGAGACTCATAGTGCATTTTCAGGAGCAGTGTGGCTGTTGTGTCTGTCTCCAAGGCCTGGCTGCAAAGCAGTCATACTGCAGACAGTGTTGTATTCCAGAGCCTGCAAGTGGGACACAGGAAACAGCTCTCCTCTCTTCCTACACAAAGACAGAAGTAACAGATTGTATACTTTTGTTTTGTGTTACTGTTTTGGTAACAAGAATTTTATAGCAGGTGTTCCAGATGTTACAAAAATGATGAAAATTGAACTGCTCTCCAAACCTCAAATTCCTCACTCAGCTTCAAATCAAATTTCTTCTCAAACCCACCTTGAATACAAGGCAACAAACAACAAGGGCATCTCCATCAGGTTAAACTGAACAGCATATCTGTGTTTGTTACTACATCGCACTAAAGACATTCTCTCTGCCAAATACCTCTACAGCCATCTCTAAAGCCTCTCTTCACCTGGCTTTCTCCATCCAGCATACAAGGCCAGGCTGTAACCAAGCTACCAGAAGACAGGTGACAGCAGACATACCTGCCATGGTTGCGGGGTCACTGGATGCCTGTTATCGCTCAAACAGGACTGAGTACATCCATTCTCACTTTTCTCAGGCATCTAAATCTCTTCTCTTTCTATCAGCATCCTTCCTGCAGATGGAGGGTCTGAACGGATGACTCCTACTTTCACTGCGCTGAATGCTGCTGCTCTTATGATCTCTAATCTCTAGTGATGGGTTCAAGCACCTCCATGATGCTCCATCAGGCTGCCCCTTCTCCATTGCACACTGACATCTGCTTATCTCTGGTCTCGCTGCTTTATCACTCCATCCAGTGCTGGAGACAAGTTCATTGACAATCTGAAACACTTCTGCACAAAGGCACAGCAGACAGTTACCCCAGATGAAAAACCCTTCATTAACTGCCATCTGAAGCACAGATTGCAATACCATTTTGATTCTCTTTAAGCCTTTTAAGAATTCAAACGTGACCCTTACTCCATAATATGTCTTGCTTGTTTACAAATTACCACAAACACTTGTTAGTAACTATTTAATGGCTATTTTCCTTTGTAAACTGTTCTATGATTCTGTGAAATAGTGTTTGCATTGTGTCATACTCATGTATCACCCAAGGTCACTGCTACTTTGGGTACCACTGTTTATCTGACAGCCTCCCCCATGTTACACAGACACTGTGAAGCAGCAAAAGAATGAAAAGCAGAAATATTCAGGAAGATCAGGCTTGATTTGCAATTAAATAACAGCTCTTCTGCTTTCCAGAGTTTTACTCCAGCAACTTTAAAGTCTCACTGCAGATAAACCATGTTTCCTATCTACTATTTGCATAACGCTGAAGATGAGCAGAAGTTTTTATTTTAAAATTTCCTTTCTTTTTTTATTTACAGCAATAAATCCATTCTCTTCTCCCACTGGAATCCCACAGCCCACTCACACATTGATTGCATTGGTGGAATGCTTGGAACTCAATATTGCTGTTTAGCAGATGGTATTTCATAAGCTCCTGTTGCTAACATTCTTCTGACCTACATTACAGCCAGTCTTTTCCTTACACCCACTACTAGGCAACTGCAGGTTAGATCTCCTTCCCAACCATTCTTACACCTCGAAATTAATACTGAAGACAGTTTAGAATAAAATTCCTCCTTTTTCTTCTCTCAGACAACAAGAAGTATCCATTCCTGCTGCTGTTACCTCTAAATCAGACAGAACACTGAAGTTCCACCACATTATTGTCTGAAAGTGAACAGTGTTTCCCGTGTTGGTAGGAAAAATGTTGTTTGAATTGGAAGAGACTCTTAAAGGCCATCTAGCCCAAATCCCCTGCAATGAAGAGGAACACCTACAGCTAAATTTGGTTGATTAGAGCCCCGTCCCGCCTGACCTTGAATATCTCCAGGGACAGGACATTCACCACCTCTCTGGGCAACCTCTACCAGTGCTTCACTACTCTTACAAAAAACTTTTTCTTTATATCCAGTCTAAATCTTCCCTCTTTTAGTTTAAAAACATTTCCATTGTCTTATTGGAAAATAACCGCTAAAAGATAAGGCTAAAAAAAGGCTAAAAGCTAAGTGGTTCCAATGAGACAGACCTGACCAGGAGGAGAAAAGCTATTTCATGCCAAGCCCTGCAAGCTGCAGAAGGATGGGACCACATTTCTCTTGTGCGCTGCCCCATTCCATGGGGATCAGCTCTCTGGCAGGTGGGCCCTGCAGCTGTTGTACCCCCAGGCTGCTGACCTGGGAAGTTATAATGCCTTTGAGAACTCACGCGAGAAGAGAAGAGAAACAGAAATAAGCAGAAAATCAGAGTGTCATTTAAAAGTAACAAAGATCCTGGTCCTGTTTACTGCTAAGGCACAGCAGCTTTTCTAGGAAACACCCCCAGTTGTGGTTTGTCATACAGATAATTACAGTGCACATGGTATGCTATTTCAGGAGCTCATTCCCAGTAGAAAATTAAAAGTCCCTTTTTCCAAACCAGGCTTCAACCACTAAAACTCTCCTACTGTAATTCTTACAGAGAGTTCACAAAAAAGTATACCCTTCTTTCTCTGGCAGGAAAAAATGAGAATTCTATAAGGCAAAACATTGGATCCTACTTCGAAACTATCTGCCAATGAACTTTTAGTTACGTAAAGCTCATTTTCTCTTACTTTTCCAACAAATACCACGAAAGGTTGAAAAACACTTATTTTTATGGCGATGAAGCACCGTCATTGGACAGAGTGCAGCACAGGGCCACAGATGTCCAAGTGCCTGGTGCATCTCCTGTACAAGGAAAAATGATCCTTGAATTGCGACTCAGTTTAGATGCTCATCTAAAGCAATATATATTCAAATCATGCTTGATAAGAACGACATAGGTCATTGTGAAAGTAATGTCTCCTGTTTATTTCCATAGAAACTGCAACAGCTACTAGAGGGCACAAAACCGCTATGTGATAGAGCAAATTCTCAGCTACAAAACACTATTTTTCAACACAGTCACCACCGTTAGCCAACTTGTGTGGATGAGCTGATCGAGACATTTCATTTTGTGGAATGAGAGCTGTATGTGGACATCCAAGAATATAACTTGTCTTTCACCTCACTTTTGCCAGTGCTGAAATGTACCACCCACCGCTTCACAGTGCTCACATCCACTGTTTGGTCTCCACAGATGTTCAGCAAGCACTGATGAACGTCAATGGATGCAATTCTTTTCTGCACAGAGGAATTCAATTCCATACCTTTACTCCATACACACTTCTATGTCAGACACCATTGTGTCACACCTCCGCTCTGCTGCCATCTGTCACACGGCAACAACCTGTTACAGGACAGAGGTGGGAAGGCTCAACCTCTACTGCTGTATCACCAACACCCGCTCTGATCCTGTGGGCCAACGTTATAAAATAGGAGGCACTACTGTCAGAGCAGCCTTTATAACAAAACATAAACATGAGGTTGGTATTATGAAGAGATAACTACTCTTCCCCTTACCTCCTGGAGAAAAATATATTAGCTGACATTTCAACACAGATATTATGAAGATAAATGTGCTATTCTGTGAAAGGAATATACCACAGATATTCATACACTGACTTAACCTTGTTGTCTCTTGACTTGAATTCATAATCTATATAAAGATTAATAATGAAGATCAAAGTGCTCTGAAATATGCATCTTAATGAAAACGGCTCTGTTTGAAGCCAGTTGAAAGAGAAACTTGTTGACTTCTCTCTGCTATTAAATCATAAAAAGATTTTTTCTAGTTTATTCATTTTCCATTTTGAAATGCAAACACGTGTGCTGGTCTGCCAGATTAAGTATTTACAAAAAAAAACAACAACAACCCAAACCCTGGGGATTATAAGGAAAACCATGCAGATCCCAACCTTTTAATCATGTCAGTCAAAGCAATGAAATACACTCCCCTCAAACTCCTCAACCAAAGTCTCTCTGATTTTCACAACACTCACCCATCCTCAGAACTCAGAGCACTAGCAAGGTACACTCACCACTCCTGCTGCTTACCTTAGCATCCATAAATGACCAGACATCCCCAGATGTTTTAATAAACCTGGTTCACTTGATGAGATTTTTGAAGAATATTTTATTCTTTCTCCCAATTTCTTGAAGTTAGTTCTTAGTCCTTCTTCATTTCCCTGTCTTCTGTCCTGCTGATTTATTATTCCCCCCCGCTCCCCCCCCCACCATCAGCCCATGTTTGACTCCCTAAAACTGTTTTCTCCACACTTCCCTGTTTGACCCACCACTCTAAGTAAAGCTCCACCACAGGCATCCCTCATATACACGATATACTTCTGCTCACAAAAACTTACATCCCATTTCAGCCACCACACCTTTCAGTGCCTTCTTCTCATCCTACTTCCCTTCCCCATTGGCTCTGTTACCCTTCTTGTTATCACCAAATGCAAGATGCTGAAAATATTTAATCCTCCCTTTTATAGCACCGAGTGTTCAGTATGAGCAGTTGGGTTTAGCACACTGCTGTGACAGTAATTATTTCCAGTGCCAAATGGATTTTTAAAAGCTTCACAGCTCTCTGTTGATGGTATGAACCCCAATCTCTTGTGGTGCCACACACAGCTTGTACCGATCCTTTGCCTTCAGTAGTATTGCCTGCCATCAGCTCTCAGAACAAAGGTTCTCAAAAAGGTTTCTTCACCCACATCAAGGGTGAACCACTGGTCAGCAAGAGGGTCTGTAATCATGAGATAAGAGGATGAGTGAGTGTTATTAGGTGGGCAGAGGGCACACGAAAACAGTAGAGGTGGAAGCTTCCCCAGTTTCAGTATCATGCTGTAATTTGTCATAGTTCTGGCAGAGAAATCAGCTTTTATTATCAATTACCCAAAATGATCACATGCCCACAAGAAGTCCTCAACTTTTAGGTTAATGTACCTGACTTGTACCTGACTCTATGTTGGTGCTGCCTCTCATTTAACATGAGCCCTCCATCCAGAACACCGCTGCAAAGAGACACTGAACAGCATCTTCACATACCTCAGTGATTCTGCCCTCAGCAGGCCTCTATGGCAGTTGTGTCTTAGTCTCAAACGTAACTGGGGGCTTTTGCTCAAGGAAATGTGTTCTCCCTACTTCCCCAGACACTCATCACACATCCTTACACAAGACAGCCACGTACTAATGAAAACTATGCATTTCATAATGTGGAGCAACAGGCTAGGAGAAACTGGACTGAGGTCTTATCATCTGTTCAACTTACTTAGCAGAAGTGCTAGCACATTTTCCATTTACTAATGTGTTCTGGATACAATCCTGCCAAATCTGCCTAAATCACCTAGACAACCTAACGCACCATTACCAATATTGGTTCTGGCCCAGATTCCCAAGCCCTACAGAGAACCAGAGACTGTAAAAGCAGCTTTGCAAAGAAACTGAGCTGATGTTCCAGAAGTCGCTTGATTTACAATATTAAGGCAAACCTCCCGTACAGATGACACACTGCATTTCTTTCAGGCAGAGAACGCAGCAAACTCCCTCTTTTTCCAGTGAAGGACAGCAGCTTTTTTTGCTACCTGCCAACAAACGTGTGAGCTTGCCAATCCCACACAATCAGAAATAATGTCTTTGTTTTCAATTTAATAGCATGCTGAAGGTGAAAGACTTTATTATAGCTTTGTGCTTTCTCCAAGTTTGAAGCGCAGTCAGTTAAAAGAAATTGCCCCATCCATCCCTATCATTCTTCTCTTCATCTATACCAATTGCAGAGACAGTAATCTTCCAGAACCTGCAAGCCATGCATCAAAATCACCTTGCAGCCAAATCACAGGAGTCAGGGGAACGAAAGCAGGACAGCCCTACTCAGCAGATCTGCAAGTGCTCATTTCACTAGGCTGGGTCACAGCTGCCTTAGATGTATGACGGTCTTTGCTAGCTCTCATCAGTTACTCGGCAGCAATCCTTCAAACACAGCCCTAGAGCCCACAATGAGATGTATACCCTGAGCACAGGAGACAGAAAGCAGCTTTCAGCTCAAAAGCCATAAGCCAGCAACTTTCCATTTTCTTCACCTTCTACTAGAAGCCTACAGGTTGGTGCATGAATTTTTTTTTTTAGCCAGCTAACCTTCCTCTTTGGAAGCAGAGACGCAGTCATCTTCTGAAGATGTCTCCCTCTCCACGTGGCTCAGAGATACAACTTCTGACAGCCACAGCTCAGTGAGACAGTCTACCCTCCAAACAGGACAACAAGCTGATGTGCTGTAGGTTCCTCCAGCAAAACTGCCAGCTTCTATGAATTGATTCACTGTTCCTAAGATTAGAAAATTCAGTGTGGCATCATGCTTTGAATATGCAACAGTTTTTGAAAATGATTAAAATAATGCTAAAGGAGATAGACAAAGACTGTGGAGGAAACAGCAACAATACTTATGTTCTTTACATGGGTGGTCAGTAATCTCTTCTGTGCCAAGAATAATTATCTTGACATAGCTGGTATTTAAAAGACAAAGTAAAATATAAAGAAACAAATGCACTTTCACCCTCAACTACTGCTAGCATTCTGCTAGTAACAGGGAGCTGTAACAACTCAAAGAGATTAGGAGGAAATGCAGCCATTTTTAATACGAGTAAAAATCTAATTGCATATGCAGCCAAAATTGGAAACAACTGTTTAGTGCTGGAAGCCCACAAGGCTGGAAGCTCAGAGGTGATAGGAAATGAAGAACATTGGCTCTGTGCAGTAAGGAAGGTCGAGATAAAAGTTGACTGCACAGAAATGTCAGGAGGAAGGAGAGGTAAAGGCAGTAAAATTTTCCTACTCTTTACAGCTATCTTGTGGCATTCCTTGAAATATTCTATTCTGTGACTATAAGCACAGGTAGATGGAGCTTTTTTACTTGCAGAGAGGACAGCACTATGTGGGATGAAGGCACTGGTAGAAGTGACAGAAGAGAGCAGTGTGTTTCAGCAGTGACTAAGAGTGGTTAAAAGAAGGGATTTCTTTGCAATATTTATGTATTTTCCAGTGTGTATACACCAAACACAGGGAAGAATTACTGAACATGGCACTGTGGAGCACTAACCCATAGCAGTGAACTGAAGAACGGTTAAAAATGGAGATGAGGAGAAAAAAAAGAATCTCATGAAAGCAAAATGTATCAAAGCCGTAGATTAAAGTTTGCAAAAGAACTATGGAATCAATACAGCCACAACATGCTGGACACAACTGTCAGATGGAGCCAGAGCAGACAGGCACAGACAGTAGCATCAACAGATATGGGCTGGGTTGGTAGGATTTTGGTTTGGTGGTTTTCTTTTTCTTCCTTTTTTTCCTAACACTTATGGATCCCTACAACCTCCATGAAAACAGAAAACATTGAGAAAGTGCAGACCGTGTCCTCTGTGCCACCACTGTTCACTCTGGAGGAAATACAAACAATCATCTCATTACCACCATTACCAAATGGAAGATACCAGCAAAATGTACCCAGAATAAGATTAGATGAGGATGCAAGATAAAGTACACAGAAACCACAATAAGTACTGAATCAGAGGTGGTTCCAGATGTACAAACTGTGACACAAAGGGCTGTTTCTTGTCCTGCAGTACATGCATGATTTCTTACAAGTCATTCCCATTTTCTAGCAAGCACCACACTTAGTTAACTGCTTCCTGAGTCACAGCTGAAAGTTGGTTTAGCTGTTCTGCAAGCTCTGAGCCTGCAAACAGAGCTTTCACTCAGAGTGCCACTAGCTGACTTCAAGGTAAAGTCAAACAATTCAATCTAAGGCATTTGCAACAGCATTTACATCTAGACATATTGCCACAGAAGAAGATATTCATTGGGAGATTTCACCAACAGCTAAAAAGTGGTCTAGAAATACTGCACTCTCCAGCAACATCTGCCTGACCTCAGGAGGATGCAATGAGTGACTCTTATACTTCCAGCCTTTCCTACGTGGCCTACACTTTCACAGGCACAAAATACAGGAGCTGCACCATCAGGGATTATGCCAGCACAGGACGTTGCTGCTGACTTCACATGAGCACATCACAGCTGTCAGGGCAGCAGCTTGGGGCAGGTGCAATGCAGAGATGGCATTCCCTCTGCAGGCACAATCTGGGCCTAGATTGCATATGGGCATCAGCACCCAACCACCTAACAGATCTGCACCAGAGAATCTCCTAAATCCTTCTTAGAGGGAAAAAAAAAAAAAAAAAAAAATTGCAGGAATTGAAACAAAGATTAATTACTCAGCTAGACCAGATCATAAGCATGTGTGAGTCACAGCACATGTTGGAGACTTCTATTTCAAGGACTTTCATCAGAGCATTTTAAATCTGATATACAAGAATTGGTGACTGTGCAGATTATTTTGGTAATAGATTAGTTTTCAAAGTTTCTTCCACAACATTTGAGGGCAAATCACCAAGACGCATATAAAATCAGAGCCATAAGAGACAGCTACAGGAGACTGCGTGCTGATTCCATAGAGGAAGCAGGGAACAAAATGAAACTGCCAGTATGGTACCTGCAGCGTGGACAAGTAGTTACCATTGCACCTTCCACTGTGTCTGGTAAGGTCTCTTATGACGAGAGCTAAATTGTAAACAGAAGTATAGTAGTAATTATCACCCAGACCAAGTGAAACACAGACTGCCATTAAGGAGGAAAACAATGTGCTTTTTAACAACAACTCCCATTTCAGATTCAGAATGAGAAAAATAAAAGCTTTCTGTTTACATGTGACAGTATCTTAATAGCATTCATCCAGCTAAAACCATTAAGACTGTTTCAAAACACACTGCTTGTTAGATTCATTATCACCTAGGAACAAAAAATACACTATGTTATTTTCAATAACCACTTTCAATGACAAGAACAGAACAAACAGCAACTTTTGCTCAGACTTCACGTACAGGAAATATCCTACTTTACTGCACTGGGAAATAGAAGGATTAAGAAAAAACACATGCAAAATCAATTATTTCTCCTTACTATGACTCAGTTTAAATTAGAGTTGAGCCAATACACGACCCATACTGAAGTGGTTTTCATCAGATGCAACTCTGAAACCTTTCAGCTTCTAATAATCAGTGGGATTGCCACAATCAAATATTACTGCTTTCATTTTCTCAGTTATTTTAATAAAATTAATAACTTGTTTGTATTTCTCTGAGCTCTTGAAGGAAGAGTTCATTTCCTTTCTGAATTTTCTTCCTAATTTCATTCTTCAGGATTTCATTAAATGAGGTACCCCACACTGAACATGCAATTGCAGAATATTCCCACAAATTGACATTTTAATTTCACCTCTAACATAGCCTGTTACTTGCAAGCTCACACTGCTGGCTTTTAGCTGGTCTGCCTTACATGATGTCAACTTTCAGATGAAACATAGAATGCCTGGGGTTTGAAGGGATTATCAAGTTCCAACCTCCCTGTCTGCAGGCAGGTTTGCCAACAGCTAGATCTAGTACCAAATCAGGCTGCCCAGGGCCCCATTCACCACTGAACACCAAGAATGGGGCATCCACAGCGTCTTCGGGCAACCTGTTCCAGTATCTCATCATCCTCACGGTGAAAAAATTTCCCCTGACATCTAATCTCAATCTTCCTTCCCTTAGTTTAAAACCTTTCACCCTTGTTCTAACACCATCTACCCTTGTAAAAAGTTGATTTCCCTCCTTTTAATAAATTCCCTTTAAATACTGGAAGGTCATAATGAGGTTTTCCTGCAGCCTGCTCTTCTCCAGACTAAACAGGCCCAGCTCCCTCAGTCTGTCTTCACAGTAGAGGTGCTCCAACCTTTGGACCATCTCAGTGGCCTTCCTTCGGACCCGCTCCAACAGCTCCACATCCTTCCTCTGCTGAGGGCCCCAAGTGCAGATATTAAGGGATACAGAGCTCCAGATGGGTCTCACAAGGACAGAGTAGAGGTGGTACAATCTCCTCTCTCCCTGCTGCCCATCACTCTTCTGATGCAGCCCAGGACACCACCGTCCATCCAGCCTGTAAGTACACACTGCTGGCTCATGAAGTTTTTAATTCACCAGGATCCCTAAGTCTTTTTTGGCAACTGACAGCATTTAACAACATTCGAGTTACAAATATGCTCTTAAGATCCTTGTTTGTCAGCCACAACCCACAGACATCAATAAAATACATTATTTAAAACAGATTGCACTTTTCAGGCATAGTCATTTACAACAGAGAGCCCCGCTGTTGTGCCACACGTGGCATTTGCATTTTCTGTCACAGAAGCCGAAATGAAAACCAAAAGTTGTAATTTGCTACCCACACAAAATGTCACGGAGAACAATCAGACAGAAGAGATCTTCCCTGCTGTAAATTCTTAGGTCATTTGTTTCCCTGTCACTGCCCTTGCCATCAAGCCACTCCAATTGCAATTAAAGTTCTAAGCTTCTCTACAATAAAAACTAGTTTTCAGGAAGGGAGTTGATGATTTCATTTTGAAATAAAGTCAACTTCACATGCCATGTGATTCACACAATTCATAATTTAACTGATCAAAAGCAATGGGCACAGGCGAGGAAGATCTAAACTTTTGCAAACTGAGCAAAAGGTAGGCCTGAAACTACAACACACTCCAAAGAGCCACCGTGGCTTACAGAGCATCAGAATACAGTAAGGATAAACATCGTATTTTTTGGTCAAGATATTGCATGCTGGTGACATCCTATGTATATTCTATAGTAAAGGGGCAGTGGGATTTGTAACCCAGATGAAGTACAGCAGCAACACGGAAATCAGAGAAATCCCATTTCAGGAATGCTCAAAACATGCACGATCCTTGGAGCCTGTAGGATATTTGTGCCTGAGCATGTAAGCACCCAAGGCAACGACATACCACCTGACTGACCTGCATTTTTGATTTCCCAGGACATTTTAATTTTCTAAATCAGAGCCAAACCATTCATCTGTAGCAGAGATAAGGAAACAGTTATTCTAAATGACATTCAGGTTCCCGGTGCCAAATGGGAGAAGCCTCCTCTCGTTTTATTACATACAAAAACAACTGCCCTATTTCCCATCCTGCCACCTTCTCAAATCTAATGTGATCCCACCAAATAAATTGCTTTCCCAGAAACAATGCCCCACTGTATGACTGCATTTACACATCAACTGGAAAAGACTATGAAAGACAATCAAGATTTAATTGTGTCTCATCAACAGCATTACCATTTACTACATTAACCGACAAGCAATGGCTCTGGAATCAGCTTCTCCCAGTCCTGTGGCCACTCACAGGTTTTAGCACTCTCAAAGGTGAAAACAGGTGGAAGAAAATCTGCACCCTGTAGTGCTCCTGCATGAAGAGGTACAAGCAATTGCTGGGGGATGAACCAGGAATAAGAGAAACAGAACAAATCACCTGCAGAGCTGCATCCATCCTGAAACTTCACAAAAACGGGCTCTTTTCCCTTAATATCTAACAAGTTTTTATGTGTAGTGAAAAGATAAATCACCTGTAATCACTTTCCTTATGCATGGACTTATCTCATGCAAGAGCTCCTGTGCTCAAAAGGGGCACATGTTACTATCATTTCTCCTTTTAGTGTTACCTCCACATATAGAATATTGGCAGCTAAACAGCTGAGACATACAGAAAAGCCCCACAGGGAGAGAAGCCTCATGAGATCTTTTTTCCAGTTTCTCAGCAGGCTGAAAGCACTCTGAGGCACAGTGTAAAGCAGAGAAGTAGCACGAATTCAAATTATTATATTTTCACCTTTTAGCAGAAGCTCTATGCACTCCTGTGTAGGGAAAAAGACCTGACAGAATCCCACTCTCCTCCACTTCCTCCTCGTTCCCATGTGGAACAAACACACGAGCCATCTTCTCAAAAGAGAAGTATCACCGGTGTGCAAAGGGATCACCCTGCCAAACCCAAGCCGCAGTGCTGCGCAGACAAGAACACGTTCTTGTTACCACACTGCCACTCTGCTCAGCTATGGCCTCTTCCCAACAGGAGCAGCAGCAGTAGGTCTAATGCAGCAAGTCTAACTCTTCGGATACATGTTTTCTAACAAGTTAATGGTCCCAGTCAGGATACTTCATAATCCACTTGAAAAGAATCTATTATCAGCCATTAATAATAATTAGGTTTGGAATGACTTACAGCCTACAGGCAAAAACATAGGGCACTTTTCATAAGGGAAGACAAATCACTGATACAGTATCAAGAAAACAAAACTCAAGAAAATACATCAGGTTTAAAACTGTAAATAACTTCAAAGAGGTATGATACTTCACAGCAGCTTGGCTTTGCACACACATACAGAAGTGCTCCCAACCCTCTTGCAGTAGTAATTAACAGTCATGAAATCTCAGGTGAAGGAGCCCTGCAACAGAGAGCTATGAAATGCCTTGGACCTAACTGATAGTTATAGGAAATGGTCAGTGTCTAGTGCCTTTCCTCTTAAACATGACACCATGTAAAGTGTTGTTCCTCCACTTCCAGTATAAGAGATGAAGACAGATGTCACTAAACCTTCTAAAACCTCACTCTGAACATCATTTTCACTTTTTAAGGACAAACATTCGCCTAATTCAACCTACCTTTAAATTTAAGTGTTGAGCCTCTGCAAGTGGAGCCACATCAAGCCTGGAACACAAGATCCTGAGAGGATTCAATAAGCAGTGCCATTCACAGAAGAAAAATCTAAGTTTCCAGATGAATGGCCTTCACGTTCAGAGAAACCTCATTACTTTCAGCTGCCATTGCTTCTTCTAAGATGTAAAGAATCAGGATTTTGGGGAAGGAAAAATGGAGAAGATTGCTATTACAGCACAGCAAGAAGAGACTCAGCAATTTCTGTAAAGTAGTTCAAATACAAATACTAACAACTCCATTTAGACCAAGGCAACACAAGATAATTTGCATGATTTTTAATCTTTCTGATACTCGAGTCAGTGAACAGTACCAGATTCCATCCAAAAACATCTTCCTACTGCAGCCGGATTCATCCAGAAAAGATCACTGAGACAAACCAGTGAACAGGAGTTATCTGTGACATTGACTCCAACACGAGTAAGAGTTGGCTTCACATTCATTGGATAAGTTATACACTGGACACTGCGTAAGTTCTATGCAGTATTTAGGAGAAAAAAGAGCGTGAGGGTAGCAAAGGGGGACACTGCATTTCCCCTAGATGCAAGTAGTATTTCAGAAAGACTTGCTCAGAACAATCAAACTCATTACAAATGCTTGTAGGTTTAAAACTTACGAAGATAAGGGATAGACCATAAGCTGTTCTGCAACAGTATAGGTCAAGAGTTTAAAGATGAAAATACAAACACATTTATCACATTGAAGCACTCCTCTTCCAAATTCTTTATTATTAATGCAGGAAAAAGTTTGGACAGACAGCAGCCTCTTTTCCTGTACAGATTTTTGACTCTTGCAATGACACAGAGATACAATGGCATTTTTTACTCATCTCACCTCCAAATCTGCTATTGGTAGGCTCCAGGAAACCAAGATGTGCCAAAAAGCCTCTGTTCTGGCCGTCTACCTATGATGGAGTTGTTACCAAACAACCAGAACCTTTACAATGGTAGTCATTAAACAGCATTACTAAGGACCATGATCAGTGACACAAATCAGTATGCTATAGACGGCAACGTTATCATGAAGGCTGTTGTGATCAATCTTCAGAGCTGCCTATACAGCTCACGAACAAAGGTGTACAAACTGCACTGGGTCATACAGCTGGTTCAAATCTTCAGTTCACTCCTCCCATTTCCTTTTACTGTACTGTGATGCAATTTACTGCACAAAAGATAGCACAGACAGGGAAGCAGCTATCACTGCTGCACTTGTCAGTGCCATAGGCATTATCTATGCACACACTATTTGGTACAAATCACGTACACAGGAAAATCACAGCACTGAAGCAGATCATGGACATGATTTAGTGGGCATGGTGGTGATGGGTCAGCGGTTGACCTAGATGATCTCAGTGGCCTTTTTCAACCTTAATGATTCTATAACTGTTCTGACAGCTGCATCCAGAAGACAGAAGAAGCAACTCTTGAGACTGGAGTAGTATCCATAGCTGCATCTATATTTAAGCCAGTTGCTTAGATGCTCGGTGACTACTAAGGTGAAGACTGTTAAACCATAAATACTCCCAGCCAGTTCTCTTCATGCTGCTGCAAGCAGCCTATCTTGGCATCATCTATTTACAGGAGACTATCCTACAATAATGCTCTGCACTCCATATTGCTACCCCAGGTAATTGTTCTGAATTAACACATGCAAGGCACACAGACTGCCTTGCTCATGGATGTGCTATGCTCCTGACCACACTCACTCAGGGGGCTTGGAGAAGGACGTGAACAGATTTGCCTATAAGGTGGGTTTGGTTGTGAAGAGAGGAAGCTGTCTTTCAAAGTAAAACAAAACAACTTTCTGCTTTTGACTGGGATTCTGCAGTCAAGTTTACCCCAAACCCTTCCCACTCCCCTCAATACTGTTTTGAAAGACACTCCAGATGACAAGGGTCCTTTTTGAACACTCAGATAAGGGTTAAAAGCCTTGAGAAACATTAAATAAAAACTCTCAAACAGGAACTTGAATTTGTATTACAAGATCATTAACTGCAACCTAGATTATCCATGGTTATTCCCTTAATGTTTTAGGTCAAAATATTCCAGAACCATCAGAGAGACAGCACAGGATAACAACTCCTCAAAACTTTATTAAGGCCTGTGGTTTAAGAACAGCCACTCTGTCAGCTTATCACTACACCACATAAAATGTCTGAGTATGCTGGCTGGATTAGTGACAGCTGTAAGCACTGTAGAGCTCCAAAGTTCAGGAGTGTTCAGAAGAACCTCAGTTTGCATACGAATTTCAGTTACTACAGAACTTCTAATAGTAATCAGAAATGCTGCTAATTTACCATACGAACATATTAACTGCTGAAGTTTTCTCCTCCAAACAGGACAAGACAAAAGTCAACTACTCCTTGGTGCTAATCTCCTCCATCAGCAGCAATGGGACTCTTATTTAAAATTTACATAATAAACTCACTTTCTTAATTGAGACCAAATGTCCACAAGCCATTAAATTACCCCTCCAGCACGTGGTCTAATAAAGAAACAGAACAGATCTGCTGTAATTCAAAAGTTTACAGAAAGTTTGGCAATTTAATTAAAGACAATACAAAACACATTTTTTGAATTCAAATAATTTATGTAAAAGTACATGAATGAGAAAATATCAGCAAGCAGAACTGGGTAACCACATTACCAGATGCGTGTTCTTTCTCCCTAGGGATAACATACAGTAAAAATGAAAATACATTTTAAGTTACAATAAAATACAGTATTTTAAAATAAAGACAATTTCATGTCTACCAGCCCTTTAACAAGAAAAACTCCTGTTAAGTCAGGACAAGCTTGACAGAGTAAAAACAGAGTAATACTAAAGCTGCTCAGTAACTCTGAGAGTGTGATTTCCTTTTATTAAGGAAGGAGAAAACAACAGAAAACAAAGAGGAGACTTTTGTTATTGCTCTGTCTTTTCAGTTACATATTTTTAGACAATGATCAGAGCAATGGGGATTACTTTCAACTAGAAACACCAGAAAAACAATTCTTTCATTATCAGGAGACACCTTCGGATCAGGCACAAATCTTCTACTTCACATGAAACAATTGCACATCCACAAAAAAGCAGATCCCACAGGCGAAGCAAACCACCCCTACTGTGTTTAGGGTTGCACCTTGGCCCCAACAAACGCTTTCTCTCAACCTTCTGAGCCACTATGTTTCTCAAATCAGTTTTTATTTATGTCAAATGCTGAAACCCAAAAAGTCACCTTGATTGTAACATCATACAAGCACCTGAAGCACTCAAGGTTTCTTATCGTATGTCACCCGCCACATTTATAAATATCAAATAGATATCAAAACACAACTGATTTCTTTGATGGTATTCATTAATTCTCCTTAAAGGCGTCGGTTGAAATACAGTAGTTTGACATACAGCGATACAATGTCATCAATTTACATGCAAAACTATTAAACAATAGTACATGAGCTTTCCTATTGCCATTATAAAAAGAATGCTACCACAAGAGCTGACACAGCCTTCTGATTATTCTTAAGACCTTTGAAAAAGAGTGATGAAATGACTGTTCCAGTTAGAATGACAGCAAAGAAAGAGGTTTGGCCGCTCCTGAAAGATTCCAATGAAGATGCCAGTATTTAATGGGAAACACCACTGGAATTCTCATTTAAAAAAAATACAAAAAAGTTATGCAAAATTGTTTTAATGTGTATTTCCATTAAAAAAAAAAAAAAAACATACAGTTTTTCTAGAAACATACCAGAAACAGAAATACACAGGGAGAAAAGTCAGAGCTTAAGGCAAGCTAAAAAAATAAAATTAAATGAAAAAAAAAAACAAAACAAAACAACCAAAAACACAAGCAAAAAAGCTTTACTACTCACATACTGTAAACCCACTCCTGTGAAGTGCATAATTTTCTAACAGGACTCTCTTTGTTGTTGTTGTTTTTAAAGAAAAGCTTCCCACTTTGAAAATGCAAGCCAGAACACTTCTGTATTTAGTGTTACTCTTGCTCAGCTGAGATTTCTTTCAGTTTTACAGTTTGATCAGGATTAGATTAATACACAAAAGACAGCATATGCTACCTGGCCTACTGTCTCCAAGTTTTCAGAGCCTGCTTTTCACAAAGAGATGTATCATGGTGACCTTCATTAAAGGTTGGTGTCAAAGTTTCAGTACTGCTGTTTAAGGGCTTCTAGAAATTAGAACAGAGAAGACAGATTTATGGCCAAGAGATAAGCAGTGAGCTCTGTAAACATACACATGTTACAATAAGACTGTTTAGCAAATAAAAATCATGGGATGGAATTTTCTTTTAAACCATTTATTTGTTGGTTTCAGAAGTGCTAACAATTCCAGTGACAGAACTTTCAAAGTGCCTAGGCTGTGCCTCTTTTTAATCTTGTTTCCAAATGGTATTGAAAGAGGTAAGAAAGCCCTCCAAATAGTTATCAGCTTCGCATCATTATTTGGCAAGGTGGATCCTGAAATTCTCTTGATAATTGTAATTACACTTTATGAACATATAAAAAAGCACAGTTACATGTGACTGCACTGTCAGATCTATTATACATCCAATAAGACTGCAAAAACAAAAGGCAGGAACAGGAAGAAGGCCTCAAGTCTTACTTTTTCTTTTGTTTTTTTTCAGAAGTCTCACAGCAAAAAAAAAAAAAAAAAAAAGTTTACTCATAAATACGACGTTATAATCTGCAAACCAGGTCCTCTGATCCAGACTGACAGCATATGAATACTTTATTGTTTCATTTAAGCCACCCATCACAAACTTGCAATGCCAATACTCATCCAATCTTGAAAGGCTCCCCAGCCTTGTCAGCCCTCATCAGCCATTCACGCTTCATTTTAAACAGAACTTTTTTAAAGAAAAAAAGAAAAAAGCGTTTTTGAATTAGGAAATCTGAACTCTTTGATAATACACGAGAAGCTCAGGTAGACAAGCTTAAGGAGAGCTCAACTGAATTCTCAAGTTATTGTTTACCAGGAAGAAAAAAGGGAAAAAAAGAGACATTAATACAGAAGTACAGAAGGCAGTGTTAAGACACCACTAAAGATGAACTTGGAAAGGATACTATACTGCAATCACTTACCTTGGTCAGGGCATTAAAATGATCACCTCAGATGACAATTCAGAGATTCAGAATTATAAAGAATGCAAATTAGACTGATGCTGATCACTGAAATATCTGATGTCAAAGCAGTGCAGAACAAGAGTTGGTGAGGGGGCACTCAGCCTTCTTGTCAAGTGAGGGATCTTCAAATCACTCGTAACTGACCTCCTTAATAATCTGTATTGAAGGACCTGATGAACAGCTGCAAATTTTTTGTCATGCAATTACATCTGTTAAGCAACCAATATGCAACTCAAGAGTGTTACTGTCATCCACGGTGGACTATTAAAGTAATAATCTGTTAAAGAATAATGTCAAAAGGGGAAGTGGTAAACATCATTTGCCATAAGTGAAAACACTTCAAAAATGTACATTAAATAGAAAGCTAAATGGGTATCTTATAAAAAGAAGTACTGAACACAACAAAGCCACAATAAATTAGTGTTTCCATAAAATGACATGCTGAAGGTTTTGTTCCCAAGTCTATACATTTTTACTGTCTGTTAATTCCTAAATATTGACAGCATAATTGAGTAATTGAGGTACGTTAGTTTACATCTGTATACGTCTTGTAAAAATGTTAATTTTTTTCTTCCAGTTTTTCTTCCTCATCACTGAAGAACAACAAAGGAAACATTCCTAAAATGCAGCCAATGGTCACTCCAATAGCTTTACCCTGGAGAAAGAGGGAAAAAATTAAGTTTCTCACGGATCAATTATTACTTATTTGTGTGCAGTACCACCAAAATCAAGACAATGACACTCTGTTCTAGCTTTTGGTAGGGAGTGACATTTTTCCTAGCATGCAGACTCAAAACAGACTGTGAGAGAGAGACAAGTGTGTGTAACAAGCAAATTAAGAAATCCTGTGCTAAAAGATAATCCTGTGTGATAAAAGACAATTCTAAATAAAAAGGAGAGGAATGACTCATCAGGAGATGCACATGTGATAAATAAGCAAGGAACTCAAGATTCAAAGGGTTAGCAGGAAGATGGGGAAGGATAAACAAAATTAAGGCACAACTGCAAGAAGCATTCACTTAAATCTGGTAATGCAAATTATCATCAAGGTCAGAAGTGAGCAACGTGACAGTTTGTAAAGGCACGAGGTGAAGACAAAAATAAATAATTGGAAAAGATTTCACAATCTACCTAGATATAAAAGTCAACAGGAGAGGAAAGAAATTAAAGACACAACATCTGAAGGCATGTCAGCAGCAGCAAATGAATAGTGCTGAGAAACTTCATGCAGCAGTAAATAATAAAAAGACAGGAAAGAATGCTAGCATAGAGACCAAGACATTCAGAACTCTTTACACAGAAAAGTGCTGTGAACAAACTGTCATAGAATAACAGACTCATCTTTCACAACAGCCACAGACTCAGCTTTCAGTAAGAAAGCTTGTATGTTGGACAGACTAGAGGGCAGCCTACTGACAATAAACCACTTCTTCCCTGCTCAATGCCTTCATTTATTGCTGCTAGAAGTAGACTTTTTCCTAACTTTTATTGAGAAAGCATTATTTCTATTCCCTTAAATCTGCTAAGTGATTTTCCCACATGAAATTTTGTTCTGGCAAAGTGAAAGAATTACCTGTCTCCTGACTCAGTTTCTAATAACCCATTTCTTTAACCAAAATAAACTAACATTATTACTGGTGAAGCTGACATTCACAAAGTAATCATCCTGAAAATCCAGGATCTGAAAAAGTGAATGCCCCAAAACTGTAGAAGTTACGGTAAGCCCAAGCAGTGAACACTGTTCAAATGCTAAGGTTTACTCACATAAAAGTTAATTTTGTATACAAACTAATCACAAACCAACAGAAACTAATATATAATAGCACAGATGCACAACTAACAAGCACTTGATAAAGAACGCATAGGGGTTAAACTACTAAAGGTAATGCTGAGGCATTTTTTAGCAGACAGCAGCCAGAGCTCAACCAAGGTAACTGCACAGCACACATGCAGTCACTGCAGAGATCATCCATACTACCAGCCACCTGTGGCTTGCTGTGTACAAAAAGTGCCTAAGCCCAACTGCTGATGCTGATACAGGCTCTCAATCAGACCTTCCAGGAAATCTTCGTGGTGTTGGCAGCTATTAAATACTTAATGGCAAGGGTGACAAAAGGAGCTATCATGTATTGGTTTAAAGAAAAAGGATCCCCACAAAGGGTGCCTGCAGGTTACTTACCAAGTGTGCACTAAGACGTGTTTGCCACATGTCAGCTTGTTTGGGTGTCAGATCAGGGATTGAGAGACCCAGCCGTGAAGCCAAAGCTTCTACATAACCTGCAAGACTGGAAGAATTAGAAACCAAGAACAAATTATTTGGGACATGAGAGTGTCTTCAGGAAAGGATTTTGAACTATTTAAAGCACTGAAAATAGCCTTTCCTTCAGCACACTGATAAAGCAATGGAGAGGTAAATAAAGGAAAGTATTCAAATTTCTAACACTTTTGCAATCAGTGTAAATCTATTAATTTTCTTACAGATTTAATATGCCATATTTCCAGAGGTTCTTCAAACAGTGAGACAAGACCGGCTTTAATGTTACTGTACAACACAACAGCTTGCAAGCAACCTTTGCAAGAAAAAAACGTTGCACATCATTCACACTTTTGTGTAATAAGTGTTTTTATTTGCAGAAGAAAAAAAAACTAGAGGGAAAATGAAAGAAACAATTTTATTTTAGGATCCACTCAGAAATTTCCTTTTAAAAAGCAAAATGCATCTGCTTATATCCAACAGAGTAAAATACTGAGTTACTGGCAGCAAATAGATACATCTAGATCTGAAGTTATTCCCTTCTTCTCAGATATAGCAACTATATTTGCAATTCTTGCTGTATCTCAGGAGAAGGACGTGTTGTTACATGCTCAGATCTGAAAGCCTGAGGAGGTAACATTCTGTCATGGCAGCACCGAATCATGTTAAACACCAATTTTAAATCCCAATGTTACCACTTAAATATACAATATGTAATGGGAAGAGTTAGTCTCTGTTTCAAAACTACAGCATTGCAGTTTTGGCCTCAATAATATAATCAAATGTCATGTGGTTTACTGAAGCACAACTCTAGAGCTAGAGAAGGAAAACAAACAAACAAACAAAGAAAACAGCACACCAACAAAAAGAAAAACAAAAAAACCCCACAACTTCAACAGTTTGTATGTTTTAGTTCAGCAGCACCAGCACTGGTTACAAAGGAGTAAAAAATACTCTTAAATTCAGACCTACCCCAGTCCAGCTAAATCTGAAACAAGGTTTCCCAAAGCAGCAGCTGGTGATGAGAGGAAGGAAGCCAAAATATTAATACTGAATAAAAGCAACCAACATCCTTCTACACCCACTGCTACAGGCCCTGGCTCTTATCAGTACACACTGCAGAGAAAACTACAAGAAATTTTATTTTTGAGCTTATCTTCTGACTTCATTACAATTTGGAATAACAGCCACAGAATAGCGACGTTTTTCCTCAGCTTACTTGAAGACTTCACAAATGCAAAAAGACAACTCGGAAATTGGCATAAAAACTTTTCAGATCAGAGCCAACTAAGGCCACACACAGCTGAGCTTCACCCAGCTCCCACTGGACACCAAAAAAGCCCTGCAGTGCCTCGAGAGGCACAGAAGCACTGGAAATAGAGCAAATACAGCTTTGTTCAGCAATTCAAAAGCAGGTATCATTTCTATACACTGTGTCAGCTTAGGAATAAATATTACATGCAATTGAATACATAACACTTTAAAGTTACACATTTAAAATACATGATTTCACAGGAGATCTTAAAGATACACTCTTGCTTGTGCCTGTTTTTCATTGCAATGGAGGGCTGCAAATTTCCAGAAGATTAACTTGTTCTGCTGTACAAACTTCCATCCAAGCTATCTGTGTGCTTTCAAGCAATGCTACACCTTAATGCAGTTAATGTGTTCACAAGCAGTTTTTTCCTCTCACACTGCCAAGGCACAGAAGCAGTGAAGCAGAGCTCATTAGTTTTAGCAAAGCGCTGGAGAGCAGAGCTGCCTCTGCACCTTGCATAGAGGCAGGAAAATCACTGAGAACCCTGGACAACACAGCAGAGGGACATCAAACATTGATCTTCACTTAGCACTGCAAGCAAACAGCCACTCGCAAATAGGTACATTAATATTAGATCTTGGGGAATTTAAAAGCAGTTCCATTACAGAAATGCAAACGTACTTTTCTAAGTGACCCAGGATTTGGACTTTCAGATTAAAACAAACAAATAAATCCCAAGAATTTCAGAATGTATTTGAAATGAAATCCTATTTCTGCAAATAGAACACATTCTTATTTATTATGAAAGACTGCTGCTTCAAGACTAAAGAAGAGCCATTTCAAGCCCTGTGGCCTACTTTCAGTATAAAATACAAGAATGTGTCACATCAGACTATGCATACTCCATTTTTATTACTTGCCTGCCATGGTTGAGATTCCTAGGACAACTCCAATTGACAATTCTATTTGGGTTCCCTGAAAAATAAGAGTTCTCATTATTTGATGGAGATGGATTTAAAATAGAGTATCAATTCAATTGGTAAAGCATCACTTACTGCTTATGTCAAAATTGAAAGGACAAATGGACATTACTTCTATTAGATCTGCACAGCTCTTATACTCCCAGCATATGCATCACCCCTACAACAAGAAGCTACTTCAGTTACGCTTTTAATATTTTACATTACCTCCTAAAACAGCAATCTCCATTTCTGCATACCATTTTTTTTCACTCTAATTCTTAACATAACAGCTCTGAAAGCAAACTTCCAGAAATACTGAGCAAACAGATAAAATGTAGTGTCATATCTCCTTTATGTTTTCAGATGAAGAAAACTTTAAACACCATCTGGTCCCCCTGCCACAGATAGGGTTTCCTTCCACGAGGGCAGGCTGCTCACAGTCCTATACAGCCTGGTCTTGAACACTTACATCCAGGGATGGGGCACCCACAGTTTCCCTTGGCAATCTGTTCTGGTGCCTTACCACTTCTAAGTAAAGAATTTCTTCCTTATATATAATCTAAAACTACCTTCTTTTAGTTCAAAATTCTTGTTCTATCACCACAAATCCTGATAGTCTTCCCCCCATCCTTCCTGTAGGCTCCCCTATATGTCATAGAAGCACACTGTAAGGTCTACCCAGAGCCTTCTGTTCTCCAAACTCAACAAGCCCAGCTCCCTCAGCCTGTTTTCATAGGAGAGGCACTCCAGCCCGCTGAGCACCTTCACAGCCCTCCTCTGGAGCCACTCCAATAAGTCCATGTCCTTCTTACAGAAGGGGCCCACCTGACATGGATACAATACTCCGGGGTCTCAAGAGAGCTGAGTAGGAGAGAATGACCACCCCTCAAACCCTGCTAGCCATACTTTTTTTGATGCAGCCTAGGGGACGTCTGGCTTTCTGGTCTGCCAGCTCACATTCAGTTTTTCATCCACTGACACCCCCTGAATCCTTCTCCTCAGGTCTGCTCTCTGTGCTTGAGACTGTATTAGTTCAGATGCAGGACCTTGGACTTGGTCTTGTTAAACTTCATGATGCTCACAAAGGTCCACCTCTCTAACCTGTCAGGATCCCCTTTGGACGGCATCTCTTCACTCCAGCACGTCAACTGCACCACACAGCTTGATGTTGCCAGCAAACTTTCTGAGGGTGCCAGCAAACTTTCTGAGGGTGCACTCAATCCCACTGTCTGTGCCATCTGGCAAAGATGTTAAATAGCACCAAACTCAAAACCAATCCCTAAGGAATGCCACTCGTCACTGGCCTCCACCTGCACATCAAGCCACTGACCACAACTCTGAGTGCAATTATCCAATCAATTCCTTACCCACCAAGTGGTCCATCTGTCACACTTATGTCTCTCCAATTTAAAGTCAAGGATGTTGTGCAGGATATGAAAGTGTTTTTCATAATGAGGACAGTCAGGCATTGGAAGAGGCAGCCCAGACAGGTTGCACAATCTCTCCCCTTAGAGCTTTTCAAGACTCCACCTGATAAAACCACGAACAACTTGATCTGATCTTTCAGCCAATCCTGCTTTGAGTAAGACATTAGATTAAAGACCCTAAAAAGGTCCAAATCAAGAGCAAGACTAGAGGCATAGGGGCTCCTGCAATCCTTTCCCGCTTGAGTTATCCCATGATTAACATTACATTGTCAATTATAATTCCACCCAAGGAACAGCATATTTGGTCTTGAATCATCTTCCTGTTTCACCAGCCCACTGCATTTTCCAAATAAACTGAAAATGTTTAAAGAGCATTCATTACTCAGCAACACCATACTACATCAATACAAATGAGCATCAACACCAACAATGCTTGCACCACTGGGAATAAAAAAAACACTGAAGACCTAGATATAAATACATTAGAATTAGTTGATACAAAACTGCATCAACTACATGATCATAAATGTATCTTGAAGCATGGATTTGAAAAAAAACAAGTTGCTTCCTAATTCAATAAAATTTGTTTCAAGACTGGCCTTCAGAAGATAAAACAACACTTTGCATTCTGCGAAGTCAAAATAGAGCACAAATTTTAGTGGAAAAATTAAGAGCAGAAACTAGTTGAGTTCATATAAAGGGAAAGAAGTCTTCCTGAAGCTCTCATTTAGTACAATATAAACACTATTGGCTTGATTAGGGAATTAAATAATGAACTTACCGCAGCAATCATAATTGCGTTATCCAAAAATCCAAACCCTACAAAAGGTAATGCATTGTGGAAGAACACTAAAAAATAAGTAACAAAGAGATCATATTTATAAAGGGTTCACCAGTACACACAAACAACTGAAATGTGAGTTTAATATCACCGTTAGGAGAAACAAAGGCAACACATTGGAGATCCCTTTCCCTACTACCTCTGTTAGTGTCTGATTTTTATTTCTGGCAAGCTTGGCTACTCAAGTCATGTTAATGGCTTGTGAAGAACCATGTGAACTAACTTATTCTTTCTAAATTCCTGTACAGTTTTGGATGAAAGCCACATATGTCTGTTAGTAGGTAAAAAAAAAAATTGATACTGAACAAGCTTTGATATTACTTACAATCCTTCCAATTGATTCTGCAGTATCAATAAAGATTGCCAAGCAGTCTCTCCAGACTACTTACATAGTCTGAATAATTTCTAACTTGTACAGTATTACTGTATTACTCCTTTTTGTTCTACTCCATTTTTTCCTCTCAACTTTTAACTTACAAGCCCTCTATAAAGAGCAGTATGAATTTGCTGAGCACTGCCTCCAGGTGCTAGCATACTAAATACATCACGGAGGACAGACTACTTGACTGGAAACACAGCTTAGAAAATCAGTTCTTTTCACTCTTTTTTTTTTTTTAAATTCAAAATGCAGCTATTTAGTTTTTCCCCCATTTCAGATAGGATTAATAATCACACTTCATAAACTTTCAGAGATGCAAACATATGTGGAAAGAAAGAAAAGTGTATGAACTTCACAAGCAGGTGAGAAGAAACCAGCAGGGCTCTCTTCTGGGTTTACTTCTAAAAATCACTATGAATCCATTACCACAAAAACTGATGTCACACAAGACATTTCATGCTCAGGTATTTGAACACGTACGGTCTTAGCTCTAAGAACCTTTTAATAACATATATACCTTTTTGAATGTACACATAAAAGACTAAGGCATGGAATGTATTAACTTTTTAAATAGCAGGACAAAAAAAACCAAAAAGCTAACTGCAAAAAAAGCACACAAATAAATGCCAAAGGCTTTCAAAATGTGGGTACCTAGCTGTACCATGGATCACATTTGCAGGGAAGTTGACAGAATTTTAAATCCATGGAGTGTACAAAACCCCACTGATCAAGGGAAAAAAAAATATATATATATAAGCATAAATACCTAAAAGTGGAAAATATTTTACTAGATGCATTTGCTCTCTGACAGAGTTTAAGTCATAAAAATAAAATGACTTAGAAATCAGAATTTGAAGAAACATGATTTTATAAAGAAGACCAAGTCTACTTCCAATTTCTGTATAATTTTGCCGCAGTATCTGAGTGTATTTAACATCTACGCAACTCACAGCAAGTCAATAGTTTTAAGCTTAAAAAGAAAACAAAAATCTTCAGGGTACTACAGCACCAATGCAGCTTGGCTCAGACCAACAGCATTTGCTGCTGGCTTTGAACAGTGCTCTTTTGTTTGGGCTTTCTGTCCTACTTTCGTTAAATAACATGGAATTCTCACACCAGATGAGGTGCTATGAAATAAAGCACTGTAGGTGCTTGCTTTGGTTTTCTTCTACTCTGCAGCAGTACGGGGATGAGGACAGACCGATGGCTCATAAAGAAAGACAAAACAACCCGACCACAAAGACTGCACAGTACTGAACCACATTCAGCAAATACTCTTATTTTACCATGTCTCAGTTGTCCTGGAGACGGTGGTGCGACCTCCAACTTCTCTAGAGAAGTCAAAATGAAATGAGAAAGTTAGCTAGTTCATCACATATTCAGTTTAATATATTATAAAGCATTTACCAATTTGGTAGCAGACAGAAAGTAGCTCTGTTACAATTTTTTTGTTGTTATTTTTATAATAAGTACTATGATATTAAAAGCCAAAAATCTACTCAACTGATTATGCCAAGTAACAGCATACATTACAGAACAGCCCATTACCAGAAGCCATCTTTATTGCAGAATTAAACAAGAAAATTAGAAAAAAACACTAAAGTTAGTTAAAAAAAAATATCTAAACAGAACTCTATTTTAGTATTTGTTTTGAAGGGTACTCCAAGCATGCAGCAGAAAAGCTTCTTTCCTCCAGTCTGCAAAAAGAAAACGTTACCGTTTCTGTTCTGAGAGCAGGCATCATTTAACAGCTAGTATGAGAAAACAAAAGAAAAACACTACAACATTTGAGACCACTGATTTTGGTAATAACAAATCCACTTTGGTCACTCATGCTATGAACATCTGAGGTACCATGGACTTAAACCACAAAGAGCTTAGAAGAACATCATTCCTGAAGCTGCCTGAAGGAAGCTAACACTGTGCAGCTGAAGCGGTGCACAGAATGTGGCACCCACAGCTCTCTGATTCACAGAAAAAAGACCACTAAGGTCATCTGATCCAACCACCCACCTATCACCAATATTGCACACCAAGTACTGCATTTACACTTCCCTTAAACAGCTCCAGAGATGGTGATTCACCCACCACCCTGGGCAGCCCGTGCCAATTTCTGGCCACTCTTTCTGAAAACAAATTTCTCCTAATGTCCAATCTGAATCTCCCCTGGCACAACCTGAGGCCATTACCTCTCATCTTATTACTGTTACCTGGGAGAAGAGGACGACCTCCACCTCATCACAGCCTCTTTTCAGGCAATTGTAGAGAGCAACAAGGTCTCCCCTAAGCCTCCTCGTCTATGACTTGAACAATCCCAGTTCTCTCAGCTGCTCCCCATAAAATTTGTGCTCCACACCCTTCACAGCTTTGCTGCCCTTCTCTGGACAAACTCGAGGGTCTCAATGTCTTTCCTGTTGTGAGAAGCCCAAAACTGAACACAGCACTTGAGGTGCAGCCTCACCAGAGCCAAATACAGAGGGACAATCACCTCCCTGCTTCTGCTTCCCTTCAGCTTTCCTAGCTGCACCATTTCTCATACAAGCCAGGATCCCATTGGTCTTCTTGGCCACCTGGGCACACTGCTGGCTCATGTTCAGCTAACATCCCCAAATCCTTTTCCTCTGCGCAGCTTTCCAATCACTCTGCCCCAAGCATGTAGTGCTGCTTGGGGTTGTTATGACCGAAGTGCAGGACCCAGCACTTGGTTGTTGAACTTCATTTCACTAGCCTCAGCCCAGCTACCCAGCCTGTTCAGATCTCTCCATAGGGCCTTCTGGCTGTCAGGCAATTCAACATTTCCTCCCAAGCTGGCATCATCTGCAAACTTACTGAGGGTGCACTCAATTCCCTCATCCAAATCACTGATAAAGATTTTAAACAGGACAGGCCCCAGCACTGACCCCTGTGGAACACCACTTGTGACCAGTCGTCAGCTGGATTGAATTCCAAACATCACCACTCCCTGGGCCAGGTCCTCCAGCCAGTTCTTTACCCAGCAAAGAGTGCACCAGTCCAAAACATGGGCAGCAAGCTTCTCCAGGAGAATACTATGGGAAATAGTGTCAAAGGCTCTGCTGAAGTCTAAGCAGACTACATCAACAGCCTTTCCCTCATCTACCAAGCAAGTCACTTGAATGTAGAAGGAGATTAGCCTGGTCCAGCAGGACCTGCCTTTCATGGACTCCAAACAAGCTGCTGAAGAGCTGCTTCCATCTGCCTAAGATGCAAATATCCAAGCCCCACAGACACAACCACTTGCTCTTAGCAAACAAGTGAGAGAAGCACAACCTGTATACTAGGAAACTCATAGAAGTTTTCTTCCCCCTAGAAAACACCATGGAATTCGTATCACTGAAGCTCAGGGTGGAGACAGGCCCAAGGAGCAGCCTGTGGGTACAAGCAGGGAACCCTGAAAGTACATGTTGATGCTGCATGCAGCACTGGTGCCCCACAGTCAGAAAAAGTCATGCTACAAATCTAGCTGTTGTTAGGAAGGATAGGACCTGTTTTTCCAACACAAACTTCTGCACCTGGCTAGAATTGGCCTTACTCCATCTATGCAGGGTAGACAGTCATTTACAGGAGCATGGAATGAGCGTTCTGTACACATCGCTGCTGTCATTTCAGAAGCTTTTCTCAGAAAATAGAAAAACAATTCTCACAGCATTTGCTAAAGTCAGAGCCACTGTGAACACAGGAGATTTACTGAAGGTCACTGATTTCCAGAGCTCCTGAACCTTCAGCGTGGCCACGAAAGAGCCACAGTTATCACATTTCTGTTAAAGCTTCCCTCTTTTTATCCTTCTGGATAAGGACAAAATCCCAAAGTGCTGAATCCAAGCACAGGAGGTCATAGGCTGCTGCCCTTTCTGCTCCCATGGGAAGCCATTATAACAACCAGTGTGGTTCCTGGCCCCGAATCCATCCCACCAAGTACCGCCTGTTCTGACGCACTCTCCAGACACAGAGATCTTGTGATAAAAATCTGTAACAGCACGCAGACTCCTAGCAAACACTCCTTTAGGCTCTCAAGACATGACCTATTTTGTAGCTTGCCTAATTTTAATATGTGGTGTTTGGGAACTGCTGAATCACAACCTGAACCTCCGATTGATCATCTGAGGCGAGCACTGAGTCAGCCACGGGAGCACAGGTGAAGGCAATTCACCTGTGCTGCAGGAAGGGGTGGAGCCTGGCTGCACCTCTCCTAGACCCATTTAAGAGCTGACTGCCAGTAGGGAAGGATCTTTTCTGGAGATCTCTCCTTTGGAGTTTTACAGTGAGTGCAGGACAAAGGTAAGCACTCTATCTATTCTCTTTTTGGTATAATAATCTGCTTAGCCAAACTCTCTTATTTATTTCATAATTATAACATTGGTATATTCATTGATTATACGTGTGGTTATGATAAGCACCAAGTAAAATATTTTATAGAATACCCAGAGAATGAGCCTATAACAATCGTAAAGTCCAACTCCTGGCTCCACAGAGGACTACCTAAAACTTGCACAGTATGTCTGAGAGAATTGTCCAGATACTTCTTGAGCTCCAGCAGTTCAGGACCATGCTCACCACCCTTTAGTACAGACCCTGACCCCCATCCCTCCCCTGTCACAGCTCCATGCTGCTCCCTCAGGCCCTGTTGCTGTCACACAAACAGAACACAGCACTACTCTGCTCCCTGCGAGGAGCTGCAGCTGCCATCAGGCCTCCCGTCAGCTCCTCTGGGCTGAGTAACCCATGGTCCTCAGCTGCTCCTCTCCTGTCCCCTCACTCAACCCCTCTAGATCCTTCACCATCTTTGTTGTCATAAGTTACCCTATGAATTTGGGGTATTATACAGTAGATTAAAAATTACTTGGTTATCAAGAAGAACAGAGTTCTTGAACATTAGTCTTGTGGGCTTAACTACCACTGATATTGTCTGAGCTTGATAGCACATGGCATTCTACGTAATTATATGCTCTTTGGTGTAGTCAGAAAGCTATTAGGCAGCCAGAACACTGCATTATTTATTTCAGAAACTTATTACCAAAAGGAGGAGCTGAGGACAATTGTTTGGCGGAAGAAAAAAAAATAAAATCAATCTGTAAACCCATGAACAATGGAAATTTTAACGCTCACATTAACTACAAATGACACAAGTCTCCTTTAGAACATAAATAGGGAATATCTTTGAATGCTCTGAGAAGGAGGGAAACTGAGTGACAATACTTTGGGGAAGGAGCAGAGCTGAGCCAGCACAAGCTGAAGGGAAACAGGGAGGGGTTCAATACAGGTGAAAATCTCTTCATCTGTTTCTGTAGGATTCCCCCTAAATAATTATTTGAGGGAGGGAGGCACCCAGGTGTACTCATCCTGTTGGTAACATCTTCCTGCTGCAACCTTAAGAACTTGCTTTTACTTGGATAAAAAAAGTACATGAAAACAAACGTTTTTTGGCATGAAAGCCAATATTACTTCCATTACCACCTCTTTAAAACATAACAGACTTTACAGAACATGAAGGCACCAGGTGAACATGTCTCGTGAAGGACTAATAAAATGTTTTAAGCAATAAAAAAAAAGAAAAAACAATTATAGCAACCCTATTCTGGAAAGCATTTCACAACATATTTATTCCAAGATGCTTTCAAGGCTAGGCAGAAAGAGGAAAAAAGTCTTCAGAGAGCTCAGCTGAGGAAATATGCCCTTCAGCTGTTGTACATGAGGGGAAAAAACACTGAGCCCAAAGCTCCTGTTCAAAAACTGAATTGAGGCCGAATTTAAGAATGCAGAATGTACACATCTGGGGAGAAGGGAAAAGCCAAAACCAAAAGCACAGAAGCACCCAGTAAGGAATTTCAGGACAGCCATTCAGCAACTCATTCTGTATCGCTCAGTAAAACAGACATCAGAATTCATGTCAGCACAGAACAAATAAAATGAAATGGCTAAATAAGTAACACTGCTTTTTCAAATTGACATTCATTACCTTAAATTAAGTTATAAACCAAGGTTCAAGTGCCATACAGGTCACAAGTCCTGAATTAGCAAGCCTGCTGAGCAAGAAAAGGAATTAAAACTCCCTTAAATCTGTTCTTAATACTTTTTGATTCTACAGTATTACCTTTTTGCTAAATAAATACTTTATTTTTAAACCAGAACCAGAGGGGGAATATAAATCTGATGACATAAATAATATAATTTATCCACAACATGGCCCATATCCAACAGCTTAAATCAACTCTGCCAATTGTAGCCAATTTGAACCAAGGTAGTACCTGCAATTTAGTTGTAAGATTATTATTCTTCATTGACAAAAGCCTCAATTCATTACAGGGAGGATTATTTTTTCAGTCTGTTAAAAGTGTTAGCATAGTTCTATGAATTATCAATTTTTTAAGATCTGAATACAAGGAAACCTGCAGGCCTAAAGGCTGGTATTGTTACGTTCCATTCAAATAGCAGATAGCACTGCTATAAAGTTTTACAGCTAAATCTGTTAGCCACCCAAGGGCAGGAAACAAGCAGCAGCACAGCAGGCACTGTGGCTTGGGCTGCTCTATGAAGGAATGTACTACAGCTGAGCATCGTTAAATCTAAGACAAATATAAGAAGTGCTTTATAGTTCAAACAGTGACCCGCTTTTTAAGATGAATGAAGATGGTATGAGGGAGGAACATGAAAAATATTAATCATTGAGAGCTATAACAGTCTCACTACAAGGCATTTCTCATCAGAAAGTTAGGGTGGGTTTTGTTGCAGACAAAGAACTGAGGCAGCAGTTCTCTCCAAACTGTCTGGGCTGTCTCAGAAATCACACCCACAGCCTGAGAACAGCAAAAGTTCGCTTACAACCAGAAATCAAACAATTTTTGTGCCTATTAAAGAGAGGCTCTCCTTTACAGGTGGCATTCGTAAGAAAATGCAGACAATTCTGGATAAGAGCTTGGAAATGAGAGGTGAGGCACCGCTTTGTTCAGAATCAGTCAGTGTTTACTTTCGAGGACTGCAAGACAGCTCCACGACTGAACTCCTGAGTCGCACATCCTTTCCCCTCTATTCCTTTTTAGTTTTAATTCTGCAATGGAAAACAAAAACCTCAGTAAATACAGCAGAACAAAGCTGAAAGAATATTTTCATTGATTTTCAGATGGATGCCTATAATATTCCAATGGGAAACAACAATCTAAAAGTTGACGGCAAAGGAAAAAAAAAATCTCCATCATTTGTTGTAACTCACAAATGGTTTCCTGTTACTACAGCAATTAAGGCATGAAAGGATGCTGACTCCTGCAGTGCTAAATATACACTCTGCTGTTAGCCAGCTCAGTCACGTGCACTCTACGGAAAGTTTAGCAAAGCACTAATAAGAGATGAACAGAGGACATGAACTCTTTTCCTCTACTTGCAAAAAGGTAACTATATGTATGCTTGTTTGGACATATGGCACTGTGGGCATTAAAGACTAATTTATGCTCTCCCTAACACTGCAGAAAATCACACAGGAATCACGTTTCATCACCCTCTCTGAAAATCTGGAAGGAGAAGAAGAGATGATTGCATTTATTTGAAGCCACTGCTCTATCAGAGGGTGTGCTGAACAGAGCCTGCGGGGTGCTGCAATCAGTAGAACTGACACATTTAGCAACAGAAACGTACATTACTGCTCATCAGATACAGGACAGTACAGGTTTAAATACCACAGAACCTCAGTTCAGCTTGAATGCCAGTGCTTACCAGCTGTTCATCACCAAACAGTGAGAGAATGGAATTCATTCATCCTTTTAGCCTTCTCAAGCATGAAATGCACTGTACCGTTCTAAAGATGTTTAACAAGACACAGATCTAAGGTGGAAATCCTGTTGCTGCATTTAAGAGTGAGCATAAAATGGTAACAAGTACCCAGAAACACAAATCACCACCTTCATCACTGAGATGTTTATTGTTGACCTTAACAGCATCTCATCAATTCGAGTTCAGTCTTTCATTTCCACTCAAGTAGGTTCATACCAAAATATGTTTTACTTCATGATGTCTCAAACCACAGTTGCAAAACATGTGAAATAAGATGCTTGCCTCAAGATTCAAGGAGGTTAACCAGCTAAAATAATGACCAGGTAAAAAGGGCTTGCATTTTGTAATAGAGATGCAGGGTGAGGATAAACATTTCAGAGAGTACTGGAAAAGAAAAGCAGCTCAAGTGTTTGTGGGCTTGAGCAAGGCCTGTGACATGGTTCCCCACCACGTCCTTATCTCCAACTGAGAGGGATATGGATTTGATGGGTGGACCACTTGATGGATAAGAAACTGGTTGAAAGGCTGCAGACAGAGGTGGTCATCACTGGCTCTATGTCCAGGTGGAGGCCGGTAATGAAAAGCATCCCCAGGGGTCTGTCTTGGGACTGGTGCTCTTTAACATCTTTATCAATGACAGAATCAAGTGCACTCAGCAAGTTCACTGACAACACCAAGCTGAGTGGTGCAGCTGACACAGTAGAAGGAATGGATGCCATTCAGAAGGACATCAGCAGGCTTGAAAGGTGAACCTATTGAGGTTCAACACAGCAAAGTGCAAAGTCTTGCACTTGGGCCAGAGGAATCCCAGGCATCCATACAGACTGGAAGGTGCAGTCCCTTGAGAGCAGCCCTGCAGAGAAGGACCTGGGGGTCCTGATGGATGAAAAGCTTAACATGAGCCAGCAGTGTGCTCTTGCAGCTTGGAAAGCAAATGGTATCCTAGGCTCCATCAGAAGAGGGGTGGCCAGCAGGGACAGGGACGTGATTGTCCCCATCTACTCTGCTCTTGTGAGGCCCCATCTGGAGTACTGTGTCCAGGTCTGGAGCCCGCAGTACAAGACAGAGGGCTGTTGGAGAGGGTCCAGAGGAGAGCCACAAAGATGATCAGGGGGACTGGAGCACCTCCCCTATGAAGATAGGCTGAGGGAGCTGGGCTTGTTCAGCCTGGAGAAAAGAAGGCTGCGGGGTGACCTCATTGCAGCCTTTCAGTACCTAAAGGGAGCCTACAGACAGGAGGGGAATCAACTCTTTGAAAGGGTCGATGATAACTGCAGGATAAGGGGAAATGGTTTTAAGTTGAGGGAGGGAGGATTTAGGTTGGATGTCAAGGGGAAGTTCTTTACAGAGAGAGTGGTGAGGTGCTGGAACAGGCTGCCCAGAGAGGTTGTGGATGCCCCGTCCCTGGAGGTGTTCAAGGCCAGGCTGGATGGGGCCCTGGGCAGCCTGGTCTAGTATTAAATGTGGAGGTCGTTGGCCCTGCGTGTGGCAGGGGGCTGGAGATTTGTGATCCTTGAGGTCCCTTCCAACCCTGGCCATTCTGTGATTCTGTTTGTATAGAAGTGCCAGAAATGTGGGAATTATCACTGCTGGAGAGTAAATATGAACAATAACATGGTATGATGATTTGTGCACAACAGAATTACATTACATATTACTTAACAAAGAATGGTAAAAACATAAGGAGGTACAATAATGCTGCCAAGAAACAAGCTTTCGTAGCAAATTTCAACTGCAGTGAGCCATCCACAGAGTCACAGTTCTCTGCCACAAAAAGGCAAATTCTTTTGCAGAAACATAATACCCATCATCCCAAATGGATGTTGGGTTTTTCTCTCCTCAACCTGTCTCAAAGCTCAGGGACTTCAATGAGTTCCCTAGGGCTAATGGAGTGACATCTCTCAGTGATACAGCAAATTCTTCCCTTGGCATTATTAACACTTCCACCAGTAACAGCGGAAAAAGACTGGATAAATACTTTAACATTAGAGTGGAATTAAACTACTCCAAATCTACCCTCCTAACCATGAGGTGATGTTTTGGCTTCTCTGCCAGCTTTGGTTTTCTGTTGTGCCTCTCTGGTTTCAGGTTAAGCATCCATCCATTACTTCACAGCTCTCAGCTGAGCAAAGAAGCAGCTCACTAACAGCACAGAACCAGAAAAAAGATCACAACATCTATGCATTATCACTGTGTCAGATTCTGTTTTAAGATATTCTTCGTAGCAGTTTCACTTAAGAAGATAAGCAAAACTGTTCTGTGGGACACCACAAAAGATCTGTTAACAGCAATTATCACAGCCCTACACACAGCCAAAAAGATTCAATCTAGTGCAGGGCTTTCATCACCTTGTAATAGAGGAGCGTGAGGCATCACTGATGTGACTCCTGAGCAGTGAGTGCTCATGAAATACCCATGGAAGTATAGGCACAACTATGAGAGATCCTTTATTTAATGATGCTCCCCAAGTTCTGGTCTTAAAACAAGACCTGAGAAGTTGAGAGATGAGCTCACTCCTTCCTACCCCTCCCAGGCAGGCAAGTGATTGCCAGCAGTCTGCAGTGTACCAGGGGACCAGGGCAGCTCTTCTCTGTCCCAGCACCACCACAGCATCCCAGTGACAGGGAGCTTGTGCCCCATGCCAGCAGCAGCGGATCGGGTCCATGTTACCACTCACTTTTTCTCCAAGGCATCTGCTGTTGTTACTGTTATTTTCAGGCAAAGAGTGTTGGCTTTTGCCTTCTGCAATACACAGGGCTATTGAAATCAGAAAAAGCTCCTTAGTTGATATTCAGAGAGACACAGAGCAAAGCTCACCGTTGGAACAAATTCAAGGCTGGCAACAGCAGCGCTTCCACACTACCTGGTACCCACAGCATCAGCACCTGTACTCCTGCAGACAGCAACACCCAACCAACAGCCCTCACCACGTGCAGGCAGTTACAGCAGGGCAGGACACGAGCCCTGATGTGTCATCTGGGGGGATGACTTTTCCCTCTTTTAAGATAATGCTATCATTATATTTACAGAAAATTGAAGAAACTGCTATTATCACATATCACCAAGCATCAGACTGTTGGTAAACCTCATTCCCTGCCGGAGGACAACCTTGGCAGTACAGAAGACTGTAGAAGAAAGATTCTCTCTGAAATCACTTTAAATGCATACAGAGTTTCTTGCTTTTCATCCGTATCAGAACTAAAGCAGCTATCCAGAACAGGAGAGAGAGCAGATAAAAACAGAACAGCATTCATTCAGTTACAGACTCACAGCAAGTAAACACACTGCTGCTGATTTCTCACTGCATTGTGGCAGTAGAAACAGAATTATGAGCTCCCCAGAAGTCCTTAAGAAACCTTTAATAGCTATCAGAAACCTTTGATACCTATCAGCAGAAAAAGCACTGAAAGAAACTGCTGACAACGTAAGTTCCAGCCACAAATTACTCTCAGGTAACTGCTACCTCTCTATATTAAGCGTTCAATACATACAAAACACAGTAGCAATTAACCTATTCTTAGCCCACTGCTAAAGGCAGCCCTGTTCAGCACATGGGTGCCTCCTTCCTGTGTACCTGACTGTGCGTGGTCCAAAACCAAGCTGTAGCACCAGCTGTCTTTGGCAAACAGCTGCAGCACTGAGTGTTGTTCCATGTGAAAACAGATAAAATACAGTTTACACAGAATCCCAAAACATTTTCTCTTGGCTTTTACTGGATAAGGGTACAGTGCATCTCCTGGGTTGTTACGCAGCCCCCTGATTCTGTAATTTTTTCTGTATGTGATTTTTAAGTCTTACCAAAAAAATTTTACTCTATTCATGAGAGCGATCTGACATTACTAGGGTTGTTGGTTATATAAAGAAAGTCATAAATAAAGAAACAGAACAACAAAGGAAGAGTAAAGTAGTCTATAAGAACAGCACTCACTAACTTAACTATTTCAAGCAATTGCCTTTAGGAAAAAAAATAAGAGGGAAATGTTTCTCCTGGGCAGTGTTTCTGCAGACTTCAATAACCATCAGCCTTTGCCCCAAAGGATTAAGCAGCCCAATTCCAAGTGCACCTATGCAGCTCCCAGCAGCAGAGCTAACTCAGCCCAAGTCACACCACTGTGAGCAGAGCTGTGCACACATTCCCCCTCTACAGCTGCTCTGGGACTTGTGCTTCACGACGTACCACCAATCCGACCCATTTATCTAATCCCAATGCTGTGTTTCACCTTTCCTTGAAACCAGCTGATGACAATTTGATTTTGCTATATATTTCAACTTTGTCCACTTTTTTTTTAACCTTTCCTTTGTAACAATTTCAACTGTGATAAAGCAGTAAATGCCCGTAAGAGCTGAAGTTGCATCCTCCACCTGCCAGTGTGCTTGATAATTATTAATTATGAACATAAATCCATAGCTGAATCCTCAAGGATTTCTGCATGCAGAACAAGCCTATTTTCCACATGTGAGAAAATAAGCAATCTATTTCACAGTTTTCCTCCTGGCAGTGGAAAGGAGCCTCTACTGTGGCAATAGTGAATTGCCTGTATCACTGACATATCAGTAATGCCTGTGCTTGCTGGAGAGCTGGATCACATTCGTGCTCCGCCTATCTGTTTCATGCCATACGATGAGGCATGAATGCCTCTGGCACCATTCCCTCTCCTTGTTCTCATGTGCTGTTCCAAATTCAGCAGTGTTACACAGCCTCTCCTCCAGCAGGGAGGAAGGGGAAGGGTTTCAGCAGCCGCGATCCTGGGAGGAGCAACCCTGAACAGACAGCAGAGAAAGGGGAAGAGACACAGCTCCCTACCTACATACAAGAGGTCAGGGGAATATAAAGTCAACAGTGCTTCTCCAACATCATTACAAGTACTTGACAAGACTAAAAACCAACTGTTTTCTCACCAGTGCAAGTCTCCTTAATGTGCTGTCAGTGACACAGAGCTGCTGGAAGGACAAGAGGAACTCCATCCTGAGGCAAGAAGTCCTCATAGCACTCCCCAGGAGAAAGTAAGATGGATGCTGAGGTCCATTCACATTGCTGCTGCGAGGGATGATTTGGTTATTTTTTCCCTTATGTTCCTAAATCTCTTCTTGATCAGAGGACTTGCCCTTCACCTAGTACTTGTCCTCAGCCACCAACACAGCCAGACCTAGAGAAAATGACTGTTGCCAGCATGGAATTCCACCACAATGGAACCACAGGTTAAAAAAAAAAAAAAAAAAAAAAGATATTGGCTTTAATCTTTTGTTCTTGAACAGAAGTCTGTTTCACACTTGTGACACCATATCTCTACTTAAGCTCTATTTAAAAAGAAAAAAAAAAAAAAATCAGTCTATTGTCAGGACTTAATGAAGTAATAATTTGCAATGTGAAACTTGAAGCTAATTGTATGTAAAGAAGCAGCTGGTAAAGCCATCAGTTAGTTTCACACACGTTTCTCTCCAGTCTTCCATGAAACTCAACTAAGGCAGTAAAACAATTTCTACCTACTCTGTTTGCCATGAAAAATGGCATAATACACTAATGGAGACTGATGACTTGCACTCTGAACACGAAGTTATACTGACCAGCATTAAGGAAGGGACGGATCACTGCTTACAGCCAAAAGCTACAGAGAACAAATGATTTAAAGTTATTTTCACAGTAAAAGTAACTTGAAATCAATGCTATTTACAAAGTAAAACCACAGCAGGGTGAAATGGAACATTATCTGTTGGTTCCCAGTAAGCATTTGGACGTGAAGAAAACGTAGAGCTGTGCAGCAATAGAACTTTGCATTCACAACACACCAAGAAGCAGACAGATCACTGTGGCACAGATAAGAATCACCCACCATTTCCTGCATCCCCTCCCAACCAAGCTTCAAGGCCCCTCAGAAGGTCCGGGAAGACTCGCTGGTGTCCAGCTGCCCGGTCCCACACTATCTCTGAGAAGTGAGCTCCAGGGATCAATATCTGGGCCCCTGCTGACACCCAGGGTGCTGCTTCCTCTCAACTGGTCTCCCTGTTGAAGCCTCTCAAATTTTTTTTATGTTTTAGAAATGAAAAAGATTTCCTAAGATTGTGTCCTTCCCCCAGGTCAAGCAGGAGCCTTCAAATGTGACTGCAGCCACATGGAGAGGCAGGACTTAACTCTGGAAATGCCTCATACCTGGCACAGACACAGAAAAGTCTTTTCCAAAGCAAAGCATAACTGCTCAGCAAATTACAGTATGGGCACCAACACCCTTAAAAGCTACCAAGTATTTAGCAAGTAGGTTGAGCAAAGCTTTTGTCCCTGGGTACAAGCAGTGAGAGAAAACAAAAGAAGCCACCTGCTCCTATTGACTGCTTTAAGGTGGAAGGTGAGTTGCTACCAACTATGCCTCATCTACAAACAGGAAACATTGTGGTGTCCCAATGCTTCCACTTGCCCTTTTTAAGAGATAACCTGCAGGTTGAAGAAGTGGTGTGCTGGGATCTGCCAAAAGCTAAAGCACAGTCACAGAATCACAGAAACACCAAGGTTGGAAAAGAGCTACAAGATCATTTGTAATGATCAAATGAAAAAACAACCAACCACCAAACAAGGTGTAGTATGTATAAGACAGACTGTGCGTCAGGACGTATTATGGCTGCAGAGGTGAATTATCAATAGTTAACATACAAATATTTAAGAATGCAAAGTAAATAAACCTCCCCTGCCCTCCCCCCCAAAATAATATATGCCAGTGATTTCATATCCCACAGTTTTGAATCAGATATGGACTCTACTGGATTAAGAATGCGTGTTGTCAGCATCACCTTAAAAAACTCACTGCGTTTGAGGAAGCAATAGCCTGCTTGAGGCACAGGTTAGTCACATCCCCAGAATTCCAAAAGCCGAGCTAATATTAAAGGAGGTTATCCTACACAGCAGGAAAATGACAATATTCCAGCTTTCCAGTTTCTGAAACAGCGCCATGACAATTTAAGGAGGAAGAAAGGAAAGGAACAAGGGTGACACAGGACAATTCACACGCGTTCAGTTTCTCCCAGTTAGAACTGTTTCTTTAGCAGCAAAAAATAAACTGCATTAAGGAGACCGACAGCGGCTTCCTTAATTACCATTTGCACGATACACTTATCTCAGTTTTTCCATTACTTTATCTTTTTATAAAATAAGAGCTTTTAGTTGCATGGCTAAGCTTTAAACAATTCCTTTAAGAAATTGAGGTCATGTTCTTCTAATACAGACTATACACCAAATCAGTATCCCTGCATTCACAGGATATACACAGAAAGATAACCCATCGCTGAAGGGTTCAAGCTACTTAGCAAGTAAAAAGTGCATTTTAAGTGGTCTTTCCAAAAGAGAGCTAAGTAAAAACAGCCCTCACGCCAGGCAGGATAGCTGCTAGGACAGTCTGTATCCCAATAGCCACAAAACGTACTGGTTTACACAGGACATATGCAGTCAAAAAACAACGGCTCAAGGCTTGAGTGGGTTTTTTTTGACCATCTAAATAAATACTTGTGCATTAAAATCGTTTTGCACACATTACATGCTTAAACACATGCAAGATCTGGAAAATAAAGTTTTCCTTTGGGCAATCTTCTCAGATTTCACCTTCCTAAAGCATTAATTACAGCAAATGGAAAAGGTGGTTAATTAAATAATTATATTCTCTAGCAATGGCATTATTCCTACATTATGTTTGGACCACAAACCAATGCATGTCACTTTCAAAAGGTGTAAGGTTGGTAACACTGAGCTTTTCCAAGTGAATAGAGCTGTTCAAATCTGAAATCTCCGGTTTGTTACAATGTAGAAATTAAGGAGACCTGCCCAGATTACCCAGGAATTACTGAGCTCACAAGATTTTCCACAAGACCAGGACACGAAACATTTCTTCAGTCCCATTAAGAGTAACTCCCAAAAGAACTATGGGAACCACATAATTCTGAGACCAAAGTCATTATAACCATATTATAAACACTGAAGTCCCAAATTTACATTAATATAAATAAGCAAAAACCGAGCCACTTATTTCTTGTAGCAATACATGCCAACTGCATCAAAATAAGCAAGCAGAAAGCCTGTCAAACAAGCAGCTTGCTGGCCATATGCAATGCCACGTCTTAGCAACACACTTGTAGTTTTTAGCTTTTTACTGTACCAGAAGTACTGCTCATCTCTGGTGACACTACTTCCTTTGCTCGCTTCTCAAGTGGTACCAGTGGCTTAGGGTATCTGGATGCTAAAAGTTTTCAAAAGCAAGATGGCAGTAAGTCACTACTTAAAATCTTCCAATCAGTCCCAGTGTGTCTGCCAGCAGGAGGGAGCCTCCATAAACAAGGAGAGCGAGTTTCTCTAGATCTTACACACATTGCACTTGCTGGCTTTCCTCTGCAAAAACACGTGGCTGTGTTTCTGCACTCAAACACGGAGCTTTAATATAGGAGAAGAAAATTGTTAAATTTATTCTAAGTTAAAGTTTCATGAAACATTTACTACACAGCTGACAACTTCCATAAGATACTATGTGGTTACTGAGATGACAACATAATAAAAAATTTAAACTTTCCTAAGCTACTTAAGTTTACAGTTCTTCTGCCACTAAAAAAAAAAAAAGAAAAAAAGAAAAAGTCCAATAAATCATAAGCATTCAAATGTAATAAAGCTTATGGAAATGTCCGATTGACAAATGCCACACAATAGTGCTGAAATAAAGAATGGAAATAAGAAATTTTCCTTCGCTCTGGAGTACATCTTAGAGATGAGATTTCATTCATGCATTTGCTGCTTTGGAGTTTTGGGGTGTGTTTTGAGTTGAGTTTTTTTTATAACTGCAATTTCAGTCTTGAAAAGTTTCTTGGGAAATGCAGCACGCCTTCTGATTAGATTTCAGCTGTATGAAACCCCTCAGCTGAGGTAACCCACACAGCACAAATCTTCCCAAGCACTTTGCCTTTTCTGGTACTGGACAACCATATTCTTGAGAGAAGACATAAAAAGAATCTGAAGAAAATTTAGCTACATTTCGTAAGAATCCAATCTGGGGATAAAAGGAACTGGAACTCCTGTCATTTCCTAAACACCAGCCTCTCCCCCCCAGTCAGGCACGTGCCCAGTGAGCTCCCAACAGGGCTCAGCACAGCCCCCCCCGGGCTGAGCTCCATCCCAGCTCCCAGGCAGAGCAGCAGGCAGAGCTCTGCCCTTCCACACTCAGGCTGGGAAAGCCACCAGGGATTTATACAATGAACACTGTAGATATAGCAGCACATGACAGCTAAGGGGCTGACTGCAGCTTATTACTTCTCCCTTCTCTTCAGCAAGTCTCAAGAAAAATAGTGTCAGAGCAACCACAAAAACAATCCAACCCAGAACTGCCTCACTGCCCTCTTTTCTGCTAGAAAAACAGCATCAGTTTCAAGCAAACAGATTTAATACTAGCAGTAATTGACATCTGGGTTGATGAGTTTTTTATAATGGTTTGTGACAGGTAACAAAATATTTAGCATTACACAGATGACCAACGTATGAAAACAGAACAATTCCATCTGCAGACATCAAAGAAAACAATAAGCAGTTGGTTCAGCACTCCTCCTCCTGTACTCTGCCTTCATCAAAAGGCTCAATGGTTTGAGAGGGGGAAAAGAAAAAAAAGAATTTCAGAAGCAAAAATGAAAAGTAATATCTGTTTCCAACTGAAGCACATTATTTCCTTCATCACGGAGTATTTTAGACTCAGCAGTGAGACCAGTGATTGCCGTGGTGTAGCTGCAATGGACCACGAGCATAAAGGCACTGTGCACAGGCAAGCTGTAAGAGTTGCTCATTTTATCAGCTTGCTGGAGCACTTCAAATTACACGCTTACCAGCAGGACTGCCAGAGGACCTTCTCTTAGAATTGCAATCAAATGCCAAAACTAAACACCCATTTCTCGACCTAGGTCACTGCAGGTAAATATCTATCTTCACATGCAGCTCAGCTCACCCACATCCATGAGGCTGTAGAGGAGAGAACTGCCCCCCTCAGGTGCCACTGTGCCTGCAGTCAGTGTGCATTAGCAAGGCTGGTCCCCTCCAAACATCCGTCAGTTCTCCCAAGAAACTTCACTGTCCATTGGAAAAAACAAAAAAAGAAATCACTCTTCAGACAAGAGAAGTAAAGCCAGAAAGCTCCAATCATGCTTTGTAGTATTAAAATAGGTTAAGCTGTACCAAAATGAGCCACTAAGATCTGGGTGGTTCCTGAAATCAAAAGGCAGATAACTGGTTTATTTTTAATAGCACAGTGTGTCTGACTCACACAAAAAAAGGAATTATTTTCATAATAATAATTTGATGCATCTAAAGAACTTTGGTTAAATATTTGGTGATATATGCAGCCTTCCAAATTCACTTCCCTGCATGAGTTGTGGAAGTAGTGGCACCTGGGCTCGAATAATAGATTATAAAGCAGAGATGCTTCTTCTGATATCAAAGTGAGATTTTGCCCAACACTAACTGTAAGTCTGCAGTACACTCATAAAGATCTTGCCACAGCTGTCAGACCAACTGCACACGCAGAGCACTGCCCTTCACTCACAGTGCTACGTTTTTCACAAAGCCATGACACACTAACTCGGAATTATGAATTATGTTCAATCAGAACGTACCAGTTTGGTCAGATTATTTGCTAGACCACGTATGGCATGACATGCCAGTGCCTTCATACAGAATCTAGCTAGAGACTGGATTCTCCAAACCCGTCAATTAAGCCAGCAAAATCCAGCTAATAAGGACACATACACCACTACCAAGTTTTTGCATGTTTTCCAATTAAGGCAGCATCGGCAAGCACAAAAACCCAAGCTATTATATTTCAGAAGGTTCTTTACTAAGTTAACATTTCACATAATGAAATGTAGCTTGATGCTCTGAAGGAAACGCACATAGTTCTTACGGGATTTTTCCCATCTCTGCAGCAAGGATGAAGAAATAACACATTCACTTATCACAATGTGAGATTTCTGAGAGTCCCTATGTAGCCACTGTGTTAGTATTATTAATGGAGAAGTGTTACATTTTGGATTGAGAACATTTTAAGCCAGCACAGATGAGAACAGCACCCGCAGCACGTCTGCTGTATGGTTATTTCTTACCTAAGCTACAGAAACCTCCTTCCTTCTGGTTACCAGGCTTGCTGCACTGCTTTAAAGAACTTTCATGAATCATTTTCTAATATACGATTGACACTAAAGGCAGAAAACCTGAGCATAAACCCTATTCCTTCCTTCTACCCCCCCCTTCATCTGTAACAGAAAACTGATGCAGAAGGTCAGAACCATTAAACCACTCCTGACATTGCCAATTCCATCTCTATATTTTCACCTTCTCCATATAAAAAAAGGAACAAGGAATACTTCACTGTGTCACCAACAAAACAAAGCCTCAACCACGGAGCACCACCTCCACAGACAGGGAAGCAGCACTATTACAGTTAGGAGAAATTGGGCAATTTGCTACTTTAGTGTTTCTGTAACTATGAAAAACACAAAATATTTAGATTCAAATCCATGTGCATCATCTCCATCTGCTGCAGCTGACATGCTTGCAAGCACAAGTTGGAATTTAAAATAAATGCTTCAAAACCCTTCCTGGGAAAATACGAGACCCTATTCACCTTTCTATTAAAGAAAAAAAAGACTTCAAAGATAACGGAAAACTAAACCTGGGCAGAAAGGTCTTGCGCTTTTCTGCAGAAAGAGCAACGTGGTGATGTTTTGACTACATTTTCAGGCAGTTAGCAAGGTAGAGATTATAGCCTCAATCAAAACGCTTCTCAGAATCCCTTTTAAAAACAATTCTATCTAGATTCAGTTTCATATCCTTCCCCCAGCTACCCCTATGCAAAAGTCTCCTGTTATTTTAACCAGGCTTCCAAGTGAGCACAGCTTCGCAGCCATCCTTCACTGCAAGCTCACAGATCAATTCGGTCCTCTGACCAAAGCATTACAACAAACAGAATCATTTCAGCACTCGTAAATAACAACAAGCTTCAGCTGCTCTCTCTCAGCTACACTTTAAACTCACTGCCCATGCTCAGCACCTGGAAGCAATAAGCATCCAGATGGAAGTTTCCATGTAAGACTGTGACAGTGTGGTGGCAGGAACAGTTCTAAGCCACGCTGCCACAAACCTCTCCCCACCAACAGTTATGCGACTAAAGGGCAAACAGATGCATTAAGAATCAAAGCATTTGAGACTCAGCTAACTGAAAGGCTACAGCTCACCTACCTGAGGACCATCCTTCAGCGCAGCAGTGAGGGCAGCAGCCAGGTTTCCCCGCAGCCTCTGCCATTAGCGGAGGCCACAGATAGTGTGTCCTGTCATATTTCATGCTAGGGCAATTAGATGGTGGAACTGCTTCCTTCTGGTGGTAGGCCTGCGAATGGGCTGAGGAACAGGCCCCACTGGGTTCTTGATTTGCCCGGGTCTCCCCATATTGCGGACAACTTGCCTGAGCTGCTATGGGGTCTGTTAGGGCACAGAAGAGGTAGTGAAGGAAGAAGGTCAAAACTTAACCCAATAAAGACCACATGAAGAAGGGTATGGACTAAGACCTCACTTTCCATATAGATGTAGAAAAGATCACAGGCACGTAACAAGCTCAAGGGCACAGAGCAACAAAACTGCATGTGCATTTCATGATTGAGGAAAGACAGATTTTCCAGACTGAAACAGGACAGCGGAACTTCCTTAGATAGGAATGTAAATGTGAAGGCTGCATTTGGACCACACCTCATTGGAAATCAACACAAGAGTAAAACCAGCAAGCCGATCTAAAGCAACCACTACTTGAGTCTCCTGCATGCTGCCACAGGATGAAAAGACTGAGCAGAAACAGATCAACCAGATCACCTTATCTATGTTGAACTAGCTCATTGTAAAAATCAGAAGTGATTACAGTTGATTGGAGCTGGAGAAAGTATTTGGAAAGTGGGGGCACAATCCCCCTCCCCCATGTGCTACTCTCAACCACAACCTGCATACGCAGTTAAAACATTTCTGTGGTCGTCATACTAACATCAGGCAACAGCAAGCATTCAAAGTGTTATTACAGTTAAGCATATGTAGTACAGAACATCGTCATCCAGTCCAGGAATCGTATTGTTTTCTTCCTAGTGCAGCCCAAAATCTATTTTGTCTGCTTCTATCACTGCCTGGTGCACTGAGCATTGATGTACATCTGATAATTGGCAAGCTGATGCCCTTCCTCACATCAAATCTGAATTCTGTCAATACCAACCGTCTGACATTAGTTCCCTTCCCTCCTTAGCTGAGGACAGCTTCAATACATGCACCCAAAAAGGAAGCCCATGCTCTGTGTGTACCTCTGAAGAATGCAGAGCCCCTGTTTTATCTGCACTGAAAGATTCCTGCGCTGTTTCCTCTCCTCTCCCTTTAATGTGATTTTAGTTCTCTAGAATATCAGGGAACATACAGGAGATACACATTATAGTTTTAACACTTTTCTTCCCTTAATTTTTATTCAAAAGACTTTCTAGAAGCTCTTGTTTATGATTTTGTTGTTGTTGTTGACCACATTTAGAAAAAAATCACTTCCCAGACAGAAAGGGTGACAGCTATATCATGATGTAGTCAGGTTAAAGAAATAATAAATGAATAAATAATGAAAGAGCTGAATAAAGGAAAAAGCTATTTTCAAACAAATCAAGTTACCAGCTGAGCAGATCAAAAAACCTGACTCTGTGGACTGCAGTCCAATGGCATTACTATACCTGGAGCAACCTGTGGGACCACAAAGCACAGAACTGAGCTTTTGTTAAATAACTGTCTCCGGTGAGATAAATGTCACCACTTCTGGTACAAATGAACTGCAGTTCTCACTACGAAATAAATCTGCAGTTTACTAATAAGGTTGTACCTAGTTATGTCTTTAAACTAATGCTTTTCTAACAGTTTTCCAAATCCTAAGCGATCAGACCCCCACAGTACATTGTACAGAAACAGATTTTCACACTGTAGCTAGCATCAATCAAGCAACAAGGTATTTAAAAGGGGCATGTGCTGAATTATCTCTGTATAGACCTTGAGACACCACACTGAAACATATGCAATATCCACAGTGTGATCCTCCAGTGATACAGAAGCACAGCAAGCAGCCCACTTTCACCTGAGCCCTAAGTGCCAAGAGAGAAACCAGCACAAAAACCTTTGGGAAGAACCCTTATAAATATTGAAAAGGACCTTTAGAGTGTTAGTTGTTAGTACTCAAAAGTTAGGGACAACATAAGCTTAAAGCACTCTTGCTACTAGGCTGGAAAACAAACAGCCAATGTCTGTCTGTCTCCACAGAACTCCTAAAAGGAACTGCTTTGGTGACCTGCTCTTGCTCCTGTGTTTACATGCAAGTGTAATGCAAACAGAGCTCAAATGTTCTGCTTCTTCATGAAGGCAGCACTCTATAGCTGACCCCTGAGCCCCTCTTTGCCCACTGTGAGGCTTCCTTAAGGCACAGAGTAGTGAGGAGCCACAGAAATGCCCTTTCCAAGGGCACGCTATGTCCAAAGTCACAAAGAGGCCTAGATCAGAGCACAGGGCTCTAGAGTGTCTGCTGTCACCTCAGCTGTAAGGCACCCTACATTACAGCTGAGCATCCGACCCAGAAATCCCGAGGCTGTAATTAATGTGATTTGGCTTGGTCAAGTTTTTGATTCGTTAAAGGGAAAGTGTCAAGTTGGAAAGAAGGGTTGGATCAAAATACATACATAATAATAATACATCAGCGTGAATTATTAGCGTTGTATAGCACTGCACTCGAAGACCTCCCTCGGCACACACAGCTACGCGAGAAGGAGCCGCTCCCAGGCAGAGCAGCGCTATTCATGAATGAGCTTCTGGAGTAGCAGCACAGATCCTCCTCAGCGCTCTGAAGCCAGCTGAGCGCCGCACGAGCAGCGGGAGGATTTCAGAGCAGACGCACATCGCTTCTCCCGTTCTGAAAAATGGCCACCCACAGCTTTTGGAAACTCCCGGTGAACAGCCGAGCACATGGAGCGCTCCGCCGGGGGAGAAGTTGCGGAGGCAGCGGTGCCCGCGGCTCGGCCCGGCTCTCCCACCCGCCGGGGCGAGACTGCTCCCCGCCCGCCCTCAGCGCGGCCCCGGAGGCGGCAGGCACGCAGGGCCCGGCCCCGCTCCGAGACGGGCTCCGCTCACCTTGCGCGATGGCGATGGACTCGAAGCGGTGCAGCTCCCGCAGCAGGCAGCTCCGCTCGGTGGAGTGCAGGCTGTAGATGAAGTCGCGGGCCCCCTGCGCCGTGTTCAGCGCCTCCATCGGCTCCTTCTTGGGGTGCGTGCCCAGCGCCCGCCCGGGCGGCGCTCCCCGAGCCGGCAGCAGCCCGTCGGAGCCGCCCCGCAGCGAGCCCAGGCGGCGGCGGCAGCAGCAGCGCGGCGGGCCCCGCAGCGAGCCCAAGCGGGAACAGGAGGAGGGCGCGGCGGGGCCCCCCGGCCGCCCCAGCAGCAGCGCCGCCCGGCCGAGCCACGCCGACATGGGGCAGGGGAAGGCGCGGCGCTCGGGCCGCCGCAAACGCCCGCCGCGGACTCAGGGGCTGCGGGACGGACGCGCCGCTCGGGGCCGGGGAAGCGCCCCAGTCACCGCCCCGCGGCCGCTCCCGCCAGCGGCGGCGGCGGTGCCGCTCCCAGCCCCGCCTCGCCCCGCCCAGCGCTCCGCGACGCCTCGGCCGCCCGTGAACCCGCGGCGGCCGCCGGAGCGCGGCTCAGAGGGCGGGCGCCCGCGGGGCGGCCTCGCGCACGCGCAGGGCAGTTCCGGGCAGCGGCGCGGCTTCCGTCGCCCTCTCAGGGCCGGCGGGCTCTCGGCTGCCCCTCCGGGCTGGGGTGGGTGCGCCGAGAGTGGCCGTTGGTTTCTGAGGAGAAGCCGCCTTGCCGCGGGCGGGGAGCCCTGTGAGGGGCAGATAGGAGCGCGCTCGGTGCTGAGCGCTCTCTGAACCCAGGCGCTGTGCTGGGCGGAGCCGTCTCAGGAGAGTCCGCAGCGCAGGAGAAAAAAGTCGAATGTAACATCAAACACTTCTCTCCCTCACCTCACCCCCCGCAATTCTTACCACTGTGCACGTCGCTAAGGTAGCAGTTAATCCATCGGATTTACTCGTGGCAATAGAAGCGTTGCCAGCACACGCTGGCGAGAATAACGGGAGATTTTCCTTTTATTGCCCATTTTCCAGGCCCTTACCTTCGGTATTGCAGTGTGCAGAGCTCAGTTTCTGCTGCACCACGCAGATGCAGTTGTGTGTGGCCTTCGTGCTTGAAGCAGGCAGTGAGATTTATGTACTTTTTTTTTATACACGCTTAGGACAAAAACAGTTTACCTGAAGGAACTAAGACATTTGTAAAGCTTTCCTACACAATTCCATGGTGCCTACCTGGGGTTAATCCAGGTAGGATTCCAAAGGCTTTGTTCAGAAAGTATTAGATTTTTTGTCATTAGACTGCAAAGAGCATCAATAACCGCAGCCTGGGACTCACCTATCGCTCACTACATGCAGAGCTGATTTGATAACCAGGTAAGGGACATCTGGAGGTGCTCACTGCCAAGCACAGGAGGACAATCGCTTTCCTGCTCCTGCTAGCTGCACTGTTTTTGATACAAGCCAGGATGCCACTGGTCTTCTTGGCCACCTGAGCACACTGCTGGCTCATGTTCAGCTAACATCCCTGGAGACTTTTCCTCTGCGCAGCTTTTCAGCCACTCTGTTCCAAGCCTGTAGTGCTGCCTGGGGTTTTGTGACCAAAGTACAGGACCTGACACTTGGTCTTGTTAAAACTCATACACTTGGTCCAGCCTATTCAGGTCCCCTGTAGGGTCTTCCTACCTTCATGCAGATCAACCTCCCAACTTGGTGTCATCTGCAAACCTGCTAAGAGTACACTGAATCCTCTCATCCAGATAATCAATAAAGGCATTAAACAGGACAGGTCCCAGTAACAATCTCTGGGGAACACCACTAGTGACTGGTCACTGGATTTAACCCCATTCACCACCTCTCTCTGGGCCTGCCAGTCCAGGCAGTTTTTTACCCAGTGAAGGGTATACCTGTCCAATGCCATCGGCTGCCAGCTTCTCCAGGATAAGTTAAAACTTTAAATGAAAAAGCAAAGTTTTCTCTACCATTCCACCACTGCAGAGATGATATGTGGTACAAAGGCAGGGATCCTGCAATAAACAGGCAGCCAACATATTGTATTCATTCAATATTATGGATGTTCACATAAAGTGTCTGAACTATAGAGAAAGAGAATAACGTAATAGTAGAAGGACAGGTTATAAAGGCCTGTTATACGGTGTTATAATTTTCACCCTGTTCAAAAAATAGTGGACATAGGAGGGTGTTGCCCACTGCTTCCAGTTGAATGCATTTTTGCCATGGAACTAATTGATTCTGTCTCTGTAAGACAAAAATTTTTCCATTTCAGTAAATCACTCTTTCATCACATATTACTGATATAGAGGCACTGAGCCTTTGATAATACTTACAACAATACTTACTTCTCATCCCTGCCAAGAAGGACTTGGGAATTCTAGTGAACGAGAAGCTGGAAATGAGCCAACAGTGTGCTCTTGCAGCCCAAAAGGCCAACGGTATCTTGGACTGCATCAAAAGCGGAATGGCCAGCAGGGACAGGGAGGTGATGGTGCCTCTCTGCTCTGCCCTCACGAGGCCCCATCTGGAGTACTGTATGCAGGCCTGGGGCCCCCAACACGAGGAGCAGCTGGAGCAGGTCCCAAGGAGGGCCACAGATATGGTCAGAGGGTTTAAGAACCTCTACTATGAAGAAAGACTGGAAGAGCTGGGCTTGTTAGAATGGAGAAAGCTCGAGGGAGATCTCATTGCAACCTTCCTGTATTTGAAGGGAGCTTTTTAAGAGGACTGACTTTTATGCAGTCTGACACTGACATGACAAGGAGGAATGGCTTTAAACTAAATGAAGGGAGATTTAGCTTAGATTTTAGGAAGAAATTCTTTACTCAGAGAGCAGTGAGGCACTGGCACAGCTGCCCCATCCCTGGAGGTGCTCAAGGCCAGGTTGGATGGGGCCCCTAGGCAGCCTGAACTGGTGTTTGGAACTGGATGATCTTTGTGGTCCAACCTTCCAACCCAGACTGTTCTGTGATACTATGCTTAGCTCCTGGGCTTTCTGTTGGAAGAGGGATATTTTCTGCTACTTTTCAGGGGCAAAATGGCAGCTGGGAATATTTTTTACTTCCAGAGAACTGTAACAACAGAGTTCGTAAGTGTTCAAAGATGATCTTAAGAAGTTTTTTAATCAGCTTTTTCCATTAAAATTGACACTTTTATATAAAAATGCAGAACACGCAATGGGATTGCCAAAAATATGAAAAATTGCCATCCAAAAAATAAGAAAACAAACTTTCCAGATGTCAAACCTTCCGTATTTCAATGACATCTTTCTTTTTATGATACATTCTATAACTGATTTTGTATTCACATAACTCTATTGCACCAGACTACAAAGGCAGAGCAAGGAAGGAACACCGGTAACTGGTAGAAAAGGATTTCATATCTTTTCTTTCAACATAGCCTTTGCCAACAGTGCTAAACCTGTATTGCAAAAAGTAATTGTTATTATGTAATAGTTATTTTGACAGTGCTTAAAGCATTGCAGGTATTTTCAGGCACTAGAAGGAGAGTTTCTTTGTCCCAAAGGGCCGCAGCCTGTAGTGCCAACCTCTGAAAGAATTCCACAAAGTGACTGTGCCAGAGTGGAGCTCCGATGAAATGGATCTGAAATCACTGACAACAGATCGGGATTTTATAACATGACCTTTAGGAATGTGAAGTGTAGGAATACCAAACACACAGAGAGGTGTAAGGACATTGTTGAAATGGACATATTATTTTATTAGGAAAATAAGCTCATTGTTTGTATGTGAAGATAGGAGTCAGGGGTTAGCAGGCTGTAAATTCTTAGCTGGGCAGAAGCCCTGCCATGTCTTTCTAAACCTATAAAATTGCTTTGAACAAATGAATGAAAATGACAGTAGGAGAATTGACAGAGAATAGACTAAATAATCCAATAGCTTTCTTTCCCCCATATTTCTTAATATTTTGTGAAAAAGTGGAATTGAAACCACTGGTTTAGCCTGACAATGTAATTAATCAGATAGAAGATTTAATTTGATGCAGCAGGTGGTGTAGAGTAGCTTTCATTAGTCCCTAACTCTCCAGCAGAGCTTTTGAACTTGCTGGAACGCCTATTTTTGACAATGATCTGAAAATGCAGAAGTTTCTCTTTATTTTCTTCTTTTCTTGCTGGTAGGTTAACTTTCTCCTGGCGCAAGTTACTGGATGAGTGACCAAACTAATAAAGCTCGTTTACACACCAAGTGACAGAATGGGGGGATGGTGGAAATTGTTGAAAATACTATATGGAAATTTACACAATGTTAAATCCTACAAGTTAGAACCAAGAATACGTAGAAGTCAGTAGGAAAGTGCTTATCATATTTAAACAGAAATGAGAATCATGGCAGACAGGCACTGAATGTAAGTTCCATATGGAACACTGTACCTGGAAGGGATATTCTGTTTTTTTGGACATGAGCTTATAAAATGAGAATGAAAGATGCAACGTTACATTTTTTTTTTGTCTTTCAGAGTAAATGCTTTTAGAACACTGTATTCAGTTACTGTGTCCTGAGACCAAGATAAATTGAACGTTGCTCAAAAAATAGTGGGAGAATCATTAAAGGTTTGGAAAAATGCTTTTTACAGGTACTAAAGGTTGATTTATTCAGTTTATCCACTGGAAATTTTTAGGTAATATAAACATAGCTGGTAAGTGACTTACTGTATGAGTTTTCAGCACGCAGTACAACTATATATAACAGTCATACCTTTCAACATCTTGAAGATGAGACTACACATAACCAGAGTGCTTGCAAAATATTGGCAGTGAAAATAAAAGCCAAAACAACTTTCTAGAGGTTGTAGAAGGCAGTTTCTAAGTAAAATTGGTTATTTTTCTAAAAGATGGGATCTGCTTTATGTAATAACTGAATGAAGTCTTGGCTGAAGCTTACACGAGCTTTTTGTGCTTTTAACTTAGAATTGCTGACAGAAGTTTTTACTGTAAATCCTCACAGATTTATAATATGTGGATGCCCAGCACTTCTTAAAATGAGTTCTGGAATTTTCCACATTAATAAACACTTCGGATTTTTTTTGTTGTTCCTCCAATATTTGTGTTCCACTTGCAAGTGAGAAGAGATCTGTGCATCATTTGAGCTCAAAACATGGATGTTATTAATAAACTGGATAAAGTGATGGTTGTTTCAGTTATTAAATTGTATTGAGAGAACTACGAAAGAAGAAGAATATGCCAAATGAGAGTAGGGAATATCAAAGAAAAGTGATATACAGAGCTCCCATTTAGGCCCACTTAGCTATTTTCTAATACGTATTTCTCATAAAAAAGACTAAATAGTCTAGAAATACCTTTGGGAATATCCACTGTACAGGGGGTCTCCTGCATCAGTGTACGATGGCAACTGTCATCAGTAGGCATTTGAACATGCTTTCATGGAATCACAGAATGGCTTGGGTTGGAAGGGACCCTAAGGTCCTGCTGCCACAGACAGGGCCTCCAGATCAGGTACTAGACCAGGCCGCGCAGGGCCCCATCCAACCTGGTCAGTTTATGGCATTCATTGCAGGGTATATAAAAAAGCTGAGTATGAACTACAGAAACTCTGAGGCTTTTGTAACTTGCTGTCAGGGCTGAGCAGCTCCTGCACAGCTCTTAAGTCAGAACTGTAAACCACCTTTGTCCAGCACCTTCACCTCACCCTTAATCACTGAGGTAGCATGCTTTGAAGGGGTATCATACCATTATCTTTCTTCTGAAGCTTGGAGAAAAGATAAAGCCCTCAAAGCACTGCTAAGCAACTGGACTGGGCGTTGGAGGCATTCACTACTTAATAGGAGAAAATGGACGAGGTGACCTGTCACCTCCCTATCATGTACTCTTACGCTATATAAAGCATTTCCATCAGCATTAACCATTTTGCCCCTTGATCCTGTTTACCTGTATTGAACCAGGTTAGCTAATGACAGAAGATAAGTTAAATGCTACATAAAAGGGCAGTGCAAGCTTTCATTCAGCCCACTCAGTGAATGGGGGGATGAACAGCAGCTTCTTTACCTCTCACCAGACGTTTTTTTCAGGCTTTTTGGAGGCTTTCACCAGCACAGTGTTGCTTCTTGCTGGTCTCCTCTTTTTTCCAATTTAAGTAATTCTTGTCAAACCTGCTGAGCTCCTCCAGCTCTTAAATTTGACCCTTTCTTCCCTCTCCACCAAGAACTCAAGTTTATTCCTAAGCAACCTGTTTTCCTCTCTTAACATGCAAATAGTGTGCTCAACTCTTTCTCTTCAACATATGTTGTGTTTAGGTTTGGGCCTCTGGAAAGAAAAACACTTAGTCCTGAAGATCATACCTTATATACAAGTCCACATCCAAATGCCTACCCCAGGATTTCAGCAGTGGTGAGTCTCTCTTCAGGTAACACTCTATTTCAGGTAACAGTAGTCTTTCTCAACAGGAGGGAAAACAGCCTTGTTTCTCTAAACCATGCAGTCCACGAATTATTCCCCTGTGATGGTGTGCTTGCCTTAGAGGAACTGAGCTTTCCTTGTTTCACTACATGAAATTGCTATTTGAGTGTCATGGCAGCAACTGCAGAGAATGTGGACCAAAAGGAAGACTAAAATTAAATAATGCTGAGATATAAAGTAAAAAAGTGAGTTCTTCTACCCAAAGCCTTGCACATTTAGATTCCTGTAGAAACTGGTACTCCTCCGTAGCTCCCTGAAGAAATAGAACAGTGTAATAACCTCAACAGTAAATCTTCAGGAAAAAAAAAAAAAATGCTGCAGCTTTTTTCTTTTCTACTTTTCTAATTCCTTTCCTGTAATCCTTTTTTTGCCTTTTTGCCTTTCATCATTGGAATCATAGTGTATATGATTGAAACTTCTCCCCCATTTCCTGTTGTTTGTTGGAAGAGCATCCTGTGCCTTCATCATCACATGGTGTCCCTCAGTAACCAGGGCAGGTGGAATACCATATATTGAAGTTCTCTGTACAAGGTTTTCAATCTCTATTTACTCACGTTGGCAGTTAGAAGCTGCCTAATTACAAAAGCAATTATGTTTATACACCATAGTATGAAAAACCTTTTAAGTATGATTGTAGAATTTCATAGCCTCAATTCATTGTAAAAATTCCTTTTCAAAAGTCACATGATATATCAAGTCCTGTGAATATGCTTTGGAAAGTCATCCAGTTAATTTATTTACATACATGGTTTTCTAAAAGGAAATAAGCAGGTGCAAACTGAAAGAAAAAAAAACCTCAAAATTTTATTGCAAAATGATTTGTATTCTCATTGACTGGATGCTTTAGAGTCTTCTGAATTAGTAAATACGAACTCTGCTGAGAAGGGTCACATGCATCCATCCCTTCAAATGAAACCAGCAAATGATCTGGAAAACCATCAAATAATCAGACAAGATCAGAATCCACATTTAGAACTTTCCCAATGAATAGCTGCTGGGCAGATTTAAATGCTGGATTAATTCATTAGAAGAGTAGCAATGAATTTTTAATTACTATCTATTTAAAATTCAGAATACTTAGACTGTTCCAGTGAGATCTTCAGAAGTTCTATTACATACAAAATGCTCTATTTATTTCAATGAAATTTTTATAGAGGCTGTTTAAACCTATTTAAAATAAAGAGATATATGATAACAGGTGGAAAGGGAAGAAGAGCAGAAACAGATGATTTGCAAGATCCTGGTAATGACTGACAGTAATACTTCGTTCATCAGTGAAAGGAAAAGACTACAGACAGTTTGTAACGACTACAGAGATATGGCCATGTAGTCATCTCCCAAGTATGCAAGTGCTGTCAAATGCTAAATCCACCATCACACCAAATGGTGTTTTCAGCATGATTTTATGTTGTGGTGGAACTTCGTTTTAATTAATTACTGAATTTTCATACAAGTGACTAAAGTTAAAATTGAATGTTTTAATACCTCTCTCCCTTAGCAGTAAGAAAAAAAACCCCACAAATTAACTACCTAAGAATAAGAGTTACAAGGTAGAGAGCTTTTTATTTTCAAGCTAGCCACTCACAGAAAAGGATTTGCGTGTTGTGCATGCGAGTCTCTCTCTTGTGCAGATACAATAGCGGTGAATAACTTTGGCAGACTGTTTTTAATACTGTATTCACCCTACCATCAAATTGGACTATGAGAGGGGGCATCTAGAGATTGAGGTGAAGAAGTTTCTCTTTAAAAAGTAAAAAACAAATTCAGTCTGGATCAGCAGTAAGCAAAAGTCACTGCCGTGCAATACCTGAACCAGTATCACAACTTGAGCTCAATCCTGGTCAAAATAATTTTGTATCTAAATAGAAACAGCCTTTATTGATGGCACTCGTTGTGTGGATGTATTGCAGAGGCTACTGCTCCATTTCACTGTTATGTAAGGCTCATTGTTCACTATCCCTGAGAGCACTCATGCTGTACGTGTTGAAAAAGTAAATCAAGAGCAAGATACAAAGTTTTCCTTTGGCACTACTGAAAAGTCCAAAGAGGCTGACATCCAGCTTTCACACGAAACAGGTCTATTTCCCTTATTTTAGTAATGGCATGTGTTCTGCAAATGCTACTATCTGCTTTTTTTTTAGTATTTTGTGTGATAATTGGAATCGTTATTAATATATTTTCTAAATAAACAAGAATTTTGCTTCGTTCCTCAAATTTGCATATGCCAGCCTTGAGTAATAGGCCTACATGACAACATGGCTGACCTTCTTCTCCTCAGTTTGCAGACAGGTGCAGAAAAATGGCAATATTCCTTGTAGCGAAGTATGAGGTTTGGGGCAGTAAATCTTGGCTCTGTTCCATTTGTTGTGTCCACATCCATCCTCACCCTTTATATTTCTTCTACCCTGTCATTGAGAGAGCTGCTACAAAACAACATGCAACATACAACAAAACAACGGGTTGCAAAATCTGTCCTCTGCAAGCTCTTCAAGAAATGCACTGAGCTAAAGAAAAGTCAGAACAATGTAAGACACTTAACAAAATGGTTATCAACATTAAATGGGAAAAAATTGGAAAGGAAAACCACATGTCAGGATTGAAGCCAAGGTTTAGTCATAAGCCACTCGTTCATTGCCTGCCTGCTGTGGGGTTTGTTAAATACATGCAGAGGTTAAATATTGGTCACTGTCGAAAATGTGACTTATGGGCTAGAGGGACAAGAGGCTGCGTGAACAACTTCAAAATCAATGCTTTGTGTCTCTGAAAAAGACATCCTGTTTGGAAGGATTTATCATGGATACACAAGTAAATAGCCTTTCTGTGATAAGGAGAATGCTTCTCGCCATTCACACATATCTCTGTGTAGAAATGGAAGGATTTCAATGTGCTATTAAACTGCCTGTATTTGTTTTGAATTTTTCAGGACCTTGATATTTTCTGGAAGAATTTATGCTGAATAAAGTGTCCCATGTCCTCTCTCAGCCAGGGATGTAGCATTCTTCAGGGTGGCTTTTATTCCTGTTCACTTTTCTTTATTTTAAAGAAAATATTGGCAGATCAGCCTTGACTCTATTTATTATGCAGTAGGCCATGATTATGCTCTTTTTTTTCTTTTTGCTCTCAGTCTATAGCAAAGGCTCTTTGAATTCATTTGTTTTCAAATATGGGTTGAATAAGTCTCCAGAATATGCATGGGGGCAAAGCATGCATTATTCAAAAGGTGCTACATCATCTGAAAAAGTTTTTTGCTGATTTATTGACCTGCTACAATTCTTTTCAGGTAGATTTTTCTGTTGAAAGAAATAACAAATGAAGGGGGAAAATAAATTGCCTTTATGAGGATTTATGCATTACACAGTTGTTTCCATGTGGTAAACAAACAGAGGGTTTGAGCCAAACATGCAGGTGCCTGAAGGTAAGCAGGCTCAGTGGAGCTATGGTGCTTTTATCGCACATAGTCTCCATCGCCTTCTTCTTTGTGGTGCTGCTTAAACTGAAAAATAAACTGCAAGTTTTAATTTACGGCTTTCCATTTTCTGGGGGGAGTAGTGATTTTTTTCAGTCCACTTTCTTTTTTTTTATGCTTGAACAATGTCAAGATATAACTATGTCTGAAAAAAACAACTTTGCCCCCGAGTCCTCAGCACTTAAACTTGCTTGCCCATGGGCAGGGCAAATGGAATCTGTCCTGCCTGATATCTTTACAGCTGTGCATTCCAAGAAGAAATCGATCTTGTTTAACTACTGGGTTTCAGCACTGCCCAGACTTCAATGATCTCTTTCAGTGCCGAGCATGCTAAGTCATCTCTTTCTTGCATTTCAGTTTTGTGCTGCCTCTGTGTTTGTCCCTGAAGTGCGCATTAACTACAGCAGCAGCAGCAACTGTTACAGTTCTGACTCCATGCTGTCCTTGCAGATTTTCTGTCAGTCATCTTCTGCCAGCTGGGCTGCAGTTCCATTTCTGTGCTTGATGGTCTATAAAGAGTTTACTGCCCAGGTGGCCAAGAAGGCCAATGGCATCCTGGCTTGCTTCAGCAATAGCACAGCCAGCAGGAGCAAGGAAGTGATCATCTCACTGTACTCAGCCCTGGTGAGGCTGCAGCTCATGTGCTATTTTCAGTTTTGTGCCCCTCACTGCAAGAAAGACACTGAAGCCCTGGAGTTTGTCCAGAGAAGGGCAGCAAAGCTGTGAAGGGTCTGGAGCACAAATCTTATGGGGAGTGGCTGAGGGAACTGGGATTCAGTCATAGAAGAGGAGGCTCAGGGGAGACCTTATTACTCTCTACAATTGCGTGAAAGGAGGCTGTGCTGAGGTGGGGGTCAGCCTTTTCTCCCAGTTAACAGTAATAAGATGAGAGGTAATGACCTTAGGTTGTGCCAGAGGAGATTCAGGTTGAAAATTAGGAGAAATTTATTTTCAGAAAGAGTGGCCAGGAATTGGCACGGGCTGCCCAGGGTGGTGGGGGAGTCATTGTCCCTGGAGGTGTTAAATAAACATTTGGATGTTGTAGTGAGGAACATGGTTTAGTGGGAAATATGGGTGATAGATGGATGACTGGACTGGATGATCTTGGAGGTCTTTTCCTATCTTGGTGATTCTGTGATTTGCCTGAACTTCAGATTTTTGTGGACTAGAGAGAGATTAGTTCAGATTTAAATATCTAACTTTTTAGTTATCTCTCATGGCACTGACAGTGTAGGTGTCTGAGCTCCTAATACAGAAAAGAGATGCATGAACTTAGCCACCCTCTGTCAATGCATGGTCATCAGCATAGACTGCAAAGGGAACTGCAGGTGATTGATTGATTTAGATGCTTAGTTTCCAAATGTGAAAGCTTTAGCAGATGAGTCGTAGTCAAAACTACATTTAAAGTAACATTACAGTGGCTTTTCCTAAGATTATACTTCACTTGGACTTAGTCTTTCTGCTGCAGTTTCTGGATAGGATTTTAAACCTGGTCGGCTGCATGCTTACCCTCCAGCAGGAAATAAACACACAGGACAGCAGGATGCAGGCTCAGTACAAGGGATTTCAGCTGGCCTAAAGATTTGTGCAGAACAAGGGATCCTATGTCTTGTCCCGGGCACACAGCAGAAGATGAATCCCACACTTCAAACTAATTTCAGCATATTTTATCCTGTTTTTTTTTTTTTTTTTTTTTACATTCTTCAATTTCTAATTTATATAGAACTTAATATCTGAGACTTTTGTTTTACATGTGGCATGTATGCCATAAAGCCAGGGTATGAGATGAAATTTTTCCAGAATAAGTAATCTAAAGTGTAGTAAATTACAAAGTCTTTTTTTTTTTTTTTTTTTTTTGTAATTAAGTAGTCTATATCAGACCCCACAAAACGTCTGTGAAGCTTCAGAATAGGGGAATGTTGGACTCCCAGTGATAGAAACTGCCTTTGTTTTTCCACAATAACGAAAGTAGCAGTTGTTGCTTCTGTGGTTGGGTGATTTTATTAGCAAAAGTATGGCTGGCCAATGATCTATAGACGCAGATAGAGGATTTGGGGGACAGGATACAAGACGAGCAATTCAAATAACACATCTACAGACTGGAAATAGCTTCAGAGAATCAGCACTGGGGCTCATAACATACACTCCAGAAATATTTCCAAGGGTTTTATCATATTCATGATAACTAGAAACTTAATAAAAAAGACAAAGAAGACTGTCCTGTAAACTGAAATTTCATAAGCCCCACTTGACTGTGTCATGAGAACTGAATTAAAACAACTAGTGTTGGCCCAGGCTGGAGCTGTAATTACTATATGATAGGAAGACCTTTGAACTGCTTGCACACAACATCCCGTGTGCTTAGTGCTGCAGTCCTCATCAGCCAGAAATGATATTAGGGTGATCCTCTGCACACCTGAAGATCAGATGGCAACTGAAACACCAGGAAGGAAAGGCTTTGTGCACTTTTAATTTGGAGGTCTGAGCTACTTACAGAATAACCTGATATTAAATGTGCCAGCTGTGGCTTTACAACGGTACGTGTAAGTATTGCGTACAATCAAAGCATAAGTTAAGGTTCCTCTAAGAGGTTTGAAGAAACTTTACCAAATTTCCAAACTATCTTGATAGACAGTCAAAATGTTCATCTTAGTGGGATGTCAGCTTTTGATCTTAAATACAGATCTAAGATTTAATGACCAAGATGAACTTACTACCACATATACTGTAAAAAATGTTTGACAAAATCAAGATCAGAGGATTAATTTTCATTACGATAAGGCCCTGCAAGTCACCCTGAAAATATAAAATTCATGAAATTGAAGTCAATACCCTTTTTAAGCTCTATTACTCTGCTATTATGCAATAAAAGCATCTTCCTGTAAAAGAAAACTAAAGATCCAAGAAGGTAATGGAGAAAAAAAAATCAAATATTCATGTGTTCTTAAGAGAACTCCATGGAAGTGGAACACAGGCTCATCTAGATATTTGCATATTCTTATAAAGCACAAAATTATGTATGAAATATGCTACCAAACTTGTTCTGATATGTGCTTATGTATGCACTCTACCTCTGGGCATGTTGTCTCTTGTTATGGAAAATCAGGCAGAAACCTCTTGGTTTTCTGTGCTGCTCTCAGCAAACCATCAGGAAGGGAATCTTTCCATAGCAGATCTAACAGCTGAAGAATTACTGCCTGTGTAGCATTCCTTCATAATCAAAAAGTGACTGAATAAACTCACCTCAATATATAGAAAGACATTCTATGAGGACACAATTACACATAAAGTAGAGAATTAATACCAGAATTACAGAGAATATACATATTCATGAGGAAGTAATACACAAGCATCTGTAAGGATTAAATTACTAAAGTTTTATTTGTCTTCAGTGGTTCAAAATAGCTGCAAAAGTGTGATTGCTGCAGCTGCTGCAAATGTGGGGAGGGAATAAGGCTCTGATATAAAGCTTTGTGCCAGAGAAGTCTGGCATTGACAGTCCTATCAACAGCCCAAGATGGAAACCATTATGAAAAGTTGGTGATAAGAATATGCAGCAACCAAGGATTTACAGGTGAATTTTCCTCTTGCCCTTCTGATAATGCATTTATTTAGCACTTTATACTTTTAAAGAGGTAGATTAACATCAGTGAATTAATTCTTAAGATAAGGAGGTACTTCTACTTTATTTTAAATAGTGAAAGCACCAATAGCAAATCACCAAGATAAGACCTGCCCAAGCCCATACACTGCATTTGACACCTACTCCATTAGTTTCCTTTTCATCGTTCTGTGCTGCAGCATTTCTGGGTCACCTGCCTGCTGCACAGCTGCAGCATCACCCTCCTGATCCTACAGGCTGCTGCTGAGAGCTGCTCACCAGCCACTTCCTACATCTCTATCAGCTGCACCTTCAGTAGCAACAGGTGAACCATTCTGCCCTGCTGCTGCAAGCAAGGTCAGCTGTTATGTGATTGAGCGTGATGGGGCTCTCATATCAAGTCATACCTAACATGGAAAATCTACCCAAATAGCCAGATCTGGAAGTACTTCAGCTAGTTCTGCTTTCAGAAGCATTGAAGTCCCACCGTAGGTCAGGTTTCAAGCAGCCTGAATTGGCCTTAAAGCCTTCTAAAAATGGATTTAAAAAAATGAATATCTAAAAATCGAAGCTGCTTAAAGCTTTGTGTAGCTCCAAGCAAGTTTAATATTGAGAAAGCACCTCCCTGGTGTGAAGCGTGTTTTTAAAAGCTGTTAGCAGCAGTTGCATCCACCCTGACGCCACAGCTTTGCCATAGCCTCTGCTGAGCCTGCTAGGGGCCACCATCTCTCTGTGGCAACAAATGGAAATGTAAGAACAAATACAGTGCCATGATTTGGGCAGTCTTTAAAGTATTCCATTCATTAAAGTGTGCTTGAAACTATGCATCGATATAAAATATTTATGTTAATACAGAATATTGATGAACTCTGCTCATCTTCTTTTATCCATTTATATATCTACCAGTTAAAATACTTCCTAAAAAAATGATCCATCAGCATAAAATCTCCGCCATCCTTAGAAAGGGCAAAACTCATTCCAGCCATGCAGAAGAGCTCTGTGCAGGCTAAATACAGTCTTGTTAGCTATACAAAATCTACCTCTGCCTAAATATTCCCTCTCAGTTGGTTACACAGACTCCTGTAGCAAATTTAGATCTAAAGCCCATCTCCAGGCAGCCATCCAGCTATGCTCAGCACGGCTTTCCTCGGAACTGTGGCAAAGCTAAAGCACAGCTCCTTGCTGAGCTGCCACAAGCAGAGCCCAGATAGAAAAAAAATAGGAAAGCTCTGGAGGAAAGGCTAATGTGGAGGAATGTGTTTTAATCATTGTGCTTATTTTCAGCATTGTTAGGTTGAGTTTTGCATTGTGGAATATACAAAATGAATCCTGTGTGAGAAAGGGGTAGATGCAGGCTGAGGAGGAGCAGCTTCCATAAGTGTTCTTGAATACAGGAAAATCACTGTGTTAAATGTTGTCAGCCATCTCCAAAGAAAATGCTTATCTATGGGCAATGCTAATAAATGCAAACACATGCCATATGGTAATGCTCTCAGCCAGACTTTTTGCTGGCAGAAAGTTTGGAAATTCCCTTCTTCTTCTTTTCCCCATTCAGTTTAAAAATTTCCTCTTTATCTGACATTTGTTATGCCTGTAATAAAAATGAGGGAGATTCTGGAGAAAAAGAACATACGTTCTTGATTCTTAGTAGAGATTTTCCATTGGGTTATTTTTGTGTAATCATGTGATGGTGATTTGTAGACCACAAAGCTCTGAAGACCTTTTCCTCCACAGATGTTGGAGAAGTCTGCGTTATTCTACAGGGAGCAGCAGCTGCTGCATACTAATGTTGGCATTTCACCGCAGCCAAGAGAATCACAGGCTCAGATACAATGAACTGTCTGTGGAATTTCATTTCCAAACCAACTAGTCTCAGTGCTTTTCTTAAATTTCAAATGAAAATTACCTTTGATTACCAAAACTTCTATCTCTTCATGCAGTCATTTGAAATTGCATACGTAAAAGTCTGCATCACTTCATGAACCTGCAAAAATAAGTCACTTAAATAAAAAAAATCAATTACATGAATTTAAAAGCCCATCTGGGCTGCAAGTTCATTCTGCTGGCTCACATCAAGTTTTTAATTCACCAGAACTCCCAAGTGCTTCTCAGCAGGGCTGCTCTCAGTGAGTTCTCTCAGTCTGTACACATATCTGGGATTGCCGTGACCCGAGTGCAACGCCTTGCACTTGGCCTTATTGAATCTCATTAGGTTCACGTGGGCCCACTTTTCAAGCCTGTCCAGGTTGGAGAGGATGGCATCCCTACTGTTGTACAACTGCACCACTCAGCTTGGTGTCTTCTGCAAACTTGCTGAGGCTGCACTTGATCCCATTGTCCAGCTCACTGATAAAGATATTGAAGAGCACTGGTCCCACCCCACGATGGAGCCCTGAGGGACACCACTCGTCACCGCAGGTGCAGAACAAGAGTTAGTGAACTCGGTTTCTTTCTCTGCATACCTGTCTCCTCACTACTTTCAACTGTGACTATGGTGTCACTGTGCTTCCTACCACCCACACCTTATAAACTGGGTGACATTTGTTTACTCTTTTTTTTTGGAATGCTTCCTTTTCACTGTCATCTTCATTAAAATCAAAGTTCTCATTCTTACATCACAGCCGTGTAGGAAGCCCTATTTGGTTTCTTTTCCCCTTCCTTCTACCTCCAGTAGCTATCCCAATTCCTTTGTGCCTTTTCATTCTCAAAATCCAGGTCTCATTATTGAAACTTAGAGAAGAAGCTCAACCAGCGAAGCGTGGTGACCCACTGCACTCAGAGTTCTGGCCTGCAGCATCAGGAGAAACAGCTGGATTCAGAAATACAGTTCAGTTTGGTTGCATGTTCAGCCAGACAGATGCGCAGGAAATAAGATGCAAAATTGAAATTCTTTGTGGCTTCAAATATTTTAAGAACATCAAACTACCCCTGAATTATTTTGATGTTGCACTTGACATTCTGTGTTATTTTTGCTAGTTCTGGAGGAGGGAAGATGTAAGGGGGAGTGAAACTTACTGTCAGTATTTTTCCTGTGAAGGCTTGTGGCATCTTTACCATTAACTGTCTTCAGACACCCTTAATTTTGAGATAATTGCTTTACTGTGCATTGTATGCTGAAAGGAGCAGTATGTCTCCATACAGATTTGATTCATTATTATGAAACTCAGAAGCATATTGTTGGACCATGTGATGGATTCAGACTTGCTGGTCTCTAAATTCCCTTGTCTTGGGACCTATTCTAATGTTGGACTATCACCACCAAATTTGTTCTGGACTTATCAGAATCAGAAAGACACCATTAAAATCCAATTGTTGAGATCCCATTTTTGATGTTACAGAAGGATTCATTAGTACCTCAATTAAATTCAAACAATTCAAACCCAAAAGAGGAATTTTGATTACATCTAGAATGGAGACTTTTAAGTTTTATCTCAGTTCCAGTCTGTTTTTAGGACACCCTTGTGGGGAAAGAAAAGAAAGCAGTTTTCTCAAACTTTGCTGTGAATATTCAGCTATAAGAATTCTGAATTGGTGGAATGTGCTCCTGACTGTTTACTGACAGATATATCACCTACTGAATTAATTCACTCCAAATCTCTTCTTCCATTACCCGTCATGAATTTCCAGCATCAAAGTCAGTGATATAGTATTAGCAGCTCAAATGGTTTAAAAGCAATATAAAAAAGTGGCATTTAATACTAATTCATTATTTCTACTAAAAGTGGTTTTATGCTAATTTCTGCAAAAGAAAAACTGGAACTTAAAGATGTTGCATTACACTGAATAATATCTATGGTATGGGTGAAGCTTCCATGCAATACTCTGCAGTGATGTTATCCACATTAAGCTGAGGTTAGTTAGGGTATAATGGAGAAAGACCACCACACTCCATTCAGCCATCCCAGGAGGCTGAGGCTGCTGCTACACATAGCAGGGGGGTTGAAACTAGGTGATCATTGTGGTCCCTTTCAACCCAGGCCATTCTATGATTCTATGATTCTGTGATTCTGGTCTGATTCCGGGTGGGCAGCAGAGACATCAGAGCAGGCAGGATTATAGCCTGATACCATTCAGATCTCGATCCGAGGCTCCAGTGACTGGGAGGAATAAGGGGCTGGGAAAGACTGAAGAGATGCAGAAACTGGTGTGGGTATATGTAGAGGTGAGCAACGAGGACAGCTCATTCCACTCTTCAGAAGTAGTCTGACAGACCACTGTAAATATAGTTAATGACACTTCTGTCAGGTACTTCTGTATCCTTAGCCAGCAATGCCGAGGCAGGCAGTACAGCTGCAGAGCACCATGCACACACCATGCATCCACAAGCAGCTGATGACACTGGTTGGCAGCCCCAGAGCCCAGTCCCTGGGGAAGCACTACGCATGTTCCTCTGCCTTTGTTTTATTTTAATTGTCGGTAAATCTTCAGTGAGAGTTTGGCATTCTCTTATGTCAGTAATCCAGGCCAATCAACAGTTCTTGCAACACCTGATGAGGAATTACTCAGATCTGTGTGCAGCCATTGTGCTGCCCTGGAGGAGAGGAGGATTCTGAAGTCCATCCAGTGACATGGAACACATGCCCACCAGGAGGTAGCAGAGCTGCAGTTGCAGCCCACATCCTCTGCCAGGGAAATCACCTTGCCAAGAAGTACGTGCCAGGTTGGAACTGGCTCCATTGGGCAAAATGAGCAGTAGGAATAGAAGGAGGCACTAACAAGAAACACTACCCCAGTGAATTGAGTTGCAAAGTTCTCATTCCTTCAAGAGGCCATGATTTTACATTTTTTTTACTTTGTACTCAGCCATGGGAATTTATCATCTTAAAGTGATTAAGAGAGGCTGAGCAATCACTTTTGATAGACCACAATGAAGTAAATGAATCTTAAAACCTGCTGGCTCCCATCTCTTTCTATAACTGTTTGCGTAAGCTAATCTTCCTGATACACTTAAGGGAAGATTAAAGACAGCTAATAGGTAAGGAAGGAGTTTTCCTTCTCTTCCTGCTTACAGTTCAGCTTGTTTTATTACCTTATTTATCATCTCTAATGATGTCGAAGCACACATAGAAGCGGGGGACATTTAGAAGACAGAAAATTGTTCCTTGCTTTGACCATGGCAGCAGAGTTGATAATGTGTCCCTGAACAGGAGCTTAATGGACTTATGTGCTGGAATATTACTTTTCAGGGAGATGGAAGTGAGAATAAGAGGTTTCATACTGCTAATTGCTTAAATAATGTGAAAACTAGATGAGTTTGAAAATAGCCTGAATGAGGAACTGTACAGAAGCAGGGAGAGCAAATGACACACTTTGATTCTCTAACATATAAGCAAAAAGCTGCTAGTATTTGGTGATAGGAGGTACCAGTATATTAAACTTTGTGGCAATGGTTGATAAGAAGTGAAACAAACTCTGTGTTATACGTTTCCTGCTGTATTCTGAATTCTTGCACGTGGACAGAAGTGTTTGGCTGAGAAGAGAACAAATTCATGTTTACCATGTGCAGATAAATACCATACAAAGCAGATGTCTTCCTTGGAAATGAAGGATGAAACATCTCTTCACATAAATTACTGGGAGATTTTCTTTCAACTTCAATGAAGCAATCTAAAGATATTAAGAGATGAAGAAAATTAGCATAATCAGCTCATGCTTCTTAATCCCCCTAGTCCAACCCAGGAGTATTCTCTGTATGTTATTGGTTAACACTTTTGTCTAGGCCAGATTTTTATGACCTGTAATTTCCCTGTTCCACTGACTGTCTTTGTTGTCAGCTCACGATTTGCATCTTGGATTTTAAAGAAAGATGCACTATACACAATACATACTTTAAAAATATTTTGAGTATAATGGAGAAAGAAGAGCAGAGCGCAGTATGGGAGCTACAAAAGAAAATGCTTTCAAAGCTTTTATTTTATACAGACATTAAATACATGTCTTTGATTCCTTCCTTTAAAAAAGCTGCTCAGATCTGGTAGTGACTGGAGTGACAACCAGGACGGAGGCCACTGGGGGATGGCAGAACCGAAGAGCACAGCAGAACAGCTTGGAGCAGTGATTAATCTGAAAACTAGGGAATCTCCTGAAAGATAAAATGTTTCCATCAGCACAAGAACTGAAGGCTCAGAACTAGCACTGCAGGTAAGAAAACCAGCTTCTCTTACACAAACATTTATGTTTAAGTAATGCTTGGTACCTGTCACTGTGATGTGTAGTCCATGTAATCAGTTCATAAACTCCTCTTGGGTGTTGTTTCAAACACAAGAGCTACAAACCCTATCCATCCGTTCAGTCTTGGCTGAACTTCCACTGACTGAGGTGAATCACCCACAGGTAACTTCCATCTGAAATGAGCTGAACGTGCATTGTTACAGACCTTGTAGCACATCCACAACATTGCTGAAACAGAATGGGACCCAAATTACTGTTATTAATGAAATGCTTGCTGCTGCAGTCAGAAAAAGTGAGTTAAATGATGTTGTGCTTTACATTCTCTCTCGAGAGTTGAAGAAAAACACTTAGAAATGATTCAGACAGTTATATTTGGCTTTATGACATTAAACAGAAGTGATTCCAAACCTTTAAAAACTTTCTTCTTTTGCCATGGACTCAACTGGTTTAAATCAGTTTCTTTAATTCCACTGAACTCAACAACACAACGAGAGCTGATAATTTGGCCACATGGCCCAAAGAAGTTCCATTTAAAAGTAAATAGATAAATAGATGTTATTCTAATGCAGAATATCTGAAAGAGGAGAAGGTAAAAACGGAGTATATTATGCCAGTTGATGGCTTAACAGAAAGGGAATACTGATTAAATTTGGTAGTGTAACTTGGCAGGAGCAAGAAGGGGTGCTTTTAAATGGCTCTGAGAACACAGAACAAGCATGAGATAATCTACCAACAGGTAGGTGGGCTCGGCATAACAGACTCTGGGCAATAACTACAATTGTTTTGTACTTCCTAGAGATTCATTTGGCTCTGCAGTATGCAGACCCATAGGCAGATAGGCTCAGGTGTACCCAGGCTCTTTCCATGGCTCCTTTCCCCTTCTCCCATGATCACTAACAGCATGCATGTGTAAGAGCACAAGCCAGTCAGACCGTAAAACACTTTTTTTCCCATGAAGAGCTTAGCCGCAAGGGATTACAGGTGTTTTCAATACTATTCTGATATCACTATTCCTTCCAGTTCATTTCTTTGTGGAAACACTGTAACTGTTACTGTTTCAGCTGTGATGGAGATTATTTTGGTTTATATAAATAATCCATCTACATAAAATCTGTATATTCTTCTTCTCTTTATAACTACTTCATGTTTTCAACTAACTTTTCATACATGTTGCCAGGAACAAGTAAAGAGAATGGAAAATTTACTGAGGCTGTTTGCATCTATAGTAACAATCATCACCATATGTGAATCACAAGCTTTTGAGACAAAGATGATGAGAAACACTGTAACTGTGTTTTCAGGGGATGTGAACCATGACTCCATGAGGTTCTGTGCATGATCCCATCCTCTTCCTCAGCAGTTTCCCCAGCAGCGCAGATGTCAGTTAGGTCAAATGAGTGAGAAAGCACATCCAGATGACCTGATCAAAACCCTGCAAAAGCCAGTGCAAATACTCTGCGTCATCCCGTTTGGAAGGATTTCGGGGATGGTTGACAGGAGAGACTGTGACTCACACAGCATCATTACAGACACAGTGCCAAGGCACCAGGGGCAGCAGGAGGGGGCATTCAGGAGTCAGAGGTCCTGGGATCATCCACTGCAGCTTTGAAAAAGTTTCCCATAGTGCTCATCAGGAGGATCAAGTCCTGTTTAATCAGCCTCTGGATAGGGACCGAGGATTTGGCTTAAAAAGGAGAACAGTGCCAACAAAGATCCTTTTATAAGAACCATCATGCCAGACAAATATGTTTTCTGTAGTAGCTGCTATCTGCAGACTTTTTGCAACTGGGGAAAACTGATGCAAAACTGATGAATAATCTGAGGCTGCAATTCCAGGAATGCTTCTTCAAAAGCAGAACTGGTGGTTTGTGTGGAAATGTTGAGCTGGACCAAGGAACTGTCCAGCCTGTAAAAGGGAAACTTTGATTCTTCCAGATTTTTTTTTCCAGCAGGTTCCCTTTGCCATTTCAATTCACCATGAAATGATGCTGTGCAGTTTAATACAGTATAATACATTATAGTGGCACAACACAAATGTTAGAAAGACTCCATCAATTTCTGTGTGAATATTATGAATGTTCAGTTAATCCACTGAAACAAATTATTAAAATAAATGTGCATAGTAATTTTGATTGAGTTCATCACCATATGCTACTATTTGTAATACCAACATGCTAAGTTAACCGAAGTCAATACCAACTATCCATATTCTTGCCATTCCGGGGTAAAAATTATCAAGAGTGTTCCTTTTAGGTATTTCTATACCCTGCTGTTAAAAAAAAACATAAATGGCAGAATTTCCACAACTCACATGGAAGCCCACCTCAGTGTTCAGCTGTCTTTCTAGTCTGAAAACATTCTGTGATACCAACTGAACGATCCTTCATTGCATTTTATGCCATCTTCTCTCTGTCCTGCCATCAAAGGTGATGCAGAAAAGGCAATCACCATTGGACCAGAGCGTACAGCCACTGCTGTGGCTTAGTGTTTGAAAGCCATAATTAAAATGTATGAAGATTTAAGCCTACAATAACCTTCTCAAAAAAAAAAAAAAAAAAAAAAAAAAAAATTGTCAATGGCAATGGGAAACTTTTTGAGCCTTTTAATCTCCTGTTGAAAATACACATCCAAGTTGACCAAATTCTTCTTTTTGGACTCTTGGATTCCTCACTAGTAGCAACTTCTCTCATGGCTACAGCTCCAGTTCCACACAAGGCTTATTCTACCCTGGTAAACAATGGCTTGGATGGAATTAAGCACAGTTCTATGACATCTCAGCTCGACTACAGCAATTGCCCAGAGAGGTTGTGGATGCTCCGTCCCTAGAGGTGTTCAAGGCCAGACTGGATGGGACCCTGGGCAGCCTGGTCTAATATTAAATGTGGAGGTTGGTGGCCCTGCATGTGGCAGGGGGGTTGGAGATTCATGATCCTTGAGGTCCCTTCCAACCCTGGGCATTCTGTGATTCTGTGATTAACCTGTCTAGCCCTCAAACCTTTGACAAATGTCTATGTAATATTACCACATGTCTTCAGATCCCATCCTTTGCTCCCTATGCTAGCCTCCATTATAAAATTTAATTACATTCAAGATCTCTGTCCTTACCTTAAGGGGAACCTGAAAGCTGTGCCTTGGTTATCTGAAAGATTAGCTAAAGCCTACAAATGAAACTCACTGCCAACAATTCAATTCTCTAATAAAGTGGAATATCTTAAAATGACAGGGAAGTTCCTTTGTCTAGAAAGTTACTCTTCTTATAGTCTTGATCCAAACCCATCAATTAGAAGTAGACTAAGAAGGAACTGTTTGCAGTTCTGAAAAGAATTCAGAAATTGCTGGTTTTTGATAGCTGAGAGTGGAAAGTGTCAGCCTGAAAGGCAGTGATTAAACTCATTACATGCTTATGCCTGAACTTACCCATGCCAAAGTTATGGAAAGAAAGAAAGAAGTGACAGACCAAACAATAGTAGTAGTAGTAGTAATAACAGCAGACTAAAATTCAACTCACTGTAATTTCATAAGGCATGAGAAGACATGTGCGTGCTGGATCAGAGGAGGCATTTGGTAGTAGTTGCAGTCTAATGCTGTGATTCTGCCATGGCTTTCTTAGAATTTGTTACAGAGGCTGACAATAAATGCAGGGCAGCACAGGCAAGCCCAGCGCTGTGTTGCATTGTTCAGAAGCGTTCAGCAATGCCAGTGGGGCCTTTGTACACATGCAGATGTCTAAATCCTGTCATACCTTATCGTTTAACCATTACATGGCTAATTAAAACAACATTAACACTTAGAGTCTTGACCATGAATTATTTCATTGTCCAGAACACCTGTCTGCTTGGCACACTTTCCTTCCTACCACAAAACACGTCTGCCATCTTCTGGCCATGCCACCAAGCATCCGGGGGCTGGCTGGAAATGCACTTTGAAGTGGCTGTGCGGGGTGGGCTTATAATGCAATCGATAGAGTGAGCAGGCTGAAACTTAATTTTGCCATGGGATGTGAGGTCTATCTATTATAGAAGAATTTAGCTTTCAGGCTGTGCAAAATTACTCTCTCTTCTCAAAGAGATTTGTGTGACCTTTTATTTTCATACCCGCAAGTATCCTGAGGGTTTCATTTATTTCAAGTCTAAAGGAGATATTCAGCTGAAGTTGTCATTATTAAGCTGGTTTTACATTTAAATCACAAGTTAAGGTGGCTTTTTAGGAAACCAATATTGATTAAAACTGGAATGATGGTTTTTCACGAACGTTTATTAAACATGAATGTTGCAGCAGAACGGGAGCTAAGCAAGGTTCACGCGGTGTCAGATTCCAGCACAAATATTTGAGGTGGCTCTAATTAAAGCCAATGTGAGACTTGGATATAGCCTTGGGAAGCTCCAAGGAATGTGCTAGTTAGAAGGAAAACCTTGTTTAGAAGATGAGCATTAAATTCTGAAAACACTTCTTCTCAAAATGATCTTCAAAAGTTGAATCTCCTGAAAAATGAGTCACTTTAGGTACAAGAACTACTGGCTGAAATTTCACAGCCAGTTACACAGGGCTCTGGATTGCACACTCATGATCACTCCCTTTAAAGTCTTGATTAACTCAAAAGAGCGGAATGCTAATTACATTTTTTTCTTAGATTAAGGCCATCCTGTAGGAAAAATCATATTGAAATAAAAACCCCTCACATAGCAACACTACATAAATAAACCTGAGAGAAAAGGAGGACAAGCTGCGATGTTATCAAAACATGACACTGATTTGGATGCTCTTTTCAATATCTAATGTACACAGTAGATCTTTGTAATATATGTATATAATCTACAATTTACATACATGTTATATACGTTCTACTATACATATTATACACTGCAATGCAAGCAATATTAAATCTTAAATTCTTGTATTGCTCAGAATTTTTATATTTTCAGTGCTTGCATTTTAATCTATAGAACTGGTGCATAAAACAGAATTTCTGTACTCCATATCACCTGTAGTGAAGAGGGATATCGTGGGAACTGGAACCATCTCCATGAACATGCAAATAATCTGTTCAGTTTAATTTCAGCACCCTCACAAACTTTACAGGGCCATTTCTTACATCACTGATGGAGACTGTGCCATTCAGCCCTCTCAGGTACACTTCCCTCATCCAGCTTAAGTCAAATGAAGGGCTGGGAAGCATCCAACTTCCCTGGATAGGCAGTGAGAGGTTGTCTTCTCTGGCACCTCTGGAGAAGGACTCTACCTGTCTAAAGACAATTGTGTAGTTTACATAACTTAGGCTTTTAGATAGCAGTCAGCTGAGAGGAATCCTGCCCAAGGCATCTCTAGATTATTTTAAACCAAAGAGCTGAAATGCCTTTGAATGATCTTGCTTCTCTCAGTTAGCAGTAGAGTAAGTGAGGTTGGCTGCTCTTCCAGCTGCAATGCTGCAGCTCATTGCAGAACGTCAGGCAAAACATCCAGATTTCTTCATCAGATCCACCAAGCCTGGGTTTCTCTGGAAACAGAAAGGCTAGATAGGTCATAGCTCTGGCCTTTCTTTTTCACTGTCCTACAAGTCCCTTACACTTTATTTATATAAGACAAAATCATGTCTCTCTCCTTCCTACCACCTCATCATGCACAGCTAACACTCAGAGCTCTCTTTTTGCTGATCAGATTCAATGTTCAGCCATTCAATTTCTGAAGACCCACGGCCCATAGGAATCACATGAGGATTTTCTCTGCCAGGGAGGATATTCCATGACTGCCTTTCCTGCCATGGCAGGTCTAGGTTCCAGCATCATTCCGATTCTCTCCACTTTTGTCTCTCACAAATGTCCTGTGAACAAATACCTCACAGATGAGCCCTTCCGAAGACAAAATCAACCTGAGAGACGTGTCATTTTATCTGAAAACAGGAAATCATTCTTTCCAGCATGCTTCACTAATCAAAAAACTGTTATGACATGGAGCAGTGCTCAATTGTTTATCACTATTTTCATGCCAGCTAACCGGTGTTAATGAGCTTGAAGTAGTCCAAGTGGTGACCAGCCCTACACTTCCATCAGCTGTGTTCAGTTGTCAGGAACTAGCTAAGTTTGGTAGACCACAGATTGGCAAATAGCTCCAGCTTGGCAGTGTGCAAGCAAAGGGCAAGGAAACTGTGGGCAGGGTTGTTCTAGCTTCAGAAAACTGTCCTGGTTGTGTGGCTTGGTGAGGCTGGCAATCACAGCTCAAAGCTGGAGACTGTTTGGTAAAATTGAATATAACCCTACTGAGAAGTGGAGGAAGGCTCTGGCAGATGAGGCTCAGCGCAGAAGGACAGGGAGATTAATGCCTCCATAGCTGGGATTCTCTATGCAAGTGAGGATTTTTCAAGAACAAATTTTCTGCCATGGTACGCAGATGTTCAGTATAATTCTGATTTTCTTTGCGTTTCTCCTTCACAAAACAATCAGTACAAATAGTAAAATGAATGTCAGTTCCTAGAGCTGAAGGAACCTGCCTTGCTGCTTACTATTTCACTTTGCAGCTTAGGGATCCTACAGCTATTTCCCAGATATTGTTGAATATCTGAGAGAAACGATTATACAAGGCCTTGTTTTATGTGCATTTAAGTAAAGTAGCCAGATCTTGCCTTTCAGCTTGAGTATAATGGCTAATTATTTCTGTTAGCTATGAAAAACAACATACAGAGCAAGGTTCTATGTGTATAACTGCTACTTAATTGTGTCTTCAAAAGGAAAAAAAATCATTAATGAGGTAAAAAATTGACATTTTGTCTGCATTTTGTTTTTACATTTGCAGCTGTGCAGCACAAAGCATGGCTGAGGTCAGATAAACTGCTATGATTGCAGCATTTGCTATCCCATGTGCTTCATGCAGTATATCAGAACCATTTCTACTTCTCTCAATCAGAGGCACCTTTGGAACTTTTGTCTGGCATTTGAAAAAATGCAGCTGTACTGACTGTCAGGCTATTCCAGAGTCCTGTTTTAGGAAAGGCACTCCTCTCTGTGAACAAATGGATACCGAGCTATCAAGAACTAATGGCCAAGAACACTGACAGAACAGAAATAAATGTTAAAAAATGTAAAAATATTGAGCATAAATTCTTAGGGTGAATTTCCAGGATCTGCTCTGAAATACTCTGAATTTATTCGACAATTTTAACATTTTCGAGTTATTTTTATTTCATATGTAATGTGTAGTGGAGCACATTGCCTTTTCTACTATGGATTAATAACAGGATTGGGTTGGGGGGGTGGAGGGCAGGGATAGGGGAAGGTGTAATGGAAGGGTATGAGACCCAGCTGACAAGCACACAATATCATCTGTCTAATAAGATGCACTCAAAACATGAGTGACAAAGTCTCTCACCACATCCTTCTCTCTAAATTGGAGAGGTGTGGAATTGAAAGATGGACTGTTCTACGGATTAGGAATTGACTGGCTGGACGCAGCCAAAGGGTTGTGATCAGTGGTTCTGAGGGTGAAGGCTGGTCACAAGCGGTGCCCCTCAGGGGTCAGTCTTGGGACTGGTGCTCTACAACATATTCATCAATGACAGACAGTGGAATCGAGTGCACCCCCAGCAAGTTGGCGGATGACACCAAGCTGAGTGGTGCTGTCGATACACTGGAAGGAAGGAAAGCCATCCAGAGGGACCTGGACAGGCTGGAGAAGTGGGCCCATGAGAACCTAATGAGGTTCAATAAGGCCAAGCGCAGGGTGCTGCACTTGGGTTGGGGCAATTCCAGGTATTTGTACAAACTGGGAGAGGATCTCCTTGAGAGCAGCCCTGTGGAGAAGAACTTGGGGGTCCTGGAAGATGAGAAGCTGGACATGAGCCAGCAGTGCACATGCAGCCCAGAAGGCCAACTGTGTTCTGGGCTGCATTAAAAAAGGGGTGGCCAGCAGGGAGAGGGAGGTGATTGTCCCCCTCTACTCGGCTCTTGTGAGGCCCCATCTGGAGTACTGCATTCAGGCTAGGGCCCACAGTACAGGAAGGACATGGAGCTCTTGGAGGGGTCCAGAGGAGGGCCACTAAGATGATCAGAGGGCTGGAGCACCTCTCCTATGAGGAAAGGTTGAGGGAACTGGGCTTGTTTAGCTTGGAGAAGAGAAGGCTCCAGGGAGTTCTCATTGTGGCCTTCCAGTACTTGAAGGGAGCGTATAAACAGGAGGGGGAATGGCTGTTTATGAGGGTGGATAGTGATAGGACAAGGGGGAATGGTTTTAAAATGAGACAGAGGAGGTTTACGTTAGATATTAGGAGGAAGTTTTTCACTCAGAGGGTGGTGATGCACTGGAACAGGTTGCCCAAGGAGGTTGTGGATGCCCCATCCCTGGAGGCATTCAAGGCCAGACTGGATGGGGCTCTGAGCAGCCTGGTCTGGTGTGTTGGTGACCCTGCACACAGCAGGAGGGTTGAAACTGGATGATGATTGTGGTCCTTTTCAACCAAGGCCATTCTATGATTCTATGATTCTATGAAAAACAACTGTGGCAGCAGAAAAAGGGATACTTGGTAGTGCTAGAAAAACTATACTCATTTATTCTGTGAGGGTGGTGAGACACTGGAACAAGCTGCCCAGTGAGGCTGTGGATGCCCCCACCCTAAAAGCATTCAAGGCCAGGCTGGATGGGGCTGTGAGCAACCTGGTCTAGAGGGAGGTGTCCCTGCCTATAGCAGGGGGTTGGAACTAAATGATCTTAAAAGTCCCTTCCAACCCAAACCATTCCATGATTGTGTGATTCTTTTTGCATACTTTGTTAAGTTGGTAAACCAGGTCTGCAATGCAGTTCTGGAAAAGAAAGCAAACTCAGTAGCAGAAGCCACAGTGTCTCTGTGTGTGGAGTTACGAAAGAAAAACTGTTTCTGTGTAGTGCTTGGGAAAAGAAAACAAACCTAAACAGAAACCATGTATGTGAAGGCTCAGGGAGGAGCTATCTCAAAGAGCATAATTCCTAGCTACTGTGTGCATTTAGAGCTTTGGGGGTATTGTTGTTAGAAAAATAAACAGTACTCTGAAACCTTCCCTGCATTTTTATTCTTTTTACATAAAAAGAAAGGAAAGGAAAAGAGAAGAAAGGAGAGAGAAGGGACGGGAAGGGACGGGAAGGGAAGGGAAGGGAAGGGACTGCAGAGAGTCTAAGCAGTACACTGTTCTGCTTTTCTGTAAGACAATAAGGAGTGGTTTCTGTCCACCAAAACTGCTAAAACAACAGCTGCAGTTCAAGAAAACTTGGAGGCTACAATTGATAATTGGTGTCTGTGCAGTTCCTCTTGTTCTAAAAATCTCAAATAATTAACACTTTTAATAGCTTTTGAAAAAAATTATATGAAATCTGACCACTCTGAGCTGCTTCAAAGAACAGAATTCATGTTTAAATGACTGAGAATAAAGTCCCAACCTTCTACCATATGCTGTTTAAAACACTAAGGAATTCCAGTGCCTTCCATCTGTTGTGGAAATAACTGAATCGGAGGCATTCTGACTTGTTGCCTCACATAGGAAGTGTATTAAATCCTTCCATTCTTATTTACACACATCCCCCAGGCCCTGCCATGGGTATACACAGCCACAACAACTCGTGGAACTGTGTTATGATCATAATCATAGAATCATAGAATGGCTGGGTTGAAAAGGACCACAATGATCATCTAGTTTCAAGCCCCCTGCTATGTGCAGGGTCACCAACCAGCAGACCAGGCTGCCCAGAGCCACATCCAGCCTGGCCTTGAATGCCTCCAGGGATGGGGCATCCACAGCCTCCTTGGGCAACCTGGTCCAGTGTGTCACCACCCTCTGAGTGAAAAACTTCCTCCTAATATCTAATGTAAACCTCCTCTGTCTCATTTTAAAACCATTCCCTCTTGTCCTATCACTATCCACCCTCGTAAACAGCCATTCCCCCTCCTGTTTATACTCTCCCTTCAATTACTGGAAGGCTGCAATGAGGTCTCCCTGGAGCCTTCTCCTTGGAATTCAGGACTATTTGCCCTTGACAATTAATCCATACATGCAAATAAGGGAACTTTATGCTCAGTTTATGCTAGTTTACAAGCAAAACACTGCAGAAGCCTCCAAGAAAGGTTTTCTAGGAGTATAAATTTTCATAGAATAGGATTTAACCCCGAAAATACATTTATAAAGAGGCTAAGACTGAATTTAACCCCAGAAATAATATAAGCATTTTTCCTGAGCATGTAAATGCAACTGAAGTGAATGCAGTAGTTACGGTTGTGCAACAATGCTGAATTCAATTTATTATTCCCTGTTTAAAAGTTCCAGGAGTGCAAACTGCACAGTTCCAAGTATCCAGTAGGCGTCACCTTCACACACACCGCTCATACGAGACATAAGGTTAGGTTTTCTTGGATGACAGAGAGAGTCTAAAACACTGGAAGGAGTTTACAGAAAAGCATGTGTGAAAATGTACGGATTTGCTTCGCTCTCCCTTACAAACACGGGGATTGCTGGAACAGCTGCAGCCTGGAACTGCTCATGCACAAATAACTTCACAAATCTACGACAGTACTTTTGTGCCTAAAAAACATCTGTAAAATGTGCCCATACTGCACATTTTGAAGCCCGAGGTCCTATTTAATGGATTCCTTTTAATTCATATGTCTTTAAAGCAAAATAAATATATATTATATCATTGTCTCTGATCCTGTACCACAAAAATAGATTTCTGATCCTCCTGACTGATGGGATATTAAATGAAGTTGGAATGGCCTCAAGGGAGCAGTGAGTCCCATTGCCATAAATGGTGCTTCAGGTTGCTGATTTCCTGAAATTATGCCTCATAGAAATAAATATTTTCGTATGGATTACTGAGAGTCATCAATATCAATTGCCTGATTTAGACTGCTTTTTATTGCAAAGCAAATCCTTTTATTTCTATTTAGCAGCCTAACATAGCGGTCAGTTCAGTAGCTGGGGAGTAAAGTCATTCAGGAAGGTCTGAATCCCTTTGATTCGGCCATTGTCAGCCATGTATGTGAAACAAACACTTTTCACATTTCAAACCCTAACTTCTAGCTGCTATTTGGCACGGGGAGAGCCACTGGGTCAGAGTTATGCCTTTCAGCATGCGATTAAAAAATGCACTTTGTCCATGCATACGGATTTTGTAACGCAATCCTTTAGCAATCTGGCAACTTTTCTGGTTTTGTTAGCATGGGGCATTGCTTAGGAAAGTGCCTATGCAATTCTCTTGGGCCTGGTCCAAAATCCCTTGAAAATAATAGAGAGGGTTTAAGCTGTGAGCTGGTGGGATGTTTGGACGGCTGAGTGGTGGCAAGTAAAGCTGGGGGCAGGCATTTGCAGAAAGCGGCAGTAAGGCAGATGCCAAAAAGCACGCAAGCTGACCTCAGCCTGGCCTTAAAACAGCTTTTCATTCACACAAGCAGTGGGGTGTAAAAGCTTTGTGAAGGGAAAGGATCTGGGGTTGTTAGCTGACAGCCAGCTGAACATGAGCCAGCAGTGTGCCCAGGTGGCCAAAAAGGCCAGTGGCATAGTACCACAGAATCCTTAGAGTTGGAACAGACCTTTAGAGGTCATCTAGTCCAACTCCCCTGCAATGAAAGGGAACATCCACAGCTTGAGCGGATTGCTCAGAGCCTGGGTCAGCCTGGCCTTCAAAGTCTTGAGGGATGGTGCATCCACCAAATCTCTGGGAAACCTGTTCCAGTGCTTTACCACCCTCACCCCCATAGAATCATTGAGGTTGGAAAAGACCTTTAAGGTCATAATGTCCAACTACCCACCCACCACCAATACTGCCCGCTAAACCATGGAATCATAGAATCACAGAATCATAGAATCACAGAAAAATTTGGGACTTTGAGGATCATCAAGTTCCAACCCCTCTACCACATGCAGGGTTGCCAGCCACTAGATCAAGTACTAGATCATATTGCCAAGGGCCCCATCGAACCTGTCGTTAAGCACTTCCAGGGCATCCACAACCTCTCTGAGCAACCTGTTCCAGCACCTCACCACTCCCTCAGTAAAAAACTTCCCCAGTATCTAATTTCTTTAAGGCAGAGGGGAAATTTAAATTAGATGTCAACTATGTCCTTAAATACTACATCTACCCTTTCTTTAAACACCTTCAGGGACAGTGATTCCACCACCTCTCTGGGCAGCCTGTTCCAATGTCTCACCACTCTCAGAAGAAATTCTTCCAAATACTCAACTTGAACCTCTCCTGGCACAGCTTGAGCCCATCCCAAATTGTATCAGCAGTAGCGCAGCCAGCAGGAGCAGGGAAGTGATTGCCCCCCTTGAACTCAGCCCTGGTGAGGCCGCACCTTGAGCACTATGTTCAGTTTTGGGCCTGTCCCTACAAGACAGACAGTGAGGCCCTGGAGCGTGTCCAGAGAAGGGCAGCAAAGCTGTGAAAGGTCTGAAGCACAAGTCTTAGGGGAGTGGCTGAGGGAACTGGGATTGTTCCATCAAGAGGAAGAGGAAGCTCAGGGGAGACCTTATTGCTTTCTACAACTGCCTGAAAGGAGGCTGTGGTGAGGTGGGGGGTTGGCCTCTTCTTCCAGGTAACAGCGACTGAATAAGAGGTAATGGCCTCAAGTTGTGCCAGGGGAGGTTCAGGATGGATATTAGGAAAAAATTCTTCTTGGAAAGAGTGGTGAGGCGTTGGCACAGGCTGCCCTGGGAGGTGGTGGAGTCACCATCCATGGAAGTGTTCAAGGACCGCATAGATTTGGCAGTGAGGAATATGGTTCAGAAGGCACGGTGGGGATGGGTTGAAGGTTGGACTGGGTGATCTAAGTGATCTTTTCCAGCTTTGATGATTCTATGATTACACATTTGCATTTAATATTTATATTCTTTTGTTTTTCGTTTCTTAACATCAAGCTAACTGGACATAAAGTTAGGCAGTCCGTGCACTTGGGCTGTCTGTCAAGATGCACAAGGAGGGAAACACAATTCCAGAGGAAAATGTTGTGTTGTTTGTTTTTTTTTTCCCCCCACACGCTCCAGCTCTCCGGTTACGCAGTGAGGATGACAGAGGTCTTGCATCACGCACCCCTAATTAATGGACCATTCCTTCTCCCAGGTGCATTACTCGGGGAAGCCGAGAAGTGGCTCTGCCCACACCCGGAGCGGGAGGGCAGATGTGTGGCAATTGCCCGAGAGAAGCGCACGCAGCAGCCCGGGTTGCGGGACGTGCTGGAACCGCACGTCCTTCAGAGGGCGGTCTGACACAAAGTGGGCCCGCAGCTGGCGCAGCAGTACGCACTGACAGCGCATCCAAACAAACAAACGCTTTCATTTGGGAAGGATTCCCCGCGCAAGAGGCTCGTAGGCGCCAGAGGAGTTCACCCCTATTTATCGCCGATGTCACAGCACGCGGGCTTCCCCCACGCTCCGCCACCCGGCTCCGCCAGAGCCGAGACGAACTCTCCGCAGCCCGGCCCCGCGCTCACCCCAGGGCCGGGGCCCTCCGGGGGAGACGGGGGGGAGCGGGGGCGGCGCCGCACACTGTGACGCCCCGCGGCCCCGCCTCGCTGCCCGGCCGGGCCCGGCCCCGCGGAGGGAGCGCAGAGGGAACATGGAGGCGGCGGCGGCGCGCCGGGGGGCCCGGCCGGGTCGGGCGGCGGCGAGAGCGGGGCGGTAGCGGCTCGCCGGGCTCCCTCGCTCCCCCCGCGGCCGCCCCTCCGCTCTCGAGCGGGCGGGAGGCGCCGGCGGCCTTTCCCCTCGCCGGGGGATGGCGGCCCCGGGCCCTCCGCAGCTCCCGTGGCCGCGGCCGGGCCCGCGGCTGCGGTCCGGGCTGGAGGTCGCGCTGCGGGTGCCCAGCCTGTTCCTCATCGACGCCATCTTCAACTCGGCTCCGCTGCCGGGCGGCTCCGTGTGCGCCGCGTTGCTGGGCGTGCTGCTGCGGCTGCTGGGTGAGACACCGTCCGGGCCCGGCGGGGCGCTGGGGGCGGCTCCGGGCGGCCTCGTCTGGGCCGGGCCCCGACCTCGCTGCTCCCTCGGCCCCCACCCCCCCGTACTGCCGGCCTCGTTCGCAGCTGCTGTGCCGCCTCGGGCTCTCCTCGACCCCTTCCCCCGGCTCCGACCCCTTCCCACTGCCTGCTTTCTGCAGCCCCGGGCTCTTCCCTCGGCGCTCGTTCCGCTCTGGCCGTGTCTTCCCCCTTCTTCTGCCGGCCGGAGCGCCGTCTCTCCCCGTGGCCCCTCTCAGTATCCCACACCCGTTCCCGTCCCCCGCCTCTCGGTGTGCGGCCCCGGCTACAGGGCGGCAATGGGCTCGTGTGGTGCTTTCTGTTGCCCTCGCAGCGAATGGGGCCTCGGAAGCTACCCGAGCTCGGTGCGAGCGCTGCCGGGTGCCGTGTGCCGCGGGGCCGGCTGCTGCTGGGTGCTGCCGGCTGCCACTCGCTGTGTCTGGAGGCTTCCACAGCGTGTGGCAGCCATGTGACGCCGCGGCTGTGCGTTTCATAGGCGCGCGTCGGTAGCGTGCCTGGCTGAGGTACGCTGCCGGGTCCCTTACCTCGGGAATGGCAGCCCGAAAGTGCCCCAAACTGAATTCACAAACTTGAGAGCTCTTCCAGTTGGTTGTTTTGCAGCTTTTTCTGCTTTTTTTTTTTTTTTTTTTTTTTTTTTCCTGGAGGTTAAGTCACTGGTATAACAGTGTGGTGCTGTGTTTGGTACGCTGTGCGGTGCTGAGGGGTTGTGCACCACGAGTAACTGCCTGCTGCTGTGAGAGCTAAACTGAACTGCAGTGGCGATGGCAGCCCGTGACAGCAAGGAACAGGGACGCTGAAACGCAGCCAGGAGCTTTGCAGGCCTGTGGCATGCTGGCTTGGTGTGGTTTTGGTGTTTGAGTCAGGGGAAAAAAAAAAAATGGCAGGGACATGGGTGGTACAGCTGTCAGGGGAGGAAAGTCAGAAGAGAGGTTAAAAGGGAATATAAACAGCAAGAAGCATAGTGGGGACGATGTTGCAATAGCAGAGGGGAAAAAGGGTGAAGTAAAGCAGGGCAGCAGGCAAGAGGAAAGCCAGGAGAAACATGGAGCATGGGTTTGGTTTGGGCTGCTGCTCTGGGGGGCACAGGGCAGCTCCACGGGGCAGTGGTCACAGCGCGGAGCTCAGGGAGCATTTGGGCAATGCTCTCACCGGGTTTGAATTTTGGGTGGGGGAGCCAGGAGTTGGACTCCATAATCCCGGTGGGACCCTTCAGGGTATTCTGTGATTCTGTGCCTGTGGTAAGCAGTTCCTTTAAGAAAACAATGACGTTGCAGCATATCACTAAAGCAGTTTTTGGGAGCCATTCATTGTGTGATCCAGATGCTGTAGGAAGTGCCTTGAACTTAGTCCAACGTGAATGGGAATGGGAGATACATTTTCAGATGATCTCTCTGCAGCGTGTGATAATGAGATTAAGTTAGGAAGAACCTCTTCAGGATTGTGTTTGTGATCACTGTGCTGGAAGGGTGTGGGGAAATGGGTGATCCCTCCCCTGCCTCCAGTGAGAGCTTTGGGAGCAGTTTGTGAGGGGCTGTGATTCGAGACAAGTGGGCTGTGGTTCTAAGCTTTCCAAAAATTAAATAAAATTGAACCGCTTCAGGATGATGCTAAAGACCTTCTGTGTGGTTCAGTCAGTAGTTATTTTTTTCCTGTGAATTTAAGGATTACAGGATGCTGTTGTTTAACCCAGCAGGCAGATCAGCACCACACAGCTGTTCTGTTGCTCATCCTCCCTCAATTGGATGGGGAAGAGAAGGGAGGGGGTCGGAATAAAACAAATGGATTGAGATGGGACAGAAAAGTGAAGGGGAAAGTAATAATAGTAATGCATAACACGGTTGCTCGCATTGTTCTGACCAATGCCAAGCCAGTCCCTGAGCAGTGGCAGCCCGCAGCCAGCCCCAGTTTTACAGTACAAGAAGCTGAAACGTCCTTTGCTCTGTGCAGCATGGCTCAACAAGACCAAAACATTGGTGTGGTATCAACATTCTAATCTGAAATCCAAAATACAGCACCAGACCAGCTACTGGGAGAAAGTTAACTCTATCCCAGCTGAAACCAGGACACAGAGTTGGGACTTTGCTGTTGTTAGGGCATGCTGGGATATTTATGTTGGATCTTGCTGTAATTAAATACAGGTGAAGTTGCCCTTTTTTGTTACCATTTGCTGTCTTTGAACAACTAATCTTAACTGGAGAGACCTGATAGCTTTCAAAAATGGTATCGAACAGCTCTGAATTACTCTGGGAGTACATTTTACATTTTACTTCAAGAATGCTAACAGGAGTTTATATGATTTTTAAAAAGCTTTAGTGTAGGAATGCTCAGTTTGATTCTTCCTTCACTTTCATTCTATGCAGGCGCATTGGGTTGGACACACTGTAGAAGCAAACTGCAGTGAAGTTTGTCTTTAATCTTTCAGGGTAACCTTGCTTTGTCTCCACTGTTCATCTTTCAGATGTGTGTGCTTTGCGTGTGCTTTGTAAGCATTTCCACTTTGCAGAACCACTTGGTCATGGCAAAAAGATGGATGGTGTGCCGTGGCCAGAGGAGAGGAGTGGGGTGCTCCCCTCCCCTGCCAGAGATCCCAGTAGCCTCTGGGGTCTTTTCAGGCTCCCTGTGGGCCTTAGCTCCTCCATGTGTATTGGCAATATATGTTGTACGTTTTGCTATTGCCTGAATGGGGGAGCTTGTAGGTGTAGCTTTTCTCTCTTATCAGCTCACTGCAATATTGTTTCAGGGATGACTTGCATGTGAAAGGTCAGTATTTTAAGATGACATGCAGTACCCAACTACAGACTTGCTACTGCAAGGAAGAGAAATGCATTTGTTAATGGGCGTGTTCGACTCTTCTACGGTTGTTTATTATGGTATGCATGAAAAGGCAATGAAATGGTCAAGCTCATTTTAGAAAGTGTTGTGTCTTGTGAGTTTGAGCTTTTCATGGAAGGACTGAGCAGAAGGCACTTCCTGAATGACTGTGTTCTTCCCTCAGTCAACTTCCCAAGGTTAATGATTAGTTAAGGAGAACGTTCTTACATCAGCCAGTGCTGCTTGCAAGGAGTACCTTTAAGATGCAATAACTTTTTTAGGAGTACTCTGCCTTTTGCTATTAATTCTTGTTCATTTTTCCCTTTCTTACTTTTACCACTTCTTCCTTGTATTCTGCATCTGTGTACCAAAAAAATATACATGCTGTTGCTCAGTTCAGTTAGAGGTGGAGAATGGGGAACTTTGCCAAAGCTTTTCAGAGTGCCTCACCTGGTGGGGTTATGCCAGAGTAATTGGGTGATTTAGGAAAGCTGGTAGCCTCTCCGTGACCTGCTTGCCTCATCCCCTAGCTCTCTTTCATGCCTGTCCTCTGAGAAAATTTGTCTCGACTGTTTTGCAGGCTGTCCTGACACTTTGACGAGTGTGGGTGTTTGTAGTTAGGCGCTTTGCTCAGGTGAAGAGGGGGCTCAATATGGTATAAATGTGTAAAATTCATGGAATTTACTGGTGCTATATCTGGTAATTCTTAACTGCTTTTAGAGTTTACCTATCCATAGATATCAGGGCTGGTCGGGGAAGGATCTTTGAGGACTTGGACGCTGTTGCTGCTCTGGTCTGAAACTGCAGATAGACTTAATAACAGCACTACTTATGCTTAAATTGGCTTTGCATCACAGCAGTGCGTATCTGTATTAAATATAGATCATAGAATAGAATCATAGATTATCCCGAGTTGGAAGGGACCCACAAGGATCGTGGAGTCCAACTCCTGGCTCCGCATGGACCACCCAAATCCAAACCCTGTGTCTGAGAGTGGTGTCCAAACGCTCCTTGCAGTCGTGCAGCTCAGGGCCATGCCTGCTGCTCTGGGCATTGTGTTCCATGCCCACTGCTTTTTTCTAATCCTCAACCTTGCCTTCTCCAGATAAAGTGGTTCTTTAGTCTGTTCTCTGAAGATAGCGTCATTGCTAATGCAAAGTTATGAGCGTCTAATGGGAAGGCAATAAATGAAAGAAACGTTGCTGCAAAGCTAATAGGTAAATTCTGTTACTCAATTTCTGCTGAGAACTAAATGGTTCCCATCTGTTTTCAGGTGTCTTTCTATCCAGCATTGTTCTGGTGTTACAACAGCGAGCACTTTTCAAGTTTTATATGATCGCCTCGGCATTTCTGCTGGCTGCAACTTCAGTGTTGGTGAATTACTATGCTTCTTTGCACATAAACTTCTACAGTGCCTACTACACAGCAGCTTTTGGAATTCAGTTCCTCCCTCATAAAGGACCTTCGCTATGGATGGCGCTTTCCATCCTTCAGCTTACCTTCGGAATCGGATACGTTACGTTGCTGAACATGCAGTCCGTATATTCCCAGCTAATCATCCTGGATATACTGATTCCTGTAATTGGCTTGGTTGTTGAACTACCTTTACATGTCCGACAGATGCTAGTTTTTATTTCAGGCCTAGTGCTGACACTGAATACCACAGTCATTTTAGTTACGAAAATCAAGTGGTTCTATTACTCGGTGCGGTATGTTTATCTGCTGGTAAGGCACATGTATCGCATTTATGGATTACAGCTATTGGTGGAAGATACATGGAAAAGGATTCGATTTCCAGCTGTACTGCGTGTCTTCTGGCTGACGAGACTTACAGCACAAGCTGTGGTATTGACATATGTTGTAAAGATGGCTGAAACTAATACGGAAGACAAATTCTTCTTGATATCGTGGGATAATTGTTGGGAACTGATCTGCAGCCTAATAATAAGTGGGTGTGATTCTACCTTAACTGTTTTAGGCATGAGTGCTGTCATTTCCTCCATAGCACATTATTTGGGACTTGGCATCTTGGCCTTCATTGGGTCGACCGACGAGGACGACAAAAGGCTGGGTTTTGTAGCACCTGTTCTGTTTTTCATTTTGGCTCTGCAGACTGGTTTAAGCGGACTGAAACCAGAAGAAAGACTAGTTCGTCTGAGCCGAAACATGTGCCTTTTGCTAACCGCAGTCCTGCATTTTATCCATGGAATGACAGACCCCGTGCTGATGTCTCTCAGTGCCTCCCATGTGCCGTCATTTCGCAGACACTTCCCCGTGCTGTTTGTTTCAGCTTGCCTTTTCATCCTGCCCGTTCTGCTCAGTTACATCCTCTGGCACCACTATGCACTAAACACGTGGCTTTTCGCAGTTACTGCGTTCTGTGTAGAGCTCTGCCTGAAAGTAATCGTTTCTATCACTGTTTATGTGTTGTTTATGATCGATGGCTACTACAACGTGCTGTGGGAAAAGCTTGACGATTACGTCTATTATGTTCGCTCCACTGGCAATATTATTGAGTTTATATTTGGAGTCATCATGTTTGGAAATGGAGCTTACACAATGGTTTTTGAATCGGGAAGTAAGATCCGCGCTTGCATGATGTGTCTACACGCGTACTTCAACATCTATTTGCAAGCAAAGAATGGCTGGAAGACTTTTATAAATCGCAGGACTGCTGTTAAGAAAATAAACTCCCTTCCAGAGGTGAAAGGAAGCCGGCTCCGTGAAATAGATGACGTATGTGCAATCTGCTACCACGAGTTCACCACGTCTGCTCGCATTACTCCATGCAACCATTACTTTCATGCACTTTGTCTTCGGAAATGGCTGTACATTCAGGACACTTGCCCCATGTGCCATCAGAAAGTGTATATTGAGGACAAGGAGAACACCAACATCTCTAACAACAATGGGTTTGTGCCACCAAATGAAGATCCTGTACTAGTTGCAGAAGAAGCTGCTGATGCTGAAAATGAATTAAATGAAGATAACGACAGTTCCGATAGTGGCGAAGAAGATGATGACAGTGTGGAACAGCACTTGAATGAGACTCTTAACGCTGACTCTGACTCTCTTGGGTGATTAAGATGTTCTTTCCTAAGCCGTGAGGTATTTGTTTAAAATTGACTCAAACAGAATAAAAGCATCACTTTGTAGTTATTGTACTTTTAAGCACAACAGCAGTATCTCGGTGTTGAGTCTGTGAATGGTGGTTGTTTACTGTGGTGTGTGCTACTGTAAATATACCTCTAATTTTTGCTGGTCTCTTTCATGACCACCTTAAATTATGTACATTATTGTACATGGAATAAAATGTTTTCACATTTTTAAGATGGTTGGAAAAACACTCTTTAATTGATGTAGTGATAATGCTGTGCCAAAGACTGCCTACCAGTAATCCCTGATCAGTGAGTTCTGGATGTAAAACACTGGTGAAAACAGACTGTTCAGCGGGTTAAATCAGAAACGAAAAGCTTGAACCAAAGCAGCTTTACTTAACAAATTCAGTATTAGCAGAGCTTTATCACTTAAAAAATAGTGAGTTGTGTTTAAAAACAAAACAATGAAAAGCTTAGGTTGGTAGACTTAACACTACAGCATTTGCCTAAGTGGAACAAAAGATGAAACCGCTAAGCTTTCTGGTAAAGTAGTAAGCATGCACTTGATTGTTAAGCACTTCGGAATTACCAGTAGTAACTTGAAGCATTCTACACGTGAACTCAGCAGCCTGGTATTCATTTTGCAACGTGTGCAGGTATTAACAAGAGCTGCTAGCTTAGGCTATTTTAGAAATTGATCCCGAGTCTTGATGAAAAGGAAATAGGGCTAGGAAACTGTACCAATGCAGACCACCTTTTTCAAAATCAGCTTTAATCTTGTACACAAAGCACTACATATTGGCTTCTGTTGATAAGAACTTGCAGATATGATCAGTCTTAAATTTTTGCAATTTATTTACTAAAGTTATGTTGAATAAATGTAAGAAAACTATATATTTGGAAAGAAGACTTTAATAGTGTTGTTATATAGAGTATTGGCCAACTCGAGTGGGTCATCTTCTCTTACTGCTGCCATAATTTCCAGTATTTGACTAAAAAAAAAAAATGATAATTGATATTAGACTCCGAAAATCAGTACTGAATATACATCAGAGTGTCATATCTGTATGTACATGAGTAACTAAGATTAACCTGGAATAAAAACCTACTATGAGAGCAACAGGGTGAGATGCTCTGATACGGAAACAGCTTCACTTACTAAAGTCAGTAACTTCTATTCCATGGTCGCTGGTTGCTCACTGGTACAGATTCATCTTTGGTCTTTTGACTCTTGTTCAGAGGTAATTAAACAGCTTTCTGTTCCAAAGAAAGTGTCATTTTGTGCATGTCTTTATCAGTGGTCTTGTCTTTTCAGACTGAAATTCATTAACCTCCTGTCAAGGTTAAAGCGGCACTATAAACAAACTGGTTTATGGCAAAGCTTAAATTCCAGCTGTAAACGTAACAGGTTACCACTACCAGGACAGCTCAGTTCTGCTTCCCCTTTCTCTAGATGTACTGTGATGGATATACTCAGATGTTAGTAGGAGATGCTAAATAAGCACTTTTAGAAGGCCTGGAGCTTTGGTAGAATCCAGGAAAAGGAGACAAAAGGAAGGTAAAGACTAGTATTAACGCTCAGTAACAGCAAATCAGGCCACAGCCCCTTCTAATTTCATTTTCTGTCATTGAAGTATAGGAAAAACCCTGTATCTTCTGTATAATTCTTTTCTAGCAGTAGGAAAAAAAACAAACTTCCTTGTGGTGAAGATGAAGGACCTTAATTTTAGCAGTGTGGTTTTGGTTTTGGAGTTTTGCCTCAACTTAGGCAATAGTTAAACTTCTAATCAAGGAAAACAGTAGAAAAAGTTGCTCCTAACTATTCCTGGAATGCCAGTATTCTCCTAGATGAAGAATTAAGAGCATTTCATGCTCGTGTTTTGCAGCCAGAAGACTTCTTTATTTAAGAGTATTTTCAAGAGAAGATGGGATAAAATCAGGCCTACGTAGAAATGAGAATTCCAAGTACCAAAGAGTGTCAGCCCTGAAGAGCTTTGGGAGGGCTTAAGGTACTTGTCCCCACTTAGTTGCAGTGGGAATGTGATGTTTTACTGCAATACTGTATAAAAGCTGCAGGAGGGGAAAAAAAAAAAAAAAAAAGCCTCTTGTGGATAAAGTTTCCACAAAAATAGCTTCCAAGGTGCTTATAGCAGCTCTTAATACATAGGTATCACCATCAAAATTAAAAGCTGTCTTCCCCACTCTTGCACCACCACCAAAGAAAGTGGAAAAACCCTCTGCCAACTGAGCTATATTAAACAGTATATGTACCCTAAATATTAAATATAGTTTGTGGCCTCATGCTGACTTTCCTGTCACAACAGATCACGCTGCTTGACAAGTCACAAAGTGCCAACTCTCACTGTACTTCCTCAGGCTTACGACATTCTCAAGTTACTAATCTACTACTAGTAATGGTTATAATTAATTTTAAGAGAACAGAAATTTTGAAATAAGGTTGAGTTAAACAAGGCTCTTACTTAATTAACAACAACAAAAAAGCCACAAAAAGCAGCACCCACGTACTGCTGTAGGACAGGCGCCCAGTACTGCCAGTGCTGGGGTTTCTGAAGCACTGTGATGAGCTGCACGTCGGGCAGCAGACAAACACAGAATGGTGTAACAGACACACCTGCCACAGCAGCCTTGTTCAGGCAGCAGGAGAAATCCTTAACTCTTGTGAGGCAAAAAAATGTTCTCAGTTTATCTCTTCTGCATTTGTGGACTGACCTCAGAAAGTCTAAAATTCTGATGCAGCCCTTCTGTCCCAACGCGTGCAGTTTGTGTTCAAAAATAATGAATTTTGAGGAGTGTTACAGGGCAACATCACTGCATTAAAAGGTATTTTGAGCCCTGGTGGAGTAGCCATGGTAACTTAAACCATGCTTTAGCATGATCAGCAGTCTCCAAAGTTTCTTCAAGCCTACAACAGCAGCATTCCCTTCAGTTCTCACATATTCTCTTCTTTAGACACTTCAAATTCCTACAGTCTTTAGTAGCATTTTGAGAAGTATTTAGAAATTAGTTCCAAACAGGTACTTTACACATAGAAACACATACAGATTTCACAGCAAATAAAGATCTGATCAAATAAATAGGCTTTGCATCTGGCTATGTACAGCTATGAACTTTGTCTGCTGCACTGAAAAGTCATGTACTACAGCACAAGAAACTTTCCTCATTCCTTCTTTTCAAGGAGCTGATAACAGGAACAATAGCACCAACTGCTCTAAGCAACAAATGAGACTTTGCTAGCAGTTGTGAAAATTCATAACATACTGATGCTATTTAATGGAGATAACACTTTCACTAAAACAATACATGTCCCACCTCTGGGAGGATGCATTCTGAGGATGTAGCAGAAATCAGGCTTTCTGTACGTTCAGGCTGTGACTCAGCAGCCCCTACAGCTTTCTCTTACCGTTCTCTGCACTGACTATTGTTACTCATACCTAAACTTCACAAGATCAATGTTTTATGGAACATTTGTTCCAGCATCACAGCAGAATGAAGGAAGGACCCTTAACCAAGTTCACATGATGGCATCCTTTACCACAGGCACAGCGAGGCCTGAAGGGAACTGGGAGAAGCCCTATCAATGTCATTTCTGTCTACTCCCTGTCTTTGCACTGTCTGTCTTCAGAGGACAGCACAGCTCCAGCGCTGTATCAGTTTTAAACATAACTGCAACTGACTGAAGTTTATTCAAGTGAGTTTACTTTACAGGGCTTAACTCATTCTTCAGCATACAGAGTGAAAAGAAAGAGTCAGTACTGGTTTCGTTTTCAGGGAGCTTTCTGCATTCAGAATTGTTGAAATGGAAAAAATTAAGTCCTTAACATATATATATATATAAATTCTTTTTTTTTTTTTTTAGCAACCAATTAAGTAATACCTTGCATACTTAAATACATTTAAATTCATTTCTATTTACTATCTTCCCCATGAACTGTTGCTTTTTTTTTCCCCCCTGTGAATCTGAAACATTTCGTGTAATCCTACAGGAGTGCACTTACATTATATGGCAGGGCTCATTCCTGTCCTTCAGGCAGTGCCCCATTTCCCATTTCTTTTTGGTAGGAAATGTAGTTTTCACATATTTCGATCCAGCATGAGTATTTTTCACTCCACACCAGGGTGCATCTAGTTTCATTTGAAAAACAGAATTAAGAGCATGCAATCACTTGAGAATACCGTGAGATGGCTTAATCAACTACATCCACAGACATTAGGTTTTGCTGTCTCTTTTGAGGAATGACTTGAAGAGATTGGGGTAATTTAATACCCGAACAATCTTTGCATTTTTATTTTTTGCATTTACCATTATCTTAAGGAGTTCACCTTTTAAAATATTGTACAATAATACAGACCACTAATCTCTGGCATAACAATGCATGCACTGCACCTGTTCCAAAGAAATTTCCAGAATTTTTTAACGTTTGTGCTTCGTAAGCAAATTAGTTAAAAGCATTCAGTCAGTTTGCTTTTTTTTTTCAGATTCAGAAATTCCAACAAATGCAGCATTTTTAACTGTCAGTTCCTCACATGTGAAGTGCACACGCAAAGAAATCCCACACTCTGAAGTTGCAGCTCATCAGCCCAAGAGGGGAATGTGAGCCTTCTCCCACAGTACTCCATTTAAAGAGCTGTTGTTTCCAGGTGACATTACAGCTACCACTGGCAGGACCTCAGCAACTGCCCTGTCTGGCACTTCTCCAGCAAGCTGCACTTTAAAAGATAGTTGAGCAGGACTTCAGTATTTAAATACAACTGAAAATGCAGGCTCGTCAGTGTACCCTTTCCACCTTTCTCTGTTACGCTGGGGACTGACAGGCAGTTCCTTCCCTCCAGCAGAAAGCTGAAAAGGAGTTCTCAGAAAGCCCACAGACTGCCCTCCAAAACAGAGTAGTGGGCAGTCCGTTTTCTGCTCCTTCCTCTCAGGCCGGCCTTATCACTGCTATGTAAGCATATCATGTTGCCCAACAGCATTTAAGTCGCGAACTGCTGATCAAGATACAAAATCTTACCAGTCTCTATCATTAATCGCTCACTAGGAATTGATTTCAGTGCTTCCAAGTTGGCTTCTGTTTTCAATGAACTAGAAAAATAAAAAGCGTGTACAAGTCATTACTTCGCCTGTTGAAGTGTTTCATAGCAAAAGTAGCCTCCTAATCAATTTAAAGAAAATCTGCTTTGTTTTTTTTTTTTTTTAAATGCTGCCTCTGAATTCAAACTTTGCACTTAGCAGCAAACATGGAGTTACTGGGGAAGCCGGCTTGCCCTGGGGAGCGCACAGAACCCACCTGCCCAGCCTCAGCTACCCGTGCCACTGAGACAGCCAAAGCTGGCTGGCGGCCGGCTGACTGCTGACTGCTGGCTGTGTGACCAGCAGATAAATCTGATCAGGTGACATTTTGCACTACTCCTATATTTGACATGGTAACTGAAAACTGTGCTGTTTTTTTCATGATCTTATAGCAAGACTGCTTCCACGCTCTATCACGTTATTCATTTCCAAACGAGGACTGGAGGGTAGTAGGAAGGACCCCAGACCAAATTAGCTTGCTGAGCGGTGAGTTAAGAACTTTCTGTAGCTAAAAGATTAATGAGTGCAATTCTAAATCTGTCAGATGATTAAGGGTCTATTGAGCTTTGAAAACTTGACCTCGTTGTTTAAAAGAAACCAATGAGTTCATTGCAGCTGCCACTTTAAAATAGCTTTATTTCCTGTGAGGAACTTACCAGCCATTTATTCCAATGTAAAGATCCAAATCTACTATAGCTGCTGCTTCTTCCTTTGTGCCATCAAAAGAATGAACCTACAATCAATATAAATGCATATGCAGATGTGTAATACACTTAATTTAAAACTCCAATCATTTAAAATCATACAGTAGTATTGACTTGTGTCATAAATACTTTTCAGTAGAATTCATTACACACGTATTCAAACAAAGATGGGACATAGCTCATCTGATTCTGAACTGGGGCAAAGCTCAGGCTGAGGTCACTGGAATGCTGCAACAAAACCAGTTATCACGTTTCATTATGATTAATGTAGGAAAGGTCTATGCTGTGATACTGCTTACGGCCCACAAATTTTGTGTAGCCCTGAAATCTGGGAGGTTACATACAGTAAGCAATGCTGCATGTGCTTAGTTTTTACATTCGTGCCTTGGTATTCCCTAGAGGACACTGTCAGAGTAAGAGCTGGAATTACTTTTAGCACAGATTTTAGCCCAAAGGAACCCAACAGCCTACTGGTCATCCTAAGGACGAGAGGCAAACGGCGGGTCATAGGGTGTGAAGTGTAACCCATGTGGAAGCTGTGGGTCCTGAAGGGAGCAAAGAGAGCGCCCTTCCCCACGCAGGCAGAGGAATAACCAGCAGCAGAGTGCTCTTTGTGTCTCTGCTTGTTACCAGCTGTGCAGGACTGAAGGAAGGAGTGACCACTCAGTATAACTTAAGAGCTTGGGGAAAGGTTTTGTGGTACAAATGGGGAGACTTGGGGACAGAGATAACCAGACCAGTTGTGGTCCGACATGAGCAGGATACAACAATCCAAGTCTTTAAAACTTGGCATAATGGAAAACTGAAAGAGAACTGCTGGACTTCCTTAATCATTTCATCTGAAGTTTCTTCCTGCTATGTGTTTGAATTAAAATACATTATCTGAATATCTAAAGACAGAAAGCAATCAGAAGATACATCTGGATGTAATTTGAAAATCATGTCTGATGTCAGAAGCAAATGTTTGAGGTTACAGCTCCCACTGGGAACACGCATCCAAATTATCTGTGGTCTGGAGGCACTGCAGTTACAGGCACTGTAGAATTGGGAAGAGGCCAATGTCAATTATAAGGTGCTTAAACTGTCCTTCTGCTAGGCCAAGAAAAACTGGTCATGTCAGCTCAGAGCCATGTCTCAGCCTATCCTCTTCCCTTGCAACATAAAACTGTTGAATAAGCAACAAAAATAAAAATACTGAAATAATAGATTTTTTTTTTTTTTTAAATGGATTGGATTGCAAATATTAATTTATAATAGCTGAAAATACCCAACAGGAAGCCTACACAGACTCCATGGCAAACAATCAGTCACACATTAACAATGACATTCACATACATCCTCCAGCCCCACACAGATGCACGTTTTAAAAAAATGAACACCACATCAAAGCCCATACTTACTACTCCTCCAACAAATCTATCTCTGTTTCTTCTCATTATGTCTGCAACATAAAAAGTAAAAACATAAGGTGGTTTTGTAACAGACAAAGGTGAAAGATCCCAGTTTTTCACACAGGGTGGTGATGCATTGGAACAGGCTGCCCAAGATGGGTAGTTGGCAACCCCACACATAGCAGGGGGGTTGAAACTAGATGATCATTGTGGTCCTTTTTAACCCAGGCCATTCTATGATTCAGGTTTCTAGATTTTTCATATTCAGAATTTGTTACTGCTTGAAATCCTCATGCAACACCCACCTAAAAATTCAGCATGTGAGTTTCTGCAGTGAAGAAACATGGGCAGTCTTGTTTGCTCTGCCAGGTCAAACTGTTTTTCAAAGTATCTATAAAATAAAAATCACTTTTAAGCAGAAATTCAGTCAAAGACTAATGAAAGACAGCAGAACAGTTTTTCCAGGGCTTGTACATTTCGGTCCTGCAGAGCTAAGGACTAATCAATGGATTTGCTATGCAGAAGCTATCATCCATTCAACAATTTAAGCATTCACATTCAAAAGAAACTTTCTGCTGAGGAATATTCATGCAGCAGTGATGGGCACAGATAAGAAGTGGCCAAGAGCGTCAATAGTGGAAAAACACGTACACATATATGCTGAGCACACACCCCTGAGTAGTGTTGGTGCTGGTGGAGTTGGGTTTGTTTTATTTTTAATGACAGAGGAACTGCCAGTTCTCTCCACAAGAAATGCCAGGGATAGAAGAGAGTGTCTATCACACAGAGACCACTATTTCAAGAAGTATTTGTAAAAGGTGTGGGGGTGGGTGAGGGAGCACTGTGCAGAATTTTATAACCCCGAATGGCCCAAATTAGTTCTTAGAGCTGGCAAAGTAACAATGCAGAGTTTTTGTTTGCTCTTCCACAAAGGTCAGCCTTGTCTTCCTTGGGATGAAAAAGATACCAATACCACGCATCTTCTGCCCTGTTTTGCACATTGTCTTCACTCTTTCCCATTTCTCAATGGTTCTCCCTCTTTTGCCTGTGTGCCTGCATCCTCTCCTTTTCACTCATTTTTATTCCTTTCCTACCTCCTACTTCCAGTATTCCCCTTGAAGGAGCAGTAACAGCAAGGCAGCCGTCTATGAAGACAAAGACGTGGGGCAGAGGGCAGGTAACCAGGTAGCCAGTTCCCCAGTGCAGTTTCTAAAGTTAGAACCAGTGAGTACCAATTTAACCTTGTCTCCAGTAACCTGCTGCTAGTCCTGATCCCACAATATTATTACTTACAATTTCTCTGTCTGCCATGCTACACTCAGGCTCGAGAATTAGAAATGCTCCTCTCATGCTCCTCACAATTTTCTTTGTAGCTGGACACTGTGCATAGTCTAGATGGACTAAAATCCAAATTTAATTGCAATTCACAATTGCTCTTGCAGTTTAAATAGCTACAGTTGCTTGATTACTGGTGTTTTGTTGTTTTTTTTTTTTTAAACAGTTGTTTTCATTCTTCAGACTTGCTTCATACGAAAATGAGGTTTTAGAGACTGAGCTGCAAATAATCCCCATAAGTAACTACTGGCTGATGCAACCTTTTACCCACAAAACCACTACTCTTCTTCAAAGCTGAGAGGGAGGCAATGCAAGCTTCTTCCTTATCTAGCTACGGTGAAGCCCATCACATCGCATGCTGCCATGTGCCCTGTGAAAGAGAATGAGGAAGTCGACAGGGAAGCTCCTAGATAAAAAAGAACAAAACTCAAAAACCAGGAAAGAGAAACTCTGGAAAAGCAGAAAGAAATGTGACATACGGTGATAAGAACATAACAGTGTAAATCATCAGGATGCCAAGCCTTACTAGTTACAGTACTGAAGGTATGGCCTTTTTCTGTCAGGTGAGAGCCAGGCCATTGGCTATGTCTGTTTCTCCTCAATAATTTTGAAAACATTCTCGCTTGTTTGTTTGCAGATTTAGTATTGACCACAAAGTTCAAATGCTCTGGCATTTTCAGTTTGGGGATCACAGCACTAACACAAATGAAGCAAATTTGGCCATGCAGAAGCAGATCTCCAGAAAAGCAACTTGGGATTCACATATGGGTGATAGTATATTTCTTTCGTCTGTTTCAAAGAGCTCTTAGAAACTAGGCTTATGTATTTTGTTCTGTCTAATTTGGGGAGTATTTGCAGTACTACGTTCACACAGTAAAAGACATGATTAACTCTCCCTACTGAGTACTTGTGGTAATTAGGAAAACATACAACTAACCACTGCCCCCCAGTGACTAATTCTACCCATAACAGCAACCTGCTACAATTCATCAGTCTCCCTTCATAGGAATTTCTCCCTTGCCCCTTCCACCACCCACCTTCTCTCACAAAGAGAACTGCAGATGAAGACTGTCAGTACAAGAATGCAGGCTGATGTTAGGGGCTGTGGTAGCTCCTTTCACTCAGTATGATTGCTGTGTATATTACTTCAAACTACCGATCTCTCCAGGTCCTCAGATGAACATATCAGCCCTCAATTATCTCAGCTAACACTGCCCTCAGTAAAAGCTTCCTTCTCTCCACTGCTGACTTACTCTTTTTGACAGTTCTATTCTCTCCTCTATGTCTTCCACTCCAACAAAGTAATTCTTCCTTCACGTACTACAGTTACATTAATTCTTCCCGAGAGTCTGCCTGACTGAGTATGAGCAAGAATGAATAGCTGCCACATTTGGAAACCCAGCAATTCTGATGGATTTTACAGGAAAGGACATGTTAAACCCACACCACGCAGGAAGCAAAATTCAAAAATTCAAAAGCTTCCTTTAAAGTCACGTTTTCTGACACAAAAAAAATCTGCAAATTGCAAATGTCTACCTGACTAAACGCTATCTGGTAGAACACAGGAAGGAAAATATTGATGTACAGTGATACAAATCAACTTTTAGACAACAAGTTTCTTACTTGAGTTGGATGTCCTTTGGGCAAAATTCTAATCTATCAAAATCTACAATTAGAAAGAACAAAACCCCAGTTAGTTAGGGTTCAAGGATGTGTATACATGTTTACACGTATCAGTACTGAAGTACTAAGGTAACACTTACCTAGGCCACATTCTCCAACTGCTATTACCTTTGTCTTATTCTTTTCAATCAGATTTTTTAATTCTGATAAATACTGGTCAGGGTTACTCTGCTCAAATTCCCCGCAGCGTGTAGGGTGGCAGCCAGCTGTGCTGTAAAACATATCTAAAGCAACATGTTATTAGATGGTTTTAAGAAAAAAAAATATAATGAGTTCATATAAGCTATTATCTGTGTCTGGACATTTTTCATTACTTGTAATTTTAAAAGAAAACTCCCTCTGACCACCTTTATCTCATGCGCCTCTACATTCGTTAGCTGGGACAGGATTATGCAAGCAATGTCTGACTTACCTAGAAATCCTATCTAGATGACCTCAGTACCACAACAAAAAGACACATTCGGTGCCTTTATGAAGAATGTAAAAGTATGGGAGGGAAATATATACGTATAAAATATGCCTTTATGCATATAAAAATATTTATATAAATACATATGTACACACACATACATAAGACACACACACACAAAGGCCTTAAGCAACAGATTGGACCAGGTTACTTCCTCTGCTTCATTCCAACCTGAATTCTTTTATGATTCTCTTCTGTAAACAGTACTTTAATGTGTATAAATACACTACTTACTTAAATAGAATAAGTATTTAAGTAATTAGTGCAGTGATAACTACCTGAAGAAAAAAGGGAGGGATTGCATTCCTTTTAATAGAAGAGAAAACTGGGAGGGAGATACATTCTATGTAATATATTTATTTCAGCCTACTGCTGGAAGAGGGCCTTGTGAAAAACTGTGCTTCCAGCAGCACACATGACTTGGTTTTTCTAAACATTTGAACTGCCTAGAAACAGAAATCAGAGCAATGATCAATCCCTTCCAACACCCAGAAATCTAAATAGCGATATAAAGCCATACGCAATGCACTCATCCCACTCTGAATCCTCATTTTCAATTTTAATCTGAGATTCTGTAAACAAGTCCAGGGGCATGTCTTTATACACTCTTAATTTAGGAGGCTCAGGAGAGACCTCGTTGTATTCTACAACTTCCTGAAGGGAGGCTGTGATGAAGCGGGGTTTGGCCTCTTCCCCCAAATAACAAACAGAACCCAAAGAAAGGGCCACAAGTTGTATTAGAGGAAGTTTAAGTTAGACATAAGGAAGAACTTTTTCTCTCAGAGAGTGGTCAGGCACTGGAATGGCTGCCCAGGGAGGTGCTGGAGTCGCCATTCCATCATTCAAAGAGGCGTCTGAATGAGGAGCTACAAGACATGGTTTAGTAGCTTGTGGTAGCAATGGTAATGGGAGGACAGTTGGACTAGATGATCTTGTGGGTCCTTTTCAACCTTGTGATTCTATGATTCTATGATTAACTCTGAGAGATTGTGGGCAGATTCAATTTTTGACCAACAATAAAAATCTGAAGCAAAAATACCATTGGTCTGTGCCAGCTGCAATGCATCTTTACTGTCCTGGAGACTCCCACCTGTAATCAAAAACTGGAAAGAAGAAGTACTGTCAGGATGTTCTGCTTTGAATATCAAACAGAATGTTTAAGAAAACACTCAGAGAGAACTAAGAGTCTAGGCAGAGAACACGACAAGACAATTATTAATGTGTATAGATAACAAAGCTTCATACATCAGTAACAAAGAGATTTCCTAAATCCCCAGGACCTAGGAAATACACTGGGTAACAAAAATTATTATTTTTTTTTAATCAAATCACCTTATATCACCATAAATCTGCAGATACATGGACAAATATAAATATTTTCAGATAAAGAGATTAAGTTTTCAGGCAAGCAAACACAGTTTGGGATGGGGCAGACTTCTGGCACTGCATGGCTCAGTCCTTTAGATAAGAGGCTTTCAGCAAACTGCCAAGTACCCATTCCTCCTGCCAAGGAGGATTTATTTCTTTATTTCTAATACACCAGCAGAATAGTTCATAACAGCGTCCAATGCGTTCTATTTTAACTCTTATCTTTTCCTTGATACTTTATTGAATTTAGAGATGCATACAGAGGCAGGCTGGGCTATTACAACTAAATAAGGTGGTCCAGTGCAGACAAGTTAAAGAGTTACAAACCTGCTCACTGTCATGGAGTTTCAATATGTGTAAGCTACCATTTACTAGCAGTCATCCAGATGTCTCAACCACACAAGGTTACGGGTACTTCCATCTTTTCTGCAGTCACCAGTTACCTTTATGTATCAAAATATCTGCATGTTCACAGCCATCAGACTCTTTTTGAATATTTGCCCCTGTACTGGTAACTGCAAAGCGAGAGTCACCTAAAACAGGACAATGTATCTAACATGGAAACTTCTGTAATGATTTGCTACAATATGTCAGAGGAGAACATCTTTCTATTGAAAATGTATAATTAATCACGGATCATACACAACAGCACTGGATTAAAATCATTAGTGCCTAATGATCAGTGCAAATTAAAGACAAGGCTCTCGGCATGGAAGACTTTCACATTACGGTAGTGAAGAAAGTTGCCATGTTTTCTTTTGCAACTTGCAGAATTGTTTGTTTCAGTAGTGGAGCACTCCAAAAACAAAATATCGAAAGCAGGTTAAAACGTGTAAAAAATTCCAGCTGTGAGGAATTACCTTCTTAACACCAACTTTGACAGCTCTCTCTACCACATCCAAAAGGTCATCTGCAAAAGTACACAGAAACATCACAAACTGAACTTCATACGTTTCAGGAGCCAAGTAAACTCCTTTCGAATGTAAAATTACATTCACGCAGTGCCCATCACAAAAAAAAAAAAAAAAAAAAAAAAAAAAAAAGATTTGGAACCAATAGTAAGCATCACAGAAGGGCAGTGCTTGGATGAGCCCTCAGAGCCCGCCCAGCCCCGCCCCGCTGCGGGAAGATTCCCGCCCAGCTGAGCTGCCCCGCAGCACCGCAGGGATGGGGCACCGCAGCCGTGCCAGCCCACACAGCTTCCTACTTCATGCCTTAACACGGAACGGTCAGCCAGGCTAGGAGGAAAAATAAATAAATAGGAAATTCGAACATGAAGAAATGCGTACCTTGATGTTTTCGCGTTCCCCTGTAGATCCCCCTGAACACGGGGTCCGTGAGGTTAACGCCGATATCTGCCAACAAAAACCCCGCAGATGTACGTGGGTTCATTCTGAGGAGCAGCAACTCAAAGCGCACCTCGGCGACCCAAGGGCACCGCACTGACAGCGCCCGCCAAGCGACCCGAGCCGCCCCTCAGCACGGCCACCCCCACACGAAGCCCACCTCCCCCCCGCCTCACACCCCGTCCCGCCGCCCCCTCACCCACGAGCTTGGTGCGGCTCATGGCGGTGGTGGCGGCGCGGCGCATGCGCAGTCCCCTCCCGTCCTTCCCATCAGCCCCGAGGGTCGGCGAGACATGGCGGCCTACCTGACGCACCAGCAGAAGGTGCTGCGGCTGTACAAGAAGTCCCTGCGGCACTTGGAGTCCTGGTGCATCCATCGGTGAGGAGGGGTGGGCTGACGTCGCGCTGGGAGCGGTGCCGGGCCCGGTCCCTGTGCGCTCGGCGGCCCCGCTGCGTTTTGTCCTCCGCCCTCAGCGCGGGGCGGGGAGCGGCCGCTTCGGCCCCAGGGTGTGCGGCCCGGCAGTGCCTGCGTGTGTGACGTTTTGTTTGTGTCTCCCGTGTGCTTAACCCCCGTGTAGGGACAAATACCGCTACTTCGCCGTCCTGCTGAGGGACCGCTTCGATAAGAACAAGGATGTGAAGGACATGGTGAAGGCAACCGAGCTGCTGAGGGCGGGCGAGGAGGAGTTCTGGGCCAACCAGCACCCCCAGCCCTACGTCTTCCCCGACTCTCCCGGCGGCACGTCCTATGAGAGATACGAGTGCTACAAGGTAGGTGAGGGGCTGCTGCGGTGCAGTGTGAGTGTGCTAGCCGTGCTCCTTTAGGGAGAGGAAAGGGGAGTTGATCGCAGGGTCTCAGAATGACTTTGGGTTGGAACGGGCCTCAAAGCCCCCCAACCCTTGGCTGCATCCCATCAGCTTGGGCTGCCCATCCGACCTGGTCCTGAGTGCCTCCAGGAATGGGGGACGCACAGCTTTCTGGGCAGCTGTGCCAGCGCCTCACCGTGCCCTGAGTAAAGAATCTGTGCCTCACATCTAACCTGAATCTTCCCTCTGTTAGCTAAAACCATTTCCCCTTGATCTGTCGCTATCTGCCCCTATAAAAAGTGGCTCTCCCTCCTGTTTATAAGCTCCCTTCAAGTACTGGAAGGTCCCAGAGAGGTCTCCCCAGATCCTTTTCTTCTCCAGACAGAACAAGTACAGTTCTCTCCACCTGTCTTCATAGGGGAGGTGCTCCAGCCCTCTGATCGTCTTCATGGCCTTGCTCTGGACCCTGTAACAGCTCCACACCATTCTTTTCTGGGGGCCCCAGACCTGGAGTAGTGCTGCAGGTGGGGCCTCACAAGGACAGGGTAGGGGGGGAGAATCGCCCCTCTCCCTGCTGCCATCCCTCTGTTGGTGCAGTCCAGGATGCTGTTGGCCTTTGGGGCTGCAAGTACACACTGCTCGTTCTGTAGCTTTTCATCTACCAGGACCCCTGAGTCCTCAGCAGTGCTGTAAGGCTTCATTAGGTCTGCAGTTTGATAGGCAGAAAAAAGAATAAGTGGAAATGGAAGAAGAGAACTTAAGCTTTATGGGCATTAACATTGGTAGGGATAATGGTGAGAAAGAATCCAGATAGGAAAAAATAAGTCAGTTGATCAATAATTGATTAATATAGTACAGCTTCATATAGTACACAGTATTTGTAGATTTCATATATCTTTATGTGTATGTATATGTGTGTGTATATGTATGTATGTATGTATGTATATAATAAGACTGTTGTGTTTTGGTTGTGTTTTTTTCTAACAGCTTCCTGAATGGTGCTTGGATTACTGGCATCCTTCTGAGAAAGCGATGTATCCTGATTACTTTGCCAAGAGAGAGCAGTGGAAGAAGCTGCAGCAGGAAAGCTGGGAGAAAGAGGTCAGTTTTTGCTTGGTGCCAAATAAAGCTGCTTTAGTAAACATTTGAGTGACATGTAGCTCTGTTCTTGGAAAATATTTAAAGTGAGAATGCTGAGCACCTGCTGTGGTCTGCTTAAGCTGTGCTTTGTTAGAACACTTATCAGCGTGAAATGCTGGCATGGCTTAAAATGCATACGCAAATCTCAGCATTATGGCTTCTTCAAGGCTGAGGAGGGAACAGTGAGTTAGAGCTGAACCTGCAGCCATGAGGTAAGGGATTGATGACCAAAGAATTTCTCTTCACCTGTTGTGAAGCTCTGGACACTTTCTGCTGCAGCTTTGCAGATGACTTGCCCCAGTTTGCGTCATGTTGGAATGTAGGCTGATTTCTGGTCAACTTAAATTGAACTTCTATTGGACAAAGTTGATAGAATAATTAAAATGTAGAGAAATAATTGAATTGTATGTAATGTGATGCTTTTATGAGAATTAACGCAGTGGCAGCCAGCACTTAACACTGCTTATAGGCACCTACATTAATAACACCTGCAGGGCTGCTGGGGGCATGCAGAAATGGGTTTCCTACTGACTTGTATGGAAGATTTTTAGGACTTGAAATTTATGGTAGCTTTCAAAGCAGCGAGAGAACGCAGTCTATTTAATTTAGTAATGCTAGACATAAATTATAAGAAAATAATGACCTTTTAAGTAAAAATCCGCTTGTAAACCACTCTTCACTCTTGAACATTTTTTCTTAGTTAGGTAATAGGAGCCTGCAATGCTTACTGAGTTTGTAAGTGAATAGTGAGAAGCATTAAACTTGTCAGTCAGCCCAAGGCCCTGCTGGTGTCCTTTCCTCCCAAAACAGGGATTGGTTCCACCTGCTACTGGGGTGCTGAAAACTGCGGTATTGAAGTGGGATTATCTGCACTAAAGTGCTTGGGTTTTTTTTTTTTGTCTTCTAGGTCAAGCAGTTAGAAGAAGAAACTCCACCTGATGGCCCGAAAACTGAAGCTTTGCCTCCTGCTCGCAAGGAGGGGCATCTGCCACCACTGTGGTGGCATTATGTGACAAGACCCCGTGAAATTCCCATGTGAAAGCATTACTGCATGCAACCCTTGAAGTGATAGATCTCCAATGGGCAATAGGTGTGCCAGTGAACATATTACTGTAATGCATAATAAAGCCAGCTGAAGTGAAACAAGGCATTTCTGTGATATGCTGTTCTATTGCACCATGGATGTGCTTCCAGTTTGTGCAGTGTCGAATAGATGACTGTTAACACTGATAACATATAGCTAGAGTCAGCACTGACCGGCCAGCAAAGGAGTCTTCATGGGATACTGACACCAGTGATTTTTAGAATGCTGAATGGTTATTGGAATTTATTTTGCAGCTTTCATGGGAAGCTGGAAAAACTGAGACTGAAAGAGTGGTCGTGTAAATTCATGTTCCCAGAGAAAGAACATAAACCTAACAGGGCAGGAGAAGCAGACTTACTGGGGAATGGGACCCAGCTATAAGCAACTGAACACGCAGCAACTGAGGCTGGAGCCCATTTCCTACTGTGGAGAAGGTGGGAGGGAAGTGGGCCTGGATGAAAAATGAATGAGCAACCTGTACCAGACTGATACCTTGGACTGTGCTGTTAAATACAGGCATTTGTGCTACAGCTGGAGCTCTGATGTAACGCTAGCAACACACATGGCTTTTGGCTGCTTTTGGAGTGAGGGTTTTTCTAACCTTGCTGGAGAATAAAGACTTACTGCCTGCCCTCCCTAACTCACTGTGCTTATACAAGCTTCCAGCTGTTATTATGGGCTAAGCATCTTCAGCTTTGCAGTTCAGCGTATCACTCATCTCTCACCTGTTCACTTACTGGGCACAGAGCTGCTTTGTTCCACCCTTGGTCACTGATGCAGGTGTTTGTACACAGCGAGCATTCCAAGGTTAAGGGTTTTTAATACTGCTATAGCAGGTGTCACTTGGCTACAAGTGCCAGTTTGCTTTAGAGGCCGCTTGTACTCGCCTGAGTATAGAAGGCCACAAACAGATGCAGGCAAAAGTCATGAGGAATACAAACTCATGGGGTGAAACCCTGCTCAGTGTCTGACCCGAGCAGTCAGCAGACACCCACCCCCTTTCACTTCTCTTTGGGCAAATGTCAGCTCACAAACACCCTGCTCCCTCTGCCTTGCTATCCCCCCACATCCTGTATTTTGCTTGCTCATCAACTAACTACGTAAGAAGTGATGCAAACAGCAAATACTTCATGTGTGATTTTGCACCCTCTCCCAGTCAGTCAACCAACCACTTTGTTGTTGCTGTAGGACAGAGCAGGAGTCCCTCCTGACTTCTGCAGACCCCTGAGATGGTCTGGCTGCCCCCCTTACCCCAATGGCTACTCCATATGGCAGTACTGGCGGTTGGACTGGATTATCTTATCTTCCAACTTTAATGAACCATTCTATGATTTAAAGGCTGAACAAATCCAAGTCCTCCATCGCCCAGAGGCGTTGGGGAGGCACTGGAAGAGGTGACAGCAGCACCCTACAAGCAGGAAGACTTTAAGAAGTGAAATAAATACAGAAGTTTTCCAGCAGTTCTTTATTTATAACGTAGGCTTAAGCAATCATTACAATGTAGAAGGGAGGCACACTTACAGCAATTATTTATACCAGTTTAGAACAAAAAACTGCACAGGGAGAGGTCAACTCTCAGTACAAACTAGCAACTAAACCACAATAATTTACCATTAGAAACATTTTATTTTTCAGCTGTGACACTGCTTTTACAATATGCAAAAACACAAACAATAGAACTATCCAAAGTGTTTTGTCACATTCTTTCTACATTGAATTTGGCAACATTTTATATTAAATTTTACCGATGATGCTAATGTTTAAGAACTAAACAAGTGAAAAGCTGTACTCGGGTACAGTTACATCCATTTATTTCAAAGGTTTAAATAACACGTTTAACTACTGAGATTATCTCCTAGCAGTTTTTGTTTATGCAAAAACCATCTCAAAGCCTCATTTGCACAATGCATCAGCTACTGGATCAGGGCTGGTGGGCCACACCACAGGCACTACCGTTTATTATATTCTGTAATAAGGAGCTTGTTTTTCAAAGAAAGGAAGGTTTCATACTCTCTAAGAATCATGCCTTTTTTTCTTTTTTCTTTTTTGCTTTTAAGCCATAACAAAAAAAAGAAGAAAAAAAAAGAAAAAAAAAAGAAAAAAAGGTCAGCAACCACAGCAGCGTCAAATGTTATATAGAACACAGTGACTACACAGTTACTAGAAGTTCACATCCAATGCAGTTATGTATTAAAGCATAAGAGGTTGTGGAAGCAAGTCTAGAGCCAAGAGAAATCTGCAGGGCGTTGGGTGGAAGCTGCCTGTTGGAGCATGGTTGCAGCAGCCTGCTGTCCATGGGTGGCTCTGCTGGGGGTGGGCAACTGCAGCCCCGTGGGCTGTGTGCTCCGAGCAGCTGCAGCGCCCTGCGGTCTGCATATTTCTGTCAGCTATAGAGAACAGGTATTGCAGCAAGAACTTACTTTTACTTTAAGGAAAAAACCCAAGCCTGAATAATTCTATCAACAGCGATCCAAAAACGAGACTTGAAGTACAAAAAAAGAGAATACAGTGGTCAGACTCCCGGTATTATCAAATAAAAAACGGCGTATCTCCCCACCCCCAACCCTTCAGCCCCTTTTTTTCAGTATTTAAGAAAGGCCAATCGACTGCCATTTAAAAGAAGGTAAGAAAAACAAGCCCCTGTATTGGAAAGGAACATCTGCAGTTTAGTAGACCACAAGCTGCTTACGCCTGTCAAATCCTTACGTGTTTTCTCAAAATATTTGGGCTTCCCAAGGTGCCCAGCCTGCTGGGCACGGTCAGAAAAAGGCATTTTGATAATATCTAAGAACTCCCTGCTTGCTGTTTAGAATCCTTTTCACCTTTGTAACTGCCTTCAGCCTGTTGTCCTTGTTTGTATTCGGTGAGAGGATGGGTGGAACAGAAGGTGAGGGCGGAGGAACTGAGCCTACACAGTGACGGCTGCATGCATGTGACTGAGAGTTGGTGCTGTGCAGTCAGAAAGAAATGTGGCAAAAAGAAAAACAACAGTCTTTAAAACACCCTACGGAAACAAAACACTGCAATCCAATATGGCTTATTCTGATGCATTTACCATGAAGCTACCAGTAATTACTCCTACTAGGCTACTTTTGTGCAACAGCATCTGCTATTTTGATGGCATCTCCCTCCCCCCCTACACCCAAATACTCTACCAACTGCAGGTTTCTTCCTTGCATTATATATTGCTTTCATTGTCAATTTTTAGTCCCGCTCTTCAAACTTCCTTTTTTAACACTCGAATGAGGATCTGTTCCTCACTGCTCGACTTAAACTTTACAATAAGTCCCACTGTTTGCTTTTTTAACCTCACTATTACAAGGCTCTACAAAAGCTTGCAAAAAAGCCAAATTCTCATTAAATCCCTTTGCTGAAGTTAAACTACTCAACTTTTTTTTTTTCTCCTATGATTTAAAACTTTACAAAGAGTTATAAAAAAGGTAAATGGGATTTGGCACCTTCAGAAAAAATTAAAAGTGTAACTTAGATCAAAAAAATGTGGAAACAAATCATTGTTATTTACAAATTAAAACACCAGTGAAGATTATGTCTTACTACGCTCTTTCACCATGGTTTCTCTTTCAGAGTACTGTCAGACCGTCTGTTACTGAGGATCTTAAGAAATTCATTGATTACGGATCGGAATGGATAAGACAAACTACTTTTCCTCCCAGTTCCTTCTCGGCGGCTTGGTACTCTGGCAGCTGCTTCCCTCCTAGGAAATACGAGGTGCCGAGCGATCATTGGTGGTCGTCTTCTTCAGCTTGACGCCGCGCCGGATGGCGTTCAGCATGTCTTCTCCTTGTGGGACGTCCCCAGGGCTGAGGTCTCCGGGGTCGAGCTCCTGCTGCCCCGCGGGCGCCAGGCTGCTCGCGCCGTCCCGCTCGCTTTCCTCCCCCTCGCTCTCGGGAACCACCGGCCTCTGCTCGTCGGCAGCGCCCAGTTTCTGGCTTGACGGCGGGGGGTTGACAGACGCTTGTCCGCTCCATGAGGAGGAGGGCATGCTGGGGACGCTCTGCCCGCCGTCTCCTGCTGCTGGGGACTCGGGACTTTGCTCGGGACACTCTTCAGTCCCAGCGAGGACGCCCGGCAGCCCCCCTGGGATATCGGGGACGGTCGGTGTTTTGACGGGGATCACCGGCGTCTTGATGGGGATTGGACCTGCCCCTATGGTGCCACGTCTGACGGAAGGTTTGGTGGAGGGGGTCCGCCTGATGGTGGCGACGCCGGGGGTGACGATGACCGGTCCGAGCGTGGTTGGCAGACCTGCAGTGGAAGCGGGACGCTTGGTCTGAAACATTCTGCGATAGGACTGACTAATGTCGCTGTTTCTTGGGATGGTGGAAGATTTGTCAAACTCTTGTTGTTCTGCCTCCTGGTCACCACTCACAGAGAAATAATCATAATCTGAAACTGATGCCAAATGACACAGTTAGAAACAAACTGGAGAAGACTATTGAGTCACGTCACTAACTCCAAAGTATGTATGTTTGCACATAACCAAACCTGGAGGCCAACACCAATGAAGGCAGGTCTCTCCTCTACGAGGAAGAAGTCTGAAACATGGTGACCAAGATTCTCACACAGCGTGGCTGAGGCCAGGCACCCTAAATCTGCAGCCTGCCCACATCCCTCAAGACAGAAAACAAGAGCTGTACACATTCAGTACCGTTTCTAAAAGGAACTAATAAAGCAACAAAGACTCAGTGTTTGTTGCCAGTGTTAAGGTTCCAAAACCGGCATCCTACAAACCATATGCTACCACTTGTAGATACAAATGCTTATAAGAGTCAGCAACTAAAAAGTATGCTTTAGAATAGGCAATGGGTAGCTCAGGGGATGGTGTACCAACTATTTCAGCAGCAAATTTGATTATTTTGCAAACAAAGTAAATCCCAGCTCTGAAAACTCAACCTAAGCTTTAATAATTGCACTGGGTTTCCTTCTTTCCATGTAAACGCTGAGCCAAGCTAGGCCCTCTACAAGTCCCATGGCACCCTGCAATTGCACAGATCTCAGCTGAGCAAACAACATGGTTTGCTGAACTGTAAACACAAAACTCAGTCCCTCTCAGACTGCTGCTGGGTCTGAGATGGCACAAAGCCCAACACGTTACTGCACCTTCCTGTTTGCCCAAGTGAAGGTCTCCAACAAATTCTTTTTTCCAGCTACAGGCATTTCTGTTTGTGTAGGAAATAAAAGGTCATAAAATAGAAATGAGAACAGAATCAGAGCACTGACAGAACAAGAAAGCAAAGCTCACGAGTACAATTTTGGTAAGAAAGTAGTTTGAAAAGGATACTGCTATCAGAAAAAGTCATGGTGCAATACCAGCCTCATTCCATTTACCCCATCAAACCTAAATCCAGAACTTCCTTTAAAACTCTATCTTGGTAGCATCCTTAAACTAAAACTCATTCTAGAAATGTACAAGAAAATAAGTGTGTTCAGCACACTACGCAGAAATCCAGAATTCTATTTAATTAAAAAATCCAGGCTGCATTTCAGGCTGGAAGAAACTTTGCAATAGCGATGTTCACCCCTTCCCTGAAGCTGACTTCAGCCAGTGACGGCTGCTGGAATACAGCTCCTCACTGCTGGGGGTTGAGTGCATGAGGGCCAGGCTGGAAGGCTTTGAAAGAGAATAGCTCTTGGATGGCACATCAGTTCAGGGTTGGGTACCTTGAGATGGGATCGTGTCCTCTGAACAGCACGGAGTTGTGGTCTGGGTGCTGTAACCGCTGGAGCACTGCAGGGAATCCCGGCTGCTCCTCTGGGTGTCGAGCTGCAGACCTCTTGTCAGAGCGAGTGCCAGCTCCTCGCAGGGCTCCATTTCCTCACCCTGCTGGTTGCACACAGAAAGGAGATTCATTACATACAGGTTTGGTCACCAGCTTTTAGCCGTTCTTTCTCCCAAGCAAAGCCTGTCACCACTATAATCCAAGAGGATTGTGCCCAACCCTTCACTTGGGCTTAAGAACAGGCACTCTTTGGCTGCCATTGCCCTACAGATGCCAACAGCCCAACAGCATATTCTTTCACGTCCACACAACTTCCACTGCCCACATCACCACCACATCAGTCCAACTTGTTGGACAAGTATGTGTCAAGATAAGGCACGTCAACAAAATACGGGCAGGAACTAGCACATCTATTTCCTTTGCACCAAAAAGCACATTCAAAATTAGAGCCTCACCCTTGTGGCAGCCGACACCGTCATGCTCCGAGGTCTCTGGGCCTCCTCGGCTGGGACAGGTGGGCCGCTCTGAGCTCCGCCATTGAGATCTGGCTCGCGCTTCTCCTTCCGGCGCTGCAACGTGTTCACCATTGGCTGATCGTATGGGCCTGGTTTGGCCCAGTCCTAGGGAAACGTGCTTGTTAGCTTTCCTGAGTAATTGGGCTATAAGCACAAATATACCAGTGCAAAAAGGCAATTTCAAGGCTGTGGATGATGTATCAAACTGGATATGCCTTTCTGAACAAGGCCATACATTAATTGATCTTGATGATATTTAAAATTTTTCACTTACAAAACCTATTTCCTTTATTAAAGGAAACCTAAATTTCCTATTCTACCTAAGCTTTTTTCAGTGAAGTTATTTAGTATTTTAACATTACTGTTTTCTCTAAATGAAATACTCCTGTATGAAAGCCTGTATTTTCAGAAATTCAAGTGCAAAAGTCAGAGGCACACAACACAAAATATACATAGAGGTCCAATCAGCAATGCCAGATGTACACAAGTTCTGATACATTCTTACATGTCTACACTTTAAAAAATTAGGCCTAAGCAGATTTTTGATACATCAAAGATTACTCTGAGCAATCTCTGTTTACTTAATGGCTGAATTCTGGTTCACAGTAATGAGCTGTACTGAAGGAAGATTGACAATTTTATTAACGCATGCAGAACTGTGCTTTGCCTAGACAGCTGTGTCTCTGCTGTAAGCATTTTGCTGTAAAATGCACTGGCAAAGAGCTTCTAGCACAGACACAACCAATGACATAGAAGCCCTGGGATCACTGTGGCCAACTTGTGTTTATGTCTCAGTCTCCAACTGCTGGAGAGATAAGTGAGGAGTCTGCAACAAAGCATGTCAATTTACACATATAAGAAGGTCCCACAGTGCGTATGTAGAATTACGTAAGAATCCACAGGCATCGAGGACCTGTGCAGCCACTACCAGCTGCATTCCAGCAGCATGAAACTTCAGGGCAACAGACAGGAGAGCTGGTTCCCCTGCTCCAGGGCACTGCTCCATAGGGAAGTGCCTGGAAGTGATAAGTCCATGCTCTGGCAGAGCAGAGACATCCGGATGTGGAGGGAGATCCTCACAGATCCAGCTATGGCAACTGATAGAAGTTGCTGTGCTCTGACAGATTCTACGGTCTCACCCGAGACAACAGAACAAGCTGTGGGAGCTCTTTCAGCCTGCGGCAGCAAACTTAAGGCAGCTGCAGTCACTGCTGGGCTTCACGTGGTGCCAAGCAACTTCTTAACCCACTCCACCTAGACTTACAAGAGCATGCTGCCTATGGCCTAGGGGGGGTCAAGGCCAGCAACTGCAAGGAGAACACTGCGTTGTTCCACAAGTGATTTCACTACACAAGCTGGGTGCCAAGCCTGCACTTCTCTGCCCAACTGAGAGCTTTGAGGATACTCAACACACTCTCCGCTTGCTGAATGGAGCCCAGAGTGCTTTCAACAATACCACATTTGTTCCAGTGCTAAACTATTCCTTCTTACCTCGTTGTTATCAGCCTTAATATGTTTTACTTAATGTGTTTTAGAAAGTGTCAGAACTGAAAAGGTCATTCAGAAATATTCAGTACTGGATTTTAGTTGATTATCACCATGCAGTGCCCATTCAGAGCCATTTTCAACAGAGCAAATCAACAGTAATTACAGGGATTGAAAGGTAGCAACACCCGCTGTGCACACACTCAGTATGAGGAGGTGAGGACTGCCACAACAAAAGGAACACAAACCTTCCAGCTAGGGATCTTAGATGATGGTAACATGCCTGGCCCAATGGTGTAATAATGAACGTAGTCTGGAAGGAGGGCTGAGGGAGCCCGAGTCCACGCGCGGGAGACAGGCGGGAAATGAGGGAAAGGACCTGCACCAACTGAAGCTACGGATGGGTCACTTGATAAACTACAGTGATAAAACCCATTAGACAACTGGAAACGAAACAAATAAACAAACAAAAACAGAGAAATTAATATAAACAGAATGAATATGAAAATACACTGTGACTCTGACACTCTAGGGAGAAAACTGTACCTTAAAATAATTAAAAAGAAAAAAAATAGATCTTAGCTTTGCCGCAAATAAACAACAGAAAATTGATACAATGCTTGGTTCAGAACTGAGATTGTTTGAAAATTGTTACTTGGCATAACAAATTTCAGACACCAATCTAGCAGTCATTGTCTCCAGGCTAAGCAGCATTGCCTTCTGTCCATGAAAGTGGCACACTGGGACAAGCTTTGGCAATTTAGTTAGTCTGCAGACATAAAAACAAAACATTTCCAATACTGAATGCGTTTGCATTGGTGGCATTTAATCTACGTAAGTGGACAGAGAGGAAAAGCATACTGCCTTTGAAAATGACATGATCTGGCCGTGTGATGACATGGAAGGGGAAAAAAAGAAAAAACCCAACAGCAAGGATTTACCAGATGAGAATGGACACCATGCTCACTTCCTCCTCTGGTTCTGAGGGTAAACCCCATAATTTACTCCAACCACTTTCTGGCACAGCGTTTTATATTTCTTTTTGTTTTGTTAAGAAACACACCCCAATTGCTTGGCGTAACACGTGCTATCTAATGGGAGAGAGTGGAGAAGCCACCAATGGTAAAACATGGCCAAGATGCCCTTTGTCAGGCAACCAGCTGGTTTGGGCAGCATTCCACAGTCTCTTTAAACAGAAAATGTGGACACCGAGATTTTCTTAGAATGTTACTCTGCAAAATGGCCAATTTGTAGTGTCCCCCAAGCACTCCTTTTAAGGTGTCACTGTGGTTCATTCAAAGAGATTCAATTTTAAGGGAGTGTGCAGTAGTTCCTATTCTCATCTTCCCATAGAAGAATCCTGGCTGTGTCCCATGCACATTTTTTTGTCCAAAAGTTGCTGGGTTTGGATAACAAGCTAGCAGGTTTGTATGTCTTTGAGATGAAGTTTTTCACCTTATCTGTGGAGGCCCAAGCCCCCATGGTGGAGCCTGAGCTGACTGAGGTGGGGGAACTGCACTCGCTCACTGACTGGCAGGTTTCAGAGGCTTCAGAAGAGGCAGAGCTGGACGAATTCTGCAGCGTAAAACAGCACCACAACGCAGGGAAAGGATACACAAGCCGTCAAAAAGAAAAAAAATACAAACAAAAAAGAAAGACAAAAAGCACATAAACAAAGACACACAGAGGAGAAAGGGAAGGATGAGAGAAGCAGAGGGTTAGGGTTTAAATAAACAATTAGAAACTGCTCAAAACCATTGCTAGTGTTCAGGAAATCTACACCAAAACAAGGCAACTGCTTAGTGAGAGAACTTGCCACACTGCTTGAGAATGAGGGATCGGTCTCAACCCCTCATTACATCTCAGCATCTCAATTCTGTTAGCTGTCTCAGAACAAGAAGCTGAATGGACCAATAGTCCAACCATGCAATTTACCAAGACAACTGATTCATACAGAAAAGCAGATTGTCAGTACTTGAAAGACAAAGTTTAGATTGAAAACATGGAGCAGCAAATGTCACATTCACAAGTTCTCAGATTTTCTGACCTGCAATAGTGCTTGTGAAAAGTTCATCTGAGTTCAAATATTATAGAATAGAGAAAGAAGCAATACTCACCAAACTGGACGTTTCCAAAGCCTGTATGCATGTGCCTCTGTGGGGAGTATGCATACACCCAGAGCACTGACTCAAGCTTTTCTGCCCAACAGTCAAAAGAAAGGTGCATGTACTCTGCTGAGGGCATAAATGGTGGCACGTGCTTGCCAGCTGCTTCTTTTTATCAGTAGAGATGAAAAATATCAGGGGCTTGGACAGTGAGGGAAGGAAAACGCGGGACACCGAACGTCCAAAAAACACCTCAAACACTCAGCTTCCTACAAGGAACTTCTCTGTTACTTTTCAGTGCATGCCCCTGTGTGCTTTCACTGCTGGAACACCTCCACAAAAGCAGGTGATGCACCTACAGACAGGCCTTACTCCAAGGTGAACAAACATGTGGAACGTTTTACTGACTGGAATCGGCATCACCATCAGTAGGGATGTGCATACAGGTCCAAGGGTGCACACAGAACCAAGGGCTCTGAAATGGTCAAAGACATCAGAAAAGAGATCAGGATAGCCCTGAGCTCTGTTCGCTGCCAGGAAATCCAACACTGGCAATAGTAATTCATCCTTTTGTAGACCAAGATCTGTGAAGAAAACCTATCTAAGGATATCACCAACATTTTGTCACACCAGAGAGAATGACAAGGAATCCAGAAAGGTGTTTTTGTATACAAGCACCTCAGTTTTCAACAAACAACATTCTGAACAGGGAGGGAAATCTCAACTGAAATAGAACCTAGGAAGAAAGCTTGAGGTGAGCCTGCAATAAAATGGTACCTGAATGAGAGGCACTGCAGAACAATCACCAGTGCTGACACCCAGAAGTTGGCTCTATGCTCACTAGAACCTACATATAAAGAATCTATGTATTGCTAACTGCCTACATAAAAGGAGATGCCAATCTCGCGAGATGGAACACTGCTGTTGTAAGGATTTCAGTGAAGACTACCAGGGCTGCTGAAAAGCATCCTGGAATTCTTAGTGAACTGCAGATTTAAGTAAGGGCTGTAAAACTTTGCAAAGGCTGCTAAAAAAAAAAAAAAAAAGACAAAAAGAAAGCATGTAATGCAGAGGATTATGTTTTACAAATAATACATACCCTACCTTGTGCTGGCATCAGATCAGATCTGCATGCATCGTGGCAAGTGTATGTAGGTACCTGTGGGCTCAGCAAATAGGCTGGTATTCAAAGGGCGGTATGATGCCCTTTCAGCTCAAAACTTTACCTTAGAGAGTTGAGATGAATATAAGATCAAAAGAACCAAGATTGTTTATGGCTCATAAGGAAGAAAGTGAAAAGTATGCCATGGGGTACTTGATGACACAGTGGTTCGACTCTCTGCGTAACCTGCTACATTCTTGATTGAAAGCAACATCTTTTATAGGAGAAATATTTCTGAAAATAAGAACATTAACAAGCATGAGTTGCAGATGACTCCACCTTCAAACATAACTATGGTGCATTAGACAGAGATAGCCTATTTTTAATGTTCTTAAAATCAGTTTTTGAAGTAAACCTCCAAGTTCTGCCTGCCCAAGTCTTGGGCTGCTCAGCAAAAGAAGCTGATTGAGATCACTCACCATGAGAACACCTATACTACCAGTGTCATACAGGGGTCAGGAAAAAATAAACCTGAGAACAGTATTTCAGAGAGCATCTTCCGAAACTTCATGCTTATGACCCAAAAGAACTGTTGGAAGACTTGTTATGGGTCTGAGTATGCTGCACATGACAGGATGGACAGGAAAGGATGTGAGTTCACATGCTTTGTTGTTGGTTTCTCCATTTGATGCACTGAAGGGAGAATGTGAAGTTTACACACAATACAGTATTCTTATTCACAAGCCAGAAGTTTAAGGAGATTATGTCAAACAGTGATAAAAATGGGTCATAAATGCGGTTTGCTAGCAATAGAGCTCCTTGTAGTCAGCAGATGGAAAAACATTACAAATACAAGTCCTGAAGATGCAAAGATTTGTTCAACTTATATGATGTGTGGCAGAGATGACTGGAAATGGTGAACTTTTGAATTGAAGTGATTCCAAAGTGAAAGAAAGGCAGAAGGAAGACTCTCACACCAAACCCAGTGTGGTCATTTAATAGGCAAAGTGAGACACTGGATGAGCCAAAATATCATGGGGTAAACACCCTGATAGTTGAAGGAAATGCAAGATGTGGTGGTAGGGAAACTGGATCTCTTCATCTTGAGAAATTCCAAACATAGAATGGGAAGCCTCATGTCTTTCTAAAAAAGGATTCAGTCAGTAAGAAATTGATGGGGATGGAAGAATACTGAGCTCCCGAGGGAAAAGCGTAGAGAAAAAGAGTGGGTACAGGCAAAATGCTGCCTGGATCAGTCTGCAGAAATAGTCCTGATTGGCTGAGGGGATCTGACTGTGGGAAGCACAGACCACCCTTAATTCCTTAGCAGAAAGTACATGAGTGGCTGAGAACAGAAACTGCATGGTTACTTCTTGGGCAAAAGGTCTCCAAACTTGAGTGCTTGCTGCAGATGCACACACACAGGCAACAAGGGGCTAGGCAGTTGTGCTTCACATCCCCCAGAGTGAGCAATGTGACTCTGGCTTTTTTCAGTTGATTTTAGTTTATCCCTTTTAAAAATGATTGCTTAATTAGAACGGTTTTTAAAATTAGTTCTTTCATTTTAGCTACTCGAATCCCAGGAGGTTATTTTTTTCCCCACAGCTGTGATAATGGTGGTTCTGCTCAGCTCCCAGATCACCTCTTCTGAGAAAAACCCTGATGTTAACTGTACCAGCAGAAAGTTAAAACTGCTCTGCACAGCAACAAGCAGTCCCTCAGATGCAGGTTATGTATGTGCAGCATGGTATCTGGTGTCTCACACACTCTTCCAAGTTCTTGGATTATTTGCGTCCCTTGTTTGCTATGCTCTCCATCCAAACACAGCACTGCTTATTAACTCTTCCTTTCCTCCTGCACTAGACTGCTCCTGGACAAGAGTTTCCCAGGAGACCAACTCTAATGAAGAGCCTGGCCCGATGCCCCTCTCCAATCAGTAAAAGACACATCAGCCACATTTCTGAAAGCTAAGCACAGGGACTCAAGGTTACGTCCTCGACCTGCCTCATTTCCAGAAGCGAGGCACTACTCACTTCTCCTTTCTAGCTAGGGACAAACCCTTGAGAAACTTAATTTTGAAAAATGATGTGTAGGAAAAACAAATGCCTGGTAAAACTGATAGATGCATTTATTTCTATAACATTTTTAATGGTTCAATCTAGGAACATATGGTAATTTACATGGACAACTGAATAATTGCAATGGTGTATTTTCCCTATTCCACCTTCAATTTATTTCAAGCAATGACATTTCCTCAAAAGTAGAATCTTCTTAGCTTTCACGCAGAAGCAAGTTCACCTCTGGTTTCCCTCTACCTGGCTGTTAAAGGGAAAATGATTTCCAGAATATTCCAGCAAGAAAGACTTAATTCTCTGCTGTCTGACTACATGAACAGTTTATTGCTTTTCTCCCCTCCTCTTTAATCTGCTTCTTTCTCTCCTCTCGCTTTCACTTCTGTCAAGTCATTAGCAGCCTCTAAAATCCAGCCCTATAATCACTTTCCACCTGATGAAAATAACCATGGGTGCTCACTCCAAGCCCAGCCTTCTACTGTCATCTCCTTAACACAGACTTTACGGCACCATCACCGTGCCACCTCATCCCAGACCCTCAGCTTGAGTACTACACAGGGCACAAGTGGTCAAACAGCACCAACCACGCTGGACTTTCATTTATACTCTCTGCTCCCACAGAAGATCTTCCAAGGGCTTTATGTGGTTTTAGTACATGCAAGGGGCAACGCTGACCAAGGCTGACCTCACATCTGGCATTTAGAAAAACCTTACACCTGCAGAAAGAGGTCTGCAATGCTTTTCACCCAGCTGCACTTGCTTAATAAAGCATTTTGGAAGAGCCCCTTCTAAATGCACAGCTATCTGTTAGAGGCTAACACTTTCAAGAATAATGCTGCAGAGAATATTGGGGAATACTGCATACTCAATTAAAGAGAATAATTACTCCTTTTCTTTCTTTCTATGCAGAGTATGATAACTGTAGTCAGCAACTGTAGGCCTGTTCACAATCATCTCTCCTCTGGCACAGCCTCTGTCTTGTTCAAATCCCTGTTTATTTCCTCTTTCAGATTTTATCCTTTATCTGTTATTTTGAATGAACTCAGATTAATTTTCAGTGTAGGTGAGAGCATAAAAGCTTCATGTAGATCACACAGTCCCATTCCCGTAATTCAGGGATTTTATGTGGCTCCTTTCTACTGTCTTTTAAAATCCATCATTAATAGAAAATGGGCCTTGTTGTCCTAAAAACTACTGCTGCTAGCAGATGCCACAGTAGCTAGCAAACATCAGTGAAGTGTCCACCTGCACAAGATAAATGGCTCCTAATTTCCTTCGTTGATCCCAGAGCTTGCTTTTCTGCTTCCTCAGTGTCACTACCAGAAACAATGACATCAGTGTTTGAGAGACAGTCGGCAGCCGCCACCACTGCTCCTCCCACCCACCACCCAGCCTCAAAGCACAATCCCAAAAGGAAGTTCTGTCAGTTGGTTAGAGACACACAACACGAAATAACGCTGTAAACTGAACAGCTTCTCAGTAAGCTCACGATCACAATTATCTGTCAGCACAACACACACATTTTACTTAGTGCTGAACATACAAAGCGAGACACTTAAGCAGAGATGAAGCGGCCAGGCAATGATCTGTTACCTTTTCCTCTGCGTAAAGGTATACAGAACTAGAGACACACAGAGCACATACCTATTTGTTATACCAACACACTACACTTGTCAAGTCAACGCCACACTGCTGCAGCCTTCTACAGCTCATGAATAGCTCAAGTGATGCTTGGATCAGTTTGCAACTTTATGGATAGTTTCTAAAATGAAGTGAAAGCGTAGGAACTTAGCTGGTGTAGATCAGCGTGACTCCATCGACTTTTAGGATGTTCTGCCAGCTGATACCAGCTTAAGTTCTCTCCCTTGTTTAACAGGGGAACTTGCAAAGAGAGGTGTTGGGTTTTTTCCATGCTAAGGGCAATTGCAAAGTTACATCCTCATCAGCAAACACAGCACCATCATGTAGATTACCACCCTTTTATGCAGGTGGAGTGGATACTATGAAAATCAAAGATGATGCTAGCATGTATAACCAATGTATGTATCTTAAAAGTCAACTTCCTTACCTTGTTACTATTCCAGTTTACTTTATTATTGCTCATTTACTTTTTTGCATTTCACTTAGGTTAGCCATAGCCAATCTAAACAAAACATTCATTTTATTAGTGTGCACAAAGTTCTTCAGGTTGTCATTTATAAAAACAATGCTGACGTGTCCAGACTGGGGACAGCTGTAGATGTATTCATTTGAAAACAAAGCATTTTTATTAAATGAAAGAGTTAAGTATATTGAAAGAAAAATGCTGAGCTTCCCTCAAGAATATGCCCCAGGCCTACATGAACCAGTGCTGTTGTTGATGATACCCTAAAAATTTCACTGGAAGAGCTACCTGCTAAATGTAAGCCTATCCACAGAAAGGAATGTCATCAAAAATGACAAAATTAAAGCCTCCTATGATGTTGATAATAGTATTTTGATGTCGAGTATTCCAGGCCCTTTGTAGGGGCCCATTTGGTGGGAATAAAAGCAGTATCCTTGTTGCAAAGCCACCACTGTATTGGTACAATGGCTGTCAGAAGGCTGTTCTGGCACTAATATTTGTCCATTAGAAAATTAACAGCCATCAGATATTAACAAGTTGCAATCAGCATAGGATGTTAATTGGTAACCTCAGTGGGTAAAGTGAGTATTTACTCCTTCCTGCAGAGGGATTTCTTACTCTCTCCTCTGTACCCATCTGAAAGTTAGGCATCCAGGCTCCCTTCAGGGCCAGAGCAAAAACCGCATCCCCTGAGAGCAACTCATCCCTTTCTTCACTGCCAGCTGCAACAGCAGTACATATCACTCCAAACAGAGGCCCAACTTTTAGATGGATGAAGTGCAGTCAGACAAATCCTCAGGGATTAATCTGACTTCAGGGTACCCCAAAATTACATCATATCCTTTTGTAAAGGTGAGCCAAGCAACGGAGTCCAGCTCACACTCTTTTTTTTTTTTTTTTTTTTGTTCTCATGCTTGCACGTACCTGGTTAGGTGCTTCTGGTGGCATAGGGGATGGCGATTTGGACTGGAAAGCATCCTGGGACATGAATCCAGAATCATGGGAGGACACACTGGACAGCCTCATGGGTGCCTGCTGAGGCAGATTGGAGCTGCGATAGCGATAGTGTGAACTAGGTGAGTGCGAGTGCGAGCCACTGGACCGGGAATCACTACTGTTAACGCTGTTCAGACTGCTGTGAGAGACAAAAGGAACAGAGAAAGGAAAGGGGAGAGGAAAAGACACAAGGGTGGGGTGGGGAGAGACCCGTATACAGTACAATTAACATTCCACGTGTCTCTAGCAACAGGCAGCATAAACCGGAAAAGAAAAAATGTTGACAAAATAAATTTAAATATATATATATATATATGCACATATATATCAGTAAAGAACCATAAGCAGCTGCAGTATCCCTTGTGACCAGAGAGAAAATGGCATTTTACCTGGAATTTTACTTAAATAACATTCTGTAACCACTACAAGTTCATGTTAGGTTATGGATGAAGAGGGTGTTACACACCTTCTGGCCTTTACACTTATGAGCAAATAAGCTTGCTGACAGCTCTCTTCTACTGCACCAGGGACCAAATTTTCAGAGAAATCTCTAGCAGAGATCCAAAGGCATCATGGTTCATCAACAAGTCTGCATCTTGACATGCAGTTTTTGGGTCAGCCAGCGGCCAGCATATGAGATTTTTGACAGCATTACCAAAACCCCATATTCAGAGTGTCTGAGTCTCACATGAATGCTTTCTATTGGGAATAAAAGCATGTGATGGTTTATTCAGTGAAGTCCTGTCTCCAGATATGCAGCTTTTAAGAAAGACCATCGAAAAATTAATAATCCAAATTAATATCCATTAAAAAGAAAGACACCAAAAAAACCATTTCAGCCAAGAAGATTGATTTTTAGTCTTCAGTACTCATGAAGAACAGCAATGATATGCCAGTCAAAACACGGGAGCAGTTAAAGTTTCCTGCTGGGGTGGCTAAGCAGGACTAGCAGGATGCATCACTCTGAAGGCATATTCCTATCTTCACTGACAGGCATCCACTGCCTAGCTAAGGAGATGGCTCTGAACTACACATGGGCCAGCACTGTACTGCACCTGTCCATAAGATTTATGAACAGGTCATAAGATGGACAAGTCAGCCAGTAGCACAGGAAGAGGAGCTCTGCTATATTTTATCCATACACAGTAGTGCCTATATAGATTTTACCACACGAAATTAGGTTGATTAGGAACAGATGATGGATTTTCAGCCATTTTCTTTTATAGCTTCAGGATATTGCATCTATAAGCCTGTGCTCATTGCTTTAAATATGCATGTTTTCATATATATATAAAAGTACTGAAGGATTTTTTTATATATATCTGCATGCAGAGACAAGTTGATGCATAAAAGAAGTCGTGTTCACTTGCTCTGACATGCTATAGGTAACTTTGTTCATACACAGGGAACCTGTAGTACATTATTCATAAAGCAAACTAAAAGGTAATCATTTGAGAGCAGCTACAAAGGTGTTGGAGCAGAATACACAATAGGATGTCTTCCTTTTCAATAAAAGGAAAGAGTAAATGTAGACACCAGGTACAGGGGCAGCATGCTAATAAACTGTTCCATGAGAGAAAACAGTTTTACAGAGAAAGCATAGACAGAACCCAGTGTTTCAACATATTTCAAGACAGTATTAGACAGCATTAAACAGTAAAAAAAAAAAACAAAAAAACTTGTATCAAAAAAGCATTCCCCTCTACCAGACTGACAGCGTAATTGCCAAGAATGTTTTTCCTTTTTTTAAACAGTTAACTTACTGATTAGTAAGAGCTACTTAGAATAATCTAAAAAGTCATTATATGAAAAACAGAAAAGGAAATTATAAATGAACAATCTCAGAGCTTAAATTAGTACAGTCTGCTCTTTGATCTGAAATGGCTTCACGAGAACTGAATCAAAAGCATCGTCAAGTTGTCTCGAGCTTGAAAGTTGTTCAGTGATGCTCATCCTTTTTAATATTCCCAGTCACATACTTACATGGATAAAGACCATGAGGGATTTATTTCATTAAGAGTTGTTACTTAAGTATGAATACAAATCCATACCACAGTCTGAACTTGCATCTCTTTGCCCCCAAACAGGTTAAAATTTAATATTACCAGTCTACTTACCTGCAAACACTAGATTTTCTGGACATGGTGGTACTGGGAGAGGATGGAGGAGTCTGGTAAGACCAGCTGTAATCAGAACCTTTCAAATCTAAAATTACCTGATGAAAGATAATCAACAGCATCAAAGATACGGAAATCTTTCTTCCTCTGTTAGCAGAAACCACTTGCTGTTCACACAACATTTGTTCCCCACTGCAAGATTTCAGTACCAACTGACACATTTTTTTCTGCTAGAATTACACTATGCATGTTACAGTTCCCACAGAGGACAGCCAACTCTCTGGGTTTCCAGAAACTACAGTTCTTTAACACTAGAACTGCTATCACAAAAAGAGAGTTCAGATGTGAACAGAAAAAATCTTCAAAAAGTAAACTGGAGTTACATTTTATCCATGTCGCAGACTACTGGTTTTCTTTTTCTCTTAAAAAAAAAAAAAACAAAAAAACAAAACAACAACAACAAAAAAAACAACTGCAACAGCTTTAACATTTAAAAACTCACATTAAAAAAAAATTGAAGATCCAATATCCAGCAGCAACAGAGCTTCCATCCTTTATACTTTTAGGTCAATGATAAGGCATGACAAGAAAACTGAGTTCAGCAGGGCTGAATTAAAAGATCCTTTTTGGAGTCATTTAACAACACACATTTTTCTATGCATTTTAATGACAGTACGTAATAATGTTCAAATGTTAGGCTCCATCAAGATATCTAATCTCAGCAATCTTGTAATCACACATAGGCAGGGATGTGACAGGGTGAGGAGGTATCACCCATTCAATACCCTGAGCAGAAAATGGGCATTTCCGTTCATTTTCATATATTTTCATATATTTTTGCTAACTACCATTTCAGACTGGTCTCCCCAAATAATTCAGGAGCACTTGGCTGGTACTTCAAATCCAATTTTTTAAAACTTACTTAATGTTAAAAACTGCATTGCTGCAGAGAAGAATCTATGCAATGTAATGTTAAGCCACTAAGTGCTGGCAGTCAGTATTTCTCACAACACACAAAGAACTTACAAGCTAATAATAAAAACATCTTCCACACTAACCTGTTCACTTGAAGATGGTAACTTGTGTGGATCCATGGTGAGACTTTTCAAGTCATCGGATATGGTCTGTAAATGGGTTATTTCTCCCAGCATTGATATTTCTTCTTCCTGAAAAGACAAAAGAAGTCTAATCACAGCCTTGGTTTTAAAAATCTGACCCACAACACAATGCATTTCTTTTTTCCCGACGACTGCAGGAATGCCCACTGGAGCTGCTTCTTCCTTATTGATTAAGCAATCACTGCTTATGAAAGAGAGCTGGAAACATTCTCTCTAAAGAGTTCTATGATTTAGACTGGACATAAAGTTTCCTACAATAACGGTAGTGAGGCACTGGCACAGGCTGCCCAGAGATGTGGAGGATGGCCCTGTCCTTGGAGACATTCAAGACCAGGCTGGCTGGGGCTTTGAGCAACCTGCTCTAGCTGTAGGTGTTCCCATTCACTGCAGGGGAGTCAGACCACGTGGCCCTTAATGATCTCTCCCAACTCTAATGATTCTATGACTCTTCAAGATTGCTCTATGTTGTGAGGCCCAGAAATCCTCTCATCAGTGAGATGATATCTCAGCCTTCTTTTTGTGACAATTCCAGAAAAAGAGTGCCATTTTTGTGACATATTGATTAATTTTAACTCTTCTCTGTATGCTCACTAATGGACCTTCAACTTCACACTTATAAACAGGAGCTAAACTCATACTTCTGCTAGCTTCTGGAAACTTTGAGATTAAGGCAATATACACACGTGGATCATTAGCACATCTATGATTCAGCCTAGCTCAAGATGTATCAACAGCTAGTTCAGAATATTCCAGCACCATAAATTGCCACAGTATTGCTGTCGCTACTCTGGTAGTTAGACCTGGGACCTCAGTCTGCAACTGACCTCCACCTGTTCAGGTATGCTTCCACCTCTCTCACCACGATTTTTTGTTGAGATGGATACACTCTGTAAACAAACGCTAGGAACAAAATTTTCCTAATACGCTGAAGGCCCTTCAGAAATACATCAAGCCTGCAGAAAGCCACAAATGATTCATTGCTGGGCTTTAGACAACCTGAGATTAGGAAAATACATTGAAGCCCTTTCAATGAACTGAAAAAACTGTCACATAGGAGGAAAACAGCTGCCAGAAAACTGCATGAAAGCAGGCTGCGATCTGTCAGATAACATCACTATAAGCACAGGGGAAGTCTTAAAACATTTATCAGAGCTAGTACTGGAGTAGGAATAAGGAAGGTTTATGTTAAAATGTGATGATGAGAAAAAAAAGCAGCGGAAAAAACTGTTCATTGTCAATGTCTCAAATTCATATGCAGAAGGAACTAAAGCTCTGCTAAGCATTAGCACCCACTATATTCCCATTAGTCTTCTTAAAGGCATCCAGTACCTTCAGTTGCTGAATTACTCTATGTGCTTACAAGTAAGTGCCCAACTCCCACCATCTGCCAGCTAGAGATGCAGACTGTACTTTATCTTTCTAGAGGTTATTGGACACATCCCATTTGTGCATTGTACCAACTTTAAATGGAGAGCTCTTACTATCACAGGCCGCAGCATCGAGATGAAAGTACAGAATCGACCACGCTCCTCGATGAGAGCTTTTCTGACAGCTTGCTTCTCAGTTTCTTCAAGCAGCAGGTACTTATCATTGACATCCTGCAGAGCACTGTCCAACTGGGGCTGAATGTCACCCCGTCCTGTATGCAGGAAACAATCAAGAACATGTTTTGTCATAACTGTGGATCTACATAGAAGAATAACTTATTTTCAGTCAGCACTGCTGCCAGATTGTGCTTTTGCAATTCTAGTCTCAACCAGCATTTTCCCTTAAATCAAATTAGTAAGGTTTCTTCCTCAATTAAGTATTTCATTCCATCTTTTTCCCTTTTGCATAGACTAGAAACCCATCTTAATTCAAGAGGTTTCAATAAGCCAAAGATACCATTTCATGTAAGGACTTTCTCAAAGTGTTAGCTGAAGAAACCCTTCATATCATCCTTGCTGAAAATCAACATCATCTTACCAATTGGAATGGTATTAATTACCAACCTCAGGTATATTTCCCTTCCTTCCGACTTTTCTGCTTCTCCAGGTCTTAGTGACAGTTTGTGGAGCCACTAAATGAGTGAATGTATCTTCTAGATGAGATGTTAGAAACATGCCACTGATCACTGGATTCAAGTATTTTACACACGCAACTGATAGAACTGCTTTCCTTATGCTAAAACAGACCCGAAAAACTATCAACATCTCAAATGCACTGATGTTCAGTAACATCTGTATTTGCCTATGAAAAAAATAATCATCTGATGTTTCACAATCAAAAAGCTTCACTTTTTTACTACAGTCAACTAAAAACTTCCGAGACAGGTGAGCCCCTATTTCTGGAACAACCCCTTGCTCTGCAGCATGCCAAGAATTCATTCCACTAGTAAGGAAGAGCTGCTGCTCAGCCATTGTATCAGCGTGCTAACACAGCTGTAGTCACAAGATCTTTTCATTCAGCTTACATCTCTAAATATTTTAAAGAACCCCAGTCGTGCAAACCTCTCTCAAACCTCCTACAACTAACAACATGTGCAAATTAACTATGCCAGGCACATTTCCATTTCATTGTTACTAAATACCAGGAAAACAACATTTAAAAATGGTGAGTAACAGCAACCCAGAATCAACTCTAGTGGACAATAACTGTTGTGCACAGATGATTTAGAACTATAAGCATGAGAAGAGAAGTCTCTTAATGTGTGCAGTAGACAGTGTAGGTGACTCACAGTCAGGGTTACAAAGGAAAACCTTTGCCTTATCATCGTATGTACTGATCCGCTATTCCAGAGAGAGAAGTTGTCAGCTCCTCAGCACTGCCATGCAGACAGAGCAGCAAGAAAGACAGCAGGAACAGAAGCAAAGATAGTCGTGCTGCATTAGAGGCATTACAGACTGGACACATCCAAGTTTCTTCTGTTCCAAGCTAGACATAGCTTAGATAGCCACTCACAGAGCTCCTGAAACATGTCTTCAAAGAACTGTGCACAGAGCAATGACAGCACAGCCACCACCACAGCCACCTGGTACCAAAGTGCCAGAGTGAACACCCAGTGTCCGGTCCTCTAGATCTCCCTGACTGGCACAGTGGGGTCATAAAATCATACTCTGACATTATGGTTACCTGCTTCTCATCTCAAAATTGACATATGTCAGAAACAATTTGGAGAAGAACTGAGTAGGTCTTAAAATCCTGGGCCTTCCTCACCTGTCATCCTTAGGAAACAAATGGGGCCCTTCTGACTGAAGACTATTTTGCACATTTCAGGCCCTTTCTCATACTCTTCCGTGCAACCAGATGCAATGACTGTACTTCTCTGCAGCTGTTCTTTCAAACTCCTTATGAAACTCAGATTTACATTCATGCTCAGAACCTTACTTTGAGAGCTGCCTACAAGTAACAACAGGTGAAATAACTTCATTTTTTCTAAACCTACTGCTGGTTCACTTGTGTGGATGCATTCAATGAAAAACACATTGGTTGCTAACTAAACCAATGCACTCATTAGCTCAGCTCTGCAGAACTGGTGTACAGGTTCAGCTGTTTCACCAGACCATCATGCACTCAACACAGGAAACTCTGTTAAATGCATTTGACTGCACTGGTGAGAATACACACATTCAGAAAGCAACTAGACTCCGTCGACAAAATGGGTCCAATTAGAGTGAATTTGGGTAATTTACTTGAACCTCACAGAGCACCATGTCTTGGCACAGTGCAACAGAGCACTCAGAACACAGGGCAAAAATAAAACTCATTTACACCTTTGCAACCCACTGAATTGAACACTGCTATTAGAATAATGATCAAGCTGTGCACTACTACAGTGTGTGTATATGTACCTATGTATGTATGTTTATATGTATATAAAATAGCTTTCCAGCATCCTCCATAGCCCTGTGAAGTTTCTTGTTTATTTCTGCACACGAGTCGGGAAGCTGATGGACATAGCATCTCCTCCCAGCTACTTTTAGGGAGGGCTCTTGGCACCTGCATAGTCAGTGTGAACACTGAGGCTGTGGGGTATAATTCAGAGCAGGAAACAAGCTTGGTTAATCACTGGGATGAGGCCCTGAAGTCAGATGTTTACATGGCATCAATACATCTCTTTCTTGATGTATCCAAGCAATTCATTTTTTAGGTACAGAAAAGCTTTATTAACATCCTTTGAAAGCTCCATAATGCAGTCATCAATCTAGCAAGCCTTTAGAAATCAGGCGTAACTCTTCCCACTGTCTGCATCTCCAGCTGCCTCCCACAGCACTCAGGTGGCTCAGGAATTTGACGGATGACATCTCTGCCCAATGTAACCAGTTTTCTTGCTAAGCAGCCTAGATCAGAGCCCCTCAACAGCACAACTACACCTAGAGGACATCCACCAAGGATGTAAGGGTCAGCAGCTCTCTGCCCCTCTGCCACCTTAGCTCTCCGTAAGTCTGACTCCACCACTTATCTCAGAAGGAAACACTGAGCACTGGAAGACAATGTGCTTTTTCCCCTTTGAATTATGAGCAGAAGGTCATTTGACTATGGTGTCTATGACAACCAATGGCACTATTTCTGCCTGTGGACATGAGACACACTTTCATAAGCTACATCAGCAATCAATTTTCTCTCTAGCCCACATTCAATGGGCTTTAGATTACCCATCTGGAAATGTTCCCAAACCAATACAATTACCATAATGACAGAAAAAAGTTCCAGAGCAGTACCTCACTCAGCAGCAGAAAAGGTGCACCTGAAATGAGGTGGAGGACCTTCAGGAGACAGGTTGGAATGACTCACCAAAACCAATCAGCATTAGAAATGGTCAAAACACCAAGTGTAGTGACAAGTCTGATCTGCAGTCAGCTAGAAATGAGTGTGATGGCGGAGGGCTCTGCAGAATGTACCCACATGCATTCGGGGTAATGAGTCAACAGTCTGAAAAAGGAGGAGAAATTCACATCCCCCCTCTCTCAAACGGGAGTTGTAGAGAGGAATGGAAATGCGGGATCAGAAGTTGTGAACTGACTTCCATCATGCCAGGAAGGAAAGCACTGTGATTCATGGCTTGACATGGGTAACAGCCTCTGAGCTGCAAAGAGTGAACTGCTTCTTGTCATTATTAACAGGGATCTACCGCTGCTCCAAGGACAGTCCTAATATGTTACCGTCAGAGCAGCTGCTTCACGTCACTAGCATAATGTGCAACAGCTGTAAAGGAGTGACATACTTTGAAAGATCAGTTTTAGTGACCTGTGCAAATCACTGCTAAAGACCTCATGAACCTTCTCAACCCTTGTTTGAAAAGAACTTCAGTAAAACGTATTAGGCAGAAGAAAAAAAGCTGAAGCTGATTTTCAACTCTATTTCATGCTTACACTTCTAAGAGAACTTAAATTAGCAAAACTGTCAGCAACAACAAAGGAAAACACTTTTTTTTTTTTTTTTAATGCTCTCAGAGCAAATCTGAATGTCAATGCTGCTACTGATGGAGTAGATAATACAGTAAATACTGGAGTAGATAATACAGTAAATACTTTTTTCTATATTCTCGCTTAAAAGACCGCTCCCTCTCACATTTTCCAGGTGTCTGCAGAGAACTTGAATATTCAGAATGGACCTTTTGCAGAATTTACACTACACCACAAAATGCTGGGTGCACCTGTACCAATGCAAAGCAGAAAGGGCTCAAATCATTCACCCTCACATCACAGGAACATGCTTCATCTGCCAGGCAGAACAACCCTCGAAGACCTGCACAGTAAGCCCTACATGTACACTAACTTGGATCTAGACTGCAAGCATAAGAATTCTGTATCCTTATACAGAAAGGTGGGAAACCTCACTGCTGCAGTTAGATCCAAATCTCTGGTAGCTACTGGAGTTCCCAACGAGCCGCTAGTGTTCAAAAGTGTTAAGCTGCACCTTTAAAGAGAAGTTCCAAGTTACCAAAAGAAACTTGCAGGCTGAATCACAAACCAGGGAAAACACAACGTGCGGTTTCAAGGGAGAGTGCAAGCAGCAGGCAGCAGTGCCCAGCTCCAGAAGCCCATGGAGTCATCCCAGTTGAGTCTCCTGATCAAATAAAGCCAGGCTTCTCCAAGGGCAGTGTTAAATATCTACATCATTATGCCTTCAAGTGGAGGTATGACTTTCATCTCCCAGATTCAGAAGCACCAAGTTTCATTTGCAAGAGAATCTCAAGGCAACCACATTAAATTTGCAATACAAAAACTGAAACAGCTCCAACGTAAACAGATTTGAGATGTGATCAAGCAGCAGAGGAGGAAACAATTGTGAGGTTGATTTCCACCCCTTCCCTAGCATGAAGTTTTATGCCATTTCTTATCTATCAGTTAAGAAAGGTGCATGCGATTTTTGGGAAAAATAGGGACTTGGATCACAGGTTTACAAAAAAAAAAAAAAAAAACAACAGTAAGGACTTAAAGCTCTAGACTTTAAAAGTCATATTAGCAATAAGATATTCAATGATTTGAACATCACCTTTACGACATGTCTATTCCATTTAACTTCTCTCACGACTATGATATGACTTATCAGTCCATGATAACCCCTTTCTGATTGCCTTCTTTTACAGCGTTCCAATTAAATGCCAAAAGAAGAAACAAATCAAAAGAAGGTTTGGTTGTTAAGATTAGGCAGTATTTTAATTTCATTAGAAATTAAAGTCTAGGCAGTTAGTGGAGACCAGACACCATAAAGAGGCCACAGCAAGGGCTACAATAAACCAGCCACCAGGGTTACAGCATGGCAGACTTACCCAGAGCCTCAGCTGTCAGGCAGGTGCGCATGGTGAGAAATTGCAGGACACAAAATTGACACAGAAAGGAAAATAAAAAAAGTCAAACTAGTATACGAGCAATCCTAGAGTTCAGACATTATCATCAGCTCCAAGACAAGAGAGCCAGTGGTTTGGGCTACACTATTTTGACTTCTTCCGCTGCTGATAAAGAGAAATGCATTAGCTTTGCTTCCTGATGAGCTGTTGTAAATTAAATTCCCGGTTATTTATCATACGGTTTTATTTCAAGAGATTTAAATCAGTTTAGGAACTTCGTTTAGCTTGCAGATTTCTTGGCTGAGAACGTGGCAACCCATGCTTCAGCAGGAGGGCAGCTGTCAAACACCAATCAGGCCATGAAAGGGAGCAAAGCACAAATCCTCACACAGAACCTGGCAACTCGCACAACTTGAGGTGGTGCTGCATTACTCAACACAGTTCTTCTTGATGATCTCTACAGCAATTACGTTGATAGACTGCTAATGAAATGAAAAACTAATTGCTGATGCAATGTGGATAAACATCAAGAAAATTAAGCATAGTACAATTTTAATTAGCAAAAGATATATACAAAGTTTTGCAATAAACCTGGCCCACTGTCAGTAAGATGGGAACTTTCAAGCGGCATTTGAAACTCAAGGAATGAAAATAAAGAGTCAAAGTAACACCTCTGGTCACTGAATTTTCTACATGTCCAACACGTCTTCATTGCATTTTTATGAAGTAGAGCTTACATTGTAAGACTGGGGAGGGCAAGGCGAGTAAAAGCAAACAAGAAGAAAACCCCTTCAGGCACACCAGCCTCATTCACACAGGATTTTTTTCCCTGCAACAGCAAGGATAGTTTGCTCACTGTTTTTTCTCCTCCTGAGCACTATCCTACTGACCCCACAGTGCGTGCTGACTGTCCTCCTGCTCTCACTGCAGGCACCATACCCCACTCCACCAGCCGAGGAAAATAAGGCCATCTCCCAATGGAGACACGGTCCGCTCTGGAGCCCTCCCTCCCCAGGGTGCTGCACCAAACAGGGCAAGTGTAATGCAGACAGAGTACAAGGTGCTCGAATGGAAAAGTCCCTGTTTGCTTTAGGAATTGAGATGTTCCTCAGTTACGTTGAAGTGCTTCGTGGTTTTTAGTTAAAAGTCACAGGGTTTGCACAGTCATCCTTGAGAACACTGTAACAACATTACAAAGACTAGAATATAACACAAAAACAGCTGCAAAGACTAACAGCACAAACGCGTCACCTTTGCTAATAGGGAGGAGGGAGAAGAAAAAGCACTTTTGACAGTATTACATTAGTAATCATCTTCTACTCTCTCAAATTCTTTAGAGCTCTGGTAAGACTACTTTCACAAGCTGCTGAATAACTCAGAAGTACGTGCTGGTTTGGATACTGAACACAGAGGACACAAGGTAGTGCTGTACTGTAGTTTAGAGACAAAACTCAGTCTTTACATTCATATGTGTAATATTAACCTTGTCATTTTATTGTTATTTATTTTATTTAATTCTTTTTCATAAATCCCCTTGGATTTAAACATTTTCCTCAAAGCCTGCAAGGATGACATGAAAAACCTGAAAATGAAACCTACCAGACAAACCTTCTGCCCTAACGGTAGAAGTGAAACCTGTCCAGTTATCTTTCTTGTCCAAAGTAAAAGAAATACAGAGAATAAAGCCAACATGCACTCTACATTTTACCCATGCATTTGTTATATTTTAAGTTAGTCGTTTGAGCTAGACACTTCTTTTAAAAAAAGAAACTAGAAATCATGCATTTTGTTAACCTTTCAAAATGGTTACATGCAGAGCCACAGCTGCTCTCTCTCCTCTGAATTCAACAGCTTCTAGCTGCTATGTATCCACTTCTGAGGACTCGACTCAGCAAAAACCTAAACATGGAATTTATTGCAAATATATGCATAATTATTCTGCTGACTCAGGTTAGCTGGGCTGACTTCTGATTCCAACATTTGCCTGAAAATAAAGAGCAATTTAAGAAATGTATGCAGTTCTACCCGCTGTATAGATTTGTCTGTTTAGACGAGAGCTAATTTCAGTGCTGGGGTGGATAACAGGCCCAACTGGCCACACTGCCTTGGGAAAGAAAGGATGCACTGTGGGGAGCATGACAACACGTGCAGAGACTGCAGGGACCTGGCAGGTGCACCAGGAGCCCACTCAGGCCACATAAGGTTTTATTTTTCTTTATAGTCAAAGACAACAACAACAAATTAGCTCTGCAAGGTCTTTCAAGATGCCACCACCTTCATTTACATACGGATTTGTCATTTCATCAGATATATTCCAGCAAGGAACCCAACATCACTTTGTTTTGTTTGGAAAGCTTGATGTTTTCCTCATTACGTCAAGCTTTGGTAATACCTCTACTGCAATTAACGCAACTGCTGTGCAAACAGAATTTCTGATAAATGCTCTCAAACACCAGGCCTGAACTTTCAACGTGGCTGCATGGAACCAGAACAGAGAGACCATGAAGAAGCCAGAGAGCAAGTTTACCTGCACTCAGCCCCTTATTGCCAAGGTACCCAACCCACAGAGATCCTGCCAGGACAGGCCATGCAGCCCAAGTCCTCTCCCAAATATCTGTAAGATGCAGGCAAGGACAAGGAGCTCTATGCATGCAGGGAGGGAGACTGCAGGGAGAGGACACTGCTGCCACAACAGGAATGAGGAAAGCACAGGGTTAATCTGACCTCCTACATCTGTAGCTGCCCACAGCGGAAGAGAACCCTTTCTGCATCCAGTCACAGCGGAAAAAGCCTCAAAGACATTTTTAGCGTGCACAGTATTTTAAGCAAATCCACAATTCAGCAAACATCTCACTTGCCCACAGTCACAAAGGGTGCTCAAAAATACTCTTCCAAGCATTAGGAAGGGAACAGATTTGTTGTTTTAGAGTTCCCATAGGTGAGCCAATGACTTTACAAAAAAAAAAAAAATCAAAAGGGACAGGTTCTACTTGAGGAAGAAGAGAACAACAAAGTCCAAGCAGCAAGGAGACAGAGCTGCCAGCACAGAGGACATCCACGCACTGAGCCATGCGCCGGCCAAGATGGTTTCACCTGAGAGTTCCCCTGCCCATAGTTTAAACTCCATTTGTGACCTAAAATAAACTCCTACAGCTTTATCATTTCATAAACAAACTCCTTCTTGACTATGTTTGTGCCTCAGTGGCAGTAGGAGCAACATGTTCCACAGCTCAGCACATTGAACAAACCTGCCAGGGAGGTGGGACACACAGAAACTTCACAACAACATTTCACAGTGCACTCAGACCAGTACCATATTCCTTCAAGGTAGGGATAGAAAAGGCAACGGGAGGAAAATAAACTTGACTTTTTGGTCTTCTATATTCAGCTGTGTGGGGAGCCTGTGGGGTGGCAGGTTGGGGCATCGTTACACCTCTCTGAACCTTTACACCTCTCTGCTTCTCTCCTCCTCGGGGCTATGAGAACAGCCATTTACAACTTGCAGCTTCCCAGGATTATGGCAGATCCTCCTTGCCCTTGCTCTTGGCTACCTGGAAGCCTCCATTGCTTCTATCTTCCCCATATGATGTCCCCTATGATCAGCTCTAACCCAGCCTCAGCCCATCTGGGCTGGGGATCTAGACCCAAACGCCTCGTGCGGGATAGAAGTTCTGAGGGATACAGCACAGAAATATAGAGGGTTCAATATCAGCATAAACAGCATCTCACAGCATAAGAAAATTAAGCCAAAGACTGACATTTAAAAAAATAGGCATTTCAATCATAGCACAGCTGCTATAAAAGTGACAGCAAAATGAGAACTGTTCCCCTCCCTGCTCAAAAATATTTAACTCTGAAGGAGGACAAGACACTTGTGGACTGACCTCCTCTTCATCAGGCACAGCGCGCATTTCTGGAGGGACAGAAGAACCTAGAAAGTGCTGTTACCTTCTCCAAGAATGCAGACAGCTCTACTCTACCAACTAGGTTAAACAGGGAATGGAGCTAGGAACTGCCAGCTCATGGAACTCGTTCAAAAAACAGTTCCTTCTCTCCACATCAGAAGCATACTTTTCTCAGTTCCCAGCTGCCACATGTTGAGGGGTTGCTCCTACCACACAGGGGCAACAAGTGATGAAACCACAAAAGGGTAAAGAAAGGAAAAGAAAGGGAAGGAATATCACAGACCCTCTAAAGCTGTGGGTCTGTAGTCAGACAATTCAGCACACAAAACGACAAACAAGGTTACACATCACCCAAAAATAAAACCACAAAAATCACGTCCCCCTAAAGATGACCAATCTGATTTAGACCATTGAACTTTTCTATAGACAGACGGACACACAGAGCCTACTGAGGTACATTCTGGCTTCCAACTTTTTCCTCCTCTTTCCTCCACACAGACAGCTAAAATTCAAAGGTTTTCCAGTCTTGTGGCTCCCTGCTAGCATTATTATTGACTGACCTATTAGGAAGGACAGTTATAGACAGCTCACCTACTCTGGTTAATGCATGAAAAGACCTAAACTCACACATTAAATAAGTTGGTACAACTCCCACCCCAGCATTTGCTTTGCTCATCTCTGCCGGCAGTTTTCAGGCAGGAGGGCTTGCGCAAGTCGCAACCTGCAGGCTGAGAGCTGTTCAAAGCACATTTCCTTCCCCGTGCCAGGAAAGGGAACGAGAAAGTCTGCTTCTACACAAGCTCCATGTCATTTTTACAGAGCCTGGTGGGGTTTGCATTTTACTGAGTGAAGCCCTCAGGAATGGCAGCACTGTAGGTATCAAGGTATCAAGGTGATGCATGTCTCAGCTAATGTGATGATGTAACTCCTATGGCAAGATGGTGGTGAGAGAGCAGTAGGAGCAGAAGACTCAGCTAAGACAGACTGCCTTTGTAGAAAACTCCCTTTCTTTTCTTACTCATCTTTAGTTTTCTATGGTTGCCAAGTACCCCCCCTGACAACAGCCCGTACCACCTTCTCACGCTCTGAGGAATAATGCAAGATTTAGGAGATTATAGGCTGCTAAAAAAAAAAAAAAAAAAAAAAGGTGGTAGAAAGGAAGAACAGTAAGAAATGTTAATAGCTACAGAACATTTACATAATGGCATTTTTATATTATTACAAAAGATTCCAGAAAATTTTACAGGTATCTGCACAAGTCACGTTCCAACGTCAATGTTCTCAACAGGAGTAAGTTTGCAGCAAGAGCTCTATTTTAAAACATGATTGACTTTGTACAAACAGGTTTAAGGCTTTTGTGTAAGAACAGTAGAGAGCAGTTTCAGAATATGATTTAAATGACATATAGTAATTGTACCCTGGTGTTCAAGTACATACCAGGAATACATTCCAGAGGGCTGCATTATTACAACAGAGTCCTACTGCTCCTCAGTCTTTGTCAGTGAGCTCAGCACAGAAGATAACAGTACATGTATAGAGCAAGTTACCTTTCTTTGCTTTCTTCTGTAGCTTCAGTGTATCAGACGATTTCTTTTTTATCTCTTGGCGGGCTTTTTTGTACTCTAAAAAAACACAGTCTCTGTATCAACACATTTGATGTTAAAATGGATGCTTTTCACAGAAAAGGCTATATTTGTGGTATCAGATCACAAATTTCAAGAGGATAGCTAGTATTAATCAAAGCAGCTCAAAACTTGCATTTTGCAGTGCCTATATGTTTGGCTTAATATAGCATTTCAGGGTGTGTGTACATTCACATAGCAAATCCTTCTGAAACAAACAAAACCTTTACAGAAATAACAACTGAGAACACAGTACAAAATTAGAGTGCTTTTCAGTTCAGACACCCATTCTCTCTCAAGAGTGGAAAAGAGAGATGACAAGTTTCTCAAAACATCTGTGTTCAAAAACAAGTATCCAGAAAGGGCAAGGCAGAAAACATCCTACAATCTCTACATAGCATGAAAGTCAGGCAGAGGGAGAAGGTGCTAAAACATGGCCTGAGAGAGGGTCACTGCCAGCTCTTCCTCGTGAAGTAGAGCACAACTGTTGCTGTCCTCATTTTCAGATGAGCTACAAACCCTAGAAGAATTAAAATCCCAGAAGAAAATATTCCATCGCTAGTCCAGACCCACTACAGATACCAAATATGAAAACTGATACTTAAAAAGATAAATGGCATGTATGCATATATATACGTATGCATTCTAACAAAGGCAGGTCAATGCTACTACTCTTCTGTAGGTGGAAAAACAGAAGCAGGTACAGGAACTTTACAAGTGCCAACTGCACCCCCAGCACCCAAGTCTACACACTAACCCCCAGTCTCATTGCTGCTTTGGTGAGTCACCCCCACTTGTAGGATCTCAACTGATTCTTCCCTCCTATTCACTCCCTCCTTAACGCTTTGGAGCACAAGCTAGGGATTTCTTGAAGTGCCACTGATATAACTGCTTCTATTTGACCACTGTAAGAGTGGGGCAAGAAGCAAATCCTCTTCTAAGGGCTGAGCAAGCTCCCTCCCATCAGTTCTCCTGTCCCCATGACAAATCACAGTAATGATGCTTCTTTAAGGCATAGTAAAATCCTTTCATTTCCAAGATTGCAATCTGCTTTCAGCACTTGTGTTAGAAGGCCATCATTCCCTTGTACAAGTTTTGAAAAGCCAAAGGTGTCTACCAGCACACTCCTGCTGTGTAATATACCACAGCCTCCTGTTCATTCTCCCAGGAAAGCCTCTGGGGTGGTACCCAGCACTGCAGTTCTGAGCATCTCGTGGCCAATGGCACAGCTTTCTAATTCCCCGGGTGCACATTTCTGGATTGCAGCAGATAAAAAGTAACGACGCTGAATGTCTTACAGGGCTATGGCTGAGACATAACATGATCTTACAGTTAGCTTTTAATGACACCCCTGGGCCTCAGAGAGATAGATGTGGTATCCCCAGTCCTCAGCACTACCACACAACATGCAGCAGGAGTGGGCTAACAGTTAAACCTAGCTACTGCTTGCCAGTGTGAAAAAAACAACCCATCCTTTGCAGTCCTGAAAAATTAAACACCAAAATGTACAAGTAAGGGTTAAAACTGGTTAGGCATTTTGGAAAGAATGTTTTAGAAGAGAAAAGCTGCTATACATATCTAAGCACATCATTCAGGTTCCCACTACAAACATAAAAAGAGGGAGAAAAACTGGTATTACAATCTTACTCCTATTAAAAAATTCTTCCTCTGTAACTACCTTTTGCATGGTCTTTATCCAGTTGATTGGCCACTTTCTTCCACTCTTCCATCTGTTCTTGAAGTGGGTTTATCAGACAGTCAATTAAAGCACTAATTTTGTTGAAAAAACACAAAGAGCAATCAAATCCTGCAGATGCCCTTATTCTTACAGAGACAGCCAAGGTCAATACTGGAGTATTTTTACTTTTGCTGTGACAGCTACCAGTGTCACACTGTAAACACCAGAACACAAAAATGTTTAAGCTGAAGAAAGCAAAAGGACTGGATTAAAAAGAATCCACACTACAAGATAACCAGAATTACTTTGCAGAAGTTCAGGACAATGAGGAACAGAGCGTAAAACAGAGAAGCAATCTGAAATGGGGCAATGGAAACAGTTAGATGCTGCTCATCTGTCACAAACAATGCAGTCTGAACGGATACCACCAACACTGAGAAGTTTCATGCAGCCATGGTGATTGTAAAATCAAATAGCACGTGTATATTCACATGAAGACAGAGCAGCTATAGAAGGAAACAAAATCCTGTCCACCCGTGTGCCTCACCTCTTGCAGCAGAACCACTGGTACAGCACTAGCGATGCTCCCCTAGCTAATCACACTGGGATCAAATTATTTAAGTAGCTAACTCTAGGGTAACTGGAGACAGAAGTTCTCAGCCAATTTCATAAATATCTTTACTTTATAAGGAAGTCATCAGGCAAATGGTAAAGCAGCATATTAGTTCATCTCAGGTCAAATACATCTTTTTAAGTCTCTGGTTAAAAGAGCACGTGTGCAAACTGCTCTCTACTACAGAAATAGGTTCTTTAAGTGTAGCCCAGCTCACAGGTGAGTTCATCCTCTTCTGTTACCTCTACAGTCTAACTGCAAAAAGGGAATTAGGAAATTTGCCTTTTCTGTATTTTTTTGCTGAAAGTTTCTTTCTTGGCAGCAAACCTTTTGGGCTCTCAGGGAAGCAGCACCACATTTGTGGTTTCTTCAAAATCTAGTGACAAAGTTTAAACATCTGAAATAAAGATAGGTTTGTCACACCAGCAGCCACCTGCTCAGCAGCGAGCAACAGTGGGAACTGGCAGCATTTAGAGCCCAGCCCACAGAACATGCAGTGACATCCTGCCTTTCCCAGCTTTTTCAACACCTAGTGCACTGAGGGAGAGAAAATACATGCTGTTCTCAGTGACGGGGGCAGAGACGAGCTGGAGTACCAATGGTGGTGCACAGCTTTTTGTGTTCCCTGCTGAAAGGGATGCCTGCAGTGCATATGCAGTCTGAGAGCAAAGGAAGTGGAGCGTCAAGCTCTAGGCCAGGTGCAGAGCCACTCACCTGGAGAACTGTCGGAGTTTGGACTCTATACTCCTGTGCCTCATGCACATCCTGGTTAGAGCAGAGCCAATTTCTCTGGTGCCACCTGAAAAACAAAACACAAAGAAGATGAGACACTGATACAAATCCTCCCTGTGATGCAGTCATGACAGCATGTGCTGACTCTTCCAGAGCAACTGAAAAAAACAGATTTGTAACAGCTGTAAAATTGACTGGGCTGCATTAGCCAGGCAGTTCCCAGTGGTATTTATCACCTTGGAAAGAGTTTAATTTTTGTTCATCCAGAGACTAGATCTGAACATTTAAGCACGATTAAAGCAGTTCTTCCCAACAGCTTTTCGTGCCATCAGACCTTACAATTGGCAGAATAATTAAAAGAGAAGGGATTGAGATGCCACACTGGCAACAAACTGGGCACCCACAGCAAGATGGAATATTTTAGCGCTATTCCACATCGTGGAGATAAACTCAGGGAACTCAATACAGTTTTCTCATATTTAAACCCCTAAGACCCAAAAGAATATATATCCAGTCCTACAAATCCCCTCATCTATCACAGACCCAACCATTAGCATTTCACACACCTGTGTTCTGAGATCACACATTTTACTACCACATTGCCAGAAGATGGCACTATTTGTTCTATGCCCTCAGCCATCTCAGCTTCTGACAACTGCACAGCAAGAATTAATTATTTTTATCAAGTCTTCCTCAGTAGTTCTCCCTTTGAAAAGCACACATCCCTCCATTTCCCACTTGAAGCAGCAATGCCAACTCTGAACAGCATATTAAATCCAGCATTTTTTTGTCTTGGTTAGCATTAGTTTTGGTAATTGCTTAGTCGCTATTTGCAAACAAAATCTACTGCTTTCAGGATACAGAGATCAACATCTGTAAAAAGTGTTTTTCAAACTGTAATAACCTCTGGAACAGTCAAGGTAGCAGCATCTATTTGGAAGTCTAATTTGATTTTTAAAATAAACTCAGGCTTGTATTATATTATATAAATATCTTTCTTAGGTTTTGCCCTTCTGTTGCTAAAAATGGCACAAGTGACAAATATTCTTCTAGGAGAGAAACTTGGTAACTTTAACCATTTTATTTATTTTTTTAAAGCATGAAAACAGAAGTCACCATCTTCTTGCATTCTTACTGAATTAAATCTCATGCCCACAAAATGGCTCTGGAACAAAGACAGTAACTGGAACAAATTGTGGCTATTTGGTATTTTACATTGTCCTAAAAGATAAACAGAAAACCCTTTTTGCTACTCGCCCAGTTACTCATGTTTTCATTGTGTTTTGAAATATGGTTTGGTAACAGTGAGAGCTGCAGGCTCACTAACCCAGCCTGGCCCTTCAAGTGATGCTGCATGGGAAAGCACAAGCTGCCATAGACAATGGTGCCCAAAAAGCAGCATAGAAAGAACAAACGGAGAGAAAGCAACTGGAGGAACAGGACAATGTCTGCAATGAGAAGAGCATCTCTGTCCTGAAAGACGTGCATTCTTCTGGAGACACAGGCGCGTCAATGGAACTTAGAAGCTAATGGGGCAGAACAACAGAGATGGAGCAAAATGAGCTGCGAAATAACCCCAGAACTCGCAGGGCCATAGGTAGAGCAATGCTCAATCAAGGTCAAGCAGGAGGCAGGAAGACTCATGCTGAAGAACTCGCTTAAGCCCTTTAATATGAAAGACTGACTAAGGTTAACTGACACTCCTTTCCTCAGCCCATTATATGAAAAAGGAAGCATCATTTTAGAATAATAAACAGGAAATAAGGCACCATATATTTTAGAGACTAGGAAATGGGGGTCAGTTACTACTAATATTAAACTGCAAGGTAACACATTTTTAACTGAAATCCAAGTAACCAATGTATAAATACATCCATTCAAGTGGTGCAAGATGGACAGGGTTAGCAGAGTGAGCAAACCAGCAATGCAGGACTCAGTCTATCTGCTGGTAGACGTGCTTGCTAAAAAACGCCCCCACCCACAAATCACCAAAGCGATGCTTGCAGGGAATGCACATCCCCTATACAGAGGCTTTCCAGACTCGCCCATGCTCTTCCCTGCTCCTCCTGTCATGGGACCATGTTAAGGGCTGCATCCAGGCTCTCACCCCAACAATTGCAGCACTGTTAAGTGCAGACAGTGGCCAGCTTTGTTGTTATTCCTCTGGCAGGCAGCTGATGAGCAGCAAGGTCAGGCTGCTCTGTGCTGCAGCGACGGGAATGGGGCTCTGCTCAGCATGGGATGCCACAACTGGGCTGCTTCTCATGGCCAAATCCTGTTTAGAATCACAGAATCGTTTGAGTTGAAAGGGACCTTTAAAGATCATCCAGTCCAATTGCAATGAACAGGGACATGTATAACCAGATAAGGATGCTCAGAGCCTGGCCCAGCCTGAAAGAAATAATGTTATGGAAGTTTAAATAAGCATAGGAGATAGAACCTTGGCAACAAGGAAGGGACTTTTCCATACAGGCACACTCTTTGGGTCAGCAGAGGCTGGAACCACATCCCTGCAGACCTCCCCAAGGTGCAGCAGCCTGTAACTTGCAGGTACAGCTCTGGCAGAGTTCTGAATGCCCAGTAGCAGCATTTGAAGGTCTCACTTCCTCAGATGCACCAACACAAGATGTGCTTTGGAGTGCTTTGAACAACCCCTGGTTAAAAACCAGAGACTGACTGAGGAAGGACAGCACTCGCCCACTGCCTCCCATGCCTGAACCATACTGCTTTGTCTCCGTGCAGTAAATCACTTCAATATCATCTGAGCTTTACCTCACTGTTCTATCATCTACAAAGAACGAAAATCCTTTATATAAATAATCACTCTGTGTTACAGCAGAGGTTTACACACAGGACAAAAGAATTGCCAACATACATGCTGTAGTGTCTAAAGCACCACTGATGTGCATAAGTCTTTACGGCAGGTACACAGTTTAGTATTCAAGTACAACACAGAAGACCTTTCAAAATCCAGGAAGAAGTGTATTGCACCGGGCTACACCAGAACCATAGGAAATTTACCTTGGCCTCTAAATGTTTTTTAAGGTTCATCTTTTCAGAAAGACTGGCTCCAGAACTGACCACTTGCCTGCTTAGACTAGGACAGTGCCAGGAAATAGGCAGGATAGGGCAGCAAACCATCTGGAGATAACTCGCATTTCAGTGCTATCACAACTCAGTGGCAAAAAGAGCATGTGAATGAAGCAGCAGAGCTCCAGGGCTGGAAGTACTGCCCATGTGCCCCCCACTTACAAGCATGTCCCTGGCAGAAAGTTGGGACATTCCCCAGCAGGTCTGATTTCCTGAAGATAACGGCAGAACCCAGATTAACAAATTTGCCATCAACTCAGGACAATGCTGGGTGGGTGAACCAGGCTCTGCACATTGCCCTGCAGTTATGAAAGTTAAACTACTGTGCCTTGGGCTCTCTCCTTATAAAATGGGACTATAAATTACCCACTTCTCTGCCATACTACAATAATGCATCCATTAAGGCAAACAATGCTTGAGAATGTGTAAAGTAATACTTTGAAACTGGAGATCAGAGCTATATTCATCAGATTTCCCACTCAGAGAAAGAGGCTTAATGAAATGTTCCTGCCAAATTTGATAAGAAAGTGGGTGATAATGTCAGATTTGTTTCTCGTAAGTAAATGGGGTTCCACAAGGCAAATGTACTTTGGCTCTCCCCTCCCCTGTCTAATCCCGTGAAAGACAAAAACTTCCATGGTAGATAATTAAATGAAAGCCTGCGGACCACAACACTACAATGAGGGCACTATGATGGCATAAATGATTTTCTTTGACGCTTGCTTGTCGTTCAACATCACAGAGAGCCAACAGGAAGAGACTGTAGGGAAGAGACTCAATTGTTTTATTGGAGCCATTATGTTTCTACTTAATAATGATCATAGATCAAGGAAATGATTATTTGATGAAATGTGCAGCTGTACGGCTGCACAGACTCTGAGCGCTCCACACAGCTCCCTACAATCGAGCTCTTATCTCGCTCCTCTTGCCTCACTCTGAGCAGGCCCAGAGCTCGTGGGATGGCGGCCTGTCAGGGAACGCCTCCGAGGCCCCGACCTATTGACCAGCTCATCTTTATCTCCAAGGGCAGAGTCCAAATGTGCCACAACTTCCCTCTTTCCCAAAATGGAGAGAACGATGAAAAACGAGTGTAATACTTTTGTAACTTCAAAGTTATCAGAAGAGGCTTCCATTAAGATTAAAGCAGGAGCTGAACACAGGCTGGATTATTAAATACAGCTCTGAACACGGAGGCTATGACAGGATGATAACAGCGGGAAACCGAAGCTAATGGTCATTACTCAACCCTTATCTAAGCCCAAGCTTTTAGAAAAGCAAGGAGTTTCCATCACTGATTGCACAGGGCATGGACCTTGTTCTTGCACAACTGCTTATGTGTATGCCTCAATCACACATATGGATGTTGGGACTGGCAACTGGGTGTCACAGCAGGCAGGGGAGAAGGAAGGCTTTTGCCTGAAAGTGACTGGCACAGGGGACGGAAACCTAAAACTGGAGCTATGGTAGCACCTCATGTTTGAGTCAGTGGCTTCCAAGCAAGTCTCATGAGTTGGAAAAACACATCAAGAACTGCAGACAACAGTGACGCTGTTCTGCGTTGACCACCCAGGAAAACAAAACTGGACATCCTTATTCCTACAGCTATGAAAAGCCCCTCTGAGAAGCGATTGGGAAAGCCTCTCAAAGTTCCAGTTCAGAACCAGCTAAAAAACATTTCTTGATGTATTTTAAATAAGCTTAAATTCTGACATCTTTCAGAGAATGCTGGATCCATAAATGTAGATTCAAGGTCAAAGTATTTTAGATTAATGAAATTTAATAAAAGTGAACAACTCTGCCAGACCACTGTGCATACCTCTTGATGACATTACAAGGAATAGATTGCTTGGAATGTTTTACAGTCTTCATCTGAGAGCCCTTTTGGGTAAGCTGTCTGGAAAACGTTGATAGAAGCCTGCCATGAACTTGCCATGGTAGCTACAACTCCACAGAGCACAGACAATCCCAAGAAGAAAATGCATTAGGTGGTCTATTTTCTCTTGTGTAGAAAACAGTAGCATTCATTCACGGATGAGACTAACAGGGCCTTAAAACTGCTTTTGTGTGAATTTTAAAGGAGGAAGAGGCTTCAGGCAGTACAGCACAGGCAGAAGGAATCTCCCCAGCACAGTCTGCTCCAGCAACCACCAGCTTCAGGAAGTCCTTACAGCAAACAGCCCGTGACCGTGTTCAGTCAGTATGTTACAGAACGTGCACAAAATCTCTTATGACTTCTTGTGATCTAGCTTATTCCTCTGTTCAGCAGCATTTCTGCTTACCCTGGCTGTTCTCTGAGCAGAGCACAGGGCAAAGCCTCAGCCCCACAGGAACCAACACGAGGGCTGCCATCAGACACTCAGGGTCAGAATTCCACCCATGCATGCAGAGTTCAACACATGGGTTACTCTCAGTCCATCAGACACATTAAATACGGTCATGAACTAGCCCTGCTCTTATCCTTGGACAGTTTGGAATTAGTCAGCCCTCAGGGCGAGCAGAGAAGCTCATATGTTGTCCTCTTTTAAAAAGGGCACAGCACACACACAGGTGACTGGAAAGACACTGGGAAGGTTTGCATCAAATTACTGCAGAAGGTATCGATATCAATTTGGAGAAACTTGCAAAGTCTGTCACTGATTCGCAAACTTCTCAGAAGCAAAATCCCTCACCAAACTGTGGCATCACATTGGAGAGCAGTACACGTCCATCCAAAAGAGTTTCTCAGCAACAAGAACAAGAGAAAAAAGCACATTTGTGCAAGGAGTATTGCTGTGGCTTGGTCCCCCGTGCCGCCTCCATAATCACTGCTGCCAACACAGGCAGCAGCCACTTAATTCTGGAGATATCTATCAAGAAATCCATCTCTCTTGCTAGACGCCTGTTGCTAGTTTTTATTAAAACACAAACTTCCACATCAAGGATTTAATGCCATGAAAATAAAGCATCATTAGAAAGAGATTTGCTGAGGACAGCAAATTCCACACTTGTGTTTTCCAAGGACTATTATTTACATTTATTCCTTGGAGTACAAATAATTTCCTTAAGGTAAACTGGCATGGTCTGATCAACACCCACGCTCACACTGAAGTTGTGCCCACTGTTACTGTCCATACGTTTTCCACATTTCTTTTCAAATGGATAGTTCAGTGTGTTTCTGAAGTCATTCTATGAACAGCCCTATGAATAGCTTAGTAAGTCTAACAATTTTAACTTGAGCAGAATCAACTGCTTTCTTCCCAGACTACATCCACTAATGGCTTAAGGAAGGCAGGCAATGTGAGTCATCCACCTCAAACACTCTCCCCCCTAAAAAAACACAAGAAAATACAGCATGAGCTAATAAAAAGGCCTCTTTATAATGAAAAGGGAATTCCTGAAATGGCTGAAGAATTCAGGGCCACAGCTGTTTGCTGCTTTGGTGCGCTCCCTGCCCATCCCAGCAGCCACACAAGCACAGGCTGGGCTGTGTCTGAAGGAAGGCTCCATTCAGGACTGCTCACTGCACCCAAGAACGTGTTCACTGCATGTTCCAGATGGTCAAAAGATGATGGCTGAAATCTATTTAGATAACCAGAGACACTGACCTCAGTACCTTCATGAATCTGACTCTAAATGAGCATTTAATGTCAGCCCGATGTGTGAAGAAGGCAGTAATTCAAGATCCCTATGTTCTGAAATACAGCTCTTTATTTTGTCTAACGCTATGAACTGCAATGTAATCTGATTAGACTCCAGCAACATTCAATGAGGGAAAGGGATAATACACTTACAGCAAATGTGTTGGAACACCAAGTGCAATCCCACTGCACGCCTAGCACTGCGCTCGGCTCTCAACCTGCAGCTTCCAGAGGGACTGTGGGAAGCCTGCAAATACTTCTACTCTTTGTAGAACAGCAGTGCAGCATTTGCCAGCCCAACAAACACCTCTGACTCCAAAATCCTTCTCTCAGGTCTCTCCCCACCTGCGCTGCTGATCAAAGTCCAGCAAGGATTTCAGCTGCACCCAAGCAGCTGCTGCCTCCAAAACACAAAATCAAGCACAATTAGGACAAGCAGGTGCAAAAAGCAGAAGAATTATTTTTAAATCCAAGTCAGCAGATCTAACTGAAACCCCAAAGCAAGCAGATCTGCAGAATAAGGCGGTGCTATTTTTACATGCTGCCACTTCTTCCAGCAGAGCAAGCCTTGGTGAATGGAGGGGAAGATTGTGGAGGGATACAGGGAGGCAAAAATCATTTCAAGCTATCTTAAGACATTATCAGCTCTGGAAGTCTAGAGTAAGTCTGTAATGCCTCAGCGATACAAAGCCGACAGAGGACTTGCTGCACACCCCAACCAACACAGGAGACCGTGCCCCGACTCCGAGCTGCTTTCTCACCCACCAGGGCCAGTTCTGAGCAGCATCCAGTGTTAGCTGGCAGGTAAGGGGCTGGCCTTCTGAAGGCACTAAACCTCCTTCTGGTGCTTTCTCATGGAGTCTGCCCTGTGTGCTCCAAAGGCAATTTTACAACAATATCAAATACAGGCAGAAATACTCCTGACTCAACTCCATTGCTCATCATTTATTTAGTGCATCTCCACATTCGTTTCAGCACGGCTTAGTAGAAGAGGAGATTACAAACCTACCATCTTTCCAGACTTTTCCTCTAAAGCACAGGAGACAAAACAGCAAGACCAGGAGGAGCTGCCTACCACTGTAACCAAATTGCAGATAAAGGGATGACAAGAGCCCAGGACATGGGTGCTTGCCATTACCCAGATTGCCCCAAGCCTCATTTTGCCCAGTACCACATTTAAAGTCAGTTGTTGCACTGTCCATCATGGCAATCCTCACGCACAGTTTTATCCTCACTGTCATATCCTTCTATTTTTTTGCAGCATCACTCCTATTTTCAACGTTAGCTACCTCAGCCTTATTCATTATGAGAAGTTCAGGTTGAATAGTAAGAAAAAATTCTCAGAAAGAGAGGTGATGCATTGGCACAGGCTGCCCAGGGAGGTGGAGTCACTATCCCTGGAGATGTTCAAGAACCATGGAGATGTGGTACTGAAGGATGTGGTCTGGTGGGCATGGTGATGTGCTGACAGTTGGACATGATCTTAGTGGTCTTTTCCAGCCTTAGTGATTCCATTTTCACAAAAGCCAGGGAGAGCAACACTGCATGGCTCTGATGCCAGCTGGCTGCTTGAGCCTGCAATACAAGGAAATGTCATACATAACACTTAACTTGCTTAAAAAAACAAGTGTAACATCCCACCTGTCACAGACAGTGAAACAGAGTCATCTCAAGACAGAGAAGAGTAGAACTCTGCACTTCTAGCCCTAAACTCATCAAACGCACGCTCAGAAAGATAGTGAAGTCTGAGTTCACAGTATGGAATTCAAAGAATGTATTGGCACTTTCTCCTTTACATGGCAACAGTGGTGCCAGCCCTACAATGCTGCCATGCTGAGGCAGGTTGGGTGAGACCACTCACACACACAGTGCCACACTCCTTGCATCTTCCTTGCATCTCTGGCTGCAGTGAGCACACAGATCTGTGCGCTCTGCAGGCAAACTGCTGCTTATCCCCCAAATCCCTCCAAACAATCCAAGCTGTCACGCTGAACATCAAGAGTACCTGCTTAAACCATGAAGAGTACAGCAGGAGAAAAGCTTCCTGTATTCTTTGATGCACAAAAAGAAACAAGCACATCTTGGAGAAAAGATCAAATGAAACTGCAGAATTGCACAGCGTTACAAGCATGGCACTCCGGTGTGCAGCAAGACACTTGGCAGTGCTGACTGGCATGCAGATCTCGAGCTTGTGCTGATCTCTGTCTGTGAGGACAGAGCAACTGCATTTTTTCTCCTAAAGAGGCTCCGCTGGGCTGTAGCAAAGATGTCCCCGACCCCAGGACAGCAGATGTATGTTATTCTGCTGTGCTTTCCTGCTGCAGTGCACACATATGCAATGTCTGCCAGGTCTGGAATATGCACAAGAAGGACAAATTTGGAAATATCACCCTCTTTAAAAGCAACTGCAAGAAGCTTTGGGAAATCAAGGTTTGAGGGAATGGAATAGGCAACATACAACGAGACACTGTAGGAAAGTCCACGGCCCTCTGCTGTCCTCCACCAAATACCAGATCCTTGCAGTATCTCATGCAGAAAAGAACCAACACAAAACACTGAAACATAAAAGATCTGGGAAAGAGCTCAGGAGGTTCACTCAGCGTGGAGCAGTTTTGATGGGGCTCCTGGGGACTTACTCAGCCCCTGGGGGCTCTGAGCATTGCTGGGTGGTGATACCTGGGCTCCTTTTTCAGCTGCTGAATAGACTATTGCCCAGTGTTTTCATTACCGAAGTTCGGAGTTCATTGCTTCAGCTTCTCAGAAAGAGTGGTTGTGCATTGGAATGAGCTGCCTGGGGAAGCAGAGGAATCACCGTCACAGGAGGTGTTCAGGAAATGTGGAGATGTGGCACTGAGGGATGGATGTAGTTTAGTGGGCATGGTGGGGATGGGTTGATGGACTAGAGGATCTCGGTGGCCTTTTCCAACCTCAGTAATTCTATTCCAAAACCATGCTTTCTAAGCACCTGTTCGGAAGCAATGCTCCCCAGACGCTGCTCCATTCATGTAACACCGTAAATTCAAGTGGAAAGTGTTTTATCCAAGTAAAAGCTTTAAAGCCAAAGGAATTCAAACATCCACATAAAGCAGTACATATAAAGTACATAAAACAGCACGATCACAGCCCAATTTGGAAAAAAAGACGTTGGTGGAATTATTAAAATAACACAAAACCACTTACAGCTCACCTGCAAAACGCAGCCAGCCCATCTGCTAACTTGTTCTAATGCACCTATGCACAGTTATGGTTCTTTGCATTTCCTTGAGTGTCTCAAAAAATGAATTCACAGTGCTTTAAGGTGAGGCCAATTTTACCCTGAGAGTACAGAAGCATGCATCTGGTCATTTGCCACCTCTGGTAATACAAGAAATCCATCTTAGCCCCCTGCTTCTCACAAGCTCTGCTGCTCCCTTGTTCCTCTGAGCAGACCTCATCAACTCTCACCTGCAACACACAGTCAGCCGTGATCTATTGGTATTAATGAATCTATTAAAGACAAAAGGAAGTGTCAAGGCTGGATGAAGGATCTCTGACCCAGGTTTTAAGCACCCGATGCACAGGACTAGCATATAAATTACAAGTTTAGAGAAAAATGCTCAGAAAAGATCACCTTCTATGCAGAATTTATTAAATGCTGCCTCCGGAGACCAGCCTGATTTAGCACCACGTAACCTATATTCCCACAATTTGCAGTGATACTGTTACACAGGTTTGTCTTCCTTCCATTCTGCTCTGCCATGCCAAGCAGAAGACACCAGTTCACCCAGCTCTTCTCCTTCTCCCAGCAAGAGGCACAAGTTGCTCACAACAGTAAACATGCACACAAATCTGCACACAGTTACTGGGAGAAAAGAAAAAAAAATCCTTGCAATATCCAACCAAGAGCCAACTTGCCATGTGCTCTCAAGAGTAGCTTGAAAGGAAATGCCATTCCTGTCCTTGGAACCTGTCCTCCTCCTGGTCATGGCAGAGCCAAAGATTTGTAGATTCAAAGCTACAGTTCTAAACTGCACACACACTTTTCATACTATGACCAGACCATGCACAGATTGATACAAGCACAAACACCCACCAACCAACTTAACCATGCTAAACAGCCAACGCTTGAAATGGGAACAAACTTCAGTATTGCAGCAGGTCAAATGTGAATATGAGCCTTAATTACATGATATGTGCAAGACTTTCAATCTTTCTCTTACTTTAATGTGCTCATTTTTAATGTGGTCAGCTTCCAAAGCTATGCTCCGGCAAGCACAACATGTTATCCTCCTTAACACACCTCCCATGCAACAGCAGCTTCTGATTTATTTCCTCGCATCCCACACTCTCATCAGAGTCCACTCCTATTTCAAGCATCAATACCCAATGCTTCCAGCATCTGCAGGTTGCCAAGACAGTTGATGTGTGGAAAAATGGTTCAGAACACTTGTGTTGAGTAGTATGGATAGTCAATGCATAGCTAGATTTTCCATCTACCTATGCATAAGGCAGCACTGGCTGCTAATTAAAGCAGACAGGTTCTAATGGTATAAAAGCTCTAATCAAAATATAAGTCTAAACATATGTATGCACAAAAAGGAGAATTAAAAAAGCTCCACATCAAAACCTTGCGATGACATCAACACCTGCAGCTTTTTACACCGCCGTAAGAACAGCGAGCAGCCGACAAAGCCAACGCCGTGCAGCCAGCGGAAGAAACACGACGGGCAGCGCACAGCCCGCAGAGCTGCTGCTCCAGGCACTGGAGCCGCCGTCCCCAGGCTCCCCCCAGCACTCTGCTGCCGGAGCAGCCGCCCGTGACGTCGCTCACAATGACTGCAATGCAGCACTCGCGCCATCATCGCCCAATTTGTCTTCTGAGGCAGCAGCGCTGTCACTCATTCCCAGCGAACTCAAGGGCATGCCTTTAGCAAAACTAACTGCCACGTTTCGTGTGCCCAGCTGCAATCTGTTATAGATACAGCTGCCGGCAAGAGGCATTAGCCTAGGTTTCGTAACAGATTGTTTAAAGTAGGTAAAATAAATGATTCAATTAAAAAGATAGCCCCCAAAGAACTGGTTTTTGGTACAGAAGTAAGGACAGTGTAATTGGGTCTTGATGTAAGCAATGTATCTATAGTTAAGAAAAAATATCTGTCCAAAGAAAGCATTAGTCTCATTAATCTCATCACCTCCAAAAGAATTCAAAGGCTGTGAAAGGCAGGGCTGCAAGACAGGCACTAACAGAGCCACAGCCAGGTTCCTCAGTGGACAGCACTGGACAAATCAGTGATACGTATGGAATAGATTTTGTGCCATGCACCATTCTACAATCCACATGTAGTAAAATCCTACACAGAGGAAATGGGAAGCGCTCGTAACACTTCACAGAGAGATGAATTGTAAGATGTTAATAAAAACAGATTGCCGAAGGAGTGCCATTCACCTGCTAACTGGATTTGATAAAATGTAGTGGAGTTAGAGGAAAACCTAGGCATGAAATAATGAAGAAATGTACTGCTCTCCAGAGACATGGCAAACTACCTGCTATGAAAACAAAATTAAACCTAACGCTGTTTTAAAGCATTCAAGAAGGTGACTGAAACAAGTACAAATCAGCACCAGCAAATCCCCATCAAAGGCCTCTTCCTTACTACAGGCAGCTCCTGCAAGTAATGTCAGCTGCAGTGGGTAGGAGGACAGCAAGGATCCCCACGGATATTTTCTCAACTAAGGGCCAAACATGAAAAGACTGCTTTAAACTTTATGTGTGGTGCATGAGGCAGTGTGATACAACTTCCTCTGAAGTTTGACTGCTTTTTTTTTTTTTTTTTGCAAAAGGAAGAAAAGGTAATGCCAAAAGACATGAGTTGCTGAAAGCAAAAGGATCACTTTCGCAAAACGCGTCTTTCAAGGAGATCCTATCTTCCATCAGCCTGCCAGGGAGCCCTGCTATGGGTGGACATGTACCTTCCCATCTTGCTGCCACGTGCAGCTCCACACCAAAAATCAAAGTGCTGTGCAATTTGCTCATTTTAATGTATATCGCCTGTATGTATACCACCATGTGTTACTGAGGTCAAAGATCAACCCAAAATCCACGCAAGGAATCCTGGGTGAGGTGCCCTGCTTTCTGTAGCCAGCAGTGCACAAGCTATTGGAATGCTCAGGACTCACTAAGCACATACCTGTATTTACTATAAGCACAGCTGGGGACAGCTCTACACACAGTGCAAAGCCAGGTACAAGAGTGGGGCTCAGGAGGTTGCTATCCACCCTATTCTTTCCATCCATCCTAATAAGACTATGAACTACTACATAAGACAATACTGAACCAACAAGTGGGTTATAAAGAGGAAAATCCCACAACATGGCCTGTCAGATCATGGTCCAACCTCTGTAGATCACAAAATGGCCACTGCAGCCCAGACCTCTCCTCCAAATAAAGCTTTGCTGTTTGACCTGCTTGTTGGCCAACTGGTTAGATGTCAGCAGCTGTAAGGAAATATGCTGTTTCTGTGCTGTGCTCCCCTCAGCCATCATTGCTGACCCTTTCCAAAAGCAAGGAAATGGTCCAACTCAAAACACATCACCCGGTCATCAGTGTAGTACAGCCAACACTTCCAAAAGGAAGAAACTTCCAGGCCTATGCTGCACGCAGGCTTCAACTCAGTCTCTAAAATAGGCAAACTCATTTACAGCAGGATGTGTTTCCTGCTATAAAGCATTCACGTGTAGAAAATATTACAAACTTCCTTCCAGATCTATATTTAAATTGGAGCGATAATTCACTGCTGATATCAAGTTATATGACTATTGATTTCTTAAGTGAGCTAGGTGTTTTGATGCTTTAGCATTATTTTTTGTTACTGTATCCAAATTTTTCTTCTAGCACCATCAGAAGTCTCCTCCAGGAAAGCTGCACAGATGGCCAGCACCTGTACTACGATGAATCCGATGCAGTATAAGCAGCAGGAACCACCAAGAAGCGCTATTTAAATGGAGTCCTGCATTTTGGTAAGAGAAGTGCATCCTCTTTGTCACCCTGAATGGCTCTTGTACAGCAGGGAGCACAGGAGGACACGCCAGGCAAAGAGCCAAGCTGTCTCTCCATGAAACCTTCAATGAGCACTGGGACAGAAGGACAGTCTCATCCAAGTGACACAGTTCCCCCACTTACCCTCACAGATGTTACCTCTAGAAAAAGTCAGTCTGCTTTTGTCAGCCAGCAGCACCAGGACAGCCCTAAGTTTTACTCCTGGAATTCTCCACGATAAACACAAGTATTTGTGATTCAGATTTGATTTTCCACAGAAGAGGGGTATCAAACTAGTGGTGTTTATGAGGAAAACTGTGCAAAGCCGAGGCAACGCTTTTCAGCATGGCCTCTCCCATAAAGGACTGCTTCGTGCTCCACAGGGTGAGAAAGAAGGAAAAGTGTGCTGAACTTCATCTTCAGACTCCTCATGATCTTCAAAGAACATCTTTCCCAATTTCCCCCAGTACCTTCAGACATAACACTATTACAATTTCTATGACTGTGACCTTTAAATGTTTAACTAGCAATCTATTCTTTGCAGTCAAGATAAAGCAGCAGGTGATTAGCTACACTATGAGTCACTATGCCCCTGTAGTGCAATAATTCAATTAGACACTTTAACAGCCTTCAATTTTGTTCAAGATCTGCTTACTAGTACCATAGTCCCCTAGCTGCGATTTTGTTTTGCCTCACAAGCTAAGCAGGGTCAGTTCAGGTCAGCACTGGATTGAAGGAGAGGGCTCACAGCAAATCCCAGAAATAGGGCCAGTGTCAGCAGCGTGAACAAGAGCTCTGGGAGAAGGCCTGGTGTTAGTATGTAGGTGCAGCTTGCGAACATTGAGTGAGCTACAGCTGAGTCCCCAACCCCTGCTGCTCACTGATCTCAAAACACACACACGCCCACAGAAGCTGTGAATGCCCCATCCCTGGAAGGGATGCCCGTGTTCAAGGCATGCTTGGGTGGAGCTTTGGGCAAACTTATCTAGTGGAAGGTGTTCCTGTCCTTAGCAGGGGCTGAAACTAGATGGTCTTAAGGTTCTTTCTGTCTTTCACCTGCTCAAGCTATCCTCCTGCTAAATCGGCTTCAATGTGGTGGTCTGGGAACACCTATCCAGCTTCAGCCTCTGCCCAACCACCCCCAGAGGATCTTCCAGTATCAGGATGCAGTTGGAACACTTGTTTAAAGTTTCTCGTGTAACAAGCAATGTACAACATCACGTGAATTTCAGAAGTTGTTCAGTAAAGTACCTTCAAATGTAACCTAATTTTTTGACAGCCAAGCCTCTTCCACTATCTCCAGAGTAATTCCTTCTGCCCCCTCAACAGCTTGATAAGCAGTTCTGAAGAGGAAGAACAGATCTCCTTCCTCCCCATAGCTGAGTCAGCAATGACAACAGCAAACTCCCAGAGCATTCACGTAGCCTTGATGATCTCTGGACCTCGGAAATTCTTTCGCTTTTCTTCTGTAAGAGTTCTCCAAGCTCAAGTGTAGGCACCGTGTATTCAAATCGCACCTGAGCTCATGGAAACAACCCCTGATTTCTGCTCACATCATAAAGAGTTATGAAAATGCAGAAATAAATCAGCAGGAAAAGTAAACGCTCTTCTCTCCTTTAACCCAACAGACAGACACACTCACCAAGATTCAAATCTCCTGTTCAAAACTCATGTTGCTGGGCACACAGATTAAGCTTTAAAATTTACTTTTGCAAGTTTTAGCTTAAAACTTTGGTCACTGTCTATTGCTCACTTCATAAGCTTCAGGAATCTGTTACTGCCTACAAGCTAACAGACAAAGGTTTTAGCTCAGAAACTATCTGCTCATGGCTTTAGATGTAGAGATCCTGGGTTCCACCTTCACTGCCATGGAGCTGTCCATACAGGCTCCTAACAATTAAGAAAATAACAAATGATTGGCTTTCATAGGAAACAGTGAGCAATATTGCTTCTGTGGCCGGTAGTTGAATCAAAATCTTCTTAAATCAACTCTTCTGCACTGTGGCTGTATTTATAAGACCACCTTCAGCACGGTATGGTTTTTTTAATCCAAGATTAGACTAAACAAGAGTCTTATCAACACATCAGTCAGGGATTTTCCAGGAAAATGTTTGTATCATGAACTCCAGCACGTATGCACATCACTTCATTAATATAAGCACTTTCATCTCAGTAAAAATTGCATTTTCACGAGGTGTTGCATTGCTATTCATGTAAGTGTTAAAGCAGGACTACTGCTCATGGTGCTGACATCACTGGGACACAGCTTATATCATTAATATAAGCACTTTCACCCCAGTAAAAAGAAAGTGAATAAAGACAACAAAAATTCATCTTACCAGCACGAAGATAAGCTGGCAAAAAAGAACAGCTGGTAAAGAGTAAAGCCATGGATCAGCCTTGTGACTAGAAAGCAAGGTAGATACAATCTTTGTGGCTTCCACTTAAGTCCAAAACCTTGTATTTCTTTGTAAGAAGGCCTTACACAGAGCCTCTTATCTGCCATTACAATCTTGTACACACAATAGCAGTGATGGCCCAGCCTATGGGCACAGTGGTTTCCTTCTGTTTTCAATTCTTCCAAAATGCCTTTCAGTGCTCAAATCTCTCAGCGCTCCCACAAGAAACGCCTGGTGACTCACAACAAGCAATCTCAATGCCCAATTGCTTGTGACCTGTACAGAGCTGGGCAGTGCTTTGCCCACCTATAAGCCTTCCTCCCAACTGACACCATGGGCTTTTTAAAACCTGAACGGGTGATTTTTGCTGTCTTCTACCCAAACGAGGTACACCAGAGCTGTCACAAGCAGTGCTTTAGGGAGAAATCAGAATAAAGCATGTGTTGAGCAGCTATAACAGAAGAGGCTGGGGAACTTCCCATTTTTAAACAGCACATCTCACTTGATGGGGCTCAGGACACAGCAGTTCATGGCAGAAACCTCCTACCTCTGGTTTCAGGTGGTTAAAAACCACTGCCAGCATAAGAAAAAGACACAGGCTGTGCTCTTGTAAGCTCAATACATGGGAGACGGTTTTGTCCTTCAAGGAGCATGAGTGACTGATGCTTGGTCAATTACTTCTCTATTAACATGCACCCAGGGAGTTGGTAATGAGAACATTTTTTTTTCCTCCTGATTCGATAGAAAAGACATTGAAACATGTTTTAATCTACAACTCAGACTGATAAAACCAGCTGCCCAACAGACAGTATATTTCACGAAGGCTTAATTCTCCTTGGAGCACTCAAGAGCAGCTTTGCTGCCTGCCGGATAAGGCATGTTTACAGCAGATCCTCCAAGCTGCTCAGCCTCCTGGATGAATTTAGAAATCAGACCAGAGGGTAGATTTGCAGAGCAGCAATTAGCACAGGAGACAGCAGAGGAGCAATGGACGAGAATAATTTAGTCTGTGTCAACGTAAGGTCAGGGGCCAGGGGGTTGTTCAAATTTCTGGGCAGCTGGTGGGGCGAAAGGCAGGAAGGATGAAACAAAGAAACTGTACTCTGAAAACCCAACTGCTCCCTACCCACCAGCCTGAGCAGCCTTAATCAGTTTTGCAAGCTATCTTCCTATCCATTTCAGGGCGTTTTTGTTTTTAAAGTCAGGTAAGGTGCACCCTGGCCAGATGACACCGCAGGTTGCCACCACAGTTACAGTACCAGCCGTGATCTATTGGCAGAGTGTTTCCCCAGTCTGCCTTCTTGCTAATGAGTCAGCAGCACATTAAGTGACAAACCACCAGCTTGATGGGGCTCGTCACCATGCAACATATCACCCCATAGCAAAGCAGATGGAAGAGCTGTCCTCCTAGCAGCTGGGTGCAACATTTCCAAAAGCCCTTCCAGAAGATCCCGATGTGAGTACCTCCAGCCAGCACATCACCATTTCCAGCTCAAATAGACTGCAGCTGCACTGAAACAATCTTGCTCCATCCTCCAAAACAGAGAAATCATTATCGACACAGCGACATTGTGATTTTAAGCAGACTTGCTTAAAAATGAAGCTGATGCCAAGGGAAGGCCAGGAGCCACCAGGCAGTGCAGCTCCTTTTCAGGTTCTCCAGATCTCAACCAGATCCAAAGCACCAACCTCAGATATTCCCCACCAGGTGCAAAGAGGACAGGGAATTCATCCAATGAATTTCTGTAGGGCTGGTTTATTTCTGCTTCTCTCCATCCTCAGGAACAAAGTATCTTCATTTTTCAGGTTAGTAAGGACCACTTATTATCATTTAGGCTATAGACAGAAAGTGGTATCAATACTGTCAAGCCAACACATACTCCTCTAACTACCTGTAACACATTCCTATTTCAGGAATTAAGATTTGTGAATGCAACCCAGTGTATACACAACAACTGCATACTCAAGAGCATAAAAACTAACAAAAAGGTTCATTTGCCGTATATAAACATACAGTTCAAGTTCTTTTCCTTAGGCTCGACTACACAGAACAAAACACATGCAGATCCCTAACAGGGGCTAAATAAGGTATGGACAGATATGTAAGATATGGGCAGGTCTTCTTGTCATGAGTACTCACCGACTTTCTGAAAATGGCAAATGTATGTTAGCTCAGGAAGTAAAAAGTGGTTCAAGAAGAGTCATGTAAGATAACAATCCAAGCAAAACTCCAACTCAGGAGAGAGTCCCTTACTGATTCTATTTAACAGAGGCATAGCAACTCAAAAAACAAAAATAAAAAAGAGTTAAGAATAAATTCCAGTGGCTACAGTAAGTGTGTGAACTAAGTATGAGGCGGATGTAAGAAGACTTATTAGGTCTCACAGGGTAACATCATGAATCATAACAATACCCTATTTGCTGTCCACAGATGCCTTTAAGCAGATGGCAATAGTTCATTCAGTGCTATGACTTCTCAAGCAGAGTTCCACCTGCAGAGTTCTACTTCTAGATATTCCCAGTTCATGTTCATCCTAAAACTGGCTACACTGGGTGGAAACAAGGGAGGAGTCCCAAGGTAAGCACTTGAGGCAACAAGCAATACATCAAGCTTAGCCTCACTATGCTGTTTCCACACAAAATGACCGTGCTTCTGATACAACCTGTCTCCTCTGCATGGTAGGCTCAATGTCTCTCCTGTCTCTCATGAGGCTCTAAGAGATACTGCAGTAAATTTTCATAACTTACAGCGTGGAACACATATGAGCTCCCTGCAAGCTTGCATTTTGAAGTTGCCTTTTAGAAACTACTGGTGAGTGACCTTCTGGCAAACCCCACACCACTGCACCATGTCTTTTTGTACAGTACAAACTTGCTGTGCTTCATGAGTCTTTGTCTTGTTCCCGTATGGAAGCAACAGCACCACATCATTTGACCTGTAGGAGTGTCCTTAGCTTCAGTTCACAAGCAGACGCTTCCATTTAATGCAAACTTAGGTGCTGGCCTCCCTGCTGGGAACATCTCTCCAGAAGGAAGAAGATAACAACCAAATTTATTTCCACAATTCTTCAGTAAGCTACAGATGGAGCAACGTTCAGTCACTACCAGCATGTTTCCATCTAAACAGAAAAGCACAACTACGGAGCACTGAAGCCATAATTCATCTCCTAAACCATTAATTTTGTGATAAATCAATGGCTAGGCAGACTAGGGTTTAATGCGCACAGAGCAAAACAAAAGATACCAAAGCCATAATTGTCTTCTCCATCCAAATACATGTATTTGCTGGACCTGTACTCCAATCATGGGAGTTCATCGAGGCTCATTAGGAAAAAAAAAGCAGAAGGAAACATTAGTTCTGAGGTCTACATATTGTTTCCATAATGTAAAGGGCCCCTCCACAGCTGGTTCAGACACAATCTATGGCACGTGAGGAGTATCCTGGCTAATGTCCAGTTCCTCCAAGGGTCTTGGAGAGACCTCTTCAGCTGGAAACCTCCAGATGCTGAACAGCGAGACATGGCAGAGTGTGAGGGGCTGGAGGAAAGCTGGTTAGCCCCAGCACTAACCAGAGAGGGATTATTGATTATCCTCTCCTAATCCCATGATTGAATGCCCAGGGCAAAGAAAAAAAAAAAAAAAAGAAGATGATTCCTATTATATACAGATAGATAGCTATTTAAAATCATTAACAGAGATTTATATCTCTGAGCTAGTCTTCCATTCTCTGGGGAAACCAGACAGCTGCATAATAAGAGACTGAAAGCTGCAATAAAACGAAGAAATGAGCTGCAATAAATCATTAAGCTAAAGCTCATATCGTTTATCTGTAATGCTGTGTCCCCACAATCTACAAAAGCAGATGTGTAACTTTTTGTTTTTCTTTTATCAACAATTAAACTGTCATGTAGCTATTAAGGAAGATTAAAATTTCTTTTCACAAGCACCAAGCATGGGGGGCTGCAGTTTCTTTTAATGAAAGGGATACCTGCCTGCCAGTCTGTGTCATGTAACAGGAACTGGAGGTAAAATATATGGAAACAAACCCTTGAAGAAGCTGCTTTCTGTTTGTTGCAGGAGAGGCCAGGCAGCAAGCCTGTAGCGAGGCAGACCCACGTCAAGAGCAGAAGTGGGTTTTGTGACCAGCCCTGCTGCAGCCACCAGCACAAAGGCTGGAGAAGTCAGACAGCCTTACGGGCTTTTCAGAGATCCAAGTGTGTTTTCTGAATCTTGTTTCCTTTTTTAGAAGAAGAATAGAGCAGGAAATTTCTCTGCTCCCTCAGGCTTGACATCCAAAAATTAGCATTTGTTTCTTTTGCAGAACAGAATTAGCTCCATCCAATTTAGACTCAATCTGTTAATCTACAAAGAAAGGCAAATAAATACTGAAATTATGACTAAGGGGGATTTCAGGAGGCCTACACCTTACTGTGTTTGTTTTTTGGTATTAATAATGGAAGCTTACATTATTTCACTGTATTTCCTGCTGGCACAAATACAAAATTCAAAGCTGCCATGCTTCTTTTGTCCGCAGCTGATGATGTAAAGTGTAACCACACGTTTAGTTCAGCCTGGGAGGACTGCTCCTTGCAAGCTGATTTGAAGCATGATTTCCAAAACCCTGACCATATGAATCCGTGAGCAAATCTCTACTGTTGTATGCAAGCCCTCCAATTATTGCCCTGCTCAAGTCCTTGAAGTACACCAAATTAACAAGCTCGAGCCCACATGACTAAGGTTCACAGAAGTTCAACCCCAGCTTATATAAGAGACAGAATGGGTGTGTTTGCCTTTAAAAATAAAAAAAGATAAATAACAGGGTCAGCAAACATGCTGCACAGTATTTAACAGGAAAAAGCTGGGATCGTAACAGGATTTGCAGCCTAGAACTGCTCCTGAAGGCAACAAACATGACATGATCATTCTGACAGCTGTGACAAATTAGGTTTCATTTGCCTGAGAGCTAGCCATGTTCATTTAACTGCAATTACTGGCACATCATGATCCCCACTCCAGAGAATGCACCCAGTCATCTGGCCAGACAGCGAAACAAAGCATCTTCTGCAGATCAACATGCTGAAATGGTTCTTCTGTAACAACATCGTCTTCAAAAACAACCATTTGTTAATGGATGCCAACAGCCTCTTCAGGTGTCTACAGTGGACTCTCTGCGCTCTTTCAATCAGTGGAGCAGCAAAATCTTACTGAGATGCTTCAAGCCATGCACTCTCCTTGTGTGCCTGGTTGCAGAATGAAGTTATTGTAGGAAAGTGTGTGCTACTTTAACATGTTTACTCTATTTGGCTTAATCCAAGAGATTTGAAAATAGTTGGTTTCATCTAGCTTGAAATATTATTTTAATATTAAACGCATGTTTTAACCTTCTTGAGTACTTGTCTGAGCCTGACCTCAGTAACATACCTGGACATTCGTGATCTTACTTAGGGCAAAATCCTGCACACATACCTGCAATTTCATTCTAATCCTTTCCTCAGAAAGCCCTTATGCTTCAGTCCCACAAAAGAAGGAAGGTTCAGCCAGTTACACGTACACGATTTGAAAATATTTAGTTGGTGAGTTTAAATTTGAAGACTAAAAATTCCAGGACGTGACCATCAACTTCCATGAAAATTCCTAGATAACACAGCCTCCACGTGTCTATTCCATTCAGTTATGTCACAAAACATCCGTCATTTTTATTCATGACAAGCTTTCTTTTGAAGCCATTCCTGAGCAGGACCTTACAAGCCTATGCATTCTGCAGGCAGGAATGCGGGATTCCCATACAGCCGCACAGCTCAGGCACCAGCTGTCTTTCAGCCTACGGCAGCAGCAACAGGTGTTCTCTGTTTTTCTTCTCAAGAGAAAGTCCCAGTCGCTATCTTCAGTGGAATGCAACAAAACAGAGCAGCATTTAGGGCCTGACGGTTGCTGCATTCCTTTCAGAGCAAGTGGGAAAGACGCCTTCTGCTGCATCGCGATAAACCGAGGCTGTTCTCAGGGAGTAAACGGGCTCCGTGTACATCACCGGAACATCTCCGTGAACCCATCACCGCAAAGGCAGTTTCTCACTCCTTGCAAGGACAAGTTGGTATATCAGCAGGTGCAGAGCAGCACATTTGCTGCAACAAGCCACCGACAGGATGCTGCTGAATCTTCTCTGGCAGCAGCTGACTTCTATTCAACATTTCTATGCAGGGAAAATCTTCAAAGTTACTTTCTGTTACTTTTTTTTCCTTTTTGAACTCCACAGTAAGCCAAAATAGCTTAAATATCTGAGATAAAGATGTGGAAGAGAAGAATGAGAACAGCGCAATTAAGAAAAACAAATTGTAAGGATGAGGAAAACCATGCAAATGGATTTTTGATAAAGAACTACAGTATAACAAATAACTAAAGGCCACATCCATGAGACATACCACTAAAATCTTCTGAGGAATACTTAGCAATGAGGCATCACACAACTAAACGCCTGTTTCAAAATGAAACTGAGTTTGTTTCTGATCTTCAAAGGCTTATAAATGTGTTAACCACTGCTCACTGCGTGCAGTCCTGCATGTTCACAGTGAATTAAGAGAAATGAGGGCTTAAATAATGGGAGGTTTGCAGCTTAACTAATTCCTACATGAAGTTTTTCACCCTGCTGTACGCTGTTGATTTTCAGATAGCAGCTTTCTCATGGTGGGGATGGATTGCAGCACCTAACACGCTCCAAATAAGAATACAATACAAGCAACGCCCAAAATCTAGTCATGTCACCCACGTTTACAATGTAGAAGTTACGTTCACCCTGATAAACACAGCTTTTGAAAAGGTTATTTCAGCAAACAGAAAAGGTTAACCTCATCCTTTGCTGCACACAGATCAGGCTATCGGCAAGCACAGCCCCTCAGTGCCCAGTGAGCTGCCAGGGCAGCACAGCAACCTGAGGACAGTCCCCAGGCTGCGCTGACCTGCCCCAAAACCCTGCCACAGCCTGCCAAAATTGATTTTAAAGCAGAAAATTCAGAGGTAAAACCCAGCTTACCTTGCCATGCACTGTAGTCATTAAAACAAAAGCGACGAGTTCTACCCTCTGCCTGCTTTCATATTAATTCTACCAACACAGCCGAACCACACTATGTACATATTCAGCCTGCTATACTGCTGACAACTGGACCCAAGTAATCTTCACTTTACTCCTTGATTTCTTCATTTATTTTCTTTAATATAGCACAAATGCCCAGGAGGGCCTGGCAGTGTCACACCAGACACAACTAGCAGCACTTGCCAGTTATGCTGCTGCCTGAGAGGCGCACCTGCAAAGCCCAGAGCAGCCATCTCTACATGGGCAGGCACAGTGCCTGAAATGGAAGAGGTCATTCCAGCAAATGTGAGACCAGGGAACCAGAGTGCCTCTGACAGTTGCCTGGCAACACTCTGTTACCTTATATTCATTTATATTTATATTATTTGATACACTTATCCACAGGTCTCAGCCAGGGCTCCCCCTGAAGTGAAGCTGGCATTTGCAGCCACTGGGGGCTGTTTGCTTTCCCTAAATCTGCTGGAAACAAACGAGTTCTGCTGAAAAGAGCACAAAACTCGAGAGCTTTCTGAGAGCCATTGCTGGGATGGGCTCTCTGCCCCTCCAGCCTCAGCTCTGTGTCACTGCGTGCATTTTGCCACTCTATTTCTCTACAAGTACCTCTCACGGTTTCTGCCTTTTGTCAGCATCCAGCCAAACAGGCAGTGCATTTCATGAAGAGATGGGTTGCACAGACTGCTAGCTAAAAATATCAGGCAATGAGATGCTACTGTGATATTAAAAGCATTTTTATGCTTAAAAAGAATTGAGTTTATTCCCTTGTCAATAAAAACAAGGCAACTTAAAATTCAGCAGGGCCTTGATTTGTTTTTCCAAATTAAAGAAAAAAAGTGTTCAATTATTCATTTCTGGGGAGAGAAGTACCACCCCCGTCCCACTTCCCCATTTAAAGAAAAGAAAACGTAATCGATGTCCACACAAAAACACCCTAAAGCCCTTTGGGCATGTTTTGAAGAAGCTATTTAGGGTAAGGAACAGGAGCATTCTCTATCCTTGTATTTATAATGAGTCTCCACCATCCCCAGGAGCTAAAGCAGAATGAAAATGGGTCACATATCTAATTAGCACTATTGAAGCGTGAAGCCCAAACATCCCTGAAATGTAATAGATTTTTTTTAAATAACTCCAGCTTCATTAGAATACTCCAGGGTCACCTATGTGAGATGGCAGAAGCTTCAAACCAGGTACCACAAAGCAGGGATGAACTTGGCATCATGCTGCTCTACTTACGAGGGAAGGGGAAACAGCGATCATGAAACAATTCTATTAGCTAACAAATAAAGTGATTAGTCAATCAGCATAGCACAGCCTGCTCTTTAATCACATTTCAAAAATTCATGCCTGCTGCTCGCTCTTGCCTCCCAGAGCTCAGGCAAACTCAGCCTGCTGCACCAAGCACCCAAAATTTCCCCTGAGCTGGGTGACACTGCAGGAAGCTTAGCAGCTCAGCTTGGCCTCCCAAAAAGGCACTGTGCAAAAGCTGCCATGTACAACACCACTGACGGTGTGAACAGGACCCTGCACTCCACTTCCATCAAAGTCAACAAGCCCTAAAGGCCACTCATCCACGAGGATTTGGAAGTCACAGAAGCCTTCTGGAAAAGAAATAAAATGGAAAAATAAAATGGAGGGGTGATTAATTGAGCCTGCAGCTGTCTACTCTACATATCAGACATCACAAAATGTATGTTGCTGCATAGGTTTTTTGTATGAAGTTCACCCAAACTGCTTGAGCAAGACTGAATCTAAAGCTACAGCTCAGCAAACTGCTATCTATGATGACTACGGGGACAAGCAAAGGCTGGAGATCACTTGTCCAGCATCTCAAGCCCAGATCTCACGTTATTGCTTCTGGGGTAACAGTGCCCATTTTTATTGCTAGTACTGACACAATTTTAGTAACATTACTATAAACAGAGTTTATCCCCAGGTTTACTTTTCCCAGCTTCTTCTATAGGCAAAATCTCTTTGCCGTCATTTCACATTAACATCAATATGAATGATATGGTTGAGAGGGGTCTTGGCCACAAGAAATCTCAAATGGTTCTGGTAGCAAAATGTCCCATGTACCTCTGGTTTTTGCACAAGCAAATGGCACAGCAGTAGGCTGAACTGCTCCAGAAATCCCACGGCCATGTTCCCTAAGTATCTCATCTCCCATCAGACACCACCTTCTGCTTCCCAGCCCAGGCTGCACACTCAGCATACATGACTCAAAATGCGGCCCCTCTACTAAAATATGAATGTACAGTACGTGTTTTCCAGTGTTTTATACTATGACTTTGAGGTTCTGAAAACTGCCTTTCAAGGATTTTAGCACATACACCCAAATTGGCTTCCAGGTGCTCTGAATTGAGGCTTCCTACTGAAAGTCATGGACATGGTCGATGAGGAGCCAGAAACAGAGCCCAGAGCCTCCACCACCAGAAAGTCCCATTTACGGCAGAACAGAAAGAGTAGAAGGGAGGCTTTCAATGGAAAATGTGGTGAGAATAGAAAGCAAGAGAGCAAAAGCCCTGTCAGCACATTTCATAGACAGTCTTTTTAATGAGGAGATAAACAGATAAAGCTTTCAATCCATGTATGGAGGGCTTTTTTGTTTTTGTTTTTAATTTGAAAAGAAGCTAACCAAGCACACAGGATTCAACAGAAAACAAAAGCTGAACAAAACATTTTCTGACAAGGCCTAAACAACCTGAAAAGTGTCAATTCTCATGCCACAAAAAAACAGAGGATTTCCCCCACTCCCTACCTAACCTATTTATTTTCTTTAATTAGCTCCTCCTTTCAGCTGTCTGGCTGGGTAATGAAGTTAACAAGCATGTACAAAACCCAGTCCCCAGTTTTGGGCAGGACCCCCCAGCTCTGCTGCTGCAGAATGGGAAGCCAGAGGAAAATCCTCACGGCTGACTGCATTCTGCCTCATCCTCATATGAGCAGCACAGCCTGCAAACTGCTCCTGTGTTATCAAACAGACTTAAGAGCACACAAAATGGGATGCTGCAACAAAGACATCTGAAAATTATTTTCCTGGGAGAGAAAGTACAGGAAGATACTTAAAAATATATACAGTTAATAGAAAATGGAGCTTTCTTATTAGTGTGATCAAGTCAATATGGCAATACACCCATTCCGTGTGCTTCACTTTTTATTCCCTGCTGAAGACAGATCCAAGCCCCACAGCTTGCACCCAATCCTCTCCAGCTGCCAGACAGCCCCACTCGTGCCACCAGACCTTGTTACCATCACTGCCAGCTACAACACCTGCCACTGCCACCGGATGTGCAAAGGAGCCAGCCTAGCAAGAACGCACTAACCATACTAACTGCTGCTTAAATCTGATGCAATTCACTTAAATCAAGTGAAAGTCAGCATTCAAAGGCTGAAACTATTAAGTAGCAAGAGGGATTTCTACACGTGAAGACAATTTTAAGGGCAGAATTTAAAACACCTGAGATGGGATCCAGAGAAGCTTTGCAAAGGAAAGCCATCTATCCAAGCAATCTGCAGCAACAGTGAAGTCCTTCTCCTTCCATAACATGGAGTGACCACCTCTGACACGGATGGGAGCTCATCTTCAGGGCCCCTGGGTCTCTCCCTTGCCCACTGACACTCACCTGACGAGTGCAGCCTTCAAACGAGCCAGATCCTGCGGATGTCCAAGGAAGCTGAAAGCCAGAAGTCTCCAACAAAAGGCCCTGTATCTTCTGTGCTATGCTCTCCCGGACAGCTCGAATACCTTAAAATGTCACATATAGCATCTCCAAAGATAAGTGATTTAGGGAGATCTGTAGCACTTAAATCAGTCAGAATCTATCCTGAGCATCACCGAGCTTTAAATATTTAGCACTCTATTCCTGTTGTTGTGAAAAATGGATAAATACAGCTATGGACCTTTTCCTAGACCCAGTGAGACCACAGCTACACAAAACTTAAAAAGGGAAGGAAAAAACATTTAATATGCGAAATCCAAACAAGTGACGATCGTACACAATCTCTACAGAAAAGACTGTTTGGGAGTTTTTATGTTTCAGAGACCTCATTCCAGATTAGCAGAACAAAACCATATCCTAAACAGGCAGCCTCAGAAATAAGCAAACAAACAAATATACACTTAAATACAAGACATTCTCAACAACTGCAAACTTATTGCATGTTCAACCATCCTGAACAGTTCCCAGGGACCTTTTTCTGTGACAATATCCATAATATGCAGCTGTCACTGCAACATGTAGGAAGCAACACAACCAAGTGGTACCCACCATGCAATTCAAACCATGTAGGTTCTTGTTTTTAGGTAGTGAAGTAGGGCTGAAAACTGCCACCTGTATATTTAAATACAGAAAAGCGGAATGAAATAATTGCCTACATACCAGGTGAAATCTAAAGCCTAATGTGGTTCCTCATTTACAGTGGCTGATCCAGAAAGATCTCTAGTCATAGAGGATCACAACTGGAGCAGCGATCACACCACTGCAGCATAGTTATTCAGCTTGCCTGCACTGCTGGACTTGGTTCCCTGCATCACAGCAGGACACATAGCCTGTTTTCAGCCCCTCCACACAACGGCCCAACTCAGCTGCTGGGCCTGAGTCTGCCCGCTGCCTGCCAAGGAAGCCGGCTGCCTCATTTAGCAGGAAGCCCATTTTGCTTCTTGTTCTCAAGAGCAAAGATGCCACAGTATGTGCCTGTATGCATCCCCACTGCTGTGTAATGCAGTCTGAATGCAGCCACAACTGCCCCTTTCCCACCTGGATTTGTCTGAATAGCTAACAGAAGGGGCGTGCTTCCCAAACTACAGTGTAAGTGAACATTCCATATGTTGTACAAATTCTCATTCTTGTTTCTATTTTGCAGAAGAAAGTTGGGCTACATTAAAAAGAGCAACATAGCAAGGAAAGCAACAAATTCATCACCATTCAGGTTTCAGATATGAACTGAGATATGAACCACCTAGCCAAAAGTTTGGGGCATGAAAGCTTTCCATCCACACAAGGGAGATCTCGTTACAGGAATTCCTATGTGAAATTCTTGGTCTGAATTGTGTAAGAGATGAGATAACAAGGGCAGGGACTGTTTTCAAAAAGCTATGAAAATACACATGCTCTCTGAACAGATGTAAAAGTTAATGTATTTACCAGCATTGCAGCTGGATAGATGAGTTGCACCAGGTTTTGTTTTTGGAACCACAGAACAAGCTCAGAGAAATGGGAAACTGCACAACGAAATACCCACAGAAAGGCCAACTAAGCAACTGCCCAGAGAACCCCAGTTCAGAACAATGGTTGGCCAACTCAGCACCAAATATGAGCTTTTCCTTGTATCCTAACCCTAGTTTTGAAATACACCCTGTACTGCCTTTCTCCAACACCCTTTTAAATTGGAAAGCTGATCTGGCACTGAGAAATCAGCATGTGCTACTCACTGAATTTTTGAAAAGGAATTCAACAGTTAAGCACTTTTTATTTTTTAACTGGGTATCTCATCTGGTCCAGAGCATTCACCTCTCACTCCCATCAATAAAGGAATTTGCTAATGGACTTTACTTCAGCCGCACTCACTTTCATGGTATGCATCTACAGCTAAGAAGTTTCTGTACAGATGGCAGATTTCCAGCATTCTCTTTCAGGCTGCTCATCATGAAAAATGCAGAAATATTCCCTAAATATTATATGAATCTAAGCCTTAACTTAAAGCCAGAAATAGCCGCCTTTTCCAGATAACATGCAGCAATCCATTTCCTCCTTCCCTGGCCTGCTGGGTGCTCTCAGTGCCATCAACCACGTTTCTCCTTTGTTTCTCGTGCTTCAGTCTCTTCCCGCCTTTCCCCTCATTTCTCCACCTCTGGCTTTTTACAGGCCTCAGTCCCCACTCTTTCTGCTCTTTGCATTCTGCTCGTTTTCCACCTGAGGGAACAAACTCCCACTGAAATAACTTTATTATGATCAGCAGAAGTGCAGTATCCTCAATCCTGGAAAATCTGTTTTCAGCATTCTCAAATGTAAACACAAACTAAACATCTTGACATGTATGACTCATTAGTTATTCTTTTCAGTCCCGCTCCTTGTCTGAACCAACTTGGACCAGTTCCATTTATTTGATGATGTTCAGGCATTACTTGAAGTGAAACACTGCCAAAAAAAGGCAGGCTGAAGCCCAGCTCCAGCCCCATGTCCTGGTGGGAGCAGATGCAGCCACCTGCCCCACAGCCCCAGCTATGGGTCCTGCTTTTCACTTAACCCTTTCTCCACATCGTTTCTGTGCTCAGGTTTCATAGATTCCTTTCGAAAAACAGCAAACACAATCATTTTCCCAAATGCCATCTTTTTAACTACTTCCTCTTTGGTAAACAAACTGTTGCTTTGTTCACACTCGCTTGCCCTGCTTTACCTCCACCAATGCACTTAAAATTATTGCACTCCTCCCATTTTTGCACTATTTTGACCCTCACTGACTACCCTTAGCCACTAAGTCTCCAGACTCACATCAGCCCACCAGTCTCCATGTCACCCCTCATCTGCTAAATTCACAACTCGTACCATCATGATTTTTCCTCTAATGAATTCCCCACTCATTCTGTCATCTACAACACAAGTCTGTCTTTCCTCACAGCTTTTGCTGATAGGTAAATTTTAGTTGTTGCCTATTATATCAGTACTGTTATCATGGTGGTACACAGTAAGGATATACTGGAAAAAAGCTTTCTCTGGCTTCAGCACTGTACAATCTTGACTCAATACAAGCCAAAGTAACCCTATATTTATTAAAAACTAAAAACCAAATAGCTCAAAAGCATTCCCAAATATTATTATAACTGAAAATACTCCCAACTATTTCATAAAAACATTCCCTGCCTGATAGCCATGTTTTACTTTTGAAGTATGTCTCACTAATAGCAGGACTGATACTAGCATACGGCACAGACTGCAGCGGTTTAAAGTTGCCAACAAGTTTAAACGAACAAATTGTACAAACTGAACTATAAGTAAAAATTTCTTCCCAGAAACAAATACTGACATTAGATGCAAAATATGAAAATGCCAAGCCAATACAAACACAGAAGGAGACAAAACAAAACCAGGCAGGAATTCCATTTTGGCATAAATGGCAACAGGTTTCTGCCTGGACCACATGCCAGTTTCATTTCTGAAAAACAAAATCTGTGTCCCTCCAGGTATGTGGGGATGCAGACAGACAGGGAGGATGATGGATAGCTGTATATTCCTGCTCCGTGACTAAGCAGGTGGATGCTCCTAGACCTTTCCTAGTGGTTTCATGGCTTTGCACTGAGCAGACTGGCAATTCTTGCAGGCAGCTCTTCATAGCAAGCACCGCAAAGACAGATTACAGGCTCCGTGAGTGGACAAGCCTTCAAGGCAAAAGCTGGAGAGTGCAACTTCAATGTTGTAGACTTCCTTTGATGTGACCTACAGGATTAACTGTAGTCCTGGTGTGACTAAATATGTTATTTGCAATCTCTATTGCACTTGAAGGAAAACATAATGTTTCCCCCACTTTTTCTTCTTCCAGGCTAGAAAAAGATGGCACACAAAATAGCTGCTTCCAATACGCTAACATTATTTCACACTGATGGGTTACTTCTTCCCTTGTTTGAATGGATACTGAAGCAAAATTTAATCTGCCAAGAAATTAAATTGGAGAGCAATCCAAGCACCTTGATCAGTAATTCCTACAAGTGAAACACATTCTCTCACTCTCAGCTCCATGTGAACTGCTGCCATGCACTTAAAAAGCAACTCCATTTGTCTATGCAGACACAGCAGACAGAATGGAGCCCTCTCCTGAGTACAGCCCTTTGAGTTACCTCATCTGAGCAACTCAAATTAAAACATGCAGAACAAAAGCAACTAAGTCTTAAAGCATTGTCATTACATTTCCCAGCCGAAACGCAAAATCTCTGCACTTGCACTGCAAGCTCTGGCTGCAATAACCTACCCTCCAGGAGCATGCTGAATACAGAAGAGTTATCAGGATGCTTAATTCTGTTATGGGATCCAATTGCTACAGGCTAACATAAAATTTGGCCACCACAGAAGAAGAAAGCAAGGCACATTGCAAATAACCAGATTTTATCTTGTGACCTTTTCAATCAGAGGCTGAAGAGCAGTTTATCTCAATGGCAGATCATTGGTGTAACCAAGGTTGCTCCATCAAATTCTTCCGACAGTCCAGTCTAATATTACATCAGCCAGTCAAGTGAGGACACAACCATCTAACCTTCTCCTTAAATTGAGACTTTGCAGAACTGGAGCAGTTTCCTAGGGCTTTTTATACTGCTACAAGACAGCTACCATATTCATATATCAATAGCTGTAGCACTGAGAGCCTTAAGTGACTCAGGACCAGGCTGTCTCAAAGATGTTCCCTATGGGGCTGTTCTACACCACTGACCAGGATCTGGGTGCCCTGCATGGGGCTAAGAGCACCTAATTCAGATGGGCTCTGGCTTCCTTAAGTCCCTTCTAGCCATATTTTCTAGAGTTAACTTCCAGAACTTGAGGCAGGACATCTCATCCATGTGTTCCCTGGCTTTACTTCAGCCCGAGCACTATAAGCCATGAAGTTTTGCTTGCAAACAATGAGGACTAGATGTGAAACCACCCACTTCAGGTAGCACAGCACCATTAGTCAGAAGATAGCAGCAAAAACCAGAACCTCAAGAATGCACAGACCCCTAAGCCTAGGCAGATACTTTTCATTTTAATTGCTTTTCCTGTTCTACAGATTACCCCAGAGTCATTTATCCCAGTCTGCATTCCTTCCACTGCTTGCTCATGGTAAGTACCTGCTTACTTAGCTGCCCCTGGTCACGTAGGCAGCTAGCAAAGCTCCCTGTGCAGCCTGGAAATAAAGCAGCTCCTCCTAAAGCTGATTTCCAGCAACATCACACCCTGCCCCATGGCTCAGAGCAAACTCATTCAGGATGCCTGACAGGCCACAGGACGGTTTAGCAAGGGAAAAAAAACTCCCTGGTATATAAAGGCTAAACCACTCCATACAAGCACTTTATGAACTCCTAGAAAGAAACCTTTGTGAGTGTTAGAAATGTAAAATCTTGTGCCTCAGTAACTTTGTGGAGCTGTTCCCTTGTGCCAGGGCCTGAAGGTTTGGCCTTGCCTCAGCACAGCCCTCATCCCACGCCTGCACAGCAGCTGAGCCTGGGGTGGAACACAGCAGTGTCCTGCACCTGTGATCGTCTGGGTTCAAACAGCTTCACGGTAGTTAGCCACCTAACTCCTATCAGTCGCTGTAACATCTCCTCAGTGTGTATTAATCATTAATTCATCCGCTATAGTTGATAACATGAAACATGCCAGCTTGCAGAAGGGAGCTGTCTGTGCGCAGACTGCCCAGCAGAGTGTACAATTCCAACTGCTACCTGCTCTGTCCCCAGCAAGGCTCCTGAGTATTCAGACTGCTACTTGATGGAAATGTAGGGATGATTCATGTACATGCATGGAGATACACTTTTTTTTTTTAATTATTACTATTTCTGTTTAAACCAGCCTCATACAGCCATTTCTGCCACAAGCTCTGGGGTAACCTGGATGTAAGAATTAAACTCACTTTCAGTTCTCACCCGCAGTTACCCAACATTAAATCCCACTATTAGTCACATGCAGGAACTCCGTTCTTCATAGCAGGCAAGTCATCCCTTCCCTGCAGAACACTGCCCATAAGCAGCTACACAGTGACCACCAAGGTGCGGAGGGCACAAAACCTGGGCACTGTGAACATACAGCACATCACACAATTTACTGAGACAACCACAAGTGCTGCAGCAAAAACCAATCTCTTGTGCCCATTTGTCACTGCCTGCATTTAAGTCTGTTGCAGCCTGTCAAGTATCTGGAAGCTTTTCCTGCCATCTGTTTCCTTCCTCCAAGGGTGCTGCAGTTTTCCATCACCACTCTCTCACAGAAAAGTCTTTATTATCCTGAATTGGAAGAATTATTTTTTAAATGTTATGTATTTTGAACCTGCTTAAGCAGACTGTAACAACTGTCACTTGCTTAGATTGATAAAATTCGCCCTGCTACCTGTCCCCTCCTTACAGAATTCCCCAAATCTGCATTTTCCCTGCCCCTTGCTTTTGTCAACCGCAATATTAAACGCAGCCAGCTAAATGGCAAGAACACACCAAGCAGCTTCCAGAATAGTGGCCTGCTTGCTCCCACAAAAAGCTGTCATGCCAATTACCAAACCAATTAACAGCAACTAAGCAAGTAGCAGGGAGATTTGTAGTAAGACCTGCCTGAGTTTCAGTGGTAGTTTTACTGTCACCTTTTAGTTTAGTCTAAAGCGGATTGTTAATGGCACCTATTTTGCAGTGCTGAGGTTCCTGCATATGGATATCCATCTCCTTTCTGTATGTAAATGTTGCCCTTTTCCTCACTTCCTACAGAACGCAGCTAAGGATTTCATCATGTCAGGAAACAGGCTGTCCTAAATATTTAAGGATCCTTTTTGAGTTTTACAGCAAACAGCCCTAACTGCACAGAAACACCTCATAAGAAAGTCTAGTTTCTCCATAATGCAGGAGATGCATTCCATAGGAAACTGCTCTTAGAACAACAGAATATCCCAACATCTCAAATTGTAAGTAATATTCTTGAAGAAATAAGGAATTAAAACCCCAGGCTATTTAGACCATCAATTTTCTGCAGCTACTAGCCTAGATAAACAAAAATTGGGGTGGGCTGCCTACTGAACATTCATTTTCCAATTTGTTTATGCTGTCATTTTAAACCTGGGGATGAATGAACTGTAGCAGAATATTTACATCAATTGCAAATTCAGACCAAGCTGAAGCAGTGTGGTGATAATACCACATTTGGAAATAATAAAAATCTGTTTACAGCATACTTTGCAATAGGACTTCTAAAAACAAAGGGGAACAAAAAAAACAAAGGTCCTGCAACAGGTGTACTTGCTGTATTTGAGAGTTATAATAATGTCGTTACGTGATCTCACTGGAAAACACCAATCCAATCTGACCTACATGTTTTAAATAACCTGCTGCTTCTGCTTTACACAGAAGCTGGTATTAAACCATTAAGCTAATAGTCAGAGCTGGCTACTCTGTTTGGGTTTTAATAAGATCTGGCTCCAGCTGATAAAGTACAGTGAGAAACAGCTTTGCAAATGGAAGCTCCACATGAAAACCTGGTCATGGTAAGACCAACTCAATTTCCCCTCTTGAAAGAAGGGCCATAAAGCCTGCATTAAGCTGTCCTACTCTGTCTATTAAAAGATATCAATACCTGCCTGTATTGCCGCAGGGTCTGGGAGCAAAGGCATCTGCAGTAAGGATGCTTCCCAGATGGGTGTGCACTCTGCTGTTCACATACAGACTATACGGATCTTACCCATATTCCCATGTTTGAACCCTGAGGAGCTTCTCAGCATGAAGGACAATACGAATGCTACCTTCTGAAGCAAAATCAACCACAAAAATATCCAGCACATTTGTCTCCAGAAACAATGTAAATAGTTGTAGAAGCCAGAGCTGAAATATTCCTAGTTGTGAAATTAGTGCAAGAAAACTGGAAGGAGGCTTGGAAATTATAACCATTGACACAACAAAAGCCAACACATCCTTCAAATTAACTCCAAGCTGCCAGGCACTGCTTCCATCCCTTTTTCCACTCTCACAAACTCCCCTCTTTGCCCAGTGTGCTCCACATAATCCCTGCCCAACTTCAAGGGCATCTCTTTTCTCCAGGCCACCATTCCAGTATTGCATCATCATCCTGAACAGAAAACAGCAGTAATTCTAAGCATCACTAATAGCATACTGGGATATACTGCACAAATGAGTAGTGTTAGCTGGGAATGCTACAGGGTACAAGATGCACCCCATGATTTGATCTATGACTATGGGTTTGGCTGAAGCTGCTGCTTCTGCTCATTACATGAGAGGGCTCTGTCTGCTCTGTCCTCAAATTCCTTTCCATCTTCCACCTGGTCTTTCTCCAAAACTAATATGGTTCTTGAAAAGAATGTCCTAGGTGTTGCACAAGGGCTCAATTTCACGGCAGCTTCTGAATGCCATATCTGAACAGTCCTGAAGAGAGAGTATCAAGATGAAGCAAAAAAATTGCTTAATGTCATTGTTTTTACTGCAAAGGCTTATTTGCCTACCATGACTGCAGCACAGCCAACTTCAGAAGCAGAAAGGTACTACAATTTAAGAAATCAAATTATTTTGTAATTTTCTAAACAGATTATTTGAGCACAAGCCCAGTAAAACTCTGTAGTTGCAACATCCCACGTGGACTTTAAGAAAAGCCCTCTCTGAAATGGCAAGCAAGTAGCAAAGCATCTTTAACTCCTTAGGGATGGATTTACTTTGGGTTCTGACGTTTGGGGCGACTTATGCTGTCTGAGCAACCCTAACCACTGCTTGCAGTTTGGATTTCCCTCGAGGAACATGATTAATGTTGAGTTAAAACCCTACCTCAAGCATCAGGGAGATAATTGAAACCCAGGCAGTCCCAAGACTCTTTTCAAATTGAGGAGTTGCTAAACCAAAATGTAAAGCTGCAGTAAGATGTTTGTATTAATTATACTAACTAGCCATCAAGGGGCTCCTATCTGAGGGCACTTTTCCATGGATAATTCATGGCAGCTTTTGAACGATGGTCTATAATACACTGTGTGTTCTTCAACACCATGAACAGGCTGTTACAGCTAATTCAGGCTTCCAGTAAAAATGCACAGTTGCTGCTTGACTCTCCAAAGAACTGATCTCTCAAATGCTATATTACAGCAATTCCTTTGACAAACTGTGTGGCATTTCAAGGTTTCTCTTTTACCAAAATACTGACCAGTAACACCATGGAACTGTCACCATGCAATGAAGGCAGATATTTAGCTAGAAATTTGATTCTTCTGGCAAAAAGGTTTCAACAGCTTTCATGTGCCTTTCCTGTTGCCTTCCACATTTAGGTTCTGGCCACTTTGGATTTTCCCATGGAGGTTCTGCCCAGCAAAGTTCTTTGCAACTTCTCCACATAGAAGTACACCAATACAGTTGGTAAGTGTGTCACCCTGACATGAGTAAATCAATTTAATTGACTAGCTACACAGTTAATCAATTAGATTTATGGTTGACCTACTTCAAGATAGGGCAAAGTATCTGATACTTTCCAAAAAAACAGCATGCAAAAGTGCATCATCACGCGAACAGTCAGGCAGCTTTGCTAAAAGCTGAAGGTTAAGGGCAAGCACTGTGCTGGGAGAACACCAGGCTTCATAGGATGCAGAGGACTCAATTTTACACTGAAACACTTGCGTACACTTTGCAGCCTCAGGGAGAACAGCAGCAGAATGAAGATTCTCCATGAAATATGGCCAGCTATCCACTCAAAGCACTTGAGTTTTGCAGCAGCAACTCAAATGATCATCCTGTCTCTCCAGGTTTTCTCAGTGCTCTTCACAGCTTGTAGTTTAACAAGCAAAGGGGAAACGATGCAAACATTGCAATTCCCCTGTTGCACATTTAAACCTCTCCCAAAAAAGACAACTGCATGAGCACCTGTAAACCTACATTTCACGCTATTACCTCTACACCCTTATAAGCCATCTATCCTGCAGTAATCTGCAGCAGAAAAAGTTCATCTGCATTCGCTCAGAACTGCAGCCAGCAGTTATCCCATGGAATGCACTGCCAAGAGCCCTTACTTCTGCCCAGGGATCAGTTTATTGGACGTGAATTTTCTAATGTGCCTTTTCTATCCAACTGACAGCATTTCAGCAACATACTGTAATAAAAGCTGATTTGCACTGTTGTTGCTTATTACATGGGGATGGCTGTTGGGTTCTCGTTGCTGACTTTTTGGTTTTAGAATGGAAAGCTTCATTGGGAGGAATGGTGATTCACACAAAGGTTATGGGCTCACAGTCCACAAGAGGCCAAGCAAAAGCAGCTTAGCTAAATCAACCTCCACTCAACCCTACAGCTTTCCAGCCTACGTGGTTTCACACCTGCACTACTGGATTAAGGCAGAGACTGCACAGTAGAAAGCTCATTGAAACCTTCCGATGAAGGGCTCCATCCACAGCAGCCTTTCATCAGAAGCCATCTACACTGCTCAAAAAGACCTATTTGTACTGGAAGCTGAAGCTAGAGCAATCTTAATAAGTCTTTCCTTCAGCTATTCATCAGCCAACAGACTGTACATTGATGGAGGCTACACTGTTTACTAGTGAAATGTGCTTTCTTTCCGTGCAGTCAATCTGAATATCCTAATTCTAGCCTGTATCAGACTCGTGTAACGTCATTTATAATTAACAACCTGAAAAGCAACAAATAATTCCAATTATGAGAGGCAACTGAACGAATGATGTCAGATTTTTATGAAGAGGCAGTTATGCCAGAGGCAACGCATCAAACAGCTAAGTTACATTAAACCTTCTTCCTAAGAAATGTTCACCTGCTCTCTATTAATTCACTTATTTGTTATTTAAGGACTGACAGTGCTGAAAAATGTGTCATTCCATTAGACACACGGCTGTCCTGCCTCTGGGGGAAATGCCGTTAATGTAATGGAAAGAGATTTAAGGCTCATGTGCTGTCAGCCCGGGTCTGCCCTGAGCAGCTGTTCAGAAAATGCACAACCACCAAAGGCTGCGGCTGCTGGAGACATTGCTCAGGAAACCACAGGCTCAACGGCATGGCCAGAAGTTTCCAAAAATGAAAAGCATCCCTCATCCCTCAAAAGAATGTGAGTAAACAGAGAAAAGAACAAACGAGGGGAAATAGAGAGAATAGCTGGTGTGGAGGCCTGCTTCTGAGGAATGCCTCCCAGCACCGGGCAGTTCAAGGCAGTAGGACGTAGCAAGGACAACTTTGCTTTGCAAGGTAAATGAGAGCAATTCATCCGTGGTTCTCACAAATATTTACTTTGAAGGCAGTCCTGCATATTTCATTCAACATCAAATACAGAGAAAAATAAATTTATTGTTTGTGTTCTTTGTTCCCAAGAGTCTCTCTTCATCCCAGTTACACAAAAATAACAAAAATAAACTGCCATTTTGGTTGTTATTTTATTCATTTTCTTTCCAACTTTTTTCCAAGGCTGCCACTGGAAGACACACTCAGGTGGCTTCACTTGCATATCTTCCCTTCAATCCCAATCCCCGCAGTGAGTTTTAGGGTCTTTCCATAAGATGCTGTCATATTCTTCAGCTCTTCGAGTCATCTGAACAACACCGTTGTGTAAGATGGCAGCAGTCCTTGGGATGAATTATTCCACCCTCTACCCACAGCTATTCCATCACCCACAATGCCAGATGAAAGGCAAGAAGCAGAAAAACAAATGCTTGGGGGAAACTGATTACAAGGGAGTCCAGCTCCAAATGCAGCGAGCGTTCCTGCTGCCATTTCTCTTCGCTGACATATTCAGTGACAGTGTATCTCTTCCCTATCCACAGACAGGGTGCTGCTGAATGGGAAGTATGCAAGATAAGAGATCCCAACTATTGGGTTGCAGACTTAACATTTCTTCTTAATCCCTTCAGTCAAACTGACTGTGTTGTTGCTTTTCTAGCCTTTCTGCTGCCTGGATTAGTTTCCTGGCACGTACCTATTGCTAGCTGAGAGGTGTGAAGAAAACTGGGTTTGATATCTTGAAAGCAGCATGCCAGCGCTTTGCAGCCCTTCCCTGACCCCTCTATCTCCAAAGCAGGAGCATTGCTGGGCAAATGCCATCCCAGCCAGCTGGCCCTCACAGCACCCTTTACCACCACCTCGTATCGTTGTGTGACCTTCACACTGCTGAGTGCAGAGAGGACCAGGCAAGCAACCCAAGGAAGAACACTAAAAATAGCCCAAACTTGCATTCGTCAGAGGCCCTGCTGAGAGCACAAGTTAAGGCTCATGGTGAGTCTGAGCTCTGCTCTTCCGGCTCAAAAGAATCCATGTATCAAGTAAAATCAAACTCTTCCATTTGAGTTATTTCAAAATAGCAGAGAAGAATTACAGAGCTCTACTGCTGCTGGCTTTTGTCCCATGACCAAATTGGAATATTATAAGGAGGCTCACTGATCCCCATCAGCAATGGCACAATCCAGTGTTCAGTAACCTCCTGGTGTCAAAACACCACGCATCAGCACCATGTTCACTGCAGGGGAGTTGGACTGGAAGACCTTTAAAGGTCCCTTCCAATTCTAAGGATTCTATGATCAGAGCTCTGCCAGATGGTCACCCTTTTTGTGATTTACTGAAACCTGGCTTCCTCTCACCACTTTGGCAGAAGACTCAGCTGAGGTAAATACTTGGTCCATCCCTACTTTGAGAAGATGCTTGCTGCAGATGTGGGAACCAAGCCCTGCAGCCTTGATAGTTAGGCAGTACCAGAAGCTACTGGAAACAGCAGTGCAATGGGTTCAGCTATGTAATTCCCATCTGGTTAAAATAAAACACAACAGTTAAGATGGATGGAGACTCAAAGGAAGTACAAGAAAATAAAGGAGAAGTTTCTAGCCCAGACGGGGTTTCAGGGATTAAAGGGGGAGGAAAATATCTAGGATAGTGAAGAAGCTGACAAACAGATACAAAACATAGCATGAAAACTAAACTTTTCTGCTAACGTGAATGCTCTCCAGCAAATTAAATCCTTTCACAGCTTGCAGAAAAGCTGGTTACAATAGGAAAAAATAGCTGTATTTGTCTCTTCTTTTTTATACAGCTATTCAGAAATGCATTTCCCAAGCACCCAAAACTCCAGCACCCTTTTAATAAACCATGGCAAGTCTCCCAGTCTGCCTGTGGACAGGAGGTGCGGAGGAAGAGGGCTGTGTGTGGGGACCCAACAGTGAAAACCCTGTAATTTCCCTACTCTCCCTGCAGCTGGTGCTGAGGAAGGGTGGCTGCTGTAGGACACAAATAGCCAACAGCTGTTTGGCCATAAGCTCAATGGGCTCCATGGGGTTAAAGTGTCACCACCCAAAGCTAGTGCACATGGAGCCACCTGGCCCCAGGGCAGCATGCACCTCTGCCAGCAGAACTGGGGAGCTGGGAGAAGGCAGGATCATTCTGAGGATCTTTTTCCCCCCCAGGACTTTGTTTTGGCAAGGAAAAGCTCAGTGAAAGGCAGTGAGAGCCCATCAGAAAGTATACTGAAGCATTCATGTTGTGCTGAAAGCTGTCACTCCATCACATTTGTCTCGTGAATGCACTAATGCAACACTGCACGTGTCAGTACCACTTCAGACTGACAAATTAAAGTACATTCCTGTGCTCAGGGACAGTTGTCTCTGAACACAAGAGACACTTTCTCCTGCTCTCTGTGCAGTTGTGAAAGGCTCCAAGCTTGCACAGCACAGCACAACCCAGACCTTCCCGCCTGCTCCCACTGCAGGTAAGATCTGGGGATTTGACAGGGAACCTCCCTCTTTCAGGAAACTGGCTGCCACCACCATCCACAACACCGCTGTTTCTGTGCAGACAGCAATCTTGTGATTTAGGCACACAAAGGAAGTGACTCTTTTTTTGGAAACAAACAGCTTGAGAGGAGTCAAGAGAGCCACAAACCTTAGCAGCCTTGCTGTCAACCATGAAGAGAAACAAAGGAGGCACTTCAGGGGAATCCTCTCAGACTGTGGTGAGACAGACTGACCCACCGAGTACACAAATACCGCAGTACACCGAACGTTAAAGGGATGGAATTGGTTTTTCAATTGTAAGCTTTAATCCTTCCCAAATCTGTCCAACCCTGCTGAAAGACAGGCTTGTTAGTGGCTGTTTACTGAAGTGATCAATGGACACACCAATTCTCCATCTCGCCCTGTGCCATGGGGCCAGGACAGGGCAGGCAGAGCTGCTGCAGCAGCACACTGCATCCAGTGATAGTCACTTTCTGTCCCAAATAGTTTGCATTCTGCATTTAATGCCAGGAATGCATTCCTCTCATCACAAAGCAGTCATGCAAAATTTAACGAAGATGCACAACACACCTGAAAAAAAGTGGCTGAAAGAAATTGATAAATAATTTAAACTATCGATATATCTCTTTTCTCATTGAGAGCAAACCCACGAACACCTTCCTCTAATACAAACCCTTATTAAATAACCAAGTATCAGCTTTCTGCAGCAGAGACCAGGAATTAACTCTACTTTTCCCCAAATCCAGATCCGATTCAAACATTAAAAATTGCAGCCTCTTTGCCATCACAAGGCAAGAGACACGAGCAGCTTCTCTCAGAGCAGTAAAGAGCGCAAAGCACCAACAAAACAAACCATCGTGCATTGAAAAGAGATGCTATTTCTGGTAGAAGCCTGGGCTCCTCGTTTCCTTTGACTGATGATGATAATAGTACTTGGCAACAGAATCAGGGCTTGAACAAAAACAAGACCGAAATGTTTATACAGAGAATTTGGAGTACATTTTGCAGCCTCTGCAGATACTGGTTTCACTATACCCTTCACCAAGAGGAACATTCCCCCTGTCTTGAGAAACACAGATCCATGAAGAGCCCCGGTGAGGCAGAGCTTTGGACATGCAGGTGAAATCACTGAATTCTGACCCCAGTAAAGCAGCTCCATCCTACTACTTCCTAGCACACTAAGTTCAGCTGCAGTGAAATCCTTATGGAATCACTACTCTATGCAAAAGCAGTACCTAAAAACCTGAGGGTCAGCAGTATTCTGATGGTCATGTAAAATAAGCCACAAGAATATGATAAACACAATGGATAGGATTTGGCTACAATTCCTCCAGTTACTCCAATGATGTCACTGTAGTGAAGAAATGCCATTTAGCACTCTGGGCATATATTCAGAGCTCCATCCCCAGTGACAAGCTGTAATGATTCTGCAAAAGACTGCAGAAGCCACACTGGTGATTCCCTGGGAGGCAGGTAAGCAAGCACACGTTTCCAAGGTATTGTAAGAGACATTTTCAAATCAGCACAGGGAGACATTTTCACTTGCTAAATCTGATCCAGACAACCATTCATAAGAACACCTATATAAAACTGGAAGTCCTAAGATTAATGTCTGAGTGCAATAAATGAATGAACAAAATCACACCCCATAGCACAAGGTTGGGCTCTCATGCAGCACGCATAGTAGCTGGGAAGAAGATGGAGAGCATTGTAGAAATCATTTACATAAACTCACTCCTCAGCACAAGTAATTTACACTACGTGCTGCGCTAGCAAGCCAAACAGAACACACAGTTCTGGAAAAAACATCCATGTGATTTATTCGGGTGCCTTCCCTATTTTGTGTGTAAACAGGTCCACAAGACACACCATATGAGAACCAGTCAGGCTTACACGCCTTTTTGCTGTCTCACTAAAGCTGCAGGTGTCTAATGCAAATGACTACCAAACCTGCATTTTAAGTAAAGCCATGGGTACTAAATCCGTTCATCTCTACGTGCACACCACAGCTATTTATTTTTTCCAAAGCTGTGCTCTTAGTCAAGCACAACTCTTTTTTATGTGGGTCCGTGTTTTTTTTCTAAGCTAATTCAAGGTAGTGGAATTCAGCACTCTAAGTATACTTAGAACACTTAGATCAGGCATGGTTATTGCCTTTTCAAGAGCAGACAGCTGTCTTCAAAAAGCCAGGAAATATGAAGAAGAATATCCGGATAGATTCAACCATACAAATCAAATTGTGCTAGTCAGTATGAAACCAACACGATAGTCAGGTATGAGAGCTTTAAGTAGGATAAACCGAAATTTATTTAAGCCAAAATATAAGTTTGTATTCTTTAAGAGATTCCCCACCTACTGTGGTGCTGTATTCAAAGGAGCTGGGAAGTGCTCAGCCCTCCAGCAGCCTCCCAGGATGTTACAGCTGCTATCGGCCATGTGGCAAATGCACAAACGCGCGTTTGGGGGAATCGAGACTGAGCTTCCTGCAAGTAGGGAAGGATTTTCTCTGGACTCTTCATGAAGTGATCAGTCTTAGTAAGTCAAGGACAATGCCTCCACGGAGGCCACACAGCCTATTTTAATCCTATTTTAAGAAGTTGGTGGTATTTCCTTACAGTTGGTTGACGTCAACAGGATGCAGCTTTTGCACCTAAGTGTGGGCTACCTCTGTCCAAGGGGTATCTTCCAGAGCACATTTCATGTCGTTTAAGCACTAACATTCAGCACTCTGTATGCCCCATTGTTAAACCATTTCTCTATAGCTTCCCTTCTGGAAGTTCAGTTTCCTCTTGAAAATAGCCACAAGAAAATAAAATGCCCTTCAGAACTAACGACTTCTACAGGGGTTTTCAATAATTAAACCCCAAAACAGGAGACCTATTTGAATACCCCCACACACTTTTCCAAACCATCAGTTTCTGAAAACAGTCCTTTTTCCTTTCACAAGTTAATTAACTGGGCAGTGAAAAATGTACTTTTTTCCCCCTTCTTTGTACATTTCTGCTGGAATAATTACAAATTATATTAACGGTTATCAAGTGTACTTTTTTTATAGTACTGAAAAAACAGTTCCAAATTCCAGAATTAATGCTGTTACTAGACACTTGTTTGGCTCGGGATTTAAAGAAGAAATGTACGCTTCCAAGTGGTTTTCTATTTGAGGCATGGGTGACTAATTAGTATTACGATGCTGGATTCAGTATCTACTCAATTCTGATTTATTTTTTTCCTGTGGGAGAGAGGTTCAGAAGACTTTTGAGGAAAGTTTTCCTGATCACAACTCAGAAACTTCATGAGGTGGTATTTTAAAGGGAAAAATCAGATCTCACAATTGGAGCAACATAAACTAATCTGCTTCTTGGCAGAGTGGCAGAGGAAGTCAAAACGATTTTGTTAGCAACATGTGAAAATGGATAATGACAGCAAAAGCTGATTTACGCCATAACCCCTCTACTCCTAACCGTGCCATTGCGCTACCTCAGCATTATCTCAGTTCCGAGGAAGTTTATGTAAAGAGTAGCAGTTGGAAATCAGTCACCCAAAACCCAAAGCTTCCTTTCATTCTACTGAAATATCAAATAGAATCACAGAATGGTTTGGGTTGGAAGGGACCCTAAAGCCCATCCAGTTGCAATCCCTTGGCCATGGGCAGGGCTGCCACCCACCGCCAGATCAGGCTGTCCTGAGAATACTGAGAGAATGAAAAAATAGGCAGAGAAAGAAAGAAAGAAGCCCAAGTTCTACAGAAATCAGAAAATTAACCTGAATTTACAACAAACTAAAAGGACTGAATAATCCCTTTATGCTCCTGGGAAGCTTCCAAAAACAATCCCCCAAATACTGTTCCTTGGGCATACGGTCTGATAACAAATGCACTTCGTCCTACATGAATCATGGGAACCTTTGTTTTCCACTTAATATTGTGGTTTTGAAATCTGTTGGAGACTTCAGAAACCCATTTTTGGTTGTTCAATCAGTGTCTGAAGCTAAAAGCAGACACCTATTATATCTACATGGGTGTACAAATATAGCAAATACTCATTTTTGCAGAGGCTTGTATCTGGAAAAAATGTAACCTAAACATGTCTGTTAGTGGTTATTTCACTGCAAACATGAAGTGCAATCCACTACTGTAATTAAGTGAGCAAGGCAAAATAAACAAACCGTTTCGTTCTTTAAAAATGTGCTACTATTAAAGTCACCCCCCTCTTTAACCCTTACTTCTCCCACACCCACACGAGGTTACACAGAAATTCTTAATTTCCCTTTTTGTCTCCCTGCTCAAGACATTGACTGTTTGGAACATTTACCATTGGGTGAATGTAGGGGATGGGAAGTCAAAACAATTGGTGCTCTCTTAACCATACAGTTACAGATTTACATTTTGTTTCCACAAAGACTAAATTACAGCATTTCCACCAGCACTAAAGAAACAGGATGTCAGATTTGGCATCTGTGCTTCTTTATGGACTGTCATTTATCTCTAAAAACAGCACCAGGAAACAGGAGTGCAATGCCAAGTCATGGCTCTCAAAAGGTGACTTCTTAGAGTCATCATTCAAGTGTAGATGGTGCTAATCTAGAAAAAAAACAGGCTCATTCTTGAATTTTAAACCCTGTACTCCAGCTTACCTTATTTAAAAAAAGGAAAAGAAAAAAGAAGAAAAGAAAAGTGACACGTGCCAACCAGCTGAGACAGACATGCACTGGAAGCCACATAAACTTCGATGAATTTAAAGTTATGAATCTAGTGTTAAGCTTGCCCACAGAATTACAGAATGGCCAGGGTTGGAAGGGACCTCAAGGATCATGAATCTCCAGCCCTCCTGCTACAGGCAGGCCACCAACCTCCCCATTTAATACTAGACCAGGCTGCCCAGGGCCCCATCCAACCTGGCCTTGAACACCTCCAGGGACAGGACATCGTTGCCCAAAATTGCTCATTTTCAGTGCAGACTGGGCTGCACAAAGCAGAAAACCCCAGACAGTAATTCACTGCCTATTCCCATGTCTCCTTGCTTCCCTTCCCCAAAACAGTTCATGCTCGATGGTAACACATGCAGTGAATCAGCTGCCACACTGAATTCTTCCACATTTCACCAGAAGGTTTATCTGAAGCTTGAGGAGTTGGACTCAACGATCCTTATGGGTCCCTTCCAATTTGGGAAGCTCTGTGATTCTTTGAAACTTGTTTCCTATATTTTTCAAATGATGGAAACCCTAAAGTCCTCTCCGCCTTCCCCTACCCTTCAGCCAACGTAATGCCCGCAGCAACATTCATTCTGAACCCGAGATGCTCATGCCATCTTCCCTTGGCACGCGTTCCCAAGTCAGTGTGCAATGCCACTTCCTCTTAGAAGAATGCAACATTTCCTCAATCTCTTTTCCTCCTCTCATTTTCAGTCACTGTTTCACAATGAAGCATAACCTCATGACATTTAAAAATAAAAATGTCTGACCATCAATTTTCTCTTCCTCCCACCTTGTATTTGATAGGATTGTACAAATGTTTACCTCAAGAGGTTTTCCTGTGCGTTGAAGTACTGATATTTAGGGGAGTACTGCTATTTTTATAAGGTGCAGGTACACTCTAATTACTACTTAAACAGATTCGTCTCTTACCAATTATTGAGAAATACTGAACAATGCTATTTAAATAGGTAACACTGTGCTACCTAGAAAATATGATAAAGAACGTATGCTAGTGAAAAGGATCTGATAGGTTATTACAAAAAGGAAGCAATGGAAACAATATGCTCTGCAAAATGCCCTTTTTAAACAGAGACTGTGTTGAATATAATGCAGATTATTTTGGAAAATATACAGATGTCAGAAAAGAGGAGATAAGAATTTTAACAGTGCAAGAGAAGATTTACAACAAGAGATTAAAAAAAAATTAATGTTATTCTTTGCAAAGTGAAAGAAAATTGCCTTAGAAGCTCTGGCACCTGATGTTAGTTAAGGCTATTTGGATACTACAGGATTCTCCTTTTTGCCTTAACTTGGTCTGTGTTAGAGACCACACATTCTTCTGCTAGAAGCATTTGTTTTTTAAGGTTATTATTAGACATGAAGATCTAAAGCAGATCTGTTCTCTGCTACATTCATAGCCCAGATGTGGATATTGTGAGCAGTCTGCACTGAAGAATCAAAGCCAAGATTCCAGAGTCCCGTACAAGAGGGCCCACAGGAGATGAAAAGAAGGCTGTCTTCAGCAATTCCATCCTACGAGCTATTTAGGGGAGTATGACTTCATACTTGTTTGTTCTCAAGTAGCACAGATGTGCTCTATCAATTCATAGAGTTGGAAGACTATGAGTGGAATTAAAGGAAAAAAAAATCACCTTTGCACCCAAAGTTTCAGCAGAACAAATACTAAACTGACAAGCTTTGCTGTATTAGCATCAGGGCAAAACATTTACTTACATAAATACTTACGTTTTGTCTGACCCTCAACTGCGAGGAGATTCTGACAACAATTACAGCAAAAATCTATAGTTGGAAAACATTCTAAGCTAGTCTGAACTGCAGAAACAAGTGCTGGCTAAATGAGCAGCGAGCCTTTGTTTTGACATGTATGTTAGCTGCAAGATAGATAGGTTTTCTCCCCATTTTTTTGGTCTCATTAGTAAATCAAGTACTGTTGTTCTTAATATATCCCACCTTCAGAAGTCAGAAAAGATAAAAATTTAAACAAACAAAAAAAAAAAATCAAAAAAATACTTGTAGGTCCATAAAATTGACTAGCTGTGCCATTACACAGCTTCCAGGCATGCCAAGAAAAAGGGTGTAGGAGAATTCCTCTTTAAGTTGCTTGAAGTTTGCAACTCCTTCTGCCAATAATGTTTACGGGAAAATACTGTAAAAAGCAACCAATATATTTCCCTTTGCTATGATTTTTTTTTCCCTTAACCTACCCCATATCTACCCTGCTAACACATATGGAAGTTATGCAAGCATGACCATGAAAATGCAAGAGGAATTTCAGAATTTGCATTGGAATGTCCCTGAATATCAGGATGCTGCCCCAGAAGCTGTCCTCATTCATTGAGTCTTCTACAGAATAGGCAGCATCACAAAGTCACAAACACAGTTGCCAAATTTGAGGGAAATATTCTCAGTGCACTGCCCATGTTCCAGTCAGGAGAGCAAATTTGCAAGGGAGGTTCCTTAATTACAGAGTGCTACATTTAGGATCACAGCTTATTATTCATCTCAGAAGGTCACCTCTGTTTTAATTCCAGCACTTAGAAAAACGTGCCTTATACTTAAATATTGTGTGTACTATGGTACATTATTTACAGTACATAACATTTAGTTTGGAAAGTATTTGACTCCACAAATGTGAACGCTCCCCCCCCCATTTCTTTTCCCCCCTCTACTCTCCCACTTCCACTCAAATGAGGTTAGCTAAGAAAAAAACCATTCACAGGATTTAAGAGCTCAACACCCAATCCAAGCTCTTGCAATGAACAAACAGCCTCAGTCAAGAGACGTCCATCCCATAAACCTGCTCTGGGATTTTATCAACAGGCCTCTGTATTTTATTTTTGAATTTGAATGAAATGTGTCTATTAGAGACGCCTGTACCAGTAAGAACTACCAGAAAGCTGCAGGAACTATCTGAAATAAAAGCCTGATGCTTTTTATTTAAACAGAAACTAAGATCCACAGATAGAATGAAATCATTCTCCTGGACTACAACCCTATAGTTTCATTCACATCACAGAAATAACTGACTCAAGAATTACAAGATCTATGTGTTTATAAGCTGTTATTTATACGGTAATATCACAAGAAAAAAAATCTTTCATGATGATATTCTTGTGGCAAGCCCAGCTGCATACACATTGCTACACTGCAGGCACTGCCTCAGAAAGTTCATTACAAATACTTTTAATTATTAACCTCCAGTGTACCAACCTGTGATTGCATTATCACCCAGCTTCCATGCTGCTCATCCAACTATGAAAACAGTTTAGCCTAATCTTGTTTTCACAACACGCAGTATTTGAGCTCATCCAAGGAAACGCTCTACAGTCATCTCTATGTGAATACTGACGAAGGATTAGAGAATAATGAAAACGTGAAGAAGTACAGGGTTATGTCTCACATGTATATTTTACAGATGAAGAAGGGCATTTGTGAAGCAAGAGACAAACTCACATATACATTCATGTAAGACCTAGCATACTCCCAAATGACATTATCCTCTCACAGGCTGTCTAGTGCAGCAGGAAACTCTGAATTTGCTTCTAAGCACTATTTAGGAAGTCTTTCCAGATCTTCTGTCTTCAGCTTTGTGTTTGGCCTCACAACTGTACACCAACAGCCATTTCTCTCACAAGCTCACTGCACTGAGAACTGCTACACCAGGGACAGACTAGGGACTGATCACGGCACACACCACATCCAGCTCTCCTGCTATGCTCCATCCACCAGACTGGCCAACAACTGGTAAAATCAGTGCTTTGTCAAAGCTCAAAGCATGAGTAGTGGATGGATCTAGCACTAACTCCTTCTTCAACAAATCCCATTTACAAGAAAACAATAAACCTTGATCTAAAACATAAACCTCTGTGGATCTGTGCAGCTCCATCTTCAAGACAGCTGCAGGCAAGAAAAGCACGTCTAACCATTAGGATGCCTACTGATTACTGGCAAAGAGGTTCTGCATGCCAAAAGAAATGAAACCTGCAGGATATTCTGAAGGTGACCATACTTTCTACTTGACTCCTCGAACCTTTCTTGGAGAAAGATGATGGTCCATCTGGATAGTGGGTATACTGTGGTCTTCTACATTTTCCATACGGTCCTGGGTTCACCGTTTTTATCCTGCTTAACACAGTAAGCAATCTGGTACAGCCATCAAAGCACCACAAAGTTTTTTCCATCAACCAATCTGCAGAAGCCATACATCCTTCCCTTGGAGCCTTGGAATAGGTAATTCCTAGTCCCTATACAACAGATGAAGGAAGATCAGCCAAAAGTTTTGTGGCCCTTTGTGTATGTGCACTGTAACACACAGGAAGGGCACAGCCTGTTGTACAGACTAACTGTACAGGTTGCAGGAATTAGAGATAATGCAGAGAGCACCTTAAGTCGTTGCTGCTTTAACACCAAAAACACAGTGCTTACCGTGGAAAGACAGGCTCTCAAGTGAATAACCATCTCAGGCTATTAATTATGCAGCAGAAGAAAGTAGCTTAAGATTTTGTTTCAAGAGTCATAAAGGAAACACTCCCTGCCAGTCTGGCAGCTGCATAGACTAGAGAACCTGAAAGGTCTAGGGGCTGTTTTTTCCAGATATAATGTACATATCTAATTGAAGAGGTCTGGATTCCAAATCACAATTGCTTGTTTCAAAGTGCTGGACATCTGTTGCCAAGCAATCTGTTAATTCTTCTGATTCTTATTATGCAGAAACCCTCTCACCCTTTATAAAAAGAAAAATCTTTTTCTTAGCTAGCAGCAGTTCATGTAATTATATTTGATTCAATAAAAATTGTCTAAACGGTAAGACTATCCCATAAATATGTAGAATTTACTGTTTTGAAAAGATTAGCCCATCAACCCTGTGAACAGATACCGAGATATTACCAAGTTTTTACTGCTAAGCATTCATTGCTTTTGTCCAGACAGTTGAAATTTCAATTTGCAGAGACACAAAGTACTGTTTGAGGGCTTTTTTCCCTTTCTTCTTTTTCAATCTGAATAGAGACCAGCATCTCATTTCTCCCCAATTAAAAAAGAAACTGCTGGATGTAATCAGTGCATTTTCTCTGCAGATAAGAACGATAAGCACAGTCCATAACACATTATGCTGTATTTCTGGTCTCACAGCAGCTTCAAGCCTCTACTTCCAAAAGATGTTTCAAAGCAGACAGCGGTGAATGTAACTTGCCCTATGCAAATGCCTCCATCTCTGACAGAAAAGCAGTTCCCTTAGTGCCCAGCTTCTCCTTGTAGTGCAAATAAGGAGGAAAAGAGAGCAAAGACAGCGGGCTTGATCCCCTCTCTGTTATTTCAGGAAGCCATCGTGGCAAACAGCTGCTTCAAGCCCTGCATTTCAGAGCCGGGACTACCACACCGCCAGAAAAGGGCTTCCCGTTACCCAGTGCTGCGTCCACACACTCCTCAAAGCACCTCCTGCTGATCCTCGTGACTGTTCCTGGAATCTATTATTCGTGCAATCCAAAGCACAGCTCCAAGTGCATCTCCATGTGGAACAACACATGCCTAACAGAGTTACAAACCACTCTGCACGCAGCAGTGGGGAATCCGCGCAGCTCCAAGGCGCTCTGTAAGCAAGCAGACAGACCTGCTGCATACCAGACAGAAAAATTTAACAGCATTCTAAAAGTATGAATTTAAAATACATTCTGACATAATTACAACTTAATTATGGCAAGCATGACACTTTTTTTTATTTAAATGCTTAAGGTTACTCGCCCTATTTATTTAGCCTTAAAATGTCAGAATTCAAGCACAAAAAAATTATCACTAAGCACATAGATAAGCAAAGCAAATGGCTGCTTTTCTTCTCTTCACACAGTTTAATGCAAGTAACACCTGCAACTTCTTTCTTCTGTTTCTACACACCTCACAGACAGCAGAGGGTGAACATGTTTAAATCTAAGGGAAAAAATGAACACATTGGCCAGAACAGCACTGCATTTTACACTACAGATTACACCTGATGTAATCTCAACTCACACACTCAAGCTTATGGCTAAAACAGCAAGGCTGCAGAAACTGGATGAAAGCTCTCTTCAACGGCTCACTTTATATTCTTGCTCTCATTTCTAGGCAAGTGGACTGCAAGAAACAAAATAAATCACAAAGCATCAACACAGATGGCAATTTGGTATCTGTCAGCCAACTTCACACCTGCAATTTCCACGACTCCTGCTGCAGCTGCGCTTTTTGTCTCATCACAACGCAGGCAAAAGCTGTAAAACATGCCAGTATTAAACAACCAACCACCAGCTACTGCAATAACGTTCCTAGCAAATCAAGGTGCAAGCTGGCAGCTCTGCTACCACCACAACTGCATCTCTGCTTGCACCACAGCAAGAGGTCATCTTCAAGGAACTCCATCCAGGCCGTGTGCTGTGGCAGTGGCACGTTTATATTTAATTCTCAGTCCACCTGAGGGTGAGAAGAACAAACAGCATGCGATACCGACAGATTCTGAAGAGGACCTGGCAGTTACTAATACCAGTGTGAACCAACAAGCTCTGTGCTGAACAGGGCATTATGAGCCTTGCAAGGACAACAGATCTCTTCACTGAGAATAAGTGTCACCAGCTCCCTGAACAACATTACCTATTTCTGGCCACAGCATTTCATCCCAGGCCACGTATGGCTTGGCACAGCTCTTTACACAAACACCTTGAAACCCACAGAAAGAGATACTTATTCCTGCCCACCCTGGGATGCAAAAAGAGGATCCCACTCCATTCATTACTATAAAATTGATGCTAAATCCACAAATGATGGACATCACCAAACCCGATATCTGTATTTCCTGCAAGACTCAAGTCCAGGAAGACAATCCATGCAAAACTTACTGTGAATGCCAGTCTGATTTAAAATATTTTATGTATGTTTTTGTACAAATAAGTTACAGCCAGAGCTTTTTCCAGCCCCATTTGCAACTCCACAGGCCCTGCCCTTTCCTAGACCTCTCCGTGCCAGAGGGCTACAGACACTGCTACATCCAGCACAAGGCTTCAGCACATTAAGCACTGACCTATCCTCTAAAGATAATCAGGTTAGATGATCTAATGGTCCTGCTGGCCCTTACAAAGAAAATGAGCTATGAGTCACCTGGGTACTTAAAACCCTCATACAGTTTCTCCCACCAGCCACTGAAAAATGAAACTCAGAAGTTTTACTCTTGTAAAGTACTCTTGTAAAGTACTCTTGAAGTCGGCAGCGCAAGGCTGCAGCCATGTGTGTTTGAGACAGAAAAGGTGAAGCAGACGACCAGGGAAGAGTGGTGAAGCTACATTCGGTTTGCAAAGCAGCAAAAAGGCAGAGATAATATATCCATCCAACCTAGAGATGCAGTTCCTCATGTCCCCGTTGAAGCAATTCTACACCTACTCTTCCTCCAGCGTAATGTGGTCTAAAAAAAGCCTTATAAGAATATTAAAATGGTTTACATCATATCTTAAAATAGTGAAATGGCTTCGACAACTCACCCCACACAGCAAATTCCCTGTAGACCTTTTTAAGTACCTTAAAAAGAGCAGCTGTTACAGCTACAGATTGAAATCTAAAAGAAGTTAACCAGAAAACAAAACAAAAGTTAAATTACTACAAGTGAAACATTCATTGCTGCATGGAAAGGTCTTTGTCTAAATACACTGCATTTAAGAAATCTTAATATCACATAATTAAAACCTGAATTAACAGGGACACAGAAGTGGTACTTTAAAAACAAGGTTTTCAGGATTGTCCAGTTTGACATCTTCTTTAAACGGCAGAAACAAGTTTGTCTGCTTTAATTCCTCCTATATAACCACTGAGAAAGACCCGTATGCATTAGAAGAAGAGCACCTGGGGTTTTCAGAGATCAAGAAAGAAAGTAATAATACTGCAGCTCGGCCTAACTCCGCTCAAACAATCAAGAATGCTGTTCATCACTGGCTCTCTTCTGGCTGCAAAACAAGGCTACTCTTCAAGTTTACCTGTTTATGACTCATCCAATTTAATGCAAGTATGCTGAAAATGCTGCAGGAAACATGTTGTACCAAAGAAAGAAACGAATAAGCATGGAAACCCACAGAACTTGAAAACAAAAAACCACAGGTAAGCCTCTTTCCAATAAAAACAAGCACTGCCCCCAGTGCAGAACTAACTGAACCAGACAGGGAACTCTTGGCAGACCCACAGAACACTGGCAAAAAACAGTTACTCGAGTCTCCCTACTAACAAGGAAAAAAAGGAAGAAATAAAAGAAATGGTGGAAGCAAAAATCTATTTGATGACAATGTGTGCCTCCAAGATACTCTGGGCAGGCATTCACCTCTTTACTCTCAGTAGTGTTTAAGTAGATCTCGGCACACAGATATCTGGAATCCTAAATAGCATTACTGAAGAAAATTTGGTGGCAGGAATTCCAGACCCAACATTTTTATTGTGGCCACTTTGTAGGAACTAAATGGCTTCACATGTTGGATGATCTCCAAAACAACAGAAGATGTGGAGGAAGACTTGGAGGCACTGGCAGATGAAAAATGGGACACGAATGGGCAATATACATTTGCAGCCCAGAAGGCCAATTGTATCCTGTGCTGCATGAGAAGAGGGGTGGCCAGCAGGGACAAGGAGGTGATTGTCCCCCTCTGCCCTGCCCTCATGAAGCCCCATTGGGAGCAACACATCCAGTCCTGGAGTCCAGCTCAGGAAAGAAGTGGAGCTTTTGGAACAGGTCCAGAGGAGATCAGAAGGATGATCAGAGGGCTGGAGCACCTCTCCTGTGATGAAAGGCTGAGGGAGCTGGGGACATTCAGTCTGGAGAAGAGAAGGTTCAGCAGAGACATTACTGCAACCTTTCAATACTTAAAGGATGTTAAAAGAAAGATGGATGGAAACTATTTACAAGTCCACCTAGTAATAGGACATGAGGATAGATTTAGACTAGCTACTAGGAAGAAATTCTTTATCATCAGAGTGGTGAGGCACTGCCACTGGCTGCCCACAGAAGCTGTGGATGCCCCATCCCTGGAAGTGTTCGAGGCCAGGCATGATGGGGCCCTGGGCAGCTGGTTTAGGGATATGTTTTGCCCATAGCAGGAATTAGACAATCTTTACCTTAATCTTCCAACCCAAACCTTTTTACTGTGCTTAAGTAACTTGCACAGATTTCACAGCTATCAAAACCAGAAGAGATTCTGAGTGCTGCAGTCAGATCAACAGAACAGATGTGGCCAGAAATGTCCAAGATCCAAGACTTGTGGTCAGACTGCCACTTCACACCTCCACCCCAGGGGATGCTGAAACATCTAAAATGCACAATTATTCTTGGAAGTTTTTCTTTTATTCTCCCCTTAATTAGAAATCATTGCAATTATGTAAACTGCTGCTACTGTGTGTTTAAATAAAAAAGAAAGAAAGAAAGAAACCCAAGTTATACTTGGAAATTATAAAGTCTGCACATTTACTTACTGTTTGTTTGGAGCAAAATATGTCATTACAAGAAACAGTTACAGGAAGAGACTCATATTTGCCTAGCATCCATTGAACCCTTTGTCTTCGTAACTGTTGGAAGCAATGAATCAAAGGTAAATTGAACTGACTTGCCCCAGTTTGTTTCCATGCAACTTAAAGCTGCATCATTAATGTTTAATGTTTACTCCCATTGGTCATGAGAAGCTTTTTACATGCTGAATGTATTTTATCCAAGAGATCTTTTAAGGGAAAAGAGAAAAAGATAGAGAAGAAAGCTAATCATACCATCCTTAGGTTTCTGTGCAGATCTGGAACGCACTAATTTTGAATCCACCTTCCTTTTTTGACAAAAAAAATCGCACTTACAAATAACTTAAAAACAAATTGGCAGTAATTTGAAACGGACAGCAGTCAAACATTAACTCAAAAATAAAGGTCACTTTATCTATGATGATCATGACCTCAAAGTCAAGATCCAGCGAGGTCAAAATGCTGGTGATTTTTCTACTGATTATACAACATTCAAAGTAGTGATTTACAGACAGGGAACTTTGGAAAGGACTCTGGCTGGATATACTCCTTAACTGTACCACATTTTAACCTTCATTAACAAAGGACAGGCTTCTTGCTACTCTAGTCCAGAAATTCCTTGGCAATATCCACAATGGGCAGATGAGTGGTTGCCTGCATTTTGAAAGTATTAGCTTCCTAATCCGCATGCAAAGCTCTAACAAGAAAGCTTTATTCCACTTAATACATTTGTTTTAAAATATTCACATCTGAACTTCATGCTCACTTATGCTGTTATCATCCTTCCAGCAATATGTCAATGACTTTCCTCAGTGCGCATCTCTCTACTAAGATTAGAGGCTCAACATTTCTTCCCGTGCTGGGTAACACACATCAAGCTTTCTTTCCTATTTCTAATTCTAGAAGCATATTAAATTGAAAAGAAAAAAAAAAAAATATATTGTAAAGAACTGTCTCTATAAACAGGCAACCACTACAGAGAGAATGGTTAAAAATCTCAAAATACAGCTTGAGAAACATGGAGTTTGTAACTCCCTGGAGGCCAACCTCCAGCTTACAATGAAAGATTAAAATCTGTTAGTCTAAATCAACTATCCACCCTGAATGTATTCAGTGCGTTTGACGCACACAGACTGGAAAGGGCTTTGCATCTTGGTACATATTCAGTGACAGTGCTCATTGCCCTAGCAGCAAGCTGAATTTCAGCATCATGGCTCAAACATTTCCTTGACTATATTCATAGCTAAGGCTCCTGCTTTAGCTATAGAAAAACAACTTGTGAACTCTTTACCTTTGAACCAATGTGACTAACACTCACACTGAGCTGCTATTCAACGTGCAAGATAACCCAGATTTAAAATGAATACACATTCACAACAGCATCAAAGAAAATGTGCTCTACTGGACTCCAGTGATTTTGCAAGAAAATGAGCAAGCATTAAGAACATGGATAATCCATCACAAAATGTTCTTTAGGTACCTAGTAAATCTACTTTGGCTTTAATTTATTTATAACAACTCAGTGTTCCAGACTTGCATCACTACATTGTGCAAGTACAACACAATCTTATTCTAAGACTTCATTGCAGGATTTTATTTTTAGTACCTGCTGGCAAGGGAAGGATTTTTTTTTTGTTAGTGGTGATTTGTTCTTGTTGTTTTTAAACAACAGAAGTACAGTGCACCCCAAATACCAAACAAGTAAGCAGTAGCTCTTGGGGTGGACAAGTCAAGGCTCTTCTTCCGCTTGGCCACTCCAAGCAAATGGCAATCCTCTCTCAACCAGGTGCGTGCATGCTTGCAGGTGCACAAGACATACATCTTCACCCTCTCCTTCTGAATACTTGGCTTTTTGGCAGAGTGGGATTCAAAGAGAAGAGGTAGAGGAGCTGATGCCCATACACACCTTCTCTTCTGTTACAGACATACAGACCTTTCAGTCATACACAGAGACATACTCACCCTTCAGACTATTTCATCAATGCTATAAACTCACTTGACAGCTCAAGTTGGTCTCAACACAATCCTGTTAGGAACTACTATAGAAAAAAGAGGAAAAATATTGCCACCTGTCTAGGTCCAACTTCTATGCTGACAAAAGTTCTCTTGATAGAGACGGCTATTCTTCTCCACTTCCATTACATCAAACAAGTTTTGCTTCATACGCGATGCTAAATGGAAGATCAAGTTTCATGTTCATGCACCTGACCCGACTCTGCCTTTCTGGACTAGCTGCAAGCCATGCAAACCTTCACAAATTGCATGACATACCAAAAGCCCTCAATCTACAAGCCAAGCTTCAGTCCTCTCTATTTCCCTTTCCTTGCTTAACCTTGCAAAACAAATACATTTATTAAGCTTGCCAGGGCCTAAGTGAGGGCAGAAGCTGGTTGTCCAGACGAAGCCTCATTAACAATGCTATTTATCATGCTCAGCAGAACAGACACCAGCTCCGACTCAAAACAGACCAGCAGCCACTGCAATAGCTATTACTCTTGGGAGAAAGCGTACCCAACCCCTAGGCTTATATTTCACTTTGAGGTGGGCTGAAGCAACGCCAGGAACACAGCACTCCGATCAGTGTGTTCTATGTCTCCACTCATCAGCTCTCCTCTGGGGGGGTGAGGGGGTGGGGGGGAGAAAAAAAAAGCAAACACCACTTCCATTGAAAAATGCAAAATTTTGGACCTACATAATAGTAATACTTCAGGGTGCACACATTACTACTGTAGCAATGGCAGCCATAACCTCTGCCTCCTTGTTTGTCATCAGTCAGATACTTGCACAGGATTGCATCAAACTGTGACATACACTCAAATACAGCTACGGAGCGAAGTCTCAGCCAGCTCCTTGATATTAGTTACTATAGTAACCCATCCCTTGGCACAAGCACTCACAGCAGGAAATCATGCAGATTTCAATTTTACATAGTAATAAATGCTGCAGAGAGGAGAATTTCACAACAGTTACAGGGGTTGGTTGTACAAAGCCAGACCTATTCTGCCCCATGACTCCACCACGCCGCAGCCCGACGTGCTCTGCTCCCCTCCCACACACACCATTGCCACTGCTGTTAGTTTTGAAGTGGTTTCCACAAAGCCTGTGTTGGGATGGCTGCTGCAAAGGTTGCAGCATTTTTCAGCTTCATCAGGTCAGAAAGCACTCATTTCTACATGCAAGAAACCCTGTTAAAAACAGTAAAAACATAAACTGCAAAGGAGACCATTTAAGCATATATAAATGCATGTTTTACACACAAAGTCCAGGCATTTCATAGGAAACACTTTCAGGTCACAACCCAAAGATCCACTGGAAATAGCCCATCTTACTTTCTTTCACCACCCTAAATGGTGGGAAGATCACATTAACTTGTAGGAAAAAAACACTGTCAAGAGCACAAAGACCACAGGAGGGCTCTGAAACCTGAACTGAAACAGCACGGTAATTATTTTAGCTTTTCAGAAGTAGTTCTACAGGTTGGACTTCATCAAGCGTGTGAGTAGAAGAGGAAGACACGGAACAATGCACTTCTTGTCCCAGGCAGATGCTAATTTTCTCCTGAAATTCAAGAACAATTGGGACTCTTCCCCATCTTTCTAAATCAGCATGTAAGGCTAAACAGTGCAAGTTTTGCTACCTCAGCCAGGGAAGAGAAGATCAGGCAATTGCTTCACCAAATAAAACTAACACACAGGGGAGGAGAGAAGGGGTGAACAGCTTGCAGAGCAACAGGGGCAAACACTTGTGCTGGCAACACCTGACAAATCATCGAGTAAACAGAAGGACAAGAAAACGAAGCTGGTCTATTTTTAAACAAGACCTCATTATTACCATGAACATGCAATGCTTCCCTGGAAGCAGCAGGTATGCAAATATGAGATGAATCATATCACCAAGTCAATCACTTGGCAGTAGGAATGCTAGTTTGCATGGTCACACACAATGGACACGCACAACCTGCTGTCCTGACACTTCTGAAAGTGTGTGGAAGAGCATCCTTCTGGGAGGCAGACTGCATAATGGAGAACAAAAAAACCTGTTAGACAATGCAAATACCACTGGTGCTTTTGTTAACAATGTGATAGAGCTCCATTGTTCCGAACACTCTGCTCAACATCAGTCTGCTAGAGCTTGCAATTTCAGTTTTTCTGCATTAACTCTTATGCCTTTGAAAACTATTTCTGCCCAAGGGTAGGAATAGACTTAGAGAGTTGGAGAAACATCCCGAGTCAAAGCATGCGTTTCTACAGTTACAACCTGCACACAAATTCCCTTGTAGATATAAAGAAATGCTGTAAGAGGATAAGGGACGTGCAGACCAGCAAGCAATGAAGCTGAGGTAGCATGCCTGAAGGTCAGGTCAACACTTGCTTCTCCAGAGGTCCGGTGAACTTGCACAAAGCCAGCTGACAACACCAACCTGATCTTTCAGCAGCGCATTATCCCTTCTTGGAAGCTGCCTCCAAGTTGACCGACAAGAAGAAAACTGCATTTCAAGGCATCTGTAAGGCACATGGATGAGGCAGCAAAGGGCAGCAGCTGCTCTGCTGCCTCTGCTGTATCTTATGGGCAAGGTCCATAAGACAAAAAGCACTGCCCTACTTTACAGGAATTCTAGCTTAGTCTGAACTGATCTTTAATTCTCTTCCCACAACACACCCTGCCTCTCTTCCTGTCTTATGGCAGATAAACATAAATAAAATATTAAATAAAATGCAATGAAAATTTATCTTCATCAGTTGCTATCCAACCGATGACAGATTAAAAAAAGAAAAGCTGCAACAACTCTCTTGTTGTGGTTACTCCAAAACTGTTGCTATGTGCCAACCAGCAATTTATCACATCAAAAGCTGACTGAATTAGCTGAAAGAAGATCTCCCACCACAGGAACATGTGCTACACTGGGAAAAATAACTGCCAACTCAAACGTCGGCTTTCATTTTCAAATCCATGTCCCATTATCAAATGGATGTTTTTGTATCCTCGCTTCTTACACACTATCAGAAAGAATGTCCTTCAGATAATTTATTAGTGATCTATCCTCACTGTTGTCCAGACTGGATGTTTAAGATATTGAAAGCTCAGTTCTAATTACTAAGAATGACAAATCTCCTTGGAATTACAAGGCCAGTATTTAGTTACTAAAGTGTAGGAACTCTACGTGAAGATATTATGTTGTCACAGAATAAGAGACAGCTCTTGGAAATAATAATCCATTCATCCATCCCAAGTCTGCAGAAAAACAGGACGTGATATTCTCTCCTACAGAAAGTAATGCAGTCATTTAAGAAAGAAGAGGGAGAACTACAGCTGGCATTGAGAATCCGGTAAATTAACTCTGCACTTTCCCTCCTGCCCCCACACTCTCAAAGATTTCTCACTCAAATGACAGCAAGTAGATTTGCATTCAGTAGGAGAGAGGGGTGGGAAAAAGGCCAGCCATTCCTACCTTCATACAGCTGCCCTCTCCTTGGATGAAATATTAAAGAAGCTTACTTATACTTCTTTTCCCCTCAATCTTTTGTTTTTCTCCTTCACAGAGGTTATACTGTTGCATTGAAGTGTGTCTGCTGTCAGCATCCACAGTTACCTGGTAGCTTTATCACTTTCCTAAAAACATTTTAGATTCTTAGCAAAGCACTTTAAACTCAAAAAATATTACGTTGTATGACAAATAAAAACACTGCTTATACACTGTACTGTGCACAGCACCATTGGTAGTATAGCAGTTACAGCACTTATTTCCATTTATCATCCCGGAAATTTCTTCTCAGGAATGAGCATCACAGAAACACAAACGTTGCCATCAATACCGAGCTAGATTTTGTCTTGCTTCTAACAACAGAGAGAAAATAAAAGTCAAAAAAGATAAATAAAACTCTTTTACGCATTCTCCCAAAGCAAAGGCAATGGTAATGTTTTACTTCCACAGCAGCCCTCTAAATCCTCTAAATAAAAAAATAAATTCATTAATAAGCAAAGCACTGCAACCAGTGTCATTGTTTTCATCCCATTTTGATTGCAGTGTTACATATATGTATGTCTTGTAGCTTTTGCACTCAAAAATAAAAGCATTTTCAAGTCTCATTTCTCAAAACGCAACCGATGTGTAAACATGCATCCAGTTACAAAATCATCTACCGAAGATTTTGAATTGATCCCGTGTTCTGCATCATCTTGAAAGCACAACAGAAGATTGTATGGTTCATTTCAAAAACTTTCTTCCTGATCATTTTATATTTGAAAATCTGCAAGAAAATGCCTGGACTGTATTATTTTGCTTCAAAGACTCCATGGGAGGAATAAGTGCTTATTACCAAGTCCTATCTTAACTGACAGGAAGCCCAAACAAAGCTTTCATTATTTGGATATGAGCGTCTGAAGTTAAAGAGGAGTCAAGAAAAACAAAACAATTGATCAGTAAGAATCCCTTGCCTCATGCCCAGCTTTCTTTTTACTCTCAATTTATGCAGAGAACACCCTCACAGCTCCCCAGTATGCCAAGGGCATACAAAGACATTTGCAAAACGCTGTAGGCACTTTAGGTCCACTGCTGTAGACAATGGTAAGTGCTTTCTACCCCTGTGCCCAGGCTCAATTTATCAATTTTAAAGAAAATAAAGAACTAAGCAAGCCCCCTTTCCATAGGGTGCCCTACCATATGTGACACTAAGCATATGTCCCTGGGGTCACACTGTGCCTTGTTTGCAGTGAGTGAGCTGTCAGTTCAGAAAGCCTAAGAACATCTATTTAGAAGATATGGATGCTAATTCCAGCACTGCAACAGCTTGTGCAGCCTGTCACCATGGAAAAACACTTCAATACATACTTATCCTGGCCAAGATGACAATGAAACATCCAGAATAAGGACTACCTAAAGGTGTTCACACAGTACTTGAAACAACACATGTGCGGAATCTGCCCATGAATACAAATCTGCACCAAAGGTACCATTTTAAGCGGTTTTATTAAAGATGAAAGGCAGTCACTGCTCACTGCAGTACAAGAGCTACCTGCTCACTGCATTACAAGTTACCCGAGGCATACGTTTACAGATATTAATCATATTTAATTTTATCAGTAAAAGCATTAAAGCATATTTACATTTCTGAGCGCTGATAAAGTTTAATGGGGCCTGAAAAAAGCAAGACAGACTAATGCAGAACTTCATCTAGGCCAAAATATCCTTTTCCTCTAAAAGAGAAGCACTAAAAGTGCTATGATATTTTTGTTACCCTGTCATTGCCATGCACCATGAAGGCTCCAGCCCACTTCCACTTCCAGCTCTACAGCTGGTTGGCCATCCACAGCTCTTCCCTCCTCAACCCCAAACACACCCTACCCACCAAGTACCCTCAATCAGAATTTCTTACCCCTGTTTCCAGAAGCTCTGTATAATATTAAAGTCCTCTCAGCCAACGATAAAGTGAAAGAGATGAAAAACATAAATAGTCCCTACCTATTTGTAGGTACTATTGTCAACGTTACCAAAGGCAAGGAAAGCATACCTTTAGTAGCACTTGTGAAGCTGAAATGAGGCAACTTCAAATAGCATTGTAATTCATGGAATCCAACTGGCCACACAAAGCCATGTGATACACTGAAATGTATCTTAAAATGCTTTAACTAATCTGCTTACATCAAACACACCTATGTATATGTAAAGCCCTTTATAATGAATGAAAAACAACAATCCCAGAAGAGTGGGTATCAGCTAGGTATCAGCTGCCTCATTAACGATCTCCCTTTGAAGATCAATTTTAAGCTTCTGGGTAAATCAAAGCTTTTAGATCATCTTTCTATAAATTTTAATTTACACCTGTGAAGATGCAGATAGGCAAGATTGTTTATTTCCATGGAAGCCACTGACTGTGTATTAAGTAGATACAGAAGAAGTGTGCATGCCTTCACACAACTTCTGTCATAACAAGGAGGATAGTTATTCTTACCTACTTCAAGTTCCTGAATACTAGTACTTATCTACAAAGAACATTCAAATGCAGCAGAAGCAGAAAAATACTAGCGTACATAAAGCAAAGCAGTTTACACACCTCCTTGTAAATACTGTTCAAAACCAAGTGACAATTTGTTTATATGTGGCATTGGGGATGCGCAGTTCTTGCTTCACAAAACAATTTTTAATATGCAAAGTATCAGGTAAACAGCTCCTAAATGAAATCAGATTTAAATCTTTCATGCTTAGGTGAGAACTGATGCAAACAGGACACTCAGAGTTTTGGATATTGAAAGACTTACGCCACGTGACAAAAAAAAAAAAAACAAAAAACAAAGTTTAGATCATTACAAGAACTGAACACAACACTGAAAGCAAACTTGACTGATGTTCAAAGGTAGCCAAAGTATTTATTTAACTTCCATGAGTTTTAAAGTCTGGGATTTAAAACTATTTCCAATTTTCATGGACTACTAACGAAGTTCAGTTCTCTTTCTTAACAGTATTCTCTCTAGTAATTACAGAGAGAAGTAATATCAGATCCCACTACACACTAACAAGCTCTGCCTGGCTCTATGTCAGACACAGCCTGAACTGCAAGATAAATATCTAGATCTTACAAAAACTCAAGACTGAAACACATGTAAAGTAATATCATTTCCCTTCCTCAAAAGCTACAGTGTGAGGAAAATACAGAAAGTAGAGCTGGCTCATCCAACTATTGGTTTTACCATGGGCAGAGCTCCAGTCATGTCCTCTGTCTGATTTCCAAACTGGAATGTAAAGCTGAGGTCTCATTATTACCATCAGTGAATCAGAAGGAAGTAAGATACACAGAAATCATAGAATCATAGAATGGCCTGGGTTGAAAAGGGCCACAATGATCATCTAGTTTCAACCCCCTGCTACGTGCAGAGTTGCCAACCACCAGACCAGGCTGCCCAGAGCCACATCCAGCCTGGCCTTGAATGCCTCCAGGGATGGGGCATCCACAACCTCCTTGGGCAACCTGTTCCAGTGTGTCACCATCCTCTGTGTGAAAAACTTCCTCCTAATATCTAACCTAAACCTCCTCTGTCTCATTTTAAAACCATTCCCCCTTGTCCTATCACTACCCACCCTTGTAAACAGCCATTCTCCTCCTGTTTATACACTCCTTTCAAATACTGGAAGGCCACAATGAGGTCTCCCCAGAGCCTTCTCTTCTCCAAGCTAAAGGTGCACTAAAAATGGAAAAGCCAGCATTTAGGAAAAGTAATTATGCTACATGGGGTATAGGAAGATATCAGCCGGAACAAGGACGGGAGTTGGTGGAAACAAGCTCCTTCACTTGAACTTCTTTAAAACTGTAGGCAAATGCAAGCAAAATGCAGGCCCTAGCTTTACAACACTTCAGTCACTCAACAAAGCACTAACACCACCCATCCCTCAGAACAGGCATCTTTTTCACATTTTTGTACAAAATTCTCCACAGAAGCATCAGTCCATGCCTTGACAAGCTGTCCTGAGGATTCAGAATACACCAACCCTCAGCACCCTCATCATGAGGTGTGCCACACATCTCACCCCTCCCCTGCCCTCGTGGTTTATCTTTAACATCTGTGGATGGATTTAAGAAGAGGATGCACCTATGCACAGGAACAGAAAAGTTGAATATTAACATTGCTTACATTGGGTAACCTGTTAACTGACTCTCCAAATGGCTTCATGCATAGCCATGCATTCAATCAGAAAACAAAATACAACATTTTACAAATTGGAGAAGCAACAGGCAAAATTTAACAAAGAACTGTTCCAAGATAGAAAACTCATCAAAGGGAACTGGGAGCATCAGAGAAGAAAAACACTAAGTTTGTTTGCTTTTGTTTCTGAGGGTGCTTTTATACTGACTGCAACATACATGTTTTAATGACAGTTTGCCCTAGTAAGCATAGAGTTTTACCATCATGTTCAATGCAAGATATTTTCTCTGCCCCAGCAAGCTGAGGGGGCGGGGGGGGGGGGAGAAGGTGTATTTTCTACAGAACCCATGAAATTTCAGAGATGCTCCAAGTCAATAGACTAGTTATGTGTAAATACTCAAATAGGCGTGAGTGAAAGTTGAGTTGGGAGACAAATCAGAACCAACTCTAGCTTGGAATTTTGATTCTTTGCCCAGAACATCACTTTCCAAAAATAAAAACAAAATTCCCTTCTATCCTTTCAGTCAGGAGAGGAGAAAGACAGAACAGAGGAACTATACAAAGTTGGCAGGCCTGGATTCACAGAGCTCCTTTTGTGAAGGATGTGTTCTAAGAGATAAGAGACAAGACACGATGCTTGCTGGACACAGTCCAAGTAACATAGCAGAAAGTGCAAAATACCCTTCAATACCCACACAAGCCATTTTTGTCAGAGAATAGGAGAGTTTCATTCGTTCTGTATCTGAATGAGGTTCTGTAAGCCTGCCAGCACAGCCAGAAGACAACACAAGTCTCAAGGATTTTGGTAGGGCTAAATTTGTTTTCCTTTTGGGAGACAGAGGGAAAAGGAATAGAAAAGAAAAGCTCAAAGGGAAGACATTTTAGAAATCCAGCTTAAGGGCTGCCCTAGGTTCCACACTTAGAGTACTTCACTTTCTGAAAAGTTGATTATTTTACTTGAGTAATGATGCATAATTTATAGAAAGCATGCACAGAGTGAAGGAACTGCAAATCAGAATGTAAATATTAGCTTTAAAAAGGAAAAATCATTGTTCCCTGTTGTCATTCTATGGCTTAATATGTGCTCCAGCAGCTGCTGCTGCTCCTCTTAGCCAGAAGTGGCAGGGGGGAAATGCAAGTCTGGCTGAGCTTGCACACTGCTGACAAAAATGCAAACTCCTCACATTAGCAATATTGCTTCATTTCTATCCAAGTCAAACGCCAAGGACATACTAGGACTTCAAAAAAAAAAACCAAAAAACAACACATTACCAAGCCTCTAAGGCTAGAGAGGACCAAAAGACACTCAGTTGGCAGCAATAATCCAATTCAGAACTGCTCTTCAGTGACAGAGCTCGGGGACACAGTGACCATGGGGACTGCCCTGCCCCTGCATGGACATCTGCACATGCTGCCTTGGTCACTGGGCATCCAACATCACAGAGAAGCAGCCTTTTGTTTTCTTCCAACTCAGCAGCCTGGAAAGATTGCCAGCTGTACTGTTTTGGCCTGCCTTGTAACCAACAAGCTTACACTGTCACCAGAGAAGCCCACAGCGAAGGAGAATTGCTTTTGGTCAGTAATGTCAGACGTCAAGAAGGACAAGGGAAGACTTACCTTAAAAATACAAGTACAAGCTACCATCATTGTTATACACAGACCCCAAAGGCCACAGCATCAGCTGTTATCATCCCTATCATCAGCAACCCTACATTCAGCTATAGCAGATGAATACCAAGTCTTACAGCTTTTATTTTTACTTAAGGTACAGAAGCATCAGTGAATACAGATTTCAGTAAATCTTGCTTTCTAAAATATTATTCATCAACATATAATTCAAATGGTAATTAGAAGCGTTCACATTATGGATGACACATTTAAATTACAGGTTTCCAGCTTTTTTTTTTTTGGTGAAGAAATGGCAACTTCCTTTTTCACATGTCGCGTTTTCAAAGTGCAAGTCCGTACAACAGATGTCTCACAGATCTGCTTGTCCATGTAATAAGCTAGACTCTTCTACTACAACAAATGGTATAAACCACGCAGCATTCTGTTAAACTCAATATTGACACATCTGCTTACCACGTGTATTAGTAGCCATGTCAGCCACTTTCTGAAAGGCGTCCAAAAAGGCAGCAGCTGCTACTACTGTAGTCCTGAAATGCATACAGATAACAAAACATTAGCACTGTCTCATTGCTGCCTATTTAATTATTGCCAAAAACATTCAGGCTTATAAAGAATGCCACTGTGAACTTGCAGAGGCCACAAAAATATTCTCTTTTATATGTGATTTTAGCCTTTTCCCTTGCTCCTTTTCTTAATCTCTTCCTCGCTTTGTGTCAGCACTATGGACTTGGAGGCAGCCAGGCTAATTTTGTGCTGTGAATTGTGCAGGACAGGTGCTGTTTCAAAAGAGCACAGCCATCCCCCTTCAGGCTGATTTCCTCTGATGAACTAATATTAAGCAGTCAAACATGAAAAACAAATCTAACATGCATTATAATGAACCCATTAGTGTACAAATTACAGCCATTGCTATTTCCAGGGTACATATGTATTTTGAGAATAAGTATTCAGGACCTTGTTTTTATCCAGAATCCTGGCCAAACACTCTCCTGAATTTTTCATTTGAGTATGAGCATTTCTTCAAACAGAAAATAATAACCTCCTAGAAACCATGCAGGTTTGGATTTCTTGGGTAAAAGGGAAAGCAGTGGTGGGAGGGGAAGGAATTCTCCCCTCTCAAAAAGGAGGATTTTCTGATGCAGTGCTCCGGGAAGAGTGGAGCAGGGTGCTGGCCCCCTTCCTGAGAGGGATGGGATCTCTCAGCTCACCCCAGCTCCCTCTCAGTTTGAAAAGCACACACAGACCAACATATGTTCAGGTGGATGGCACCTGAACATATGTTGGTTTTTAAACAAAAAAACCCTTCAAATAATAAATAAAAAAATAAAAATAAAAAATAAAATAACCCACCCCAAAAAAAAAACAAAACAAACAAACAAACAAAAAAAAAACCCACAGGAGAACAGCAGGAAAGCTGATCTTCAGCCAAAAAAACCAGAGAACTCCATAATTAGGGCAGATTTTATGCGAGCCTTACTCCAAGTATGCTCAAAATACGGAGGACATAACTGGCAGCATAGCGAATGGCCTACTGAGAGCACAAAGGATCTGATCTCAAATAACAGGCTTGAGAGGTCCAACCACATGCATAAGGACCCTTCATGTGCCTGAGAGATAAAAGGGAACACAAAAAAAAATCACAACCTGACAGCACTCCACTTAGCTAGTAATATTTAGCCCTGGAAGAAGATAACCTTTCCTGGGATTTTTCTCAGCAGTGTTTGTGATCTTAGTCCTCCAAACTCACAGATAATGTTGTTACCCATGTACTATCTTGTTAATTATTAATTATATTGCTAATAACAAAGTTCCATTTCTTCGCCAAGAAGAATCAAGGCAGAGCTGGCTCCAGCTCAGGTGACATCTGCTCTCCCCTAGGAGAGCACAGAGAAATGAACCAAAGGCTCACATTTGCTGGAAACGTACATCAAATCCTCAAACATAGGCTTTCAAGCTGCCTACTTCCATGCTCTTCAGCTAGAGAAGTCTACACTGAATGCACCACTATGGGACTGGGAAATACAACTAGTTCTCATGCCTTTCAGAAGGTTTGCATTTGAAGAGTATAAAGAGAGAAAAAAGTTCTCCATTCCTCTTTTACTACTTCCCCTACTTCTTTCACAGTCCCTTAATGTGATGCGATTGCTGGAAAAGGAAAAACCACATACAAGTGTGATGTTTTAGGTACAGCAAGGGAGAACAGCAAATTCCAGTCGTTTAGGGCAAATGGGTCTAAACAACAGCTTCTGAGGAACGGTTCGCAATGCAGAACCACAAAATATACTGCCAGTAACCAAGCCTATGACCTCTGCTGGTGCTGCAAAAACACACTGATGCTTTGGGGAGCGTAGAAGAAATTGTGGCTTTAGAAGAAACTGAGTTTGGATTTGTATTAGCAGAAGCAGACTTTACGAGAGAATGAATTCTAGAGGTAACAGAATTGGTCTGAGTGTGATGCACATGGCACTTATTAACACAAATCTGCAGAAAGTAATCTTGAATGCTTCTTGCAAAGTATATGCCAATAAAGTAAGTTTTAATAACCACTGCAAAAAGGTCCAGCACAGAAATTCCCTTGGCTTTTAAAGCAGAAGAAAGTGCTGTTAAGACTCTTCAACAACTTTTTGAGCCTTCTTCTGATATAAACCTTCCATATTCTACAGACATAAAAATGACAAGATATGTCTAATTCCATATCAGCCCATTCACTGAACAATACATTATCAAATTTTCCATCAGAAGCCATGCAATTTATTTTCACATTTGTTATGGACTGTTGGTGATAGGTATGCATTTGCCTAAATACACTACAACAGCAGCAGTAGTGTGAGGCAATTACAAACATGGATGTTGACTATGAAATACGTACAATTTTACTGTGACTTGCTTAGAAAATTACCCTGGCAGAAGCTATATTTAATCTTTACATTCATACACACAAGTAATTGTAGGAGATCTTGACTTACCGAAGCTGAGACTGCAATTTCCCAGCTTTATTTATAAAATCTTCCCACACTGGGTAACTTCCCTGCAAGAGGAAAAAAGAAAATACAAAAATGAGTACTTTGTTTGAACATTATGTTTTTGATACTGCAGATTTCAAGTTCAACTGAAACTAGAAGCTGCAACGATGACTTTATTGAATCTTTATTCTCTAACATCAAAAAATGTTTTCCTAGTAAGTGGTCTCTCACATTCTTTAATACCAGTAAATAGATAGCATGTAGCTACATGACAATGGGAAATGGTTTTAAACTGGAGGAGAGTAGATGTAGACTAGATATCAGAAATAAATTCCTTACTCTGAGGGTGGTGAGACACTGCAACAGGTTGTCCAGTGAGGCTGTGGATGCCCCCTCCCTAAAAGCATCCAAGGCCAGGCTGGATGGGGCTGTGAGCAATCTGGTCTAGAGGGAGGTGTCCCTGTCTATAGCAGGAGGGTTGGATCTAGATGATCTTAAAGGTCCCTTCCAACCCAAACCATTCTATGATTCTATGGCACTCCATCTGGTTCTGAATTCAGATGAAACACGAGGTCCTGGGCGGAGACTTGATAGACATGCCAAGCAAAAACACTAAAGTTGATTTCAACTGAAGAAACTCTTCACTTTGTATGAAAACAGTGAAGACAAACTTATGAGAAGTGAGGTGCTAGGTTACTGCATAACGTACAGCGAATCTCCCAAAACTAAGAACAGAATTCCAGTTGCATTTTTCTATGTATGGACTCCCAGCGCAATTCCCAGTTTCCCATTCTCTTATTGCAAAGTATTTTATTTTTTAATTAAGGTCTAAGTTGCCCAAGAGACCACCTTAAGCTGTCTCAAAGTAACACAAAACATAGAGTAGCCCGAAGGCAATTATTCTCAACAGCTGAAGGATTTCCTACAAAACAGCCCCAATGAACTCAGAGCTGCCTTCTCCAGAGATGCTGGTAAAGCAGTACACCATTGAGCAACCATATGCAAAGTTTTTAAGGTTTAATTCCTCTTGGAGTTTCCTGTGAACTTCTCCCCTATTTTCTTAAAGTATGGTAGGAGTCCACATTAAGAGCTGCAACACCAAGTGTTCTTACAAGTTGAAAAAAGAAGTGCTCATTTTTATGGTAAACTACCATCTTTTTTAGACCAAACTAATGTTAACTTGCTCCCTGCAGAAGAAGTGCAAATTTTCTGTTAAAAGCAAAATCAGTGGCAGAAAGAAACCTCAAAATGTCCCCTAGATTGGTGCTTCCATTTACTGAAGGTGTAAGCAGAGCACCAAAGCAATAAGGCCCACGTAAGGCAGCTTCTCAAGGCCAACATTACCACAGCTCTGACTGTAAGAGGTTGCAAGCAAGCGTCATTGCTTGTAATAAACTCAATCCAAACCTTTTCTTGCTCTACCACAAGAGGCCACATCTCATCTTCTTTGGGGCAAAGACAATCCCTTCCCCAAAAGCAGCCAACCCAATTCAAGCTCCTCGGTGCACCCTGGTGAGACAGCTCCCAGACATTCACATGCCATGGCCAAAACGACTAGAATTAAACTAAGGGTTAAAACCAAAGTCTTCCCCTGGACAATGGCCTTTGTTCATCAGTGACAGTTTAACATTCTCTACTGATCATATTTTGAAAAATGAGATGTCGTTTCATAGATGTGGTGCATGCATCTCCCATACAGACACTGCACAGCGAAACTCAGTCAGCAGAGGGGCTTGGCAGCACCACGACAGACCCTACCGTACATGTCTCAAGTACTAAGCAGCTACTCTCAATATTCTTCACTAAGTATTGTGTTTGCTTTTTTGGTGGGTTTTTTTTTGTGTGCGGTTTTTTTTCCTGTGAGCAATGTACACCAGGTGGTCATAAAACCTCATTATATCTACACACGACAGAGCCAGTGGGAAAGGGAGAAAGCAAGAAAGAAGACACCCATTATCAAGGTGGCAAAACCTAGAATAAAAGAGCTTTGCGCTGTGCAAAAATTGCCAGGCATTTAAAAATGAAACCCACTTATTTGAGGGGGAAAAAAAAATCCATTTCCTTAAACCTATTAGTTTTGCTGAAATCCTCTGCACTGAACTCCATCTCTCTCTGCAGTAGCTGCATTTCGGAGTTTGCCCGCATGCCATATATGCATTATGCATGGGTACGCCAGGAGCCTTGAAAGCCCTGACAATTAGCAGAGGGCCCAGGGCTTTACTGGATTCTTGAGCAAAACGCAAGCTGACAAACAGAGGATACCAAAGCAGCCTGATTATGTTTCCATCTCAGTGATGTATTACCCTGCTAACTGTGCCTAATGGCAGGCAGGAGATTGACACCAACCTGACGCTGTGGGGAAGCTTAAGACAGTCCTATCAAAACATAGCTCAGGAAGAAAACACCTTTACTTTTTTATTTTATTTTATTTTTTTGCAGGCTGGCCACAAAGAAAGCAAAGTCAGAACATTCAGTAAGCATTTCCATAGCTATTTATTCTTTGTCTCTAAAAGTGATTTTCTCTCAAAATCACAACTACTTAATTAAGCTTTAACAACCCACTTACATCAGTTGCTAAATCGGTTTGGTTAAAAATATACATTATGTACCTGTTATTGCAATGTAATCTCTTCACCTAGGCACTCCTACACTGGTGCAAGAGCACCTTACCTCATTTTGGGCAGAAGAAAACAGCAGTGTATTTTGTTTGTACTCCAATAGAATTTGTTATTTGCCTTTCCCTTCTGCAGCTGAATCAGAACATTCATCTCTCAGTAACATGTAACTCAAACATTGCACACAAATCCTATTGTCCTGCCCAGAAAGCACCTCCACCACCATACTTGTGCTGAACCCAAACCGTTCTGATCTCAGCTAAGGCCGAAGTGCATGACACCTGCCACTTTGCCAGTTCTAATATGAGGGGTTTTACACCACCTCCAGCACCTGGGGAGCAATGCTTGCTGGGACAAACCACGACAACACAGTAGTTCAGTGATTTTTTGAAACACATGCAGGCTTCCGGTACCCTAAGAGCAGCTTCTTCTCCATAATCTCTCTATGTGCCTCCTCCGTTCCATCCCCATTTGGAATTACAGCTCTTGCTTTCATCAAAGTGCCCACCAGGAGAAATACAGTAGTGGCAGAAACCACGTACCGAATAGCCATGAAACTTAATCCTCAATTCAACACGCATTACTTTCTCAACACCAAGAAGCAATAGGAAGAATTCACTGTCTGTCTATTAAGTTATTTTTTACTGTAAACCCAATTTTGAAAGAGTATTAAAACAGTATTTTTAAATGCTGCATTTCCCTCAGCTCCCTCTGCAATTTCCAATTTCAAATGGTCGATAAAGGAAATCAATCTTCCCCCTTTAACATCAGGCTCAGGTGCTGGCAGTACCCGTACCAGCAGCGCGATGCCTTTCCTCATAGCCCTCCTCAGAGAAACTCGTGAGAAGAGCTGTAAGCATCTGGGTCAGAAATCCTCGTTTTAGCTCCTCCCAGGTTAAAATAGAAATCTGTTACAATCCAGGTTCGTTTAAATGGTCTTGAAAACCATTAATGGCTTGATTCAGGGCTTATCTCCCCCAAAATACACTTGTGCCTAATTGCTTTTTTCTTCTTCAGCTGTCTCAGATCCAACACTCCTGCACCATAATGCTTTTGTCCGAGGCATGAAAGCCCCCCAAGCCCCTGCATATACCTTAACTTCAGCTTGAGGCTGTCACTGGTAAGCCATAACATCCCATTATTGCATCTTATTGCTTAATGAGTCGGTTTACAAGTGATTAGTCACCTGATGCCAGGGTCCAGTCACGCTCCAGCTGATCTCCACCAGACAGGGCACTGCCCTTCTGCCTCCAGGCTGACAAACAAGATGGTGCCTCACGCCTGTCACCTACTTTGCCAGTTCCCAATTAAGGATGTGGAATAGCTTTCCCTTAGGGATGTGCACAACTAGTATTGAGACATACCAGGCTAAGGTGGGAAGCACCTGCAACACCCCGACACACCAGGCTCCAACGGCCTCACTGCACTGAGCCCGGCAGTTAGGCTTCTAGCACCTTGGGGAAAACAGATTTCAGCAAGGGCACAGCAGGCACAGGGCAAGGAGGAGGCCCCAAGCAATAGAAAAGCAGCAGAGGGAGCCCAGGTGCTGCAGAGCCCATCTCCATCCTACAGCAGCAGGTCATTTCCTGAAGGAGCTGTGGCCACATGTGTTCCTGAAGGGGTTGTGGAGGGTAAGTGGGCAAAAGGTGTTTGAATTTTTCCCCATTCTTTCTCACCATTCAAATCTATTTCAGTTGGTGACAGATTTAATCTCCCCAGTTGAACATACATTGCCTGACAGAATTTGGAAGTGCTCTCCTCATCTTTATCTCAACTCATGAGCATTTCCCCCTTTCTGTTGAGGAGGAGCAGGAGTGGGTGAGCATCCAATAGCTGGCCAAGGTCCATACACCACACCAGGGAAGGGCATAGAGGATCTCTAAAGGCCCCTTCCAACTCAGACCATTCCAGGATTTAATCACCTCCTGCTAGCAGGTAGCCACAGGAGCACTTAAATCCCAGACAGACAAAGAATCTTTTGTTTTTTGAGGGGAGCGTGGAACCCCCAGCACGGCCACCTTAGACAAACACATTTCTAAAGACCTTTACTAAAGTTTTTCTCTTCCTTTCAAGCCAGCGATTCTCCAATAGGAGAATGCCAGAAGAGGAGATCAAGGATTTTTTGATACAGCTTGCAGCACGGGATCCAGTTTTTCTGAAACTGTTATCGATTGCATCTAATGACAAGTACAAGAACCCAGAATGTTTCTTTTTTTTAATTTAAGATTACAACTTGGTTATCAGCAGTCTTGACAGGAAAAATCCATTCTGTCACACCTTTTGCCAGCAAGTTACAATGCCTCTCCTTTTCTCCATGAGGTGAAAAGACATTTCCTTTAATAATTTATTTCCAGGCACTCCAGATCTCAAAGACAAGATGCACCTCATCTTTCAAAAAACCCTTGACTGTGTTCTTTTAACAGCTTTCATTTATCAGAAAGGCTTTTCAACCGTATTATCAGCTCTTGCTGGGATGCTGACTACAAAGGCAACAGAAACAGTTCAGTATCTTGTTCACAGCAACAGCTCATCTCAACTTTCACGGTGCGGGGAGAGAGACAGAGCTGTTCTACAGTATGGCAAATTGAGAATCTAATTTTGGATGTTCCAGCTAAAAAGGTAGGAGAGAAAGGGAACTGCCGGGCAATGCCCTGGTTTTATCTCACAGGTTATCAAAGCAAGAGCTGTGTTCCTTCCAGAAGAGTACGGAACGACTCTCTGCAGACTTCAATAAGGAGGACAAAAAAGCACTGCTCAAGCTACAGGAGTTAGGCCTTCTCCACCTCAATATAATCATTCAGCCACGACCTGCCAAGAGGCTGAGTCCCAAACACACAGTGCTATTACCCAGCTTCACACCCCAGTAACACATCCAAATGCCACATGTCTGCCTCTGGAACAAAAAACTGTAACTTTGCTATTGCACCAGACCTCCCAACCTCCAAAGTAAACGATGCCTAGAGCGAGGGATTTACTATATAGTTTTATCAGATAGCAGAATTACAAGGATTACTACAAATGTTTCACGTCTGTGTAATTCACTACGCTACCTTCAAGTAGCAGAGAAACTTTACTGTGCTAGATAGCATGCAGTCACAGATGTTACATTCAAAAAATGGCCTGCATAATTAAGTATGGTTTGCACACAGAAGCTATCATTTTTCCAGGGATCCTTCAACATGAAAAACAGGAAAAATCAGAGAGGAAAGGTGCAGGAAAACAATGACAATCTGAAAAAAGGGTTCCAGCCACAGATGTCTTGGCATGTAGAAAGATGCAGTGGCTAACAATCAGTTTCCCTATTCAGCTAACACCTGGCATTGGAAGTTTTTCCTCTCTTCTTAAAGAATTAATAGCCATCCATGGAAGAGGCAGCTTGGCTAGGCACAAGTGCAAAGGTTACAGAGCACTACCCAGTGCTACCATATTTCTTTGCACAGCTCACACATTCAGTCAAGCCAGACAGATAAGACTGCATAGTCCTTTAATAAGCTACAAAAGCTCTTGGAAGACACAGGTGAGATGAGACTTAACATCACCTTACATGAAGTTCCTAATGACTTCAAATTTCTTCTCGCAAGCTTTTCCTCTTTTTAGGTCAAAAAATAAGCAATTCAAGAACCTGTCTTATGAAGCTTTTTAAACTACCTTTATTTTCCAACCATTCACCAAAACAGTCTCAATCTTCCAACACAGTGAAACCTGAATAATCAGATGAAGATGCATTGTTGCACGCACTTATACCAAGAGTACTTTTCTTTCATTTATCTCATTTCAGATACATCTCAAATTCAAAACCAGAACCGAGCCAGCAAAGCCCCAGTACTGATTTCAAGAGCAGCCCACAGCCTGATGATGTCCACTGGCTGTTTTCCAGTGGGGAAGGACAAAAACTACCAGTCGTATACTTGCAGCAGAGATGCTCTAGGTTGGACAGTTCCTCCAGCCTTAAGACCAATGAAACAGGCAAGGAGGGGCATGGAGCTTATTCACAGGAACTCTTTATGAAAGAGCAACAAACTCATGCAGAGGAAAACAGAGTGCTCCAATACTGCTAGAAAAGGGGCTGCAAGTCTGGGAAGTCCCTTTTGTCTTTCTAAGCTAAAGACACTGCCACGCATAGGGGAACTTCTAGCAGCAAGGGAAACTCGATGTGTGCAGAGCGCTTGCTGGGTCAGGAATGGAATATCGGCAACAGCAGATGGCATGAATTTCACAGATTTCATAACGCAAACCAAACACGTGCCTTACTGACTGGAGGAAGGGAGGATACAGGTACAAACGTGATGTCTGAGAGGTTCTGGAATATGCAAGTGAAAGTAAAAGTATGTCGAAAATCAGATTACAATGTCATTTAACCTGTAACTACCCTCCAGGAACTGAAGCAGAGGCAATTAAAATAAAATATTGTCTCCATGCCTCCATTTCCATTATCTTTACCACTTGTTCAGGGAATGGGCAGGGGCTGGAAATGAGCTTTCATCAGGGTTCTCAGTAAAATGGACATGCCAAGCTCTACATTGCCACGACACTGCAGATTATACAACAATACAGTATTGAAGAAATCTCATATGGTATTAAAAAAACTGCCTACTACAAATTTCTTCTATGTATCATGGAGGCATTTATTCAGTGTTTTCACAACTGTTTGGTTTTTGGTCAAACACAGCATCAGAACACTGAGTAAAAGCTGCTCTAGGGTAAGGGTAATGATGCTGTACCTCAATAAAGTCAAGACAAAAGACCCAGTCAAGAAACTCTAGAAACTCCAGAAGAGGACATTCACTGGTTCAGTGCCATCAGTGATTTCTACATTCCCCAAACAACCCGCAATTTCTGAAGAATTACGAGTTCTCTCAGCACTGAAGCACGGAACCACTTAGCAAGAACAGAGACAGTGAGTAGATCTCATCATTTAAAGACAGGGGGAACTCAAGTCAGGCATGACTTTTTCTAAAGCTCTAGAGACTTTAATTTGTATTATAACAAAACCTGCACCCCACTAGCCCATATTTAAAAGGACACCATTGCCCATGGCTTGACTTTGGTTTGGAGCACCATGAGGAGTCCTCCAAACTCATCCCCAACAACTCCAACATCACATCCTGGATAGCCTCTTGTGTGCCTCTTCACCACATCTATAAGGACCACAACAAATCCAGGCCATCTGCAGCATACTTGCACAATTTGTAAGATGAAGAAACCCATCTCCAAAGCAAACACATCAGAGTTTAAATCCAAGTTAGATTGGGTAATTAGCAAATAAAAAAGTTATACTCACACTGTGAGAAAATACATCGTATATAAACATATGGTCCCTCCCTCTCTAAACACAGGAGTATCCACAAGAGTCGGGAAAAAACAACCAACCAGACACAGCTTCTAGAGGAGAACCTTTTATCCCATGCTGCATTAAAAGAGCTAGACATTAAGTAGTCTTCCAGAGGAAGCATTTAGTTCCACACTCTTCCCTGCAGGTCTAAACAAGTTTGCGAGCCTGAATAGCAGATCTCTCCTCAGAGACTCATCAATACTGCCTTTCATCCACTGAATCATTAAGCGGCCTCTGTGCATACTGGGCAGCTATTTTCTAAACCCACAATATTTCAGCTGGATCAAAACTAAGGTAATTAAAACATCAAGAGGCATTAATTCATTGAAGCTAATGCCTACACAGGACAGTATTACAGAGAGCCAACAGCCCTGTGCTGGTAACACCATCATGGATGGGCTTTCAGCACCTCTTCCCAACTCCCCCATGAAGCAGGAGAAACCCTCATTTCTGAGCACTCGTTGCTCAATCTCAGCACAACTGCTATCACACCAGCAATCAAAGCAATCTCCAGGACCCAACAAACATCCGTACTCTGGCAACAGATACTGACATGCATCCAAATCAAGTGAACCTTTTTATACCACGAACTGGATTTCTCTAGGTACATGCTTGTCGCTAGCGTTGTGTACACCAACAGAACCAGCATTCACAGGTTTATAAGAGTACTTAAAAACATCCAAGGTGATCTCTTAAATGCTGTTTGTACACCTATGTTCACTGACTAGAACTGCAAAAAACCACAGAGTTCATGTTCACTAGACCGCCAGATTCTTCACTCTCTATTTCTATCACCCTGTGGGTAAGATGCTCCAGTCATCCCTCTCCACTAAGAAACAGTCAGCCCTTAATTTCAGTTACAGAAGAACTCAACTTGCATCGAGAGCTGATCATTCATTTGTAGAAGTCATCTGTTCTGCCTGCAAACACTGGGTTATCACAGGGGAAACAGCAGCAACGAAGATAAATGGTGTGTGTGGTGTGGATGTGCATAGCAATACGTGTTGCACACAAGGAGCTTATAAAAACATCTCTTCATTAACTCAGTGCTCCACATGCACTCAATTTCTTGTTGTCCTAGGGGAAAGGAGTAGTAGTCACAGAACCTGCAGCCTCTCTCTAAAATGGAAGCCATTCTTTGGGAGCTAAGTCACACGCTTCCAGAGCACTTTGAAGATGAAAACCACCATGGTCTAACCACAAGGCTACTAGACATTTTGTCTCCTGTCCTTGCAAACATCTCAGTCAGACTATTTCACAGCTCAGCAGGAAGAACTCAATTACCTTCCTTAAAGGTCAGCAGAGATAGCAGTGAATGGGGCAGCACTCAACACCTTACAGCACCAAGGCAGACATCATTTGGAGTTGGAAAGCCAACACTTGAAGAGACAAATGCCTTAGCACCCACCCACCTTCATGTGCTCTGAAGCAGACCAGCACACTTCTTTAGCTACAGATCCTACCCTGCTGTCATTGAGCACTTTCTGCCCATCTTCAAGGTTACACATGCGCAGACCATAAAACTCAAAGATGTATCTCAGAAGCTATTAAGCACAATACGCTAATTACAAGTACACAGAAACACTGCTAACTGCACCAACTTCTACAGCTTGAAAAACACATCACAAAAAAAAAAATGAAAGGAAGGTAGTGGTGTACTTTTTTTTACAATACAACACGTGCAAAACTGAGGAAGGAAGCAGCAAACTCTCCCAACTATCACCTTTGGTTAGGTATTAACCAGCACTGAGTCTGTAATTACAGACTTCTTGTCCTCCAACATTTGTTCAGTCAATTGTGATTCATGCAGCACTGCACAAGTCCTTCCACGCTTCCAGCACAGCAACCTCTATCACACAGCTCTTGGCATGCCAGCAGGTCCGAAAGTACTACTTCTAAAAGGCATTAAAAATCTTTGCCCTTGGTATGCCCCAGAACAAGCCCGCATCGGACACATTTATGCAGCGAACGTTTGGCAGCTGTATGAATTGCCAGCACTCACACAGGCATATGCAGACCAAGAATGTGTCCCTAGTAATAATAAATGTTTTGCAAGTATGTTCCCAGTTATGCCATGCTGTCTGAGCCCTAGCATTGAAGCGGGTGTGCAGCAGAGCCCTCCTGCACCAGCATTCTTTCAGCCAGCCCTCCACGCCGCTGCCTCCCCCACAGAGATGTTTACAGAATGATGTTGCAGCTGCTTCAGAAAGGCGAGCAAGACAGTGGAGTAGGAAATCAGTGCGAATGGTAAGAAATCAGAGCGACAGGCTCAGGACAATGTGCCATACTGGTGGAACCTCTAGGAACAAGAAAATGGGGAGAAAAAGCTGCAGCTGCATAGAGGGGAAATTAACTCATGTCACGCTTTTTGGGAAAAGGGAGAAACGACCATTTTCTGAGTTTGGAATAGAATTAGGCCGCCCTAAAGATTGTCATGCCAGGGATGTGCCAGTGCCACAAAGCTCATGTGGCAAAGGCACAACAGAGGGGCTCCCTCCCAGCCTCACCTGCACATGACACATTCCACTTTTTCTGTTCTCCTTAGAACAATTACCATCCCCAACAGCTGGACTGAAACTAGACCTTAAAGTCATTGAACTGAACATTCCTCAGCTCTGCAGAGAGACCAGGCTTCAAATACAGCACAGCTGCAGCTCTGTCAAATCACTCCACATCAATGGCAGCAGCTTTACAGACTGCCCATACACACAGGCTGCCCCTTGGACTGACATGGATGCAGAGGGCCCACAGCTGCACTTGTCACAGGCACCGCCTCAGCCTTCCTATTTGTTCCAGCAAATATTTTTTTGACTCAGTTTATATTATTGATGTGAGCAGCACAAGGCCATCCATCCCTCGCAAGCAAATCATGCCTACTTAACAAATGGTTCTTAATCCTCAACATGACCACCCCCGGCTCCATCTTCCACAAAAAGCAAGATTAAAATGCTGCTTCTCACCAGTCACATCCTAATCGCAGATAAGAGGCTGCGAAAAAAAAAAAACATAAATATTTCTCATGCCCATATGCTCACTTCTTTCTCCTCTGGTGGAAAACAAGGGCAGGAGCTTTGCATGGCTGAAGGCAAAGAGATGCTGCCTTCCCACCCCAGAGTTCCACTGGGGGGAAGGGGAAGGGTCACTTCTTTTACAGCACAAAAGTAGAAGTTGCTGCCAAAAGCAAAACGCTGTTTTCATTCAGATTTCAGCTAAAAGATCACAAATAAGACACATACACATGAAAAAAAAAAAAATCTGAAATTCTCTAAAATTTTATTCCTCCTCTGGAACCTTCTTATTTTGTTCACAATTTACAGTGCTCCTCACAGCTTCACTCCCACCTCTGGTGACTGAGCCTCACCAGAATCACAGAATTCAGTACACTCTCTCAGTATAACTGAAGTCATGGACAATCAGCATGGGTCCAACATCCCCATCTGCCTTCCCCCCCATGCCTATCCCATGGTTTTGGGTGCTGCAAGTCCTGCCTACCAAAACACCTGCTGGCAATAGAGAGAAGACAAATGAAGAACATGTGAAAGGAAAAGAAACAACGTCAAGCAATAAGCTATAAACACTGCTGATTTCAGTGTTTTCTTTTCTCCTTTTTCCATTAAGAGAGAACATTGTGATTAAAAGAAACATAAAATTAGGACTCATAGCAAAAAGTAGCATTAAAGAGAATGCTCTCTGCATGAAAAGACAACATCTTTTGAAACCCATACGCAACAGGCCCTCCCAAAAATTATCTGCAGAGATTTGCTTTGCACTACAAGAAATATTGAAATTAACTGCACATTACAGCATCTCATTTCTCAATTGCCAGAAATGAGTTACAAACCATCCAGATCAAATGCTCTCTTCCCACGGGGAGCCCCAGAAAGTATGTTGCGTTCAAAGAGAAACGGCACAGCACTTGAATGCTGCGCACAGAACTGCTCCTCCGAGGGGACATGCATGCTTAATTTTTTCTTTTATAAACTTCCATCACTTTGAAAGAGATCATACATAAGAGCACGACAAATTCCAAGTGCCACATACTCAGTGATGCATCATAGCACACGCCAAGGCTGTGACAATGGACAAAAAACTTAGGGATGGGATGGGCAGGATTTTCCTATTTTAGAATTCTTTAATCTGACCTTGAAATGCAAGAATCGAGTTCTCGAACACAATGGCTGAGTACAATTCCCATTGTAGACCTTCTACAACCAGTTCCATTACCACGTATGCTTACGTACTACTCAACAAACTTGACCCTCATTTTGTATGGAAAACATGGATTCCCTGTATTACAATACTGAAGTTCCACACATTAAGTTAGATATTAGGAGGAAATTCTTCACTCACAGTGGTGAGGCACCGGCACAGCTGCCCAGAGAGCTGAGGACCAGGCTGGATGGGCCCCTGGGCAGCCTGAGCTGGTGGGGGCAACCAGCCCATGGCAGGGGTTGAGGCTGGGTAGGCTCTGAGACCCCTTCCAACCCATCCTATGGGCATTAAAATGCTGCATTAGATGTTTACATTATTTGTTATACTTGTTTTATTCGTTATGTTTAACTTAATGTTCTCAAAGTGACATAGCTTTGCTCATTATTAATCTGGAGCTCGTTTGGTTGAGTGTTAATCACAAAACTGTTTTTGGTAGAGGACTGAGAAAAAAAAGGAGTTTCTGGAGAAAACATTAAAGGCAGACAACTCAGCCAACACGAGATAAACTCGCTATCAAAAAATGTGACACATCAAGCCACATTGGCCTGCAGAGGCCTCATTAACTTTGAAAGTTAACACAGCGCTGAGACAAATGGACACGAGCAATCACATTACTCAGGATTACACTTCCCGTTTCTGTAACCTCGTTGACATCAAGGAGAGCTCGGAATTAACCCCGAGTACACCTGAGGTAGCTCACTATCAGAGTGAACAAAGACAAAAATTAAAAGTCAGTCCATACACACCATGTGCTCATCACCTTGGCTGCACCACCTATCTGCAGCCACTGGCACAACTTCAGAGCACTCTCACTATGGTGCTGATTAACCCTGCTGTCTTCACAGCAAAGATGAAGGCAGAGCAATACACACGATAAAAAGAACCTGCAAATTATTTAGTTAAGAAAGGCGGATGCTGCAGCAAATCCCTCAGCACTGCAGGGCATTTGGGGCCTTGATCTCTGCCTATAATGAGAAATAGGCATAGATAGTGCATTGGCAGTGCGTGGGCAGACCCCCACGCAACATCTCCAAGATTCTGCCAGAAGCCTGCCCACACAGACCCGACTGCATGAAGCAGCACTTAAAATGCTAATTTCCACTTTACTACCGAAGGTATGATTAGCTGCAAGATTCTGGTTTGCTGTCAAAAATAGCTGCTTTTTTTTTTTTTTTTCCCCTCCAGGAAAGTGTCACGATTCTTTGCACACAATTCACAATGAGCCCTACAGCACCTCACTGAATTGAAGCACAGGTACAAACTGTTTGTTCGACTCACACTAAATAACGAACAGATTCTTTAATCGCACCAGCTACCACGCTGTGATTTTTCCCAAACCTCCCTCCCCAGTAATTCCCAGTTCACCAAACAGGTTCCACTGCTATAGTGGATTAAAATAAAAATTCACACCTGTGCACATCCCCATATGCTCATGTCAACATGTTTCTGAGAAACAGCTTTCATTCCCATGCAAGTAACAGTGCACACAAAAAATAAATCGACACAGCCAATGTGTATTTGCTTAAGAGCATGAAAAATCAAAGTGCATTGCTCGTGGAAAACAGGGAACAAACACTGTCACCGCGCCTCAGGCTGGAGGTCAGAACAGAAGCTCCGGCACGTTCCCTGCAAAGCCCACTCCACCGGATCCCAGGATTTGTGACTGTTCCCTGTCCAGGGTGGGGTTTGCAGATTCACGTTAAGTGGAGCTGCTATGAAGCACCGGGGCCACGGGCAGCACGGCGGCAGGACTGCTGCATTGTCTTGTCAGACGCACGCACATCTCCTCCTCCTCCCCGCAATCCGCCAGCTCTCTGCGAGCCAAGCTTTAATTAAACGTCTCACAGGATCTGTTCTGAGGAAGGTGCACCTGAACCCTTGCCAAAAAAAACGCAAGCAGCTTCTCCTCCCCTCAAATATACTGGAAGCCATTCACCCATGCCAAGGCTCCGTCCAGGAGCAGCCCTCGTCTAGCTTTGGGGTAAGGATGCCCTGCACCCATTCAAGCACCCATAGGTGCAGCCGTCCCTCTGGTTCTGCAGATCTTGTGTCCTTTGCAGACGAGCCTGCAGGCAAACAGCCTGCCCTTGTCTGGGGGAACGCTGCAATATTCTGCAGTACGGGGCTGGCGGGAGGCACGGCTGGCACAGCGTGGGTCTCCTTCCACACTATTCGTTTCCACCAGCAAAGGGCGGGAGGCAGAAGGGAAGCCTGCACAAATGCCAGGGGTGGATTCGGAGCTGTTCTCCAAGGGACCATTTGGGAGCAAGGTCTCTGCATACGGCTGGGAGAAACCGAGGAACTCAGTGCACTGCACGCACACACAGAAAGCAGCGATCAGCCCCTCCATGTGCATACACGGGGAGTTGGAAATAGGTGATCTCTATGGCCTCCTCCAGCACAAGCTGTGCTCCGATTCTAGAAAATAACACCACAGTGCACACCGAGAGGCAACGGAGCCACAGCCAACTTCGGAGCATCTCCAAGCTGAGGTTCCCTTACACCGCGCTCATCGGGAATCCCTCCGTGCCCTCCCAGCCCCACCCAGGGCTGGCACCCGCCTCGCTGTCTTCATTCTGGGGGCCAGCAGCACCAAAAATAAAATAAATAATAACGAAAAAGAACAGAAGGTGGAGGAGGAAAAGAGAAAAACAGATATAAGGGGAAAAAAAAAACTGACAGGTTCGGAAAACGCTGCCCCTGCTGCAAGATAACAGCGGGCGGGATGGAGGGAGGCAGGCAGGGGGGAGCCGCGTCCCGGGGCCGCCCGAGCCCCGCGCAGCTCCCCGCTGCCGTGCGCTTCCCCGGGCAGTGCCGCGGGCTCACCTGGCCGCCCCGGCCCTTACCTTCATGTCGCTGATGATGGTCTGGAAGAGCCCTCCGAGCGCGCTACATTCCTTCTCGATCACCGCCTCCATTTTCCTCGCCCGGCAGACGGGAGGAGGACGCGCACGCTGCTGCGGCTCCGCTGCTCGGCTACGAGAAACGAGACCCCCGCTCCCACCTCACCGGAACACCCAGACACGGGGACAGACGGGCAAAAACTACCTCGGCTCGTCTCCGCCTCAAAACGATTACCTCTAAAAATGTAAAAATAAGGGGAGGAAAAAAATAAAAAAAAAGGACGGAGCGCGGAAGGCGCTACGCGCAGCGCGCGGCTCCGCTGCGGAGCTCCGTGCGGCTCCGCGCCGCGCTGCCCTCCCGCCCCCGGGCAGCACCGCAGCCCATCGCTGTGGGACCGGCGGGCGCTGGAGGGTGCGCGCGGAACGATAAAAACGACCGATTCGGTTATCTACAGGAAGAGACGGGACCGCGTGCTGCGCCCGAGAGCTCGCAGCGCCAAACAGGGAGAAGGCTGCAGTCCCGATCCGCTGACCGCCCGCTCCACAACGCCAGCCGCTCTCCGGCGGCGGATCCGCCCGAGCCCTCCTCCTCCTCCTCCTCCTCCTCCCGCCGCTGCCGCTCCGCAGCCCGACCCCGCCCCTCTGCGTCAGCGGCTCGGCTCGACCTGCCTGCCGCGAGCGCCTCTGGTACCGCGGGTTCGCGTCCCGCTGCCGGCAGGATGCGCCCCGTGTGCACGTCGCCGGGTATCTCCGGCTGGCGGGGAGGAATGCTTTCCTGCTTGTTATTCGGTGCATTTGCACTAGGTTACGTTGTTTCAGGTGAAAAATGCCAAGTGGGCTGCCCACCTAGGCCTACCTGGGCAGGAAATGATAGAACAATAGCGTGCCGCGGGTTGGAAGGGACCCTAAGGATAGAGTCCAACTCCTGGCTCTGTGCTGGCCCACCCCAAATGGTGGCTGAATCTTTAGTGAAGACACAAGGAAACGCTCAATGCTGCTTCCCCACCTCTATAAAACACTGAGGTTAAAATTCTCTATAGAAACACAGCGGCTCAGGGCCTGCAAACATGGGTGAGTTTACTTTGTTTAATGGAACTGGAGGCATACAACTACATACCCAGAGCCGTGCCGCTTCTGAACTCTGAAATTAATCACAGAATCATGGATTATCCCAAGATGGAGGGGACCCAAAAGAAGCTGTGGGTGCCCCATCCCTGGAGACACTCAGGGTCAGGTTGGATGGGCCCTGGGCTGCCTGGTCTGGTGTGAGGCAGCCCTGCCCATGACAAGGGTTGGGGCTGAGTGGGCTTTGATGTTCTTTCCAGCCCTAGCCATTCTGTGATCCTATGACTCTGTAATCTTTAGGTGTTTTAGGTGATATTTTTATCTCTGCCTATACTTACACATGCAGGTATATGCACAACCAGCAACTGGCAATTTACAAATTTGAGTATTGCAATTAAAAAGATATTAAAACTATTTATCAATTACTATCATTATTACATATCACCTATTTAATCTTTTCCTGAGAGTAACCAGTGCAGAACACCACTGGGTTTTGCTTCACTTCAGCACATGCACAGGATGGGTTACAATCTGTGTGTTAATTAGCAGTGATGAAAAATAGCAGACAGGATTTCCAGTGCAAAGGGCTGACAGGCTGCAGAACACACAATGTGTATGGGACAGGATGGAGAGAAATCCCCTTCTGTAAAGAAAAGGTTGTTTCTCAAGCTGTGCGTTAGTGCTTCAGTTAATAAATCAGTGTTGGCTGTTCTGCGCTCGGCAACAAATCTTCATAGAGTGATGAAACAGCAAGCAGGTATGCAATAGAAAAATGAAGCAAGCATTTCAAGCTTCAATAAATTGTAACAGGAGAATTTGGCACATGATGTAAGGGAATTATTTTTCCCTTGCAAATTTGCAAAAACCACTGTAACTTGAATTACTGACCAGAACATCTCTGTAGTGTGGAGAGCTCCCCAGTGGGAAGGGGTCTGTTGGAATGTGCTGGTTCCAGAAAAAATAAACCATCAGGACTTCAACAACCTGTACCTTCATAGGACAAGAAATCAAGCTGGAGCATCACAAGTAGAAGAATTTTATTTCTTCCTTTCATTATATTTTCATTTCAAATATTATTTTCACTGTACTTATCAGTTATTGATTGTGTTTATTTTATATTTTCAAATTTTTGTTCGCAGCATAACAGCAAGAGAATATGATTTAAAACCATCAAAATAAAGTCTTGATGACTGAAACTTTTCTTTATCAGCGAAGGAAGATTCAGACTTCAAACTTTATTCTTCCTTTAGCCCCTTTTAACGATAGAATTTTCCACAAAATGGCAATTCAGCTTCAGCCAGCTGTAAGAGGGAGCATTTTTCTTTAGAGACATGAGCCCAAGTACTTGTTTAAAGTGCGAGTAAGAAGAAGTCTGGTGATGTTGCAGTACGGTCAGGTCACCATCTGTCTTCTTATTTCTGGGATCTGCTTGACTGATTTATAGCAAATCACTTCCTGCAAGCATTATTTGCAAAACTTCATTATGGTCAAAGGCTGTTTCTATACTCAGGAGCCCTTGTTACAGGGGACAGTTTCATTTCCAAGTGATGACATTCTGTACAATATCCTGTTGCATGGGCAAATGCCGACACTGTTTCTTGACAGTGGGAAGGCTAAGTTCCTCCTTTCTGGCAACCCCCAGCCGATGTCAACCTTAAAATTTGTTAAAAGCACAAGAACGTGTAACCATGGTGCTCATTTAAGTCCTGTTCTAACAAAGGTTTAAGCCCACTTGTTCTTTAGTGTGAGCAGCCCTGTAGAAAACTAGATTACACATGCACTTAAGTGTTATCAGATTGAAGTCATAGAACAACAATCACAAAAGGTACTTAATCACCTTTAAATTACAGTGTTCCTAATTTAGCTAATGTTATTCCCCAAGGAAAAATTGCCTCATCTTATATACAATCAAGAAAGAATCAAGGGCTGTTCCTTCAAGTGGTTGACAGTTCTAAAAGAGATACGATTAAAAAAAAATTGATTGCTAAAGGCTGAAATATTTAATTGAATTATCTCTCTAAGAAACTGATGCAAATTAATAGTATAATACTCCACTATTTTTCCACAACATCTTTCGTTCGGAAGCCTTCCTAAAATATGTTCATAAGCTTGAAGAACAAGTGTATACTTTTTGCATGGAACAGGTATTCTGTCCCTGTTGGAGACTTTCTGGTAGTGATTTATATTTTGAAGGACAATGGTATTTTTCCTCTTCAGCGATTCAGGAAAATGAGCCCAACTACTTCCATGCGGCTGAATCACTGGCATGATTTCCTTCAGCCCTCAAGGTGCTCACTGGATCCCATCCTGCTCTATTTGTATGAGCAGGTGAGGCCACTTCTTAGTGCCTACTGCAGTGAAAAAGGAAGATGGCAGGCAACACAGCCAGAAGGATGGGAAAAAGAATTGAGGGAAAATGGAGGAAACCGAGTGGAGTTCATGTGAGCATGCCATCCCAGTGGCATTACTAATAGGCAGTAATAAGCCCTCCCTATCACTAGTCAGAAATCTGTATTATTCCAAAAAGGATTTGTTAATTACTACTCATACGTGTAGCTGGGGAGCTGTGGAGCAAGTGTTCGCAATCTCTGGTTTCAAAACATGTGATATAATGTTTTGTTTCTCTAACTCTATTCAAATTATTTTTACATTCCAAACTGTTTTTAAATTTTCAAGCAGCATTACTGTAGTGTGGGTACCTCTGCAAATATTTCTGCTTGCTGGCAAAATAGCAGCTGCTATTGCTTTGCCTGGATTGATTTGCACAGAACAGCTCCATCTAAAGCCTACCTACAGGCAACAACTCTGCAGCAAAATATCAATGCAGGCTCATTTTCAGCTGTAAGCTTTTCACTGGAGAAAAAAAAAAAAAAAAAAAAAAAACACACACACACACAGAAAAAGCAGTACATTTTCAAAATCTAGGCGGGGATGTAGTTCATTCAGAGCACACTGGGGATGAAACATTTATTTTTGAAGGACTAATATCAATCTTCCTCTTCCCTCCTTCCCAAAAAATAGGAAAAAATAGTCCATGCCACAACTGTCTCTATTCACAAGGAACAAAAGATGAGAACCAGGGCATGCATGCTTGGACATTACAGACCAGTGGGGTTTTTATTCTTTGATAGTGAAAAGCTGTTCTTGCTAACGTCTCAATACGGAAGGGACACTGAGGTGCTGAAGCAGGTCCAAAGAAGGGCAACAAGGTTTGTGGAGGGCTTGGAGAATATGCCCTATGAGGAGAGGCTGAAGGAACTGGGACTGTTCAGTCTGGGGAAAAGAAGGCTGAGGAGAGACCTTACTTCTCTCTTTCAATATCTGAAAGGTGCTTACAGCGAGAGAGGGGTTGGTTCTTCTCACTGGTGACAGGTGACAGGACGAGGGGAAATGGCCTCAAGTTGTGCTGGAGTAGATTTAGGTTGGATATCAGGAAACCCTTTATAGAAAGGGTTGTTAAGCACTGGAATAGGCTCCCCAGGGAGGTGGTTGAGTCACCATCCCTGAATGTGTTTAAAAAAATTAACATTTGCTGTCTCAGGCTGATAGGTTCGGTAAAGGTGCATAGGCCTACCATGTCCTTCTCCTAAACCCCTTGCAGGACAAGAGGCATTAGCACGAGCCCGAACGCAGGAGATTCCCCTTGAACATCACGAAGCACTTGCAGGTGGCTGGGCACTGGCACAGGTTGCCCAGAGAGGCTGTAGGTCTCTTCCTTAGGGATTAAAAGCCATGTGGACAAGGCCCTGGGCCCCTGCTCTGGCTGTTTGGATTAAATTTCTTCAGTGCACTCATGAAGACAAGCAGTGAGGTTTTTGTTTTTTTTTTTTTAAAGTTTATGTTTGTATTAAGCACTCTAAATAAATCAAGCCTATAATAGGTGTCATTTTTGCAAACAGTTTGTGTGCCCTTCTTCTTAGCAACATCAACTTTGACTTCAGTAGAATTGCATAGAAATGCCAAAGTTGCCTTCTGTATTGTACCTCCTGCATCTGCATTAGCCCAAGCCTTTGTCAGCCACTCCTCCTTTTGCTTTAGTCTTTAGATAGGATATAAAATCAGAATTCTCAGGAAGCCACATGTTTTAGTATGTCAGTATTCCTGAACTCTCTGCTGTCCGTGTTTATCGGTACGCACAGCGGGCTGAACCACCTCGGGATGTGGTCATATGAAACGTTATGCAACACTTTCTCCTATAAAGGAGAACATTATTTTGCCAGTCCATAAATCCAGCTTTGAAAACAAGCATTACATTCACAAAGAAATGCTTCTGAAAAAAAAAAAAAAAAACCAAACCCACAATGTATTTCAATGGGCAGACTTCCAGCTCCACAGAAGTATTGAGTATTTTTTTTCTTCCTATTTAGCTGTGTTTATTTTTTGAAATTCTGATGAAAACAACTTGAACACTAATCCTGTTTTACAGAACCAGACACCTGGGATGTCAGCGAAGAGAAATCTTGAGGTGAATGTTTCCCTGTGAGTCCAGTTCTGCCGCAGACTCCACAGGCAAAAGCATCTGGGTAGGTAAGATCGGGCTGAGAGCTGCCAGCGTGTGCATTCTTCAAAAAAAAAAAAAAAAAAAAGAAACAGAAGAATCAGAAACAAGAAGAGCTCTTCCAGTGGAGCAAAGGCGATAGACAAAAAGAAAAATCTAGCCTACTTACCCAAATAATACATCCAGGCTAGCACGTACTGGAATTTGGGACTAAAACCAAGGAGAGCTGACATGAGGACATAATGCGGGGAGGGACGAGAACAGCTATGAATGGTACCATTGTGTGACTCCTTTAATTAATTTTTGCAATGAAGCCAGAGCTCTAATTTACTACATCCCAAAAGTAAATAGAAGAGGTTATGACCTTAATTTTGGAGGTGGAGAAGGAAAACTTAATTGTTTGAGTAGTCGGCTGTCACTCGTTACTGCAATAGGATGGATACACTTGGTGTGTTACTATGAATAGTCCAGATTCAACAGTCAAAATAGTGGGTAACAGTTTTGTTCTCTCTCTCCTTCCTTTCTTTCCAAGTGTTTGATTAGCAACATTTTGTACCAGTTTTACCCTGTGTGGTGCAGTGCTCCCCGCTCCACCAGGATCTGTCTGGGCCACAAAATAGCTTTTCTATGTCTTTTCAGGAGGTAGATAAGAGCAGCTTTGGTGGGCACAAAACATACAGATGGAGGAGGTCCTTCCTTTACACTGCTTTCTGTCAGCTCCAAATGAGGATATCCACATTGCAGAGCTGAGAACAGGGAATTTTTTGGTGCATCACATCTGCAAGCTGAAAAGGTGCAGAAGCCGTGTCTTTTTCTAACCAGGGCCACTAATAAGGATTTATTAATTAAATGTGCACTATATTATCTTCAAGAACTGCCTCTGTTCTCATCAGTGAAACTTTGCGCAACCATTTATGTACTGAACCAAAGAACAGCACTGCATCCTGGGGCCATTGCTGTGGGTGAGAGAAAGAGCTGAGATCTGCATCAGGTCCTGGTGGCCGGTCAGCTACTGCACCTCTGTGTGTGCCCACCTACAACAAGCAAGCACTATGTGCTCACTAAACCTCGTGGTTTACACTCCAGGTCTTTTTGTGCAGTGCCAGTTGGAAGAGGAAATTACCCAGCATCAGAACATGCAGGATTTAGGCAGAAATGTTCATAGTAAAAAATGCTGTTCTGGTAAGTTCTACTATGGCAGAAACAAAGCACTGATCTGTGTTAGGCTGGCTAGTTCAGACAAAGCATCCTGTATCAGACAGTGTGAATTTTATTAGATTAACACTTATAATGTGTTAGCTATCGCCTGAAATACAAATAAGAGACAGATACTGCCCCCAGATACTTGTTAATAGCAGTTCTCTTTCCCCAGCATTGCAGAAGCGACCCAGAAGTGTGAACATTTCTTTTGGCACTCTCCTTTTCTTAGTATTGATACTCAAAATCCCAGACTATAGGGCTCTTCATATATAGTAAGCTCTTGCTGGGAAGGAAGGCTGGTTAGCTGGCTGGCTAACAGTTTAACAGTTTAGGTTAGGAGCACAAAATTAGATGTTGTCTTCTGCTGGGAATCAAGACAAACAGGAAAATTCACCTAGTGCTTTCAATAACTGGGAATAAACCTCATGAATGACCTTCTAAACTTCTGTCAGTACTGGGAAGATACAGATCTTCCATCTTCTGCAGCTGTCAAATCAAGAGGGGACCGTCATCTGTTTGAAGGACGTGCTTTAACAAAGCATGAGTTGGTGTGAAGCCTGTGAAAGTGATGACCTCTGCTACCGGGCAGGGTGATCTTGTGGTCTCTTCTGACGTTGAAAGCCATGGCTGCATGAATCAATCTCTGAGGAAGACCCACGATTTAGCACAAATCTTGAGAGACAGGTTTCAGTCTTACAATGCTAGGGGATGACATACAGGGAAAGCGCTGATCCTTTCACAATCTGGTCCCAGCGGGCTGAGGCACAGTGGCAGGAGGGAGAAGGTTCATGGTCATCACTGTGATATATGGTCTGTGAATGGTTGGTCGGCTGGCTTCCAAAGTTGTATCTCACTGAGGACAGTATGGTTGTTGGCTGAGGAATTATCTTTCATTAGGCCAATGAAAGTGTTTGGACAAAGCACATAAATGTTTGAGTGCAAAAGCTTGCCTGGAGCCAAACAAACTTCAAAGTGCAGATATTCAAAATGTGAGAATGATAGGGGATAACATTTGACATTGTTCTCCAGTGCGAGCAAGTGAGCTGTGACATTTTTAGAGAAGAGATTCAGCATCAGTTTTGTTCTTAGGACCCCGGTAGCTGGGCACTTGGTTGATATCCAGATCCTTTGGCTTATTTTATCCGAATCCCATGGCAACGCTGATTTCTCGGCTCTGTGGAGCAGTGATCAGTGATGGGCATTAGTTCAGCTCTGGTGGCTATGGCATGGGGCCCCCTCTCAATGATACTGGATGGATGAGGGGGGATTTTGTGCCCTTTCAATGGAAAAGGAGTGCTTGGCTCCACTGCCAGTGCTGACCTTCAGCTCTGCAGACATCCATCATCCATGGAGAATCACTGCATTCTGACCTAGATACTGTCAGCACTGCAGCGGTTCTGGCTCAGTGACGGAGTTCTGTCCCCCTGGTCTCTGCTCTGCCCTATATCCTGCCTTGGAAAATAAAAAGAAAGAAAAAAAAGAGGGACGAAACATTAAGCTGAATAGTACTTTCTTCCAGTGATCTTTCCTGCTCTCCTTTCCTGCTGTCTCAACTGTGTTTCTCTGTATCAGAAATCCCACCTCTTTCCAACACTGCTGTCCACAGAAGAAGCATGCCACCTCACTCTGCTCCTTATGTCCCCAACATAGGGCAATGCCAACTCCAAAAGCAAACTTTTTCCTACTCTTCTCTTGGTTCAGCAGAGTTGGGCCTAAGCAGGCACAGCCTCACCCAACTGCTCCAGGAGAGCTGGCAGGGATTCATCCCCTCTGACACATTCTGTCCTTTGCTCCTCCATGGTGCAATTGCACAGAGTGAATCACTGGTATTAAAGAGAGATCATTACCTGCAGATATTCTTGCAGATTGTTCAGGTAAGTGAGAAGAACATGCTGTGAGGCAGAGCAATAAAAAGCATCATTCACTTGACATGGGTTGCAGAGCAACGTGAACACAGAAGCAATGTGACTTTATTCAAGATATATAAAAACAGAATTTTGAAGCCTAATGATTTCCTAGAATTAAAGAAAACTCCAGTAAAGACCAGTGCCTTGAGAGAAGTAAGGGGCTCCTTGAACTGAGAAGATGTCTTTTCTAAAAGGAAGGTGAAGCAGAGGGAAATGAGATCTGACAGCCCTGCCCTGTCCTCTTTGGCTGATGCTTCTCTTCTCGAGATAATAAAAATAAGTGTTCTGTGCTGTGTCCTGTGGACAGAGTGATTGTGACATGGGCTGGGCTGGGGAGATGTCAGCACCATTTCCATCTCATGCCACCATGGTTTCTTCTTCCTCCCTCACACAGCTCTGGATAAAAGGAATCACCTGTATATCCATGGTCTGCAAATGCTGAACAGTGAAGCTTGGTGGGAGTGAGACATCAGGAAGATATGCATGAAGACAGAGCTGGGCTCCCAGATGTTCTAGTGGGATTTCAGCCCTCTGAAGGTTTCAAAGTATTTCTGTGGGGGACGGGGGCTGGGTTCCATCAGAAGTAGACTGACAGCCCTGAAAGCCACTGCCCACCTTTTGGTAGGAATGGCAGCTGACAGAGGGTACAAAGTCCTACAGTCTGGTGCTGCATACCCTGGGAGCTTCTTCCACTGCCACACGGCTGCATTTCAGGTGAGCTGGAGCAAACTGAGACAGAATTTGCTCCATGACAAGCAAGCAGGACCTTTTGTTTCCATCATTCCCGAAAAGACCTCTGCAGCTGAGGGATGAGGGGCTGCATGCTGGAGGATGCTTTTTTAGGAAGAATTTCTTCTCTGAAAGAGTGGTGAGATATTGGAACAGTGTGCCCAGGGAAGTGGTGGAATCACCATCCCTGGGGATGTTTAGGGGAAGGGTGGATGCAGTACTTAGGGACATGGTTTAGTGGGCAATATTGGTGGTAGGTGGGCAATTGGACCAGAGGATCTTAGAGGTCTTTTCCAACCTTTATGATTGTATGATTATGAAGATGCTTATGATTTGACAGCATAGGTAGCATCTATGACAATATCTATTTAGATAATAGATTATATTTATAATTGATAATAGATCATGTCATAGATATCTATTTTTGGAGGCCATGTCTATAATTAGAAGCTTATTTATTCCAATGGATTAAATTAGAATATCGGACTGTAAATGTAGATTTTTTCATTTGGTATTGCCCGGAGCACTGCAGTGGCAGCAATGCAAATAAAAATAAAGTAATAAGAGAAGGCAGTGATGTGGTTTGTCTGTCACCTGCCAAGAGTTTCACTTTCAGTTGATTTCAGCAACTTTGCTCTTAAAGGTACTGAGCATTCCAAGTAATAAAGTAAATGCAAAGATGGCAAATAGAGCTTCTGAAATATTTATCAGGCCTAGCGCTACAAATTTCTATTTTCAAATTTGCTTAAATGCAGTTGGATAAAGTAATTTTATGAGGAGCGTAATATTGTTCCCTTGCATTACATACACATCGATTGCCCATGCAATCTGAGATAGTGATATCAGAAAACAAATAGGAGATAGCCTCCAGATTTTGCTGTTTCTCTCCCACTGTGACCACCCAGTGGGCTTGCTTTCCTTCTTGGACCCATCCCTCCTTCCCAGACAAGGAGAGTGTGCCAGAGGACTGGTGGTTTGCAGTGCATGTGTGCCATGCTTGTTCTGCTTCATGCAGACCATACTCAGCAGGTATGGCTGCTGCAACATAAAGTCTTTGAAACACTAGGTCGACTAGTCTCACTGATATCCCTATTTGGAAGAGCTTTTGAAACATTACTGTTTGAAGACATGGGTGGTTACCTATACCTTTGCAATCTATGCAATAGCAGAGCCTTGTTCTGCAGGATGCTCTCTTAGTTCTCCAGGATTCTGTGTGCTCTCTGCTGATGGTAGTGGTGAATCTCCTGCTTACGTTGCAGGGAGGAGGAATTGGCTGCTGTTGATAATTGCATGTTGTACGTGAAACCTGGGAATGAGGATGTTGTGGATGTGGCACTGCATTGACTGGATCGATTTAATGTCTTGCATGCATTGATTTGGAGCAAGCCCCTCTCAGCTAAACTTAATCACTGAAGATAAAGCAGATCTCTATCGAATTATTTTTAGCAGTGGTCAAAGGAGAGAAGAAAAAGAAGAAAAAGGTTTGTTTTCTTTTTCTCAAGTGATAATAAAATGTCTGCCTTGGGAGATGCTGCAGCTTTTATCTGCAGGTTGATGCAGGGAGGCAGAGCAGGCGCTTCCCTTATTGGCGAGTTCTGCAATGCCTGCATCCACCCCTGCCCCAAAGCTCCGCAGGCGCTCCCCATCCACGTGTTACTGCCAGCTGTCAGAGCAAAATGGCCCAGTAGTGCATCTCCGAGGCTATGTTCCAGCCAAAATTAAATCGGATTACAGCCCCATGCTGCAGCCTGTCCCAAGAGCAGGATGCCACCACCAGCTATCCGGGGGGACCTTGTCTCCACAATGGACAGCGCTGCTCAGCATGCTGCAATGTGTTTGCAGCAATGCATTGGGAGCACAGACTCTCCTTGCATGTCTCATGAATGCAGCTCTCCGGATTGTGCGCTACAACTGACACTTAGCTGAAATAGCAAATAACTTTCCCTGATGTAAGAAAATTATTTTTGTTTCATATACTTTTTGGCTGTGGACAGCCTGGCTGTAGATTGTCACTGAAGTCAATGAGAAGCGCTTGGCCAAATCTGTTGATAACACAACTGTCCAATGATAGCTTGTAATCAAAGATATTTTGGGAAAGGGAAAAATGGAGCTTGCACTGTGTGGGTGCAGGTTGCCCTCCTTGGAGATCTCCGAAAGCTGCCTGGACATGGGCCTGGGCCCCTGCTCTGGGTGTCCCTGCTTGAACAGGAAATGGGCTAGATAGTCACAGAGGCCCCGTCCATTCTAAGCTATTCTGGGATTCTGTGAAAAAACTCTTTTTTGAGTTCTAAGCCAGACTCTGCTTATTTCTGGTTAAAGGCAAGACATTCATGAGGAACGGGCTGCCATACAGACACCAGCTATGTTTCCTCCATCTCCCTCTATGGTCTTAAGTGCCTGTGATGCAGTAAAGGACTGAGGCATGGAACTTGGTGGGCTGCCTAAGTTAAAGCCCCACTTCAACACATTTATTAGCAAAACTCATGCGGAAGCAACTGTGTTCTGGGCTGAATCAACAAGAGTGGCCAGCAGGGCAAGGGAGGTAAATGCTCCCTTCTGCTCTGCCTTGTGAGGCCCCATCTTGGGTACAGTTCCCAAGGCCTACAGCACAAGAAAGATCTAGAGATGTTGGAGTGGGTCCAGAGGCTGGAGCACCTCTCCTGTGAAGACAGGCTAAGGGAATTGGGCTTGTTCATCCTGGAGAAGTGAAGACTCGGTGGAGACCTCATTGTAGCTTTCTGAAACTTAAAGGGAGATTATAACAGGAGGTAGATAGTGTGTAGATAGTGATAGGACAAGGAGGAATGGTTTTAAACTAAAAGAGGGGAAATTTAGATTAGCTTAGAAATTCTTTATTCAGAGGGATGTGAGGCACTGGCACAGGCTACCCAAAGAAGCTGTGGATCCCTAGAGGTGTTCAAGGCCAGGTTGGATGGGACCTTGGGCAACCAGATCTAGTGCAGGATTTAGTCAGTGGCAGCCCTGCCCGTGGCAATTAAATGATCTCTGAGGTCCCTTCCAACCCAAGCCATTCTATGATTCTATGAAGAACATGTCATCTTTTTTACCCTACTGCACAGAGCAATGAAGCAGGCACATGTCTGTCTTGTTCTCATTCTAAGATTAAATCTAACTGAGTAAGAGAGCTGGATGCTACCGAGACACTTGGCTGATCCCTCTGCCTGTGGCAGAGATACCCAGGATGTGGCAATGGGCTGCTTGTGGGCTCCTCCGACTCAGGGGTGACAGCTGTGAGAGCATGAGGAAGAGAGCACAGAGATGTGGAAGCGTGAGGGTATAGTCAGGAGCTTCTCCCATGAAAGGGGTGGGTGAGGGAGATTTTGATTCTTCTCTCTCCTGCACGCCTTTATTTCCTTTTCTTTTCCTCTCTATTTCCAGTCCCATGTGGAAAACATTGCTGCCAAAGCAAGACTCCACGGAGGGATTCTTTGGAGAAAAATTTGGCTATGGGGAAAACAGGAGTTTTGGAATCACCTTCAATGGAGCCTGAATTTCACCTTTGCCAATTCCTGGCCCATACAGAACGCTGCCTGCTTGATGCTGACCTTTCCACCACAAATGCACTTAGCCTGATACTGTCCTGTGAAATTCAGCATTCTTTTGTGATAAGTCACATTCCTCTCTCAGGGTAAAGACAAATAAATACTGCCTTCATCATCCTGAGAGCTGGATCAACAGCTTCACATATTGCTGGGCACCAAACCTTCATAATTGAAGTGGTAAATGACTGAAAATCAAATGTTTCTGCAGAGGTTTTTTTATGTGAGGGACAATTGGAATATTCCGGTGATCCAGATGTACTTATTTTAGGTGTCCCCTTCCACACAGTTGGCACCATACTGAAATCTAGGGGACTATGATTAGCTATTCCAGTCTTGTTCTGCTGAATTTGTGCTGTATGTATTTTGGAAACAGTGTCCGCTCTGAGCAGCAGATAGAGCCATGCCACAGCCCACATCAGTGAAAAGCTCTTCTTTTTTTCCTCTTGCATTCTCAATGAAGGCTGCCCTGTGTTCTCACTCTTTCTATACTTTATTGACAATGCAAATGCTTTAAGAATGCGATTAAGCAATGTATTGCCCAACAGGGTCTACGCTGCATTTCACTCTCTATGCTATTTCCAACGTCCGCCAAGCCCTGAATCGACATTCCAATGACTGAAAAAGCAGAAGCATTTTCTGCTTGGTGAGTATAGCTTTGGGGTTATTGACAATAGACTTTCAGTGAAATGTGCAGAACCCACATTTTCTTAAGTGCAGAATGGTTTTGATGCTATAGATCTGAATTTCTGTGGTACTTGAACATCTGAGCCTCTGAAGCTGAGTCTTTAACTGCTCAGCAAGTGAGACCGGACACAGGGGATTCAAAAATTAGATCTAAAGAATGAGCCATCCAAATTTTTGAAGTTACAGAATTTTAGAAACATTAAGGCTGGAAAAGACCACCAAGATCTAGTCCAACCATCAACACACTCCCACCATGCCCATTAACCATATTCCTCACTGCCACATTCCCACGTTTCTTGAACACCTCTAGGGACGGTGACTGCATCACCTCTGTAGGCAGCCTGTTCCAACACCTCACCACTCTTTCTGAGAAGAAATTTTTCTCAATATTCAACATGAAGTCTGAACCTTTATCTTTATCCTCATCCCCATGTTCTTCTCCCATTCCTGCAAGAACTCTGCCTGATTTCCTCACTCTGACTTACACAAGCACTTTCACAGCCACTTGCCTCTCTGGCCTCATGGCTGTGAGGATCTGGGGGTGCCTCAGCACCCAGGGATGAGTCAGCACTGATAAACAGTTTGCAGCTTCAGACGTGTGACTCAGCAGGAGCGGTCAGTGTATGCACGCAACCACGTTCAGCCCTGTGTGGACAGAATGGCAGCCTCTCCTTGTGCAACTTCTGCCTGGCAGTTTCTCATCTATTGGCTCAGCAGCCTTTGTCCTTGTCCTTGTGGTCCTTCCCAAGTCAGCAGTGAGGGATCCTTCTCCTGCACCATCCTCATCTCACTGCTTGCCTGTTTCTGCAGGCTGCTGCTAATTAGAGGGGGATCAGTGCACTGGGAAGCCCCTGGCAGAAGATGGGACTGGTGTCTTCTCCACACTGTCTATTTTTATATTCTAAGTTTAAAGACTGAAAAAGCAACTCTGCCCCACTGAGATTAAAATAACCTGGGCAGTATCTTAATAACTCATCACTGTTAGAAAAGGTAGAGACAACATCACCTGGAAAAATACCTCTTTCACTTCATTTTGTCTATAAAAATGACATTTAGAAAAAATGTCACTTGAGCATGTTGCAACTCTGCTGCCTTCAAATTTCCCCAGTCTCTACCTGCCTACCAGGATCCCTGTATCTCACTTAGCACATGCAAAATTTTGTGTTGATGGGCTGTCATCCCCCCAAAAAACGGAATCCTGGTGGGTGGCAGTTGTGAAGAGGAAATTTCATTAGAAATATTGGTAAAAGACAGAGGAGACGGATAACAAACCAAGTCATCCATCTCGAGGCTGTGAAGAAGTCATTGCAGCTACTTTTGTACCTTCAGACTGGGCCATTTTGAAGACCTCGATCTTCAGCTCTTGTGAGCAGTACTGGAAGAGGATGGCTTTAAGGTCCCTTTGGACAGCTCTTGGCTAGATGAATGTGACCGTCCTAGATATGGCAGATGTTTGAAATTACTTTTGCTAGCAAGCTTTTGTAAGAAATATCCTTAGTGATAAGGATGCTCAGTTTTGTTCCATGAGTTATGTTATGAAAATAAACATTTCCTTGTAAGCAGAGAAAGGCTGGTGGGTCTGTGCTGCATTCTCAGTGGGTGGCACCAGAGCTGTGACCTCAATAAGCAAGAAATTTTTGTCAAATAGGGTAAAGGGATATAAAGCCTAAAGACTGGCATCCCTCTGTGAAAGAAGCACTGCTGGGATGCAGCATGCTCTCGCAGTCTGCTGTATTCCTTCCAGATGCTGTCTTGCTTCAAGCAGAAGTCATGAGCTCAGTACCTTGCCACAAGACTAATAGAGCACTTCTAGATTCCAAGGCCAGGCGGAGATCCTAAGCCAGCATTCCCATCTTATCTCAGCACCAGTTCTTGATCTTAGAGCTTATTGATGGCAGCCAAAAGGGAGACAACTATAACCATAGACTCATAGAATGGTTTGGGTTGGAAGGGACTTTAAGATCACCTAGTTCCAACCCCCTGCTATAGGCAGGGACACCTCCCTCTAGACCAGGTTGCTCAAAGCCCCATCCAGCCTAGCCTTGGATGCTTCCAGGGAGGGGGCATCCACAGCCTCACTGGGCAACTTGTTCCAGTGTCTCTCCATCCTCACAGTAAAGAATTTATTTCTGATATCTAGTCTAAATTTACCTTCTTCCAGTTTAAAACCATTTCCCCTCATCCTGTTGCTACCTGTCCCTATAAAAAGTCCCTCCCCAGCTTTCCTGCAGGCTCCCTTCAGGCACTGGAAGGCTGCTGTAAGATCCCCCTGGAGCCTTCTCTTCTCCAGGCTGAAGATCCCCAGCTCTCTCATCCTGTCCTCATAGAGGAGGTGCTGCAGCCCTCCGATCATCTTTGTGGCCCTCCTTTGACCCACACCAACAGAAGTGTGATCTCACTTCCAGCTGGTGCCATGAGTTTTTCTATGGATGTGGTGATTTCCACAACAGATATTCATTTCTTGTGGGCTGCTGCTGCTTGACTGTGCTCGCTTTTGTAGTAAAGGCATCTGGCAGTGCTACATCTACTTTGAAAATCACCAGCCCTTGCTCCTTGCATAGATAAATTCCTATGGCATAAGTCTGTTTGGCTGTGCTTTTCTTCTGTGTGCTTACCCTACAACTATTTTTATCTAGCTGGGCACAGCTCTTTTATAGTTATCTCTGCTTATTTTCAAAAATCTGAGCTGAGCTTAAAATTTGGCATAAAACATATTTGTCTTACTGATTTTGTGTTGCTTCTCTTCCTTCTTAACCTCCATTTCTTGCCTCACATCCCCAGTAGATGCCTTCTTCCAGCTACTCACTGGCTTCTGCCCTGCCTGCCCTGCTGCCATTCCCACTGCTACCCCTTCTCCCAAACCCAAATTATAAACCATCTTTACAAAAGTCAGCCACAGTTCCAGTGGCTTATTTCCAGATCTTATACTTACAGACCTATTTATAGCTCAAAAGATCTGAAAAGGGATCATTAAGGGAATACATTTGCAAATGTAAAACAAAGAACTGATTCTGGAATTTTCTTTACATAATCACTAACTGAAAATAATGGTGTTTGACACCTGCTTTTCTCCTACATAGAAATCTGGAAGCAGAATTCACTAACCCTCTGTCAGCTGTGTACAAATCAGATGGAGTGCCAGTGCCCTGTGCAGCACAGAGAGGAGAGGAGTCATCCCCGGAATTCAAGGGCTGACACCATGTTACATCTACTAATGCTATTTTTCTTTTAGATTCATTGAATTGCTCTTACTCTGCCTGTGATCCCACTGAAGTACTTCTGCGCTTCAGAGACAGAAGCGAGTGAATTAGACCTTCACAGATTCGAATTATATCAAAAATACACCATGCTCAAAGGTGACATTCAATGAAGACCCCGAGTTCCTCACTATATTCTGAAGACATTAAGCATTATCATTCATCTATAAAACGTAACACAGTTACACACTGATGCAGAGAGATGATTTTTTTTTTTTTTCTATTTTTTGGTTTCCCTTCAGTATTGATGTAATGTGCATATCTGAGCGTGGGGCTCAGGAGATCAATCCTTCTCCTACTCTGCAGCAATGAACCATTTTTGTGCAAACTATGGTTTGTTGTTTCCCTCTGGAACTGGTGAGAAGCATAAACCTGCAGTTAAAGATTGAAAATCAGGGCTAAGTTGGAAACTTCATGCATTACTCATGGAAATGTACTTGGGTTTAAAAAACAAAACACATGATATCTATCATGGTTTGTGTCTCTGTACAGAGAAGTCAGGTTTGGTAAAAATGACAACTGCAGAAAAGGAATCAATCTGAGAATGCAACCATGTGAGCTTGCCATGGCTTTTTTCTTCCTAAATTCAGATTTTTTTTCTGTTTCCCTGTCATCCTTTAACTTCAAGTGTTATTTTGTTGGTTGTCACAAGAGCTTGGCACTGATGTGCACCTGTTGGTGGCTCCTTTCCGCAGTCAGACCAACATTACAAGGACAATCATGTTGACTTAAGAAAGCAGAGCTATCTACCTACACCTGACACAACCTGACAGCTGATGAAGGCACAAGGCCAGATATTTCAAACACTAGATTCATAACAATTTTTCACAAGATATTTTCTTTAAACTCCAAGCCAACTTCTTCCCAGCAAGTATCTTTTTGTGGAAGGGCTGATTTCTTCTGTAACGGTTCTTCTTGTCATGAATCATCCTTTTCATTAAACTGTGGACCATAACAAGTGTCTCAAAGGCAATCTTGTTACCCTGAGCAATCGCCCACCTGCAGGCCAGGAGCCTCATTCTGAAGTGTTAGCCATGCTTGGGGCAGCACCTGAGCTCAGGACTCCTATATTGTACAGATGTGCTGCCCTTGGACCCAGATTTAAAAAAAAAAAAAAAAAAAAGATGCACCTGAGTGAGGTTTCCTCTAGAAAATAAAGCAAAAATATTATTTTTGAAGTGTGTTTTGAGCCAAGTCAAAACAAGAGGCCTTCTCTCTGGGAATTCAAGTGCAAGTTGCCACTTGTGCCAGACCTGTTCCTGGTCCTGAGGCCAGCTGGCAGTCTGGTTGTGGCTTTGCTTTGAGATTCCCTCGGCACTCAAACCAGGTTTGCACAATCCCACTGCACAGTCGCAGTGATCCCTGGCCAGGTCAGCCCATCAGCCTTTGTCTAACAGAGCGCTGCTTACCCTGGACCATAGTCACACCCACAAGCACTGCAACAATTTCATAGGGCTGGTGATGACGTTCTAGTATCTGAAGCTGGCTGGAACTAAGTCGTTTGAATCAACTCAGTTTTCAGTCCACATGTGCCCTTGCAGAGAGATGCTCTCAGCCCTGTTTGGTGGTTGGGAAGCTGGGAGCTGGTGAGGAGATCTGTGGGGACATTATGTGTGGGCCTTCACTCCACTTACAGAGTGACAGCTGTGTTGCACAGATAAAACAGAAATCTCTGGTTTAAAATAATCATAACTCATAATTCAGCCCTCACCTTTTTTATTTCCTGCAGGATAAAGCAAGTCCTGCCAAATTCCAGACCACACAGCCAGCTGTTACTTCTGCAAGTCAGACATATTCTATGCCTCAGCCTTTGAAGGTCTGAAGAGCCTGGAGAATCAGGTCCTAAATAACTCACTACATGTCATGAGGAAAGACTGTACAGTATGTGGAAGCATCTCTTCCAAGTCTCAAGCTAACACAGTATCTCCTGGGGCACATTTTTCTCAAATTATTAGGTGATGGAGCTTTTGCATCCTTTAAATTTTCTTCCCTTGGTAATAATACACAAGATTAACCTTAGTTCATACATGCCAAGGTTGTATCTCCATCAGCAGTTAGAAAGCAAGTCTCAAGGGAATAGAAGGAGCCCCAGAAGACAGAGGAATCACAGAATCACAGAATCACTAAATCACACAAACACTGAGGTTGGAAAAGACCTACAAGATCATCCAGTCCAACCATCCACCTATCACCAGTAGTTCTCACTAAACCATGTCCCTCAACACAACGTCCAAACATTCCTCAAACACCTCCAGAGTCGGTGATTCCTCCACCTCCCTGGGCAGCCCATTCCAGCTCCTGACCACTCTTTCAGAGAAGTAATATTTCCTAACAACCAGCCTAAATCTCCCCTGGTGCAGCTTGAAGCCATTCCCTCTAGTTCTATCACTGTTCCATGAGAGAAGAGGCCGACCCTCAGCTCTCTACAACCTCCCTTCAGGTAGTTATAGAGAGCAATAAGGTCTCCTCTGAACCTGCTCTTCTCCAGACTGAACAATTCCAGCTCCTTCAGCCGCTCCTCGTAAGGCCTGTGCTCCTGACCCCTCACCAGCTTTGTTGCCCTTCTTTGAACCCGCTCCAGGGCTCAATGTCTTTCTTGCAGTGAGGGGCCCAAAACTGGACGCAGTACTTGAGGTGCGGCCTCACCAGAGCTGAGTCCAGGGAAAATGTTCTTTCAATCGTCCAAAGGCCTAAATTGTATGTATTTTCACATATTACTTCTTTGACAATGATACACCTTAGAAAAAACATAATCCTGGAAAAGAGAAAGAGTGAAACAGAGTAGGCAAAAATGGGAATGTATCTCTTCTCCATGGCAAGCTCAAGGTAAGCTTCCTCGTTAAGGAAGATCTGAGAGAGATGCAAAGTTGCACAAAGTTCTTCCCAATGCAAGACCCTGCCATGCAGGCTGCAGGTGACCCTCCAGTATCTGAGGGGCACACTCTGGGTGGTAAAGCAGGTCTCAATGAGGAGAGCTTAGCTGTGTCCTGGAGCAGTTGTTGGCAGTGCTGTCACATGATATGACTGTTCAATCTGCCTATGTTAACATTAGGAAAAAATTAGGGTCAGGCAAATCCCTCCTAGAAACACCAGGTTCATCAACCTCTCCACTTAGTAAAACTGCAATATTTTAAACAAACTTTTTTATTTTCTACCATGCTTGAGTCCTGAGGTCTTATTTTATCTGTCACATTCAGTCTGTTAAGAGATGCAGGTTCTATATCTTCATCTGTGGTATGATTTTCCGTTTGTCCTTTTGGATGACTTTGCCCAAAGGGGTGATGATAAAAAAATGTGAAAGCTGATGTCAAAACAATTTCTCTGAGCCTGGAACACACATTTTTTTCATTATTCTTGTCATACTCTTATATTTGTGTCTTTTCTCTTCCCCTCTCCACTTACGATCAGTATTAGAGCAAAGTAAAGCACATAATGAAGATAATTCTGCATTCAGATTTCTTGGCTAGCACTGAACCAAACCACCCTCATGTGAATATCTGGGAGTTCTGCACACAACATATGTTCTTTATAGTCCAGAAATTTACAAAATCACATAATTTTCCATTCACAACTGAACGAGAGCATCATCGTGGGGAAGATCCTTTGATTCCTGCTATTGGGAGTTCTCTTGATAATTAGCAAACCCACAAGCTATGGAGAATCCCAGAAGCAAATTCTTTCAGCATCAAAAGAAAAAAATGCTCCATTATTGTAACGATGATCAAAATGAATCTTATTTTGTCCTTCCATTCTGATGCCAAAGAAGAGGTGAACCAACCTCAATCTCTCCTCATGCCCATCATTCATTTCAGTGGAAAGCTGGGCTCTGGAAGGTCTTTATGAACAAATCCTCCCTCCATGATATGTAAAAAGACGGCATGGATGTTTGGTATGATATGCTGTGGTGAAGAACTGAAAGGAAGAGGGATCACATTGCTGAAAGGCAGGTTATACATGCTGTTGGACATTAATTGCCCCTGGTAATGTGGTCTGTAATGAGGCACTGGTGCAAACATTCCTACTCCATCTACATGGCCCTAATCATAGGGGTAGTGGGTGCCAAACGGCAGTCAGGCAGGGTTGGAGAGGCTCAGGAGCAAAAGGCATTGCTACAGCACCAATTTCCAGAAAAAGCTGTTGTACAAAGGGAGTACTTATGGTGGTACCATAACAACACATAACTACCAGTCCAGTCAGCAGGGTGGTTTCTCACCTTCTCTTGAGTCACACGAACAGGTTCTTTGAGGCACAGGAGCAGGTTGTCCAAAGAGGTGGTGGATGCCCCATTCCTGGAGACATGCAAGGTTTCCTGCTGTATCTGTCCCTGTACATGACATGAGGGTTGGGCTAGATTATGGGAATACAAGAAAAACTGTTCAGAGCAGAAGCTATGGAGCAAGATAAACAGCATGAGAACCAAGGACACCTCTAGAAGAAGAAAGAACATCTCACAGCTCTGATTGGATAAGTGCCTGTGTGAACAGTTGAAGATTGTTTTGTAGAATGCTCTGTTGACATGTAAAGGTGGATGGAAAAGTTGTAGGGGTGGATGGGAAAGCTAGAAAAAGAAAACGTGAAGATATATAAGTGGTGTGAGAACTTGTAATAAACTATTTGGATCATTCACATCTGAGTCTGTGCATCAGACGCTGCACTAGATGACCTTCAAGGGTCCTTTCCAACTCAAATGATTCTATGATTCTCTTCCCTTCCTAAATTCTTTCCTCCCTACACTGAGTTTTCTGTTTTAAAGTCACCTGTAAAGGATTTAGAGTTATAAATATACTGAAGAAATACACACAAATGTATTTCAAGCACTTTGGACAGGTGCCACCATTCTAACATTTGTGTTTCAGAGATATTATCTTCAAGGGTGACTTCTCAGAATCAGATGTGGTTTGGCTGGCACCATGGCTTTGTTCCTATGCGCAGCCATTTCTCCTGAAGGTAGTGCAGGGTAAGCAGTTTTGCTCTTCATCTTGATAAGACATAAGATGACATTTTTGCTCTTTAGTATTGATGTTACGGAAAATCTTAAAAAATGTATCAGATGATGTGCTGACAGGGAGGACACATCGGTCCAGCTCCTACATCAAAGACGATGCAAAAGGTGTAAAAGAGTCATATGTGCCATGTGATAGAAGAGGTGGGATTATTTCAATCCATCTGAATGCTTAATATCTGCAGCTTAAAATAGGTTAAAATGAAAATCCTTTCCCACTCTGGGATCTCTAGCAAACTGCAGCGCCACACTTGGTCTTGGCCAGCTATTGAAATCACTGGGAAACAGGAATTGCCTTGTGGTTGGAATGATGGACTGGCAGTCCCCTGACATTTGTCACTGTCTCCACCATGAATTTGAAATGGTGGCTTAAGGTAAGTCTTTATTTCTCCACCTGGCTGTTCCTGTGCCTGCAATAAACAGTTTCCCCCTGAAAGAAGTGATCATGCCAGGAGATTAATAAGGTCCATCTCAGCCATGGCTTGAAATGCCAAGGTCTGGACATGTGTTAAGTAACTATGCCTTTTTTTGTTGTGGCTGTTGTCTGTCAGCAGCAACAAGAACACAACCTCATCAGCGTCCTCTGACATAACAAAAGGGTTGGGTCACAAGTTAAGTACAGAAGATTTATGAAGGCAGGTGCACAAATTGTTTTTACATGGAAATACACACATTTTCCTGGCACAGGTGATGCACATGTTGTGAACAGTTTGGAGAATTGCTTTCAGCAGACATGATTTGCAAATAGTGCTTGCTTTGTTTCGAAACAAACAGGGAGTGATTGAAATGCACAAAGGTATTGGCAGTGCCACAATGAGAAAATTATAAAGCCACTCACACATGACCTGTTGACTGAGTTCACATACTGGGACATCTCTGAAGCTGGGATTTGTGAAAGAACAGAAGAGAATCAATCAGATCTATTCAGTGGATTTTGAGTGCTCACCTCTCTTTTTTTAAAAATTGGTGGTATGAATTTAACACAAAAATGAGCATCCATGCAGTTTCTTCTGCAAGTTTATGCCAATGATTCTTGGTGTGGGCTGCAGGGCTGAGGAGGTGTCACAGCAGAGGCTGCTGGTGGTGGTCACAGTGTGCCACACAGCAGCTGGCATCAAAGGCTTGGCAGCTTCCTGGCTATGGAGCTGAAATTGCAGGACAAAAGCAGAGCAAGGACCAGGCATGCTCCAGTGGAGAATAGATCAAACACCCATAGGCAGTCAGCGAAGGAGAAACTACTTCCTGATTCCGCAGCAAACCATTTACATCCCAAAGCTTTTGGTTCAATTAGATCCTTTCTCAGTATGCAGAATATCTCTTGTTATTTCTTTCCAAATCCAGCCCATACGACAACAAGCCCATTCCTCCCAGCAGGTAATTCCGATGAATACAGGTGCCATGAGGTCTTGTCAGGACACAAGGATTATTAACTCCATAGCAAGTATCTCCAGCATAGACCAAGCTTTAAGATTCAACCGGAGGACCTAGAAGCAGGTTCTGACCTGATTACATCAACTAAAGTCTCAGGTAACCCCAGGAGTTTCAAAGGATTTCTCTCAGTTTCCTATTAGTATAAACAGTCCAAAATCCAGAACTTACTTCCCTGCCCTGTGCTGCAGCTATGATTTCATGTGGACAAGAGTGGATCCTATCACAGATTGCTTTTGGAATGACCTCCATTTTGTACACCACTCTGGAAAACAATGGCTAATTTGAGGCAATTGGACCCACTTTGAGTTGTGTTTTACTACTGTGTGCCAGCTCATTGCATGTTCAAAGCATGAGGCTCCCCGAGGTGGGCTGCTTTCCACCTCTCTCAGTAGGGTGATCCACATGCAGGACATGGGCCAAGTGAAGGGGGTTGGTAACTGAGGCCAGCAGCTTGGAAGACCTGCATTCTGCCCTTTGTCACCTCTCAACCAAAACGGTGACCTGGGTGATGGAGCCAGAAGAGGAGAGCAACCTGGTGAAGATTTAACCAGCAAATTTAGCTGATTTCAGTTTATACATTAAAATTAGGGTTTGCTTTTCCTCTTATATTCATTTTGAAGCGGACACACACTATCCAGATTCCCTCGCTATTTCAGTCTGTAAATGTCAGGAGCTGTCTTGGCACATTAGCGAGGGACACACCACATAGGCTATTACTGTCCTATTTTTTAGAATAAAATTGACCTTTTCTTTTTCTTCTCCAATATTGCCCACAGGAAGAGTCGGGACAATCTCTGGATTTTATATTATCTGCAGCAGAATTCTCATTTTCCACCTCCCGACTTACATGGCAGGATGTGGTTGTCAGACACTGTTCTACTTGCTCTGTGTACACTCTCTGACAGTGCTGACGTGTTTATTATGATTAATAAACACTATTATTCATAGCACAGCAGCAGCTAGAGAGCATGATGATAGATGAGGACTCTGCTCTTCTGGGCCCAGTAGAAACCCATAGGAAGAGCCAGTAATTTAAATAGACAAAGAATGTTATTACTGTTTTACAGGTGAGATCCAGAGAGATCAAAGAATTTGTCCCATGCCTCACAGGAGGCTGTGCAGAATCAGAAGCTGAGCTCACATCCCCCAAGCTTCAAACATACGCCTCTAATTTTACTGAGATGGAAATACAGAAGGAAACCACTGTCACATAGCCAAGAGCATCACAGGATATACACTCATTCTTTCAGCCTCGTAGAGCTGCAGCACTTTCATTTCTTTGTTTGTTTGTTTGAGTGTTATCCTTCCCTGGTGATTATTTCTTCTCCTTTTTTTCTTGGTTTGCAGCCTGTGAGTCATCATAGTGCAGATGAAAATTTCATCTGAAACAAAAGGAGGTCTGTTAAATCTGCAAAACACACACTTTTTTTTTCCTTTTTCTTTTTTAATATCAAAGCAGTACCAGATTGGGCCCTACAAAAAGAAACAAGTTCCATTTGGATTAATATTGTATTACCTTTTATTGAACTTGACCCCAGCTCGCTGTCTGATAATAACTGTGCCTTCCTATTTTCCCTCATCAACCCCTACTTCAGTTTGCTTTCACAGCCACCTCTGTGCAGGTAACTTGTTTTCTGCTGTTGGAAAACTCCTACACTATGAACATACCCAGAAATCACATTGCTCCTGCATTTTGGCAGAGGAAGGAGGTGTTGAAGGGCAGTCTCCACATCAACGTTTTCTTTCTTCTTTCCCATAGCTGCCATGCTTCATTTCAAGGCATCCTCAGCCAGATGGGTGTGATTATTACCTTTCCAGCTTACGTCCCATCCCAGATACTGCTGGACTTCAAAAATTTCCTCTGGCAGGCCCATGGCATGGGTTAGGACTTCCAGGCATTCAGCATGTTATTGAGGACTGCTTGTGGTATTACTCCAGGAGTAGCATTTCATGGGTGGATGCTCCTCTTCCACCAGAGAGGCAGCTGTTTCAGGATACCCAACACAAGTGTCATCACCCAGGGCTGCTTGGAGGAAGGAGGAACATTTCTCTGTGATAGCAGTCTCTGTGAATTGCCAGAGCTTTAGATTAGTAAGATGTGGGCCTGCAGTCATGGAGGCTGTATCCTTCAGGAAGGGAACACATTAGCAGAGTCTGCAAAGGGCAATTCCTACAGCAACAGAGCAGGTTGGGTGGGCAGAATATCAATGCTTGTGTTGGAGTTGGCCAGGATACAGAGGCTTGCAACACTCCTTCAGAAAGCTAAAACAGCATGAACCTGGAGTACAGGCAATGACGTGAGATTTAGCAAGGTGCGGTTATTAAAGTTCCCACACTAAAAGGCCTACAGTGCCAACTCCCTCCAGAAAGACAGCATTTTGGCACACAGATATGGCTTTCTGACACTGCAGCTGTAGCTAGCATATTACTTAATTTGGGTGCCGTTTAGACGTTATAAATACATAGCCATCAAGGCAATGATAAATTTGGTTAAGGACATGGATTTGTGGGTCTTTTTGCCTCATAACATACTGCAAACCAGTACAGAAAAGTGCTTTCTTCTTTATAATGTTAATCTTTGCAAAGGTAAAATGAAGTTGACTTTTCCTCAAAGGAAAAGAGAGCAGGTGGCAAAATCTAGTTGTGCTGGTATCAAGTAAAAAGACGGCGTCATGAATAGCCAGATTTGAAGGCAAAGACCAGATATGATTTAGCCTGCTCTCTCCTCTTCCCTTTTTTTTAAGGACAAAAACTAACTGCACTTTCACCATTTTTCAAAGGAGTGCTCCAATCTAGATGTTTCAACTCCAGGCTTCTACTCTTCCCAAAACATGAATAACCACAGTGCTTCATCACACCATTTAGAACTGCATTTCAGGGACACTAAATGCCAGACCCCAAAGGCTTGAAGTTGAATATTCAAATGTGGAGATACTGGAAAATATGTGACCTTATAGGACCATTTTTCTTTGTAGAAATGAGGCTATTCCTATTCTGTGCTGAGCACATCCAACATCCACAGATCTAACTGTAGATGCCAGGTCACAGGAGAATATAGTGGCTGTAAGGAAACGGTGTTCATTAACACCATGAAAAACTTAGAGACAGCTCCTCTGTTCACCAAGAAATCATCCTATGGAGATGTTTACAGAGGTTTTCATTCTTCATATAACTCCCATCTTTCTTGGGCACAGCAGGTCACATGGAGCTACATCTCTTGGGCCATCCACTGTGTATATATGAGGAAAAACTGAGATATATCTAACAGTAGCCCCAGTTTACAAAACACCCTGCCTCTCACATCTGAGTCATGTGCATTTACATGTGCACTGACAACAGCTGCATCACAGCTCCTGTATTTTGTGGCTTTTTGTTCTCTGAGCTTTGGCATTTTAAACCGAAGGCTGATATCAATCTAGAGTTGGACTTCACCAAATTTTCCATTTTTGATGGCAGCCTTGTCAGGCCTCTCAAACCACAAAGATGTATCAGTGGTAAGGGAGCTCTGCAAATGGGCAGACATTGCTGGGAGCAGAGCTGACTGATCTGCATGGCTCACTCTGAATCAGAACTGAGTCTATTGATGGAGATCAGGAAGCACAGTGTCCATCAAGATATCACATTCTGAATGAGAGAAGAAAGAGCTCCAGTGGGTCACCATGGGGAGTATGGCTGAAACCTTACCTGGTGTCAGATCCCTTATAACACTAATTGAGGAGCTCACCAAGTAGCAGCGTATGTGAATAGCTCTCTGACCTAAGCTGTTTTTACCAGCACACATTATCTAATGGCTTGGAAGGGAGAGGGAAGCTGTTGTCCCCAGGAGGCAGAGGGTCACTGTGATCTAATGTCTGTATTTGCAAATCACGTCTTCTTACACATCCCTTAAACATCTATTTCAAATAGTATTATTTTAAAAGTAGCAATGAGACAGACTCTAACGCTTTTTTTTTATTTTTGTAAAAAATCATTGATTCACAGGATCAGTATCCAAGTAGCCTTTCCAAACTGCAAATATATTCTGCCCTCTTCAGACTTCCCCTGCAGTAAATAATGGATTAAGTCAGGAAAATAGCATTATAATGAGAATGACATGAAGCGTTAACGAGACCAGAGCTAGGAGAACTAACCTTATTTTCTGTTCTCCTCAGAAATCAGGATAAGGCTTATCATTAACATATCACGACCAGCTTTAATTGAGCAATTAAGGACAGTAGCAAGATAACAGCAATATCTTGCAGGGAGGATATGTTCATAAATACCTTCCAGAGCCCAGACTGGAACAGGTTGTTCAGAAAGGTTGTGGATGCCCTGTCCATAGAGACATCCAAGGTCAGGCTGGATGAGGCTCTGTGCGCCCTGCTCTAGCTGTAGGTGTCCCTGTTCATTGCAGGACTAGATGGCCTTTAATTGTCCCTTCCAACTCAAACAATTCTACGATTTTATGAGGGCCCTGATGCAAAGACCAAACACCACTGAACACTCTCCACACCAGAAGTGCCCAAACACATGCTGCAGAGGTAGAATCTACTTTGTTTGCCTTCTCTTGTACAGATGAAACCTTCACTGCTTGCATCATAGCCCTGCTACAGTTAAGGACATGGAATGCGGGAAACGCTTCCTTCTCTCAGTGAACTCCAGCAAACCTATGAAGATGTTCCTGGGGAAATGGGAGCAGTAGCTCTGAAGGCTCTCAGACTGATTGTGTGAACCCCAGGTCTTGTAAATGTGCAAATGCTTGAACTAATAGACTTTAATACAAAAAAGAAGGAATTATCTGTTCCAGTTATGTTCAGGGAAAAAAAAGTGAGCTAGTAATTTCTACCTAAGGGGAAAATTCTAGCTACGTATGGGAGAGATTTGCAAATCCCCACTTTGGATGATTGAGCCCCACAGTACAAGATATCGAGGACTTGGAGCGTGTCCAGAGAAGGGCAGCAAGGCTATGAAGTTCTGGAGCACAAATCTTTTGGGGAGTGGCTGAGGGAACTGGGATTGTTCAGTCATAAAAGAGGAAGCTGAGAGGAGACTCTCTACAACTCCCTTAAAGGAGCATGTGGTGAAATGAAGGTCAGACTCTTCTCCCACGTAACAGCAATATGATGAAAGGTAATGGCCTCAAGTTGTGCCTGGGGAGGTTCATGTTTGAAGAAATTTATTCTCTGAAAGAGTAGTGAGGTTTTGGAACAGGATACCCAGGAAGGTGGTGGCATGACTGTCTCTGGAGCTTTCAATATGAGGGTGGATGTGGCACTGAGGGACATGGCCTAGAGCGATCACAGGCATGGGCTGATGGCTGGACTGGATGATCTTACTGGTTTTTCCACCTTAATGATTCTATGATTCTATGATTGCTCTAGCCACTTCTTGTTGGCCCAAGGGACACTGTGGAGTCAGCAATCTTCCACTCTCTTCCACTCCGTTTCCTGTGGGATGGAGATGTGGGTACACAGGCTGGAAGCCATGACCTCTCCAACCTGACCCTGGCTTGGCTGTATGGATGACTATAATGTGAGCTGTGGTTCTTCAATACTCTGCAGCTAGGACATAGCCACGTGTCCCAAGTTAAATGTTCACACCTAACTCAGGCTTTCACATAGGTACCTACATTCAAAGACTGATTTCAAAGACTGATTGTTTCCTCCCCGTTCAGACTGTCCTAGCAGTGTCCTGCTCAGCACCCTCAATATCGTGGGCCCCATTCTGGGCTGCCAGCTTGCCTTGTTGAGCACAGTGCCATAGATGCTCAGCCCATGTAAGGCTAAGGACTTTCTAGCTGCAGATATGAAGCCTGCATGTCACTTGCAACTTCACACCCTTTCTCCCAAGCTGCTGCTTGAGCTTGTTCCAGTTTCTAGGTTAATAATTTTCCCCTGCTTTTCTTACACTGCTGTTCTCTTTCTGTTAATCTCATGGCCTTAAACTCGCAAACCTTAATACTGTTGTTGTTATGGTAAGTTCTCATGGGAGAGGACTTTGCCACTGGGGTGAGATTCATTCCTTCCCCCCCAGCCCCTTCCTCTTGCGGGTAGTTTTCTATTAGGGCATCCAAAAATGCACATACGCAAATCTCATCAACCACCTGGCATGCATCACCCACCCTGAACAAAGAGTGGTCCCAACTGTACAGCAAGCTGGAATAAAGCACAAATTTCTTCTACAGAGAATGTGAGCAGTTCCTAATGAAAACTGTTCTATTATTATTAAAAGTTCTAGTGGAAGAACCCTGCTACGCTGGAGAGGACACACAACTGGTGGACCCATTGCTTGCCTTCCCAACTGACCACTCAGAGAATTTTCCCTTTCCCTTCTCTCCCTGCTTCAATGCACATGCCTTGCTGACAGGCCAATAGCAGCAAATGCTGCTTCATGAGATGACTGCAAACATGGCACCCTAAGTCACTATGTGGTTATGACTAGAGCTGAGAAAACTCTAACATCTTGGCAATGTCTTCATAGCTCATCATCCTTTCAACCAGTCTGGTTCTGAAGTGAACTGAGCACTTTCCAGAGAAGGACTCATGAGGTGTTCGTTCCAAGTTCAGAGTCCATCTATTTTTTTTTTTTAAATAAAACAAAAACAAAAGACATCAGCTTAACCAGTTCTAAAATGATGGCCTGAGTTAACATGTCCTGATGTTAGAGCAGTATGGACCCACTTCCTTGATGCACACAGTGATATCTGTTTATGGTGAGGATTTTTTTTAATCACCTTTATCTTTCGAACCACCCATAATTAAGACTCAGAAAGTACTGTTTGAATTATGTTTGCATGCAAAAAAATTGATGTTCTTTGCAGAGTAACTGAAATGTTCCTTAGACCTGCCAAAGGTTAAGAGTCAATCCAGCTGAGAAAGATGTGATTTCTTTGTCTCTTTTCCAACTGCTGCTAGAGTCATTTCAGCCAGAGTCACAACCAGTGCAAACCCATAGAAAGCACAGGGAGCACACAGATCCAGAAGGCTCAAACTGAAGAGCATGTAACTTTGCAGCATCCTGGAAGACAATTGGGAGGTATTTGTTAGCCACAGTGATACATGAGATAGAAGGAAAGATGACTAACAAGCCTTTCACTTGAAATTGTTGCTGTCTCATAATCAGTAACACAACTTCCTCTAGGCAAAATCCTCCATCAGCCCCACAGAGCAGACAGTGCAATGAATGAGTAAACTGAAGGTGGGACACAACGATTTCTCAAATCCCTTGCCACTACTGATTTCTAAAAGAGGTGCTTTGAGCTCTAGCATTCAGCCAGCAATGCCCTTGTTCCAGAATCATCATTGGCTCGACGACTTCTAACATAACTCACCCATTACACATTGTCTAGGGTTCGGCTGTCATGGCTACAAACAGGGAAATAAGGAGAGATAAGAGATCACCCAGATTACTGGCAATGGTAGAAGCTGCAGAGCAACTTTGGCAAGGCTGTTCTTCTGTCTGGCAGAAAGCAGAGCAGAGAGAAAAACAAGGCTCTGCCCTTTCTGGGGCTCAGCTCTTGGCATACCACTAGGAGAGCTTGACAGAGGTGTCCATCACCAGGGCTGATGGCAAGCCATCCTTCTGGCTCAATCATGGCTCTTCACAGGCTTGGACATTTCCCTATGCACAATGTTTTCCAATGGCAGGAGTTATTGGAGGTTGGAATACCAAAGCCGAAGGAGGAACTGTGTGCCACCTGAGCACTGTCTCATCGTGTGCTCACACTGAGCTGGCAGCCAGGGAAGGTTAAACCTCATTAGAAAGGAGTTGGGGTCATTTCTGAATGGAAAAGCTCAGCAAGAGGGAAATGCAGGCATGCTAGCTGGGCTGTGGTAACTGCTCATGTCCACACTCCTACCTCTTTGCCAATAGCAAGGAAAGCACATTCATCTCACCCTCTTCCACTGGGGCTTAACATAATGTGTTTTATCTCATGGCTGCCGTAGGCTGTGTATGAATCAGTCAGCTTTTGCAGTGCAGCCAACATGTAGGAACTCAACCGTGTGTCCCAACCCTCTGGGCTAGCTATTGTCATGCTGTCCTTCCTCCTGCATTTGTCTTAGCATGTCTGTGACCCTGTGGGGTTGGGTCACATCAGATTTACTCTGTGCCTTCCCTTAGCAGAGACTGGGTTCCCATTTCATTTTTGCTATGCCATTTTCACTTTTCTGGGCTGCTATAGTTTAGACGCTTCTCCCTCCATATACAGGGGTTTGCTGAGCTTTGGATTTTTTTTTTAATGGTTTTAGTTAAATCACACATTGCCAAGTCTTTCTATTCATATTCAGATGTTCATCTATTGCTCTTCATGGAAGTAATAAAGCTCTCTTCATAAGCAAGCAAATAACTCCCCCCCCCCCCCCCCCCCCAAAAAAAAAGAGCTTAGCACCAAAAACTGTTTGAAACAGATAAAGTTTAAAGCATTACATAAAAAGTGAGGCTGGTTTTTGCAGTCCTCATTGTACTTGGAGGAGCATTTTGTCATTATAACTTTGGACTATATAGCAAAAGAACCTTGCAATAAAAGGCTGCCATAAATTGACCTTTTGTTGCAAAATCTGCCATTCAAGCATAAAGCAGCAAGAAAGGCTACATAAGCTGTGTTAAAAGTAGGTCACTGTACATCCACTGTTGCCATGGAGGGTCCTGGCTGCGTGCTGCTCCCTGGGTTTCTCATTGGAGCACTGATATGCATGCAGGAGATATTCTCAGCTCACCCCACAATTTCACACTGGAGGACAGGGTGGTATCAAGGGATATTGAAAAGCCGTGTTCCCAGGGTTGGACTGGTGTGGACCATCTATAAAGGTGATTTCTGAGAAATGGGACATCTTGGCAGCAGGGACAGTGTTTCTGCAAATAGCGTGATGGCAGGCACTGCCACATTGGGTAGGTTCCAGGGCTGCAGAAGCGTCACACAGAAGTGGTGGGAAGCTCTACCTGTGATACCAAAGCTCTACATAAAGGAGCAGTACTTTGGGTGAGCCTCTCACTCCATGCTGTGCTCCAATCCAGTGCTGGAACAACACTGCCTGAGTGTGCCTCCTCCTCCTCCACCCCTCCATGAAGGCACTGGTCTTCTGTCCTAGTTTGCTCTCTGCCAGAGAGCAGAGAAAGAAACTTTTACCTCCTCTGCAACTGTGATGCCTGCTAGAGGATCCCTGTGTTTTTTTTCGGCTTTGTTGACATTACTGAAGAGAAAGTTGAACTCAAGCCTCCAAGAGCCAAGAGGATCTTTCTCCATTGACTCCAGTGGGCTACAGATATCTACAGACATTATTTGTAAATCCATCAATCTCCATGAAAATCTTTAAGGGAACAACGCTCTAAAATGCTGTTTTGAATAGGAGTGAATTTAAGCTCATAGTCAAATGTTTTCTTGCATAATACAGATAATGAAAACTTAGTCATAGGAACTCTTGAAGAAAATAGTTGTAACATCCATGTTTCCCATGGCTGTCCAAGCTTATCTGACTCAGCTGCACTAACAAGATTGAATGCAGAATCCCAGCTCCTCCTGGTCCTTGGCAGCTGGAAGGTGATGGAAATCAAAAGCACTTCCCCAGAACGAGGAATCCATGTGCCAGCTCTTTCTTATCCTCAGCTCGTGTGTTTCCCGTTAAAGATTTTACTCAGCAGCAGGGAGGAGCCTTCATTTACCATCCTTGACATAAGATGATATGATAGACTGAAGGAAAAATTGTTTTTCTTTGTGCCTCCATTACAGACTTACACAGTAAAAATATGCAGCCTTTGATCTTGTTCTGCTTGCGTTCTATATCATTTTTTGCAGCTTACTGAAAAAAGATCGCATGTAGGATTCAAAGATTCAAAACAACAGAGGAGCTAAACATTCTGATTTGTGCTTAATTCTTTCTGCACAATAAATGACTTATCTATTTCAACAGACAATCCATCCACCCACCTTCCCCTTCCATTAGCTGAGGTTCAAAATGGCTTAAGCAGTGTCAGAGGGGGGAAGAAACAATAGAAGCCTATAGGATGCTGGTGCCTAGTCACCAGAGGAAAGAGCAAAGGTGGATATTATTATTGTTGTTACAGTACTGGATAGATATTAAGTTATGTGTTATCTCTGTAAGACTGATTTTCTAAACACTTCATTCAGTTAAGCTGCGTCTCCAAATATGCATATGTACAGATGTGCTCATCTTGCAGAATCACAGAACGGTTGAGGTTGGGTATCCGTCTTTGGAAACCATTTAGTATAATCCCTGGTAAAAGCAGAGGCAATTAAAAGAGGTTGCTCAGGGCACTGTTCATTTGGGTTTCTAACGTCTCCACAGATGGTGACTCCACAACATCTCTGAGCAACCTGCCACAAGGGCACATTGCTGTCCCATGTGTCACTCCTCCCAGCATTGTATCATGGATCAGTGGTAATGGCTTTATGTTGCACCAGGGGAGATTCAGGTTGGAAATTGGGAAAACTTTCTTCTCTGAAAGACTGGTGATGAACTGGAAGAGGCTGCCCAGGGAGCGATGGAGTTGCTGCCCCTAGAGGTTTTCAGTAATGGGGTAGATGTGGCACTTAGGGACATGGTCATGGTGGAGATGTGTTAATGGTTGGACTAGATGATCTTAGTGGTCTTTTCCAACCTTAAAAATTTGATGATTCTATGTGCAAATTAGATGAAGGTGCACCTGGCCTCACTGTCCAGGTTAGTAATGAAGAGATTAAACAGCATTGGCTCCAGAGCTTATTCCTTGGTATATACATCAATAGGGACTGATTTCCATCAAGACAAGATGCTGTTCATCACAATCGTTTGAGTCCAATATGATAGTTTTCAGTCCACCCCACTGTCCACTTATCTGATCTGTAACTCATCAGTCTGTTTGTGAGGATGTCAAGGGGGAAAATGTCAGGAGCCTTGCAAAACAGCACTCACTGCTTTCCCTATTCTGCTGAGCTGGTCTTATTGTAGAAAGCTATTAGACCAGTTGAAGATGATCTCACTTTTGTAAATCTATGCTGATTACTCACAATTACTTGGGTTTATTTGCTCCATCACCCTTCTTAGTTGCTGGAAATCCAGTTATATGACCCAAATAAATAAGGGTGAGGGGAAAATCAGATTCCATTATTTCTACAGCAAAGCAGTTCTTGTTTTTCATAGAAACACTGTGAGGCTTTGGAATGTCTGAAATACACATTGAATGTTATTTTTAGAAGAAAAAATAGCTACATCATAGGACATCCCAAGGAAACTTAAGAAAGAATGTGAGATGTTCCTTACATAGCAGGAGTCCAGATCACTCAGTTGTTCTATTAGCAATCATTACCTATGCTTTCCATGAGAATTTTGACCAACTTACAGCTCAAAATAAGGTATGGACATAAGAATGCTGTGCTCACAGAAAGGATGCAGTATTGTTCATTAGGTTATATACACTGTGGATTCCATTCCTGAGTATCTCATGAGTGCTAGAAGGTGCAGTTCAGGCTAGTCATTCAGCACTTGTTTTGGTATCAGACAAGCTATTATTGCTTATTTATCCCACATTAAAGGATATTAGCATGCTTGGAAAGAGTCCTATATCAAACTTATAGCAAGCAATAAATTAGAAAGCACTAAAAGTCCAAATGTAAAGACACAGCTCTAACTTTCAGAGCCCCTTGTTTCTCAGATTTACACAGGAAGGAGAGGGAATGAACCCAGCGACTGTGAAGTTACAAACTGCCCCTCAAAACCTGAAAAAAAAATTCTGATGGTTATTTATAACATGTGTATTAGTTCCTTAGTGCATACAGCCATATATTCTGGAAAAAGAAAAAAAAAAAAAAAAAAGAAAAGAAAAGAAAATTGGATTTGAAATCAGAGTTCCTACAGCTTGCTTGCAAATTGCTGGAGTTGTTTTAAACCTTATGATGACTTGCTTGCTCTTTAAATAGGCAAGAACGAGGAACACAAACATCAGCTGTTACCTGGGGCAGGTATCTCCTACCAAAGGGTTACTCAAGTGCCAGGGTCTGATGTGGGTTGTTTGTGGTTGCTGCAGGTCGGCTGGGAATGAGCCCCACTCAGCAGAGTGGGAGCAGCCCTCACCCTGGGGAGCAATAGCAAGGTTGGCCGTGTGCTAAGGAATGAGACACTTCTCTTTCTAAAGGATTCTTTGTTTCTATAAATAATGCATAAAATCCTTAAAAGTGCAAGTCTACATTCTCAAAAGCAACAGGAAGCCCTTGAGCTCCAGTCTCTAAAGCAGCTGCAACTGAGTTACCTGATCACAGGGATCCATAGGATCCAACATGCTCAAATACTGAGAATGTGGTCCAAGAGCCTAGGTTTCACTAGTAAGCAATGAAACAAGGACTCAAAAGAACTATGTTTTGTGAGTAGTTGGCCGTTCAAATATGGCATTGTGAAACACATCATTAGCACCAAAGCAGTCTTTGTAATTTCACAGCTATTCAAATTTATAGCATTTCAAATACTAAACTTGCTTCCAGTGGAGTATTGCTTTTTAGTCCTGCAAAGAGTTCTTCTGATACAAAACGTAACAGTGATCAAAAAGCAGTGAATCGGACAGAAGTTTTACTTATATTTAAATACAAGTGATGATTAATATTAACAAAAACAAAAACAACAACAACAACAACAACAAAACCCCCAAAAAAACAATTAGTAAAGACGTGATAGGACAGGAGGCAATGGCTTTAAGTTGTGCCAGGGGAGGTTCAGGTTGGATATAAGGTAAAATCTATTCTCAGAAAGAGTGGTGAGGTATTGGCATAGGCTGCCCAGGGAGGTGGTGGAGTCATTGTCCCTGACAGTGTTAAGGGAAAGGGTGGATGTAGCACTGAGGAACATGGTTCAGTGGGCATGGCGTTGACAGGTTGATGATTGGACTGGATGATCTTAGTGGTCTTTCCAATCGTAATGATTCTACGATGCTATGAAAGCTGGGAACCTGCTTTAGCAAGGGACTGGACTTGACAATGTCCAGAGGTTCTTTCCAACACCTCTGATTCTGTCATTCTGTGAAAGATGAACGGAGATGGCATTTTAACTTGCTCCCTTCTGCCAACATGGTTTTCATATGAAAATAAAAAGACTGTAGAATGAAATTCAAAATGTAATAGAAATTCCATGTAAGCTGAACAAAATTCAGTGGATTTGAAGCTGACCTGGCATTTGTGATATTTCACTAAATCAGAGGTGTTATTTGTCTTGTTGCTCTGTCCATGGGCTCAGGATGGCTGCAGGCTCTCCTTCCAAAGTGATGTACCAGAGAACATTTGGTAGGAATGCATTATGTTTGCATTACTGCAGACTACATGATGTGCTAGTACAGATGTCAGGTGAGAATTTCAGTTACAATAAAAATCAGTACAAAGTCTGTAGCTGGCCAGCATACCAGGAAACCTCTGCACATTTATGTAACTGTTTGTTCCTGGCCTGTCAATCCAAATTGCCCCAGCTAAGAAAACTAAAGCAACTACAAACAATTATTTTCAAATAACAAAACTCCTGAACTGTAATTAAAGAAACACTGAGCTCTGTTCTTTTCCCATATAATACAACATTCCATGCATATCAGGGATTAGTCAGAATTCCCCTTCCTCCATCTTGCCTTTTTGTAAACTTTACTTTTAATGTCAGCTTCCTAAACCACAAAGCTCTCTCTCTTGTTTTGCTGTTATTCGCTGGGGCAAAATGAAACTCTAAAGCAAGGAGAGAACCCAGGTGTGTTTATCCTGTGCCAGAGCAAAAGGAATTTGCACTCTAGCAGGAGTGGAAACACAAGCAAGGGGATATGGGGTCGTTTCCAGCCTTTGCCTGTTGTGGTATAGGTCGGCTCAGTAAAGAGCACCAGCTAAAGGATCATAGAATCATAGAATCATGGAATGGCCTGGGTTGAAACTAGACAAAATGATCATCTAGTTTCAACCCCCCTGCTATATGCAGGGTCACCAACCACCAGACCAGGCTGCCCAGAGCCACTTGCAGCCTGGCCTTGAATGCCTCCAGGGATGGGGCATCCACAACCTCTCTGGTAACTACACACATAGTATGTCAGCACAGTAACAAGCCAGTCTTACTGTATGATGATGAGCAGATACATCTACAGCACATACATAATGTCATCATGACCTGGAGTACTGACTACAAAACCACATTCCATAATGCTGGAGCCGCAGAAAGAGTACAAAGGAATGGATGGTAATCAGGGAGGGACTTGCAAGAGTAGGGTGAGAAACAGAGTGGACAGTGTATTTATGGTTGCTATGCTCTTAAGTACATGGTGAACCCTCTCAAGTCCTGGGAGGAGAAAAATGCAGTTGTGAAACCTTCTTCATACCCACTCTCCACAATACTAACTAACCAGTGGTAATGGTCCTTCTCTAAAGATAGCTTTTCCATGTTAAACACATTCACATAACCCAGTATAATCACATAAATAGCTATTGTGCATACAAATGAGGTATCTTCCTCAGGATTTAAATACTCTACCAGTTAGAGTATTCATGCTAATTCCTGCTTACAAAAATAATCTTTAATTATGAAAAAAATATTGTGAAGTAATGCCTGTAGAGTTAATAAACAAATACTAAAAACATATGAAAAAGGGCTCTGCTTTCCAAAGCAAATCCAGCAGTAGATCTTCAATTGCAAATATTGTCAAATATTTATTAAACACTTTGAAACTCATTCTTAGCCTATGTATAGATCATATATGAGATTACTCAAAACTATTTCAGCATAAATGCTGGCATTTCTGACCACATTTTTGTCACCCTGACTCCTCACCAGAAAATGTTTTTAATAGCTCAGAATATTCTTGTGCATGGATTTGTTTGTCAGGAACATCCACAAAGTTTTCTGCACATACTGCAGAGTACTACAAAACCAAAAGCCAACATCCTCCCGAAGCAAACACCTGAAAAACAGTAGTCTCTGTGAATAAAGGAGGGTAGTTAGGACACTCTTTAAGAAGCAGGAACTATGGAGCTACTCTCTCCACTGACCGCTAGGCTAACAGTGAGAGTCTTCCTTTCCCTTCCTTCCCCAACCACACTGATGTCTAGGTGCTTTTGACATAGATTTGAGCATATTTGGCTTCCTATCAGTGCCTCTGGGAATTAATGTGAGCACTTCTTTTGGCTCCCAGGTGATTTGATATCTACATTTTCAACCATCAATTGATTTTAAGTTTCACTTAAATTTTGAGGGTACATGAATAGCCCCAATAAAGCCTCAAATTAAGTGCGTTAAGGCATGACTAGGTGAAATTTAAGTCTAATGCAACTCGATATACTCAATAGGAAGTGCTCAAGTGTTGACTACTGAATGCTTGTAATCAATTTTTCCACAAAATCGATGAAAGAACTTGTAGAAAATATTTAACAGCATTAAAAAAAAAAAAAGTAAAAGAAAAACACCAGAGACCAAAGAGAAAATAAGTGTAATCTCCTAATGAACAACTTCCGAATATTAAAGTTACTCTGTAAAAACACTGACAAGAGTCACAGCAGATACCCTCAAACTCCTGATTTTTATCTCATTTAGAGCAAAACACCTTCTGGTCCTTTAATACTAGAAAACAAGGGGGTGCTCTGTAGATAGAAGCAAGCTATAGTCACGGAAAATTATAGCCTGCAGGGGCAAGCAGAGCAGTTCAAAGGTTTCCCTTTTTTTTTTTTACTGTCCATTTTCAGGCTGATGGGCTCAAAGGAACTGACAGCAGCCACTCAACTTCACCCTGGGCACAAACCCAGTGAGGGAAAGGAGGAAAAGAAAAGGCTCCCTGCTGTCATTTGTCAGCAATAATGGATATTTGGGACACTTTGGTACAGCAGGACACTTGGAGGTGCTTGAGATCATCAGAAGTTGAGCAAACATGCAAATTCTTGCAAGGAAGATGTACTGGTTGGACTGTAGTGAAGGAGTCACAGAATCACAGAATATCTGGAGTTGGAATGGACCCACAAGGATCATGGAGTCCAGCTCCAGGTTCCACACAGGACCACCCAAAATCCAAACCCAATGTTTGACAGTGTTGCCCAAACACTCCTTGAACTCCAGCAGCTCAGGGCCATGCCCACTGCCTGGGAGCCCGTTCCATGCCCACCGCCCTATGGTGCAGACCCTGACCCCCACCCACCCCTCCCCTGATGCAGCTCCATGCCGTTCCCTCAGGTCCTGTCGCTGTCACACAGAGCAGAGGTCAGCGCTGCCCTCTGCTCCCTGTGAGGAGATGCAGCCACCATAGGCCTCCCCTCAGCTCCTCTGCTCTGGGCTGCACAACCCAAGGGACTTCAGCTGCTCTTCGCACTTCTTGTTCTCTAAACCCCTCACCATCTTTGTAGTCCTCTTTTGGACATTCCCTACTAATAATTTTATGTCTCTCAAATATTGTGGTTCCCAAAAATGTACACAACAGCTGAAGTGAGGCTGCAGCAGTGCAGAGTAGAGTGCGACAATCACTCAGGAAAAAAGGAAAGGTCTTGCTGACTCAGTTCAGGGACCTTTGGGTGATCAGGACCTGGGAAAGTTGCAAGGAAGAAAAAATTTGGTCCAGGGCAAGGAGGAAAGATCAGATCCGTGTGTACATTTGCACACTGGGATCAAAGCAGTTTTCCTTTCCTGAGCTTCTCATGATGTCCACCCAGTGCATCGTGGGTTGCACCGCCCTGTAATCCAGGGCACTGAGGACTTCTGCCTTCTGGTGAAGGTCTGGGCATTTCCTGCTTCCCCGAGATCACTGGAAAATCCTATGCAATCCTTTCCTTCTGTTCCCTGTGTGAGGCTGGAAAGCCCTGAAGAAACACAGGTCTTGGCCTCCTAACTATAAAACACCTGGCATGCCTAAGTAGGCGTATGCGTGACAGGAGGAGGCAGCTCAGAGATAGGGGAGGACTGGGACATAGGCAAGGTGAGTAGGCAGGAGCAAGACAGGGCAGGCCCAGCTGCACTAAGGGTAGGAAGTTCAAAGATGGAACGTGCAGCTGGGTGCAGCTTCCAGCCCCCTGTAGAGGCTGCAGCGTGGCACTAAGAAGGCCTCCTGAGATACCTGGACGCAGCAGAGAAAAGCCAAAGCAGCTTCTGAGCAAACATCTTCTAAAGGTGAGTGCTTTGAGGGGGATCTGGCAATGGTAAGGGTTAAATGTTGTGAAAGTATCAGCACCTGAATTACAGATCACATCTCAGATTTCAGGCATTATCGTTTACCGACATCTAAGAGAATACACCCTCGTGTTTCATCGCACTGTTTATTGAGCTATAAGGAAGCAAAGAGAGGGGAATCCATTGCTTCCCTACCTGCTCAGGGCTGTGATCAGACATATTAAGAAAAGTTAAATGACAGCTGACTCTCCAAACCATGTTGAACTTCCATTAAAATCAGTAATCAAATGGCAAAAACTCCAACTCCAATAATATTCAGACAAGCTTTTCTGGTGTGTCTTATCCCTCAGAAGTCGTTATGCTAAATCAGACATTCAAAAAGAGAGAGAATCCCACAGAACTGAAACTAGTCAGGAAATCATAACCTTGTCACATCCTCTCTGCTCTTTGTCTATGCTGACCATCAGCAGCACATCACTGACATAATAACAACATGACCACTTGTGCAGTCCTGCACAGTGCGCGTGTGCCGCCTTGCAGTGTCACACTTCTCAACCCCAAGCAAGAAGGTCACAGATGGATCTTAGTCACTGCATCTCTCCCTCTCCCATGCAGCAAGGCAACTACTGGCCCATGCAATTTTTTCTATTTCCTGCATTTTCAGCAGTTTGCATAGTTAAAATATATTCAATTGCTTAATGAAGGATACCATCTGGAGCAAAATTAAGATTGGGAAATCTGCATTTTGTGTCTTTCTGAGCAAAATGCCTTTAGGTGTCTTGAGAAAAAATCCTTATTTTCAGCTCTGTCAGCTACAGTTTTATCTCACCTCCCGTCCTTCTTTTTTGTTGTTTTGTTTTGTTTTAATATCAAACGCTTTCAAACAGAATCCAAACCTTTCCAAAGCTAACAAGGAAAGGATTTCTTCCTCCAATTGAAGTGGAGTTAGCAAGGTTGTGATGAAGCACTGCATGCTAAGACCTGTACAATGTCAGCGATGAATGTGTATTAAGATGAGAAGATTCATAAAACTCTGGGCAAAAAGATTGGCCCCATCTCTCTACTGCCTGATGTATACATCATTATTTCAACAGCAGACAAACAGACAGATCAGATTGTTTATTGGAGCATGAAGGTAAATCTTGACAGTGTTCTGGTTCTTCTGTAGTTAGTGATGACAGAACACATGATTATGAAAAGCAATTGAAGTCTTTCTTCCCAAATTAGATGATTCATTAGTCCTTGCTGATGTGTTGTCTTCAAACCAAAGGATGTTGAAGATGGTGAAAGGAGGAAGAAGGAAGAAAGAAAAGGCACGAAGCACAAGTAATGTGGTGCACTTTAGCAATCTCTGCAATCCTAAATTACCCATGTTTGCATCCCTTGAAGATATAGATATGGACACGACATGCAGTGCTACACAGAGGCAAGAATGGAAGGAAAGCACATAGAAGCACATAAACAATACCTATGTGGAAGGCTGAAGATTAAGTGCAAATAATAGTCTAGACATCAAGTCATGTACTTAAAGCCCATTCGTAATTTCTCACTTTAAACATCACTCTGCGTACCCCAAAATGAGTAAGACTGAGCAAAGCTCATAAAAACCCTTGTCAGAACACAGGGACCGAGAAGGGTGTGGGTTAATGTGTGCTACATCTTCACCTGCCTCAGTCAAAATAACTAGAACAAAGCCAATGCAGCCGTGCCAGTTTACACTCGCTTAAGCTATGACCTGTTTAGACATTTTTGGAAGGAGTCCAGTGATAGAGTCTAGACATTGTTACTCAGAAATAACTTGATCTTCATCTTTTCCTTTTCTACAGAAAGGAAGAGGAAATGTATGTCACAAAGCAACATTTCATGCAGAACAGCCAGGAAAGACTGGATGGTAATCCAATTAAAGGCAGATCAGAAATCTTTCAAAGCCATTTATAAAGTCACATAAACTATCTCTGTCTTCCTGAGACTGAATGAAAAGAGGTTACACATGGAGCAAGGAATCAGGTGATCTGCCTTGCAAAATCTTCTTCGCCTCAGAGAACAAAATTCAAGAGCCCATTTCATCAGCTTTGCCCCTTGGGTTGCTGCTGCAATCTTTGGCTTTTGTCCTCCTCAGTTCCTGATCAGAAAGGCCCAGTGCCCAAGAAAATGAGTCTTGTTACTCTCTGCCATTTCATGTTTGCAAGGAAAAATCTAAGGTGCTTGCAAGGTCTTTTGTGTTTAGGGGCTATTTTAAACTGCACATTTTTAAACTCCCTGCTTCCTAGCAAGTTGTCTGAAGCAAAATATCTTCTCTAATATTTTCTATCTTTCTAGCCTTCGTTGCCTCCGGGTCTCCTGGCCACAAAGTTTTATTTTTGGCTTATTTTTCTTTATTTAACTTTCACGGAAGCGTTCAGCATGCTCTCTCCATCAAATATCAGCACCAAGAAGCAGGAGATGAGGGAATCTTTGAAGGGAACATCTGTGAAGTCTTTGTGCTATGCCTTCCCGAAGGCCCTGACATTCTGTCTCTTCCTTTGCTTCTACTTCAGCTTCTTGTCTCTTTACATGCAGCTTTTTAACTGTATTTTTAGATAGCTGAACAATTCAAACAGTTTGCCTGAAGCCAGCGTTTAAACTTAGACCTATATTTTCAGGGGAAAAAAAAAGGTTTAAAGTCAGGCTGCTTATTTAGAAGTTTCACAAAGGTCAATCTCCTGCTGATATTTTTACATACTTTAGTTTTGTAGCTGCTTATATTTCCAACAAAAAACGTGCACTTTATAGAGGAACACGTTATGTGTTTAAAAAGAAAAAGAGGCTACCAAATGAATAAAATAATAGAGTTTGTTTATTTATCTCCACTTCTCAGGTTAAACTCACTGGGACTCTCTGGGTACAGCCCAAGCTATGATTTGAAGAGATGAAAAGGTTTATGTTTGAGGTCCTCATATGGCTTCTCAAACATCACCCACACCTCGCAATGACCACTGAATCAATAAAAATGTACTCATTTGCTAGTTCTCACTTACCAAAAACATTTTTGTAGGATAACATGGCAGGGGTAAGAAGTGTGCTGCATTACAAGCTGGCCAAAAAGCAGGATAAACCTCACTCTGAGAGTCTGCTAGCTGAAATGTGTCCAGATTCTAGTTTGATCCAATAGGGCACAGGTTCTACTTACAAGCTACAGCCTTCAAAGATACATCGAGAAGAAATTCAAATGATCTCAGCAGCTATCAGAATGATTGGATATTTAGGAATAAAAATGCTAAAGCACACAACCTCTCATCTCGCAAACATATCTCATGCCAGACTGCAGGATGCACTGGGAGATAGAAATAGTCCCTGACACACAGATAAGTGAGATCTCCAGCTATCTCCACTACAGCCTGCCCTTCAATCCCAGGAAATCCAGCCTTTCTGAGTTTACTGAGATACCTGTTGAGAAATTGTTGCCATCAGCCCCATGAAGACACTACATAAAGATGAAGGATGGGGATCAAGGCATTCTCCAGTGAGGAGGGAACAGTGGTTTCCCAAGGTCTTCATACAGGGTGTATCCATCTTAGGTATTGCCATTCAGAGGGACCTTAACAGGCTTGAAAGGTGGGCCCAGGTGAACCTATTGAGGTTCAACACAGCAAAGTGCAGGATTTTGCACTTGGGCCAGAGGAATCCCAGGCATCCGTACAGACTGGAAGGTGCAGTCCTGAGAGCAGCCCTGCAGAGAAGGACCTGGGGGTCCTGATGGATGAAAAGCTTAACATGAGCCAGCAGTGTGCCCTTGCAGCTCGGAAAACAAATGATATCCTGGGCTCTATCAGAAGAGGGGTGGCCAGCAGGGACAGGGAGGTGATTGTCCCCATCTACTCTGCTCTTGTGAGGCCCCATCTGGAGTACTGTGTCCAGGTCTGGAGCCCCCAGTACAAGAAAGACAGAGAGCTGTTGGAGAGGGTCCAGAGGAGAGCCACAAAGATGATCAGAGGGCTGGAGCACCTCCTCTACGAAGATAGGCTGAGGGAGCTGGGCTTGTTCAGCCTGGAGAAAAGAAGGCTGTGGGGTGACCTTATTGCAGCCTTTCAGTACCTAAAGGGAGCCTACAGACAGGAGGGGAATCAACTCTTTGGAAGGGTAGATAACTGTAGGATAAGGGGAAATGGTTTTAAATTGAGGGAGGGAAGATTTAGGATGGATGTTAGAGGAAAATTCTTTACTATGAGAGTGGTGAGATGCTGGGACCAGATGCCCAGAGAGGTTGTGCATGCCCCGTCCATGGAGGTGTTCAAGGCCAGATTGGATGGGGCCCTGGGCAGCCTGGTCTAGTATTAAATGGGGAGATTGGTGGCCCTGCATGTGGCAGGGGGGTTGGAGATTCGTGATCCTTGAGGTCCCTTCCAACCCTGGCCATTCTATGATTCTGTGTCATTCTGTAGGTACACCCAACTGGGTTCTGGAAAGCCTCAGTAGCTGACAACTTGATTCCTCCCACAGATGAGGACAATGATCAGCTGCAAGGCTGTCCCCTAGCCATTGTGACATTACAGGAGTTCCACAGGAGTCACGGGAGGCTCAAGGGTCACAACATGGTTACCACTGTCTTAGCCTTATCTGCTTGGTATTGGGATTGCTGCTGTTATCGTCTGCCTACCTACTCCCCTCTATGCTTTTTCATTAAGGCTCAGACTACTAATACAAAGGCAAATAAAACCAAACTCTGCTGTACTTTGCTTTTTTTCCTGCACCACTCCTGACTGACCTGACTCATCCACCAATCATCTCTTCATTTTTTACTTGCTATTTCCGCTGATGTTTCCTGTCCCTCCCTTTTCTTCCATACAAAGGATACCAGCTACCATTCAGATATCAGTGTCTTCAAAGACTGCCACATCTGCACTCCTGATACTTGGATACTTCCTTTCCCTGCACTGCTAGCAGCACACCATTCTCCAGCAATAGCTTCAGACAATGCCAAATTAGAGGAGACTGAGCAAAACGGAGACCAGAACGCCTGTGTGGTGACTTGACATTGGTAATCAAAGAAAATATTATTTAGGTAACTATGACAGTAGATGGAAGGGTTTAGACAGAATGGGACTACGAAAGGAAAAACAATTGTGATGGCACTGTAATAGGACAGTTTGCCACATTTCATCCACTCTCTTGTTTCTCTCCATGGTATTTATAGCACACCTAAAGTAGTCCAAAGAAAGTTAGCCTTCCTGTGGCCTCAAAAGGCAAATCCAAAACAACTGTTTATCCTTGATATTTGCTTAACTGGGCTTCAGTTCTCTTACCTCTTCTTTTCTCTCAGTAAAACAGAGAATCATACTAATCTCCAGGAAGGTTGGAAAATTAACTCAGTAATTTTAATGTTATTTCTAAGAATCACAAAAGGGCCCATGAGGAATTTGTCAATTGTGACTTCAGTGCAGCACTAAACAGAAACACTGGAATATGATCCAAAAACTGCACGGCATATCTCTTAAAGCTGGTCATTCAGCAGATATTATTCAACTTTCGCACTAAACAAAGCAAGCATCATACTGATAACGCAGCATGTAATCATGCTGTCAGAACCTGTACCACAATGCATAGAAAGGGCATAAAGTAAGGTTACACAGTAAATGTTAAATTCTAATATTTTTGTATTAATATTTGTAACTCAATTTTTTTTCTAATGCCTTTTCAATGAAATATCAGTATAAAGCAGCGAAAAAGAAACTCAAATGACAGCTGGATGTCATTTTTTGCCCTCTAAGGAATGTCACGTTTGGAATGGCCCAATGGGCAAAGGCAAATACATAATGGTTATTCAGAAAGCAATTAGATTCTGACCGCAGGGAAATGTTTTCTGAATGGATTGAGCTTTAATAGAATACAGCCAATAGTCTTTTTTGTTCCTTTATTTCTTATATAAAGAATCTTTTTTCCTTAGAGTTAAGATCTGGGTTAACACTGAACACATAATTATACTTTTCATCCATTTCTTCACTATGAACTCACACGTGCATCTTTACAGTTACAACAGCTTCACTCTAAGATAGATACAAATAAAAAATGGCTAAAGATACTCTTAAACAAATGACTCTATTCCTGCCTTTAACCAGAAGACCAATTAATGCTGGTGGATTTTTAGCCTTCTCAGTTACAGAAACACGGCATTACAGGAGTAATCAGTATTGTGGGTTGATGCAAACATCAAAAGCAAGTAGTAACCCAAGCCAAAACTAAAAGGATTTTATATGCCTTTGAGCAATTATGATTATTTAGAAATCTCACATCTTCTTTTGCTGGTTCTTTCTGCTTGAAGACATGAGAAGCTACAGTGTACGAAAAGCTAATAAATAACTGGACTAATTCTGCTCTGAATAACGTGGGTTAATCTCAGCGCAAAGGCATAAAGGCAAAGGCTACAAAAGCCAGTGCTGCTAAAAGATCTCTTCAGAAGCTAATATGCAGCAGAAAAAAATTGTGCTACTATCAATCACTGTTTGATAACTTAAGATACTAAAAATACTTACATTTCATATTTTCACACCCCTGTAATGACAAAGTGTAAAAACCTATATTACCAGGATAAACAACAAGAGTCAAGAATATTACGTAACATAGCACAAGAAGTACAGAAGAGTGAAGGAGACAGAGGGGAGGGAATACAATTTTGTCTCCTCTTTTATTTTTCAAGGACATCCCCATACAAGAGGCAGTTTCAACCATTAAGGTGCAAGGCAATACAGAAGGGAAGCAGGCTTGCTGTACAGCAAAACATGTTCTTTTGGGTAGCAAAGTATGATCAGAGTGTCTGAATTTCATAGAATCATAGAATGATTTGGGATCAAAGTGACCATTAAGATCATCTAGTTCCAACCCTCTGCTATAGGCAGGGACACCTCCCTCTAGACCAGGTTGCTCAAAGCCCCATCCAGCCTGGCCTTGAATGCTTCCAGGGAGGGGGCATCCACAGCCAACCTGGGCAACTTGTTCCAGTGTCTCACCAAACTCACAGTCAAGAATTTCTTTTTGATATCTAGTCTACATCTACCTTCTTCCAGTTTGAAACCATTTCTCCTCATCCTGTCACTACATGACCTTATAAAAAGTCCCTCCCCAGCTTTTCTGTAGGCCTCCTTCAGGTACCAGAAGGCTACTATAAAGTCCCCTTGGACTCTTCTCCAGGCTTCTCTCTAAGCCTATCATTTGTTTGTGTTTGTTTTTGCATAAATTTCTATTACTGTGTTTGAATTATCCCCTGTACTCCCTTACAGACTCATTTTTCTAGGGGTTCTGTTAGTCTTCAGTTGTAGCAATTATATACACAAGGGTTGCTTCGTGCAGGTTTGAATATACCAGCTGTTGCTTTTCTTCGCACAGAATCAATTTCAAGTGTCTGTAATTAGCCAGCGAGATCAGGTGCTCTCATAAAAGCTGGCAGCATTGGCTCAGCTCCTCAGTGCATCAAAACCAATCTTCTGTATCTAGTAATGATCAGCTGAGGCGTGAGTACAAATGCTCTAGGTTACATCCTCACGTTACTTGATGCCAGGTAGATCAACTTAATTTCTTCCCATTTTATTATATTACTTATTTCTTCTTCTTTTGAAGTGGAAAAATGTATTTCTCATTCAATCTCTATGTCTTATAAGTGTTTAGCTACCAGACTACCTGCAGTCCTGTGGTGCTACAATACTGTAACTCAGCTTGGATATATGCAATTTAAAAGAAAGGAAAAAAGGTCTTAATGATTTTTGAAGTGAATGAGGTTCAGTTGCTAAATAGAAGAGGAGGGTTCTGTGATCAGTGACAAGCTAATAGTGAACAGATTTGTGTCATTAAATCTGTTCATAAGAAAGGTAAAGCACCTGCTAGGATAGATACCAAAAGTGAAACACGTGTATTGTGTCTTAGGAAGTGCTTCCCACGAGTATGCTCAGGTCTCAAAGCACACTTAAATGGAAATAAGTACTACAGGAAAACAACTGTGAGGATGGCAGATAGAGAAGGGAAGGCACATATTCTGCCAGCTAGGAGGAAGGAAATGTTTTTTCTCGGTTGCCTGATCTATTTTCTGCAGTTATAGTACTGTTGGCTACTATTGTGTTGTTTTTTTTAATCATAGAATAATCTAAGTTAGAAAGGATCCACAAGGTTCACTGAGTCCAATTCCTGGCTCCACACAGGACTCCCCAAAATCCGAACCCTATGTCTGAGAGTGTTGCTAAGTTCTTCTTGAACTTCAGCAGGTTTGGTGCTGTGGCCACAGCCCTGGGTAGCCTGTTCAGTTCTTGACCAACACCTAAGCAAGAAATCTTTTTCTAGCCCTCACCTGACATTGCTCTGACGCAGCTCCATGCTTTTACCTCGGGTCCTGTTGCTGTCACCAGGGAGCAGAGATGAGTGCCTGCCCCTCTGCTCCCCTTGTAAGGAAGCAGTAGACAGGTGCAAAAAGACCAAGAGAAAAATAGCCATTGCAGACAATCCTTTCAAATAATGTCAGTGTTATAATGGGAATTTGTCTGCTGAAACTCAAATTTCTCCACATGACTCACTAGAGGTTACAGTAGCACATGGGAAAATTTTTAATGACACTCAAATAATATATGAAAGGAAACATATATCGTAAACATTTCTATAGCCACTGTTCACTATATAATCACCTTTAGAAATAACTGTAAAGATTCTTTTCCAATATTTTTGAGAAGAGTGGAATAGATATTGTCCTCTTCTAGCCAAGTCACTTGTAAGAAATGCTGGAAGAACACGGTTACTGTGTTTTCATTTATTTTTTTGTCTCTCTGTGAAACTGAATGTAATGATTTACTGCTCCTTTCTCCTTTATTTATAGTGGATCATTTAAGCTGAAGGTAATAGCCTGGCGGATCAAAATGTAAAGAAACCTACATAAACATACTGTTTCCTGCCCTTTGCAGACAACAAAAAATAAAAATAGAAGTTGTCAGAGCAAATGAACTAGATTTGAAAAGATTTGGCCTCTCAAATATTTTTGGCATATGTAGTATCTTGTATTAGAGATCTATATCATTGTTTACTTGGTTTATGATCTTCACTCTATAAATCTCTGGTTTAGCCCATGGGGTTGGATTTGCAAAGAAACAAAAATGCCTGAAAATAGACGTAGGTATCAACTTCAAAATAAGAAAACTTCAAAGGTTTTACTTAATTACTTACTTACAGATATATGAAGTCTGTAGTCATCTACTTTTTCACTCATAAAATTTCACAGCAGTCTTAAGTTCTGCTTTTGTGCCTGTTCAGAAACACCAGTCATGCTCTACAGTCAGGTCATCCCCCAGCCTACGTTTCCTGAAGGTCCCCATCCAATTGCTGTGCTCACTTAATGAACATGTAAAACACGACAGAATCGTAGGGGTTGGAAGGTACTTCTGGAGGCCATCTAGTCCAACCCCCTGCTAAAGCAGGTTCCCTATAATAGGTCACACAGGCAAGCATGCAGGTGAGATTTGAGTATCTCCAGAGAAGGTGATTTCGTAGCCCCTCTGGGCAGTCTGTTCCAGTGCTTTGTCACCCTCAAAGTAATCTTTTCCTCATGTTTGTATGGAACTTCCTGTGTTCCAGCCTGTGCACATTGCCTCTAGTTCTGTCACTGGTCACCATTGAAAAGAGGCCGGCCCCACCCATTTGACTCCTGCCCAGTAGATTTATAAGTGTTGATAAGATTCTCCCTCAGCCTCCTCTTTTGCAAGCTGAACAGATCCTTTTCTTCCTGTGGCAAATGCCACTTTTGTTCAGGATTTTGGCTGGCAGAAAACTTCCAGAGCCCATGCAACTTGTCTTGGGATATTCCCACAAAAACTATTGCTATATACGGCCTTAAGGTCTCTATTTCTTTTGCCTTGGTTGCATAATCAGTCATTTTTTGTTTATTTTTAGACAAAACAGAGCAATATTTATCTTTTAATTATTTCCATATTTCCTCGATGCAATAGGGGATATCAGTGGTGTTACAAAACTTGTTATAAAGGGTTTCTGAAATGTTTGCTATCACCTAAGCTTCATAGAGCTTCTTATTAAACAGAGAGAACAGCAGGGGAGGTAATTCCATACCACCTATAGCACATAGCTATGCAGCTTTTTTTTTTTTTTTTTTTTTTTTAATATATGACTCTTGTTTTAAGAAGTACAAAAAGTTCCTAAGCCAGTGTCCTCTGTTCCTATTCCAACCTCAGCTTCAGTTTTGCTTAGATCCTCCAGGATGTGAGTCACCACTGGCATTTGAATCATATCTGTGTTGAAGACAGGGAAAACTGCACCAACCAACAAGTCTATTGTCTTCTGATATGCAAATACTTCAGCTGAGTAACTCCACCATCATACTTGGTATAAAATTTCTTAGTGTTTCTGACTCTTTTTTGTCTATTCTTCCTAACTTTTACTGTCTCTTATTCTTAGGTAAAATCTGAAATTTAACGGATTAGTATAGTATAAACATGTGTACAATGGTTTCCAAATTCAAAGCCAAATTGGCAAGTATGAGGGTTCTTTATAGAACTGAAGGTACGTTCCATAATTTTAAGCACAGTATAATATCAATTTATACAAAGACTATATTGCTATTATTGCTTATTATTATGTTGAAATCAAGGATCATAAACCAGAACAAATTAGCTGTCTAATGGAGTCTTTGGGCTTTATCTTCTGTGTTAATCCTGGGAAATATTTTATGTTTTAATGCACTTCCTAGGAAAATTTTGAATTACAATTTGTCATGTACTATTAATTTTTAAGTCTAAACATGTCTTGATATTAATTATTACTTCACAGCAGCTACACATTTTATAAAGCTATAGTGATAGAGTGTTCATCTCTCCCTGGAAGCATCTGCCTGCTGAATATTTGGTACTCAGAGCTCATCATTTCTTCTCATAGTTTGAATCTGTTAGTCTCAATCTGAAAAATTAAAAGCATGCATTTATGACAGTCATTCTTTAACCCTCTGTATGGTATCTGACATCCACAGAGATTTTCCCAGCCCTGGGAATTGTTAAGTCAATGTTGTCTCAGCTAAAAACCATCAACTATAGCTAACGTTTCAAAGCTGACTTAAGCCGCACTCTTAAATCCACTATTCACACTCTTAGAAAAAAGTGACCTAATTTTTAAAACATTTTAAAAGAAAAAGTAAATTTCTGATTAAAATCAATGAAGAGTAATTATAAGCATTCGTAATTACCACGTAGAAATAATAGTCTATGTTCAGCGTCCTGTGTTTGTGTCTGGTCACACCACCTCCACTAGGACCATTTGGCCCAGACACTCCACCACACAGTTTGCTACATTAGCAAAGCAGTTCTTAAGCTTGGGATTAACATTCCACTGTCACAGCCAAAGGGACACCACAGTCCAGGTCATAGCTGTGGAGGAATTGCAACCAGTACCTCAGAGAACTGAAGTCTGGTGGTTGAGGCATGAAGGCAAGTGGATAAAAATGACAGACTGTAACATGGTTTTAGTGTTTTGTTTTTTTTACATACTTAAAGAATTTGAGAGTATTTTAATTTTAGAGCTAACAAACAGCTATGTAAAGGCTGAGGAATACATTCTGAAGAAAGAGGGGAAAGCAAATGTCAGTTTTCCCACGTGGTACCACCTGAAGGACACAGGAGGGGAGATGAATATTCCTTCCATCACACAGCCAAGAGGTAGAAGCTTTTTTCTTTCCTGCAGTGACTCCTTGCCTCCTGGCCGTCACAGCCTTTCCACTGTCACTGCAGGACACTACAGTCACAAGCAGCACTCAGATCCCCCAGCCCCACAAGCACACAACTCTGGGCCATTGGTGGTGCTGCAAAGAAAACGATGGGAAGAGGAAAGCACCCCACGTTGGGTGGGGTAACAGCAAGGGGAAGAAGATGTCTTCATCCCATATCCATGTAGCAGCTCGCAGGAGGTATACCTACCTTACCTCAGGATTAGGCTTTAGCCAACTGTCTTCTTTAGGCTGCCTAGGCTTATATATCTTCTGCAGCAGCAATACAGCCAATCCTGCCTGGCTCACCTCCAGTATCAAGTACACACAGCTGAAAGCTTCATTATAGCACACGGTGATATGCTGTACTTTTATATCAAGAGCTGGAATAACAAACTCGGTTCATGCAAGGGGCAGAGCTTTGGGCTCATCTCTGCTTGAGAGGCCTGGTTATTTATTAATTATATTTAAAGTTTTATAGCAGCTTAAAAGGAATGTGAGCCAGAGGCAACACTTCCAGTCAGGTCTCCCTTGTGCAATGCTTGTGTAATTCTCTGGTTTTAGTGCTGGCTTGTGCAGCTACAGAAGGCTCTGGTCTGTTTCCTTCTCTAATGCCTTCACCAGTGCTGGTGATTTCCTTATCCTTCAACTCAGAATTGCTCTGACACACAAAACCCCAGAAGCACCACCTTGTTGTGAAATCCCAGGGCACGAGAGTCCAATGGGCAGGCCAGAGCAGGGGGAAACCATTAAAAAAAAATAAAATCTTATCCAATCACTTTCTAAGGAAAATTCATCAGACTCCTGAAATCCCCCTCACTGTAACAAGTGAGTCACTGCAAGTTCGGTGGACTGCTAGTTTCTGATTCAGAGCCGGCCAAAACTAGAATTCATGAGCAGTGTTAAAGTGTAGTATAAGCAAATGAGTTGTGGTTAGTTGTGGATTGAGATATAATAGCTCATCAAGTTAGAAAGGGCCTTCATAAACATACCACCCACCTCAAGTATTGTGTTCAGTTTCGGGCCCCTCGCTACAAGAAAGATATTGAGGCCCTGGAGTGTGTCCAGAGAATGGCAACGAAGCTGTGAAGGGTCTGGAGCACAAATCTTATGGGGAGAGGCTGAGGGAACTGGGATTGTTCAGTCATAGAAGAGGAGGCTCAGGGGAGATGTTATTGCTCTCTACAACTCCCAGAAAGGAGGTTGTAGCAAGATGCTTCTTCCAGGTAACAGTGATAGGATGAGAGCGAATGGCCTCAGGTTGTGCCAGGGGAGGTTCAGGTCATATGTTCAGAATTTTTTTTTTCTCAGAAAGAGTGGTGAGGGATTGGCACAGGCTGCCTAGGAAGGTGGTGGAATCACCCTGGAGGTTTTTAAGAAAAGGGTGGATGTTGTACCAAGTGATATGGTCTAGAGTGATCTGGGTTGATGGTTGGACTGCATGATCTTAGAGATCTTTCCAACCATAATGATTCTATTATTCCATATGACTCATCACTCGCTGTCTTTTGCTCCATGCAAAGCAACTATTTACTCAGTATTGATTTACTCAGGCTGAGCCTATCTAGGGCATGGGTAACTATGGATGGACTCTGCCACAGGGCTGCTGACAGAGGCACAAGTGTTCCCTCCAGCCTGGAGCCAGCCCCACTGCTGGCATCTGCAGCCACCTACTGGTAGCCTCCTCCCGGCTAGGCCAACACAGCATGGGAGCCGATCTGGCCTCGTTGCCTCCATAAACAAACGTCAGCTATTTCATTTGAGAATGTGCTCTCATTTTGAACAGATATTTTGAGATCCCTCTTTTATGAGCCAAGAGTTACTTCCAGACACTTAGCACATATTAGCTAATGAGAACACTGCAGTTTTGCAAAGTAGGCTGCTAGTAGACCCATTTTGCAGCAGGGCAAAATTAGTCTACTGAGAAATAAGTCAGGTGGGAGAGTTCAAGAGCTCAGCAGCCTTATTGACATAGGGCATATCTGGCAGTTCTTGCCCACACAGTTTGCTACTTGCTGGTGTTTCTTGAGACTCTGGCCTCAGTGAAGGAATACGATGTGCTGCATCCCATTAAGAAATATCTGAGAAGTCCTTGAAAATCTTTTCACCCTCTCTCCTTCCCTACTGCTGAATTTAGCTTTGTAGGAGTGCAGATAGAGAAAAGTTACTTGTAAAATCTGATGCAAATTCAGTGTATTGCACGTGAGCTGCAGCTTGTACTTTGACTTAGTGAATTTACATAGCCAGTATTAGTTAAATCCTAATGTATTAATAAAGATGCTAATCAATGAAGAGGTGTGTAGAAAACAATATGCAAACCAAATAGGAAGGCATGCTTAAGGGAGTGGTTCTGAAGAGATTTTTTCACCTTGCTGTTGGGAGTAATCTGCCATCCTGCCTCTGAGATGCCTTATCAGGATGAGCTGGTGAGAAGCTGCTTTGATTTTAGCAATTGAAGATACTATCTGTGCTTCTTGATTTCTTTTAAATTAATATGTAGCTTTCTGTAGTAATGTTACAGGTTTCATAAGCAAACTTGGCAAAGATAACAAATGTTAATTGGGCCTGCTAATCTCAATTTAATATGATGATCAACATCTTTTGTTTTTCCCTTCCTTTGCTGCTGACTGTGCCATTTCTTCCCTGTTCCACACCTTCATTCAGTGCATTTGTTCAGTTACTGTGTTGATTTAATTTTTCCTAGAAAAAGCATCTTGCCTTCCCACTATGTGTCTCTTCACATCTCTGGCCTCTGGTGCTGTCTGAATAAATAAAGTGGAAATGCCATGTCCTCGAGCCCTTGCTGTCTGTAACCATTACAGAAAAGAGCTGGATTAATTAACTGACTGTGATGGCAATCAGGAAATACAGAAGAAAGCTATGATCTAGACTCTCAGACCAGTTCAAGTCTCCTCCACAGCTATCCTCCTAGTCACGTCTTCTAAACTGAGGTAGGCTCACCATCCTTATCCTCTCTGAGATACTTGTTGCCCTTGACACTACTATCAATCCTTAGAGTTGGAGTTTATGACATTTTCTATTCTCTCTTTCTCTGTTTAGAATCTTTCCAAAGCTTTCTCTCCAACCTCCAAGTGGAGAATTCCATATAAGCTTCCTGCTGTGCCTTCCCTCCCACATTCTGTTTTCCATTCTCGGGTGACCTCTCCTGCTGACACAGATCAAACTATTACCTCCGTATCAACTGCCTTTAAAACACTTATCTACTGCTAATTTTTCTTCTGCATGTTGGCTTTGCATCTTGCTGCCTCCATAGTGCTACATCCTGACAGACAGCTTGCTGCCAAGCTCACTGGGATACAAAAACAATCTCATTTAAAACCAAACCCAGTAACTCAGCTTTCCCTGGCTGTCTGGCTGGCAGCCAGCGTGTTTGTCAATTTTAATGTCTTTGATATTTAAATTTAGCTTTCTCTTACCGCTGATACCATTTGGCAGAAGGTGTACTTACAATATTATTCCCAAAGCTGTTTGCCAGGCATCTCTGCTTGTCTCTGCTACACTCAAACCTTCCCAGGAATTCACTTCTGCTTATAAGAAATAATACCGGTATGAGCAAACTATTAGTGCTATCCCAACTGACTAAGGGGATAATTTTATTATTATTCACTCGTGTTTCTACTCTTTGTATGCTCATATGCCATATCAAAAATTGCCTTCTAGCCAAGGGCTATCTTCAACTGTTCATAACGCATCTAACACCTTTCAATGTGTGTCTCTGGGGTTCTTTCACAGAATCCCAAGGAAGAAAATAATTATTTTAGTAACAGGACAGCGTGACTACAAAGCTGCAACACTGATATATGCTATTAGAGGCAGATGAATAATTTGTCTGAAAATATCATACTTCTGTGTACCAGTTTTGACACTAGTTGTGCAAGATACTGCAGGTCATGCTAAAGCTTCTCACTTGTTGAATGTCTCAGTTTAAGAAGAAAAAAAAAAAAGCCCAAGAGTTACCTGACAACTAGTCTCATTAAAACTCCTCAGATTTTTTTTTTAAATCTAGAAAATTTCAGCGCTTCAGAGTTTGCAAATATTCCCTCATGTATTTCTTAACTTATGAATCTCAGTGATTTTCACTGAGGTTCCTAGTTTCAATTTTGAGAAGGATCGGAAAAGTTGTTACTCTTAGTTTACTAGGACTTGATTCTTGAAAGTTTTAGGAAACTAGAGAATGCTGAAATTACACAACTGCGTTTCAGGTGATTCTATGACATGCCACTTTAGGTACATTTGACTAAAATAAAGATGCTCTGGTATAAATATGTACATATACACACTGGCAGTTATTCAGATGCTACCAAAACCTAAAGATGTTTGTTGTGACTTGATATCAACACCTAAGTCATTACAGTACAGTACAGTACAGCCCAAGTACTTTGAATTTCTTTCAGGTGGAAATACCACTGACATCTAGGGGACAGATTTTTGCCTCTCCCGCTTCATCTGCAGTATTCAATGCAATATAGATACCAACATGAAGTTCCACAAAACCATGACTGAAAGAGTCTGCCTTTTTCCCCATAATTGCTTGAATGTGAGGTGTTTATCTAGACCTAAATGCTTTTCTAATTTTCATCCCAGGACGCTGGAAGCATCTATGTAAATGCTATCATCACCAGGAATTCATGAGAGATATTCTAATATCTGCTTTCAGTAAAATGCTTAACTGCTGCTGGGCACATTATCCAACACTCTTGACTGTTCCAGTGATCATACTGTAGTATCATACTCATTCGCTTTCCTTGTCCTGCTGAATATTCAAGTATGCCATACAAAGCAGAAGAGCTTCCATAGATGACCAGTATGTCCTGCATCAGATGGGTAAAAGGCCAGAAAGAATTATGAGCTCTGGATTTAAACCTTCTCCAGAATAAAGGCAGCTGTGTTCTGGTGTCCCACATACTGCGTGCCTTATCAAGGCACACAGGTAATCACCCTGAGGTAAATGGTCAGTTGTTGGCTATCTCTTGAAAGGACCAATAATCTTCACTTTTTAAAAGTAGAAACAGATTCCTAATTGCACCAGCAAGCAGATATTTCAGGTGCAGGAATAGTGAGCTCTGCAAAACTTAGCGCTGATCCCAGCCTCCTTCATGAACCAATTTCAGAGGAGTTCTTCCCATGAGGAGAATAAGACTCAGTACTGGCAGAGTCAGAACCTCACATGCAAATGCTTAGCAAACAGGAGTTACAGTAAACTCACATTCACAGAGAATTTTCTAACTAGAAAAATAATCTTTTATGGAGGATTGCAAAAAAGGTCTACCTTTTCTCTTGCCCCCTACCTCCTTTTTGTTCATGAAAGCCTTATCGTTAAGCTGTAGAAGAGATATGCTCTGTTTTAGATCCTTAAAAATACCCAGCAAGAACTTTTACAGAGGATACTTAAATGCAAGTTAAATTATTTTTTGTGGTAAATTAGGCATATATAAAAATTCATTGGCTTTCCCTGTAACAGCTCGAGAAAAGTATTTAGCTGTGAAGTTATCTGTGGTCTCTTTTGATTATAGCTGTATCATATCCTTTTCTTACACATTTTTTTGTTCACAACGTAGCCCCAAACCTGTTAAGTATGGTAGAAACTGTGCTGTTGAAAATGCTGCTCAGTTGGAAATTTCTCGTGGTGCTTTAAAAGTGGCCTAGAAATAAAAACAGGAGTTTCAGTCTGAGAAGACTGCTTGACATAAATTAATTATTGTATGCATATTAATATTCATAAGGGACCCAATTACGTGGGAAAGTCACAGTGATCTATTTGCTGATTAGAAAAGAAAACACTGGCATGATTTTTCTTAAGTTCACCTTGTTAACTACAATTTGTGTCAATAAGCAAATGCAAGGTTAAGATGAAATAGGATACATACTGGTGAGGTGACTGCTGAAAATGCAATCAAACAATTTTTCAGCAGGTAAGGATCACAGAATCATGAGATAATTTAGTTTGGAAGGACCTCTGGGGGTAGGTTGGTCCAACTCCTCCATCAAAGCTGGGCCAAACTCAGCATGATGGTACAGAAGGGATATTGCCTATAAATAATGGGCATTTACAATAGAAAGGCAGAGGAAAGAATTGCTGGTGTGATCTTGAGAAGAAGCTGAACTATGAAGGTCATTAGGGGTCTGAGCACTTGAAGACACACATTCCCACTTTCATGGGCATGGAAACTTCCTAGCAATGTTGGCTTGTTCTGCATAAACAGGATTAATGCACATTTTTGTCAAATAAGATTACATTATGAACATATCTAATTTTCATTAGTAATTTTTATTCAAGTGGAAAAAAGTAATCCTTGCAAGGCCTTTAAATTTTATGATCCATTTGAGCATAAAGACCAGTACTATTCAATAGCATCTCAAAAAGAAAACTCCTGAAATGCTTTGAGGAGTTGGCTTTCCTATAGCATTTTACTCTAGAACAGTCACAAAGTAAACTAAAACATCAAATTCTGTTGTTTCACAAATACTGAAGAGCAATGTGTGTGATTATGTGCGATAATAGAACACTGAAAGAAAAATTGCTTGAATTGATCTTCAAAGCAGTGAAATCTGGACATGGCAGAGTAAAAAAGAAATTCTAAAGGTCTGGTGAAAGAAATAATTGAGGGTCAGCAGAAAGTTTGAAAGTGGACCAGAAATCTCAAATATGCTTAGTATTATGATAGCAAAGGCAGGGCTTTCCATAGTGAGAATGTCTGCCAAGCTAATTGGAACTGCAAAAGGAAGTTTTAGGAAAACAACTTTCTAGAATAGACATCTATGAACACTTGACACTTGTCAGATTCTGAATGATATGTCTGGTTGGTTTTTTTAAGGCAAATGTATACTTGTGTATACACATATGATGTATTTATAGGTGGAAAATTTCAAACAATGGGAAACTGATAGAATTAAACATCTATTGACTTCAGAAAAAAAAGAACTGATACAAATTTTTCGTAGATGAGAATGAATCAGATTAAAACAGAATTTTTCTTAGAACAGATCTCTGCCATGTGCAGCGACACATTAAATCTGGTTCGCTGAGATTGCTGAGCTACTGCCTGTCTGCCAAATGTTTATGACAGAGCTAGCCACAGTGTCTTAAATCTAAAATCCAAAAGTGAACTAACCCTAAACACAATTACACAATTTGCCATATCACAGCAGCCTGAAAATACAGTGGTCCAAAAACTGCTTTGGTTGTCATTTAGTTATCCCACCGCAGCGTAAGGCACATATGTGGGGTGGGTTGGATCTGCATCAATTTGAATCTGCCATCCCATTATGTTCAAGCATTAAGTACAGTTCTGTGGCTGCCAAGGAAGATGAAACATCAGCCAAGAAATGTCACTGGGCAAGACAAACTTGGGAAAAAATGTTCAGTCTGATCTGTGAGGAAAAACACACTGAAAGCGCAAGCCAGGGAAGCTGTAGTTTGTGGGTGCAGTCAGTTCTGCAAAAGGTATTGGTTTATCTTCAACTATCTAGTCCATCATCCACATCTGGGAATAGAATGTATGGAAAACAAGAAATACCATTATTCTTGAAGTTGACTTTTTCTTGATAACACAGTAGCACAAATTGGCATAAAGAATTTAGCCCTTAGCTAATGACATCTTTCACAGGGTTTGGTCCGCTCCTTGTGTGGTCTGCCTGTCATCACAGTGACCTGTGTGGTTTTGAATGTGAAATCCAGACTTCTTCAGGACTTTCTCTTTGACTTCGGCTCTAAATAGCAATAATGTCTGCTGGTATCCCAGTGCCACGCTTATTTGAATCTAATGACCTTGTTCTGGCTCTGTTACTCTTAATAATATTCCAGCACTGTTTTCCCAGACCACATCTCTCAGGAAATTTTGCGTTGCCACAGTCCATTCAGTAATTATAAATCAGGATTCCTCAAATGTCAAAACATGGCCTGTGTTCAGAGCATGAGTAAATCAGCTTAGCAAGGACTGGCAAGGCTGACAACCAGAACCACACAAAAGCTCAGTCAGCAGTAGAGGAGGAATCATGCAGAGAAGAACAGGATTCTTGGGCAGCAGGAGTATTCAATGTGCACAGAAAGTGTTGCCCCACTTCCCTGGGATCAGGCACTGTGACCCCTACTTGTTCTTTCCCACAACTACTGGCTCTCCTGTCAAAGTGCCCAGAGCCTCTTAGTGCCTCCTAATGTGGCTTTCGGGCCTTTGGCAAATAGCTAAGGATACAACTTGTCTCTCTAACGCCCACTTTTAGTAGAAGCGCTTCAGAAGCTGTTGTCCAGCAATACATTGCTTTCTTTCACTTCTGAAGTATGCCAGACAGCAGAGCTAGAGGCAGCCTGGGTAGCCGAGTCTGAATATCTTTACATACAGGCCCAGCCTGTAGCAAGAGAAAGTAGATGGAAAACAGATGCCAGTGAAAGGAAACTATTGCAGACAATGAAACAGAAGCAGTCCACTTTTCCAAGGCTTTTCTCTGTCCTTCTGATGCATTAGCTTTCTTGACTTCTGTATAATTGTTGCTATATTCTTTGGAGTTCTTTTTATAATCTCAGTTCAGATATTTACTTGTGAAGGAAGGAGTCTTCTCTTCCCAGTCATTCACTGAAGAATTACAATCGGCTTCATTTAATTTAGATCAGTTATCAAGAAGTAACCAACTTCTTTTCACCTCTGAATGGAAAGGCTGCATTTTGCTTTAAAGTAGTGTTTTCAAATAGTGTGTTGTAACATTCATCTACTGCTCTGCTTGTACCAGCAAATCTGACATTTACAAGAAACTGGGGACAGATGCCAAGAGGCCTGCATGGATGAGCAGGAAACTCATGGATAAACTGAAAGGAAAGAAAAAGGTCCATGAAATGTGGAAAAAGAGCCTGCCCACTTGGGAATAATATAGGAATGTTGTCAAGCCCTGGAGGGATGCAATTAGGAAGGCTAAGGCCCTCTTGGAATTAAACTTTGCAAAGGAGGTAAAGGATAACAAGGAAGGTTTCTTTAAGCATGTCAGCAGTAAAAGGAAGACTAGGGAAAATGTGGGTCCCCTACTAAATGAGGTGGGTGCCTTGGTAACGAGACACTGAGAAGGCAGAGATTCAGAATGCCTATTTTGCTTCACTCTTTAATGCTAAGACCAGGCCTCAGGAATCCCAGGCCCTGGAGGTAAGTGACAGAGTCTGGGTGAAGGAAGACTTTCTGTTGGTTAAGATGGATGTGATCAGAGAGTGTCTAGCCAAAATCATTGCACACAAATCCATGGGCCCCAAGGGGATGCTGAGAGAACTGGCAGAGGTGATTGCTGAACCACTCTCTGTCATCTTTGAAAAATCATGGCAAATGGGAGAGGTGCCTGAAGACTGGAGGATAGCCAATGTCACTCCAGTCTTCAAAAAGGGCAAGAAGGAGTGTCCGGGAAACTACAGGCCAGTCAAACTTACCTCTGTCCCTGGAAAGGTGATGGAACAACTTGTTCTGGATGTCATCTCCAAACAACTAGAAGAGAAGAAGGTTATCAGGAGTAGTCAACACGGATTCACCACGAGGAAATCATGCTTGACAACCTGATAGCCTTCTATGATGTCATAAGTGGCTGGGTAGATGGGAGAGAGCAGTGGCTGTTGTGTACTTTGACTTCAGCAAGGCATTTGACACCATCTCCCACATTCTTGTTATGAAACATAGAAAATGTGGGATAGATGAATGGAGGGTGAGGTGGACTGAGAACTGGCTGACCAGCAGAGCTCAGAGGGCTGTCATCAGCAGCATAGAGTCTGGTTGGAGGTATGCATGCATATGTTCCCTGGCTGTTGATGTTGGGTCCAGTCTTGTTCAACATCTTAATCAATGACCTGGATGAAGGGATAGAGGATTGCTGCCCACCCTCAGCAAGTTTGCTGATGATACAAAGCTGGGAGAATTGGCTGAAATGCACCTAAAGCCTGTGACCTGGACAGACTGGATAATTTGGCTGGGAGGAGCTTGATGAGGTTTATCAAGAGCAAGTGTAGAGTCTTGCACCCGGGGAGGAATAACCACATTCATCAGTACAGGTTAGAGGATGACCTGCTGGAGAAGAGCTCTACAGAGAAGGACCTGGATATTCTGGTGGACAACAGGTTGGCCATGAGCCAGCAAGTGTGCTCTTGCAGCCAAGAAGGCCAATGGTATCCTGGAATGTATTAAAAAGAGTGTGGCCAGCAGATCGAGGTAGATGATCCTTCACCTCTGCTTTGCCCTGGTATGGCCACATTTAGACTACTGTGTCCAGTTCTGGGCTCCTCAGTTCCAAAAAGACAGGCATCTCCAAGAAGGAGTCCAGCAGAAGGCCACAAAGATGGTAAAGGGCCTGAAGCATTTCCCATATGAAGAATGGCTAGTAGGCTGTATCTGTTCAGACTGGAAAAAAAGAAGACTGAGAGGGAATCTGATAAATGTCTACAGGGAAGTGAAAGGCAAATGGATGAGGCTCTTCTCGGCACTGTGTAGCAATAGGACAAGGAGTAATGGCCTAAAACTTGAACGTTGGAAAGTCTGTACTAACGTGGAAGAACTTCTATACAGTAGGGATGATGGAGCACTGGAACAGGTTGCCCAGAGAGGGTGTGGAGTTTTCTTCCATGGAGATATTCAAGATCTGGCTGGACACCTACCTGTATGACCTATTGTAGAAATCTGCTTTAGCAGGTGGGTTGGACTCGATGATCTCTTGAGGTTCCTTCCTATGATTCTATCACTCTGTGATTCTGTGATTCTGTAAACTGTCTCCACTACAGTCACAGAATCCCAGAATGGCTTAGGATGAAAGGTAATTCTGGGTCATAGAATCATAGAATCACATAGAATCTAAAAATTGCTTAGATTGGAAAAGACCTTCAAGATCATCAAGTCCAACTGCAACCTAACCATACTAACCTAACTCTAACAAACCACTACTGAATCATGTTTATGACCTCAAGTTGCACCACAGGAAGTTTAGGTTGGATATCAGGAAAAACTTAACAGAAAGGGTTGTTAAGCACTGGAATAGGCTCCCCAGGGAGGTGGTTGAGTCACCATCCCTGGATGTGTTCAAAAAACCATTTGGATGTGGTGCTCAGGGACATGATTTATGAGAGGATTGTCAGTCAGGGTAGTATGGTCAGGTTACGGTTGGACTTGATGATCTTGAAGGTCTTTTCCAATCTAAGCAATTCTGTGATTCTATGATTCTATGTCCCTGAGCACCACATCCAGATGGTTTTTGAACACATTCAGGTATGGTGACTCAACCACATCCCTGGAGAGCCTGCTCCATTTTGGTCCATCTGGCCCAAGCCTTGCTCCAGCAGGGATGCCCAGAGCAGGGTGTTCAGGACCATATCCAGGTGGCTGGAGAAACCCAGCAGCCTCTGAACAACCAGTGCTCATCCACCTGCACGGCACAGAAGTTCTTCCTGATGTTCAGGGCGAACCTCACATGTTCTAGTTTGTGTCCATTGTCTCTTGTCCCTGGGTTCTGGCCACCACTGAAAAGAGCCTGGCTCCATCCTCTTTGCACCCTCCCTTTAGAAACCTATACACATAGATGAGATTCCCATTGTTGAGCCTTCTATCTGCTGAAGAGTCCCAACTCTCTCAGCCTTTCCTCTTAGGAGAGATGCCCCAGATCCTTGCTCATCTTTATGGCCCTTCACTGAACTTTCTCCAGTAGTTCATGTCTTGTACTAGTGAGCCCCAGACTAGACTCAGCACTCCAAGTGTGGCCTCACCAGTACTGAGCAGAGTGGAAGGATCACTTCCCTTTATCTGCTGGCAGTACTTTGCCTAATGCAACCCAGGAAACCATTAGCTGCCTTTGGTGCAAGGGCGTATTGCTGTCTCATGTTCAACTTAGTGTCCACCAGGACCCCCAGCTCCTTTTCTGTCAGTCTGCTTTCCAGCTGAGGAACTCCAGCATGTACTAGTTCAGAATTGTTCCCTGAATGATCCTCCTACCTGGCTTGGAGACAGAAGTGATATTTGCTTTCCTCCAGTTTTTGGGTGCTCCTCTCATAACCTTTGGTCATCACTGATCGAAGATTATTGCTCAAGTATTCCCTGAACTCATCCTCTAGTAAAAGAGGTACATGTACCATAGCAATGGTACATCTTCCCTGCTTGAAGTACTTAGATCTTGTATTTCTTTATCTTTCATTTAATTGCTACCTCTTGGCATTTTATAGATGATCAGAGAGTATCTCAGTAATGTAGGATAACTCCTTTCATCATTAACTTTATTTTCCTCTCACACTAGTGAGCAGCTGGTTTTGAAATCATTAGAGAATTCAAATTCATATAATTAAGTTCTGGGTGGGGGGGTGGGAGTGGGACAAGGGGGACAGGGCCAGCCATTTAAACTGTCACATATAATACAGGTCATCTTGTGTCAACCAGTTACCCCCATATTTAACCCACTTATTTTTGCTGAATAAAAGCATAGCTTATGGTTGGCTAAAATATGTACAATGTGAAAACTGATTTACAGCTATAAGGAGAAGGCTCTATCATCTCTCCCAAGAGTCTGTGCCAGGCATTAATCACAATCAGAGTTAAGCATTTGGTCTTATCTGTCAGTAGAATGGTTCTCAGTCAGTTGGCAGCCACTGCTTTTCAGCCAATGCTGCCTGACTAAGGAATCCGTTGGCATAAGGGATTTTTCCTTTTTCTGCTATAATCTAGTCACTTCTCAGTCATCTATTAGACAAATTCAACACACTGAATTTTTCATATGTCCTGTTGAAATGCATTTTCTCCAGTCCAAAAAATCAGCTGCGGTGCTCTTTTGCTCATCTTTTTTTTTTTTTTTTTTTTCTTCAAGTTCTAAGGTTAATTTTTGCCAGAATTCCCAAAGGGAAATCTGCTATCGATTTCTCTAATGCTATATACCACAATAAAATCATTTCACTTTTCCTGCTTTCTGTACACATTTATGCATCCAAAGATTACTTTACACCACTTGCTGCAGCACAATCATGGATACGCATGTTTGCTGATTTTCACAGTCACTTCTTTCCATGACACAGCCCCTACTGTATATAGACTGAAATATAAAGAGAGTTTCAAAGACATCACTGTTACAGTAAGTGTGATCTTAGCTTCCAGTACTCTTTAGTTCTGTTATTTTTTTTTAAATCTACATAAATCAGTTAAAACTACGAAGCAGAAAAAGCATAAATGCAGCTCGTTAATTCCAAAACAACACAAATTACGGATTAAATTGAAAATATATAAAATTCTCTACTGGAACCCTCTCTCATCTAGCAGTGGTTCATTTATATTGCCGCTTAGCTCACACAGGCAGCAGCTTAGCTGGGAATCGGGTCCAGATTTAGAAAGAGGGATGGGACAGTGAGCCTGTACTTTAGCAGAAAGCCACAAGAGGGTGCTGCTAGCAAGAAGCAGGGTTTGCTCCCAAAAGGAAAATGAGACCTGACCCCAGCGCTCCGTAGTGCGTTTTGCAATAATGATGTGGCAGCATGTCTGGGGTTTCTTTTCAGATGGCAATTCAACACCAGTGTGCTTGCTCCTTAGATGAAAGCGCTACCGCAGCTACACTCTAACGTATGTGAATATATGTGAATTACAGAGTAATAGAATCTTAGAATATCCTGAGTTGGAAGGGACCCACAAGGATCACTGGAGTCCAGCTCCTGGCTCCACCCAGGACCATCCAATAATCACAATATATGACTGAGAGCGTTGTCCAGATGCTTCTGGAATTCCAGCAAGCTCAGTGCTATGACCACCTCCCCAGGGATCCCGTTCCATGCCCACCACCCTCTGGTGCAGACCCTGACCCCCACCCGCCCCTCCCCTGACGCAGCTCCATGCCGTTCCCTCGGGCCCTGTCGCTGTCACACACAGCAGAGCTCGGTGCTGCCCCTCCGCACCCCTGTGAGGAGCTGCAGCCGCCATCAGGCCTCCCCTCAGCTCCTCTGCTCCGGGCTGAACAACCCACGAACCTCAGCTGCTCTTCATACGTCTTGTCCTCCAGACCTCTCGCTATCTTTGTAGCACTCTTTTGGACGCTCTCTAACAGTTTTATGTCTCCTTCATACTGTGGTGCCCCAAACAGCACAGAGCAGAGCAGGACAATCTCCCCTCACCCAGTTGCACTGATGCACTCAGGGTATGGTTGGCCTTCCTGGCTGCCTGGGCACACTGCTGACTTATGTTCAACTTGCTGTCAACCAAGACCCCCAGACCTCTTTTACGAGGCTGCTCTCCAGTATCTCATGCCCCAGCCTCTATGTCTGGCCAGGGTTGCTTCTTCCCTGGTCCAGGATCCACACAAGCTCTTGCTGAACTTCATGTGCTTGGTGATTGCTCAGCTCTCTAATTTGTCTAGATCTCTCTGCAATGCCTCTCCACCCTTGATGGAGTCAACAGCTCCTCCCAATTTACTATCATCAGCAAGCTTGCTCAAAACATTGTCTAGTCCTACATCCAAGTCATTTATGAAAACATTAAAGAGAATTGGCCTTCAGCTTACTTCTGAAGTAAACAACTGTTGAAAATAACATAGCACTTCAGCTTTTAAGAAAATATAAACTGAGACAGGGGAGGTTTAGGTTAGATATTAGGAGGAAGGTTTTCACACAGAGGGCGGTGACACACTGGAACAGGTTGCCCAGGGAGGTTGTGGATGCCTCATCCCTGGAGGCATTCAAGGCCAGGCTGGATGTGGCTCTGGGCAGCCTGGTCTGCTGGTTGGTGACCCTGCACATAGCAGGGGGCTTGAAACTAGGTGATCATTGTGGTCCTTTTCAACCCAGGCCGTTCTGTGATTCAAGATAGAAATGCAACAGGATCTAGCAGTAGAATTTGTCCCCACGTGTTCATATAGGAATGTGAAAAATAGCCCTCTCTTCAGGGAATGTTACTGAGTCACAACTGCAGATTTTCTTTAAATCAGCATCATTCAAGCATGACGGCATCATACAGAGCAGTATTTCTATCTGTATTTACCCTCTTTTTTACCTTTTGGCCTTGGATACTTGGAGCGTTGTTTTTTTTCTCTATTTTTTTTCCCTCAAACTTGAGAGTTTAAACCAAGAAAATTTCAAATTTTAGTCTTGCAAAATCTGAGATCTACTCATTGATTTTCCAAGCAGCTTCATTTTCTTGTTCTCAGTTCTTCATAGCTTGTAGAGAAGTACTTCTGTAACCAGGACACTGTGGTGGTTGTGTGTCTACAGAAAAAAAAAAAACAAAAAACACTTCAAGGTCTTCCTGGGCTAATTTCCAGTCAGTCACAGTTTTACAAAATTTTCCAGCATTGATGAAAGTTGAGAGCAACCAACATCCACTCAACCTTTTCTCTAAATAAAACTTAAGAAAACAACAAGAAAGCAGTAAGACAAATCTGAGATTGTATCTGAAAAAAACTATGAGGAAACTTGGGTAATAATATCAGGTGTTTATGTTTCTTGCTGTTTATATTTCCCTTTCAATACATATGTACTTGTTACACATTCCTTTCTCTACTTGAAGGTAAATGGCTGCTGATAACCTGAGCTGTTATTCTGGTGCATTGCACTTATGTGTCAAGGTTTTGGTAGGAGGAGGACTGCAGGGGTGGCCTCTGTGAACAGAGCCCAGCACTGCCCCATGTCAGATCAAAGCCAGCTCCAGCTGCTCTAAAAGGGATCTGCTGGTGGCCAGAGCTAAACCATGAGCAACACTGGTTTGTGCCTCTATCAGAGCAGATTTAAGAAAAGGAAAAAAAACTGCTGGGCAACAGCAGCTGGGAGAGAGGATTGAGAAGATGTGAAGGAAACAACCCTGTAGACTCTGTCAGTGTGACACCAACACATCTGTAAATGACACCAGATGTTGTAACTATCGCAAGATCTTTCAGTGAAAAGTACAATGAACTGTAGCCTAAAATGGTCTGGAGGAAAGGAACATGGGCTTGCGTCCCTTCAGAGGTGACTCGGATTATATCACACGTAAGTAGTCCTTCAGGAGGCCATAAATGCCATTAAAGTGCTTCCCATAAGAGTATCATGCAGGAATATTCGTATACATTTTGACAGTAGGATTCGAGCATCCAGAGAAAGTTCATGCACAATCAAGAGTTTGGAGACCCAGCTTACCCCACCAGTTCTTGCTGTGGAGTTGCCAGCCACCACATTTTTCTCTGTGCTCTGCAGTAGGCCTAGTGCATAAGCCAAGGAAGGAAGATTGCCCAAGGACAGGGTGTTAGTCCTCTTTGCTTTCTAACATTCTCCAGTGCCTGTGTTTACTGCCAGTTGTTCTGGCCAGCTAAGATACAGGCAGCAGCTCAGCAGGGCCTGTCCTCCTCAATGGCTGTGTGAAGGATGTCCATCACCTACCTCACAAGGAATGTTGTGGTTGATTTATCCCTAGAGGAACAGCCAGGCCAGGAAGGACAATCAGCAGGCCTGATTCTTCTGCTCATCAGTCCTGATTGAGATAAAAGAGGCTGGCATTCTTGACAATCAGCCTGGTCTTACATTAGTAGGAAAAAAATGGGAGCAAGAAACCTGCCGTAAGCAAGGGAAGACAGAATATTTCCTGGAAAATTAAATTGGCATTGATAAAAACTTGTGGGAAAAGATAGAGCAAAGCATAGGTCATCCAAAGGTCACCCACTGGAGATGGTGAGAGAGAGATAAGCAGCAGTTCAGGAGTCTGTTTGGTTATAACTGTAGCAGTGAAGCAAGCTGGAGCCAAGGTTGTAGGATGTTGAATAGTTCCCTGATAGAGAGGATACTTAGTGAGATCCCTTTGAGTTACATTCTTCTGGTGGAAAACAGTAAGCTAGAAGGCAGTGCTACCTTTCATCTAAGGGTTCACCTATTCCCCATCCGAGGCCAACGCTGATAGAGCATAGCTGAGTGAATTTCAATCACTTTTATTGAGAACATTTTTAAGATTAAAACAAACAAACAAACATGAACTTAAAGCTTTACCATGTAAGAAAAATAAAAAGAGGTGTGAGGCTGTTGAGATTCTAACAGTAGTATATTTTACTAAGAGAGTGGTGATACACTGGAACAGGTTGTCCAAAGAGGTTGTGGATGCCCCATCCCTGGAGGCATTCAAGGCTAGGCTGGATGTGGCTCTGGGCAGCCTGGTCTGGTGGTTGGTGACCCTGCACATAGCAGGGGGATTGAAACTTGATGATGATTGTGGTCCTTTTCAACCCAGGCCATTCTATGATTCTATGACTCTATAGTAAAGATTAGAGGAGCATTCTGATATGAAAGTTAAAAAATCCTCTTAAAAAAGATCAGAAGATAGCAGCTCAGCCACACAAGATCCCTCTGTTCCACTCATCAGTGGGAGTTAGCCTCTCCCTATGTGACTGATGATTTCCCAAAAAGCAGAGAGTCATGGAGTATCTCATTAGGGCAGTGAGTATTATGCTTAGCTCAATACGTCATTAATCCTAGCTATGTGTTTGTCACATATTAGCCAATAAATAATTGGGTTTTGCTCTTACATTGAGTTTATTGTGCCTGAAGAGATTCTACTTTGATAGTAAACAAAACGTTTGATACCCTAATCTGGGCAGTCTAAAACTCAGTATCTTCAAGGGGATGAAATAAGGATAACACGTAGCAGCAAATTAAACTTGGAACTTCAGAGGAAAATGTTCAGTTCTCAGCTTCAAAAGAGTATTTTTCTTAGGAGTATTTTTTTTACACTTATTTACAGATTAAGAAGTAATTGCAGTCCCTAGTGAAAAAAAAAAAGAAAAAGAGTAGATTCAGAAAAGACTAAAAAGAAATGGTAAAGATGGATAGTAATGAAAGATCCAGTACTGAGTGGAAGTTATTGGCCCAAGAGGTTATGAATTTTCAGAAGTTTTTATCACATACACCTAAAGTCTAGAAACCTCCTTAGTTCATTAAAAAATAAAGATTAAAAATCTGCCAGCTGGAACTTGCCAGCTGTGTGGATTCTCTCCACCTAGTTTTGTAGGTCAGGCATCCTGCTGTAATGTGTCCCTCCAGACACTATTACTGTAGGGTATTTCCATTTTTATTGATATTTCCAACCCATAATTTTCAGTCATAAACTTCACCCATCCTATACGTTTATGTTAAAATGTACGTAAAAAAGGCTTACTAGCAATTCAGTATGTGGCAGTTAACCCTCTTGGGAAGTAAGTTTGCTCACCTGAAGAAGTTCAATCACAGTAAAGTCAGTGGAGATTAAGTCCTGCCCCTTAAGATTTTTTTCATATTTGTTAAGGTGTATCTACTGTTCCGTTCTGCTTATTTCACTTTTCCATCTGCCCTCTAGAGCTCACCTGTTCTGAAATTATACTGAATGTTTTTTTATTGTTGTGTAATTTGCAATTCCACCTTGTGGGAATTCACAAATATGAGATGCTTTCCTGTTTATATATCTAGTGCACTTCTTGCTTCAGTACCATTCCTAAATTGAGGACTTAATTGTCTTCTGGATGAAATCATCTCCAGCTATGCAGAAACAAACTGCTGTCTGAGCACACGAGGGAGAGAAATGGCCTCTGGGATCCAAGCGTGGTCTGCTGTAAAGAGAACAAATCATTTGGATTGCATGTAGAGACAGACACTGCAGAGGTTGCATTTCTGTTAAATGCTGTGTAACTGCTCAACAGGAAACACTTTTTTTTTTTTTTTTTTTAAACAATATTTTGACATTAATATGCTGCTCTACCCTGTGTCTGCTTCCTGGTTCTTCAACCCCTTTTTCTGTTCTCAGTAGTCTGTCTACTGTTAACCCTATTCCTATACTGCATCATGAGGACTGCATGTGCCTGTAGCAGCTTGTGAGAACATTGTGCTGTCTTTAGCAAGGCAAGACTAGGAGACATCAATGGAACAGAACAGCAAAGTCAAGAGAAAACACAGAACTTTGTCGTTGCTGGTGTGAGGACTGTGATTTTGAAAACTGGTTAGCTTTCTCCCCTCTTTTCCTTCCGCCTCGTTCAACTGACTTTTCATTAGAGGTATAATTGACTGAACTGGCCCACTCTGCATCATCATAAGAAGAGTTTAACATATTAGAAATATCTTGAAAAATCATGGTGTGTAATCTAATGAAGCGATGGGCAGAATAGTTCCAACTGGTCAGGAAAGGCAGAACAGAGAAGGGAACACGTGGGTAGATGAGTTGCTGGGGCCAGTGGGGTCAGGTGATCGCTCCTATATCACAACCTGTAGGCTGCCTGTATTCTTCAAGCCCCAATAACTTTAAATTATAATTTGAACTCCTGAGGTTTTACAGCTTTCCCTCAAAAGAGGTGTTGTCTTAAATATTGTGCAAAGAACACTATAGCTACTGAATTTATTTCCTTACTTATGAATAAATAAGAGACAAAATATTTTACTGTCTTCCTGATGGGAGTGCAAGAAAATATTGCTGACCATCTGTTTGGCTGTTTTAAAAATAAAATATATCACGGGGATGAAATTTTATGATGTGCTTCATAATATTTTTAACTTCTTCGTGGGTTTTCAGTGTACTATGTTTACATTTGACAATGGTTTTGCTGTATCTCATTATTTTTTGACATGTAGCAAAAACTTACTGAAAATATCTGCAGAGTTCTTCTGATCAGTTCTAGAGAACATTCAGCTACACAGTACTAGTTTGATATGAAAAGAAATCACCTGACTTCTCAGTATAATTAAAACCCCACAGAAAACATAACAGTTTTTTATCCCTTCACACACCCACTGACATACATACACGCAATAACAATTATTGTTTTTTCTGGAAATGGCCTCTTGCTTCAAAGTTCAAATCATCTGTAATTTGGAATAATTGCAGTTTCAGATAGTCACCCTCCTAGTTTTTCAGGAACTCTCCTACCTTCTTCCAAACACAGAGAAGGCTCTGCTTCTTCTGATGATGATTACTGAAACATAAAGATCAATACTTTTCTTCTGTTAAAGTACACACCCCCTCATCTATCTACCAGCATGGGTAGATGACCACCATTTGTGTGAGACTAGGCTGTCCATCACACCATGCCCAAGGAAGGCAAGGTTCAGTCTCAAACCGCACACGTTGGTCAGTTGTGCAGCCAATAAACAACAGGTCTGACACCTTGGATATTTGTCCTAATGCAGTGCAGCCAGAGCAGCTTTGATTGCATACTAGAGGTCTGTCCTGTATTTTATGGGTTAGCATCTTCAGGTGGCATTCTTATGAAGCCTGCTTCTGCAAATCTGGAAAAGTCTATCTTAACTGAAATGTTTGTCTACCCTAGAGTTCAGCCCATCATTTCTGGTTGTTGCAATTTCACATTGCTGCCAAATGCTGGTTGTCTGTGTTGAAAAACTGGAATTTGGGAAAGAACTTGTAGGAAAGAGAAAAAGTCAGCTCCAACCTCTTTTCAGGTGCCCTTATTTACTGCCTGCAGAATCATTTTGTAATTTTAGAAATTCTTGTTTCAGCCTGTTCATATTTGCCACCCTGAGCTTTAAATCATTAAATGATATTTCATAGTCATCATCTTGACAGTGTTTCATGAGTGAGGGAAGAATAATTTATTCCAGAAACAAAAATCCTAGTGAAGTTCAAGAACACATAAATAAAAAACAAACAAACAAACAAAAAAGGTGTTGTTTTTTTTTTAATTGAAAAAGAAATCCACAGAAATACCATCATATTTACAGTACTGTAAGCAGCAAAAGATAGCTTTTACTGTAAACAGAAATCTAATTATGTCAAGCTCTTCACCATAGCCAAGACACTGAGAATAAATTAGGAGACAGGAGGGATGTCTTCTGATGTTTTGGCTGGAAACATTTGGAACATATCTGAGACTCTGACAGATGCAACTCTGAGTGTCTCATTGAAAACCAGAATCTTATAATTGCTTTGATCCACTCTGTATGGAAGTATAAAAAATAATTACTCGGGAATTACATAATCCTGACAGACGTTTTGCACAAGCATCTCATTAACAGAGGATGATTTATTGTGGTGGCGGTAGGACAAATGTATTATTTGTTATTCTAATTAAATCTAATTACAACTTGCAGCAGCAATGACACCCAAGCTCCCTGTTCTCTACCAGCCATATGCAATTGTACTCTATCTCTAATACGTGTTCACATTGTCCTGGGTGACTTGAGTAAGACAAAATTGTTTTTCCATGGGTCACATTTCGTTTTCAGTGAGCTGAAGCAAGGAACCTTCCAGCTGCAGCCATCAGGATCCAGGGCTGGGTGTGGGGATGAAAAGCAATTTTTGGTATTTTGCAGTAAAAGGAAACATGACTCTTGCCTCTAATCTTAAAACCAGCTCACCACCATCTCCATTCACATCACCCCACTGCACTCTGTTTTCTTAGACACCATCCTCCTTTCTGTTACTCCTTAAGACTTTACTGGTCCTTAGCACAACTCCTACAGTGCATCTGCATTACCCTGCTTTTATTTTCAGTAGTTTTTGGCTCATGTTTGCCAATTCATTTATCTTTCTTAGTCTTCATAAGATTTGTGTTGGTTCCAGTAAATGTTCCAGCTTAAAGACTGTGCTTCAGCTCATGCTTAGTCCCTGCCATGGCACATCCTGAACGTTTGGTTTGGTCTTCCAAAGTGCTGAGTTGTGGGGCTCAGAAATTTTAGAACTTAAGGAATGTTATTGAATTGAACATAAGAAATCAAGTGCAAATGTGCTTAAATGGCTCAGTCTTAAGTGGGTTAAATCAAATTGGGGAAAACTCTCTACTATAGATAAGAGCCTGTTTGATCTCTTTAGCTCACACATCTTTACCTCTAGCCTAAACTGACTGATCTGATGAACGAACCAAACTCCATTCTTTTACCAGCTCCTATTTTTGCCTTTATTCTTACAAGTCATGGAATAATAGAATCATTAAGGTTGAAGAAGACCTCCAAGATCATCTTGTCTGTTAACCCATCAGCACTGTGCCCACTAAACCACCTCGCTCAGTACAGGCTCTACACCTTTTTGGAACACCTCAGTGGATGCTAACTCCACCACCTCCCTGGGCAGTACTTTCCAACGCTTGACCACTCAGGCTCCCACGTCCCGCCAGCGCGCATGCGCAGCTCCGCAAGGCAGCGGCGTGGAACGCCGGATTCGGGGCGGCCCCGCTCATCCGTCACCACGGCAACTTCGATCTCCCGCCCCGCCCGACGGCGTCACATCGCCCTAGGATCCCAGCGCGCGCAAGCCCCGCCTTCCCCCCGCTCGGATTGGGCGCCCGGCCATAGCGCCATCTCAGCATAGCACCGCCGATTGGTCGGACGGGGCTGAGGCACGGGGCGCGCGGTACCTACCAGGAGGCGGAGGCAGGCGCTCATTAGCATAGCCACGCCCCCTCGCCGCCGGTCCTCGCATCTCGCGTTCCCGTGAGGGGCGATCCCCGCCCGGTCCGGCTCAGGCGGGGCGGCCCCCTCACCTCAGCTGCGGGGCGTGAAGGCCGCGGCGGCACCGCCCGGAGCGCAGCCGCCCCCGGAGCCGCGGAGAGGGCCGGGCACGGCGCGGAGGAGCCGCCCAGGGAGGCGGTGGCGAGGGGAAGCTTCCGAACCGCGTGGGGAGCGGCTTCGTGAGCATCGCGTGGGGCGCCGGGGCTGCGGGCGCTGCGGTGCTGCGTGCTGCGCTCCGGGCCTTATGGAGACTGCTGGCTGCGCCGTTGGTGCCTGTGCCTCTGGGGCTCGGTGAGCTCCGCGGCGTCGCGCGGAGCTGCGTGTGGCTGCGTCCCTGCCGTCGCGGGGGAAGCCTCTGTGTTTCTCTGTTTCTGTTATTCGTACATTACGTGAAAAGCCGTTTTCGAAGCGTCAGCCGACGTCAGAACTCTGGGAAGTGTCCTCACCATGTGGACTTTCCTGGGCATCGCCTCCTTCATCTACGTGTACAAGAAGTGCGGGGACCTCATGAGCTACGCCAACAAGGAGGTGCTGCTCTCCGCCGCTCTCTTCTTCTCCCTGGGCCTGCTGCTCTCCTATCGCTACCACTTCCGTGCACCCCGACAGCAGCAGCAGCAGAAGCCCCACCTGGGGATGCTCTCCCACGCTCTCTCTGCTCTGCCACTGGTCGGCTTCTTCTGGGCCAAACCTGCTGCGGGGTCTCAGCGAGTTGAGCAACCCAGATCCAGAAAGGTATGTTCAGGTTGGACGTGGTACCTGAGTTGGGAGGGACTGCCTGTTGGCCCTTTGGAGTTGGTCTTGGTGAGGGCAGTGAAGGAAGGGCAGGGAGGGGTTGTGCTTGCATCCTGTGTGACGGGTGTGTCATGTATTGCGTTGGTTTTCGATGATGGAAGAAACAGTGAGATTTTATGAAGGTGAATGAAATGTGAGTATGCAAAGAAAATAACATGGTAATGGATTATTATGCTAGCAGAAGGGTATCTTCAATTGCCAGTCTGCTCTAGATGTTAGAAGAGCATCGCTTGTGAGGAACCACAGAGAGCTGGGACTTTTTGGCCGAGAGAAGAGAAGGCTCAGCAGAAGGAGCTTCTCATCCATGCACACAAAGTTCTGAAGGTACAAAGAGGATGGAACTTGGCTGCTCTCAGCAGTGCCAAGTATGAGGACCAGAGGCAGTGGCACAACTGGAGCATGGGATGTGCCTCCTGAACACCAGGAGCACTTCTGTGCTGTGCAGGTCCAGGTTGTCCAGAGGCAGCCCATTGGAGATCTTGGAGATCTCCAAAAGTCACCTGGATGTGGTCCTGAGCCCCCTGCTCTGGGTGACCCTGCTGGAGCAAAGGATAGGCCAGACGGAGCCTGAGGTCTCTGCCAGCCTCAGCCATGTTGTTATTCTGTGATCATCTTCCTCTTGTTTCTGGATAAAACGTATCCATTTAGACAGCAGGAGACACGGTAATATGGGAATTATTCTTAAAATGCTGCTTGTATAATAGCTACAGGAGCTGGCTTCGGTTAGCCAGCCTGTTCTTTGGTGATAGTGGAGAGCACCAGGCTTTCAGCTGGAGTTTGGCAGGAGCCGTGCAGTCTACCACCAGTAGGTGGATATGCATATTCAGCCCCTCTCTAGGTCAGCACTGTTTGGCTCCATGCCTGGGCACTTCTGGGCCTTTTCAGCTGGGCGCTGACCGCTTGCACAGAACAGCTTGAAACTATTTTCGGATGCACGCCCTATGAATTTTTCTAGTAAAAGCCTGCCTTTCCCCAAGTTTCTTGCTTTTTTTTCAAAGTCGTGCAGTTAGTTTTACAATCCCTTGTTACGTTGTAGCTAAAAACATTACACCATGCCACCAGAAATCCTGGTTTCTGTGTTATTCAAAGTACTTATTTCACTGATGTAAGCATGTTTTTACTGCTGTCAGCACTGCAGTGCTGAAGCATTTGTGGAAGAGTGAATTGGACTCAATTAATTCGACTCAATAAGGTTAGAGGAATACATTTTCCCGTGGATGCAACAGTTTCTTTAATTGCTGAGTTCTCTGTGCAGGAGGGATGTGTACTGCCTTTTGTAGGAACTCAGCTTCCAGTATGTGTGAGACTAAGGTTGTGTTAATGTTTGGCTTTGATCAGGAGGGAAGTTTTAATCAAGTGTGTCTGCTTGTTTCTTTTCCCTGCTTGATTTTTTTTATTGCATTATTGTATGGGAACTGCTGAATCACAGCCTGAACCTCTGATTGATCACCTGAGGCAAGCAATGAGTCAGCCCTGGGAGCACAGGTGAAGGCAATTCACCTGTGCTGCAGGAAGGGGTGGAGCCTGGCTGCACCTCTCCTAGGCCCCATTTAAGAGCTGACTGCCAGTAGGGAAGGGTCTCTTCTGGAGATCTCTCCTTTTGGAGTTTTACAGCAAGCTGAGGACAAGGGTAAGCCTTCTATCTATTCTGTTTGGTGTAATAATCTGTTTAGCTAAACTCTCTTGTTTATTTCTTAGTTATAACACTTGTATATTCACTGATTATACAATTATAGAGTAAAACTGATTTCATTTTAAACAAAGCTTACCTGGGAGATGCTGTCCATCCATCAGTGGGCTCTCAGTCTGCTGGATGAAAGTTGAACAAGTCCAAAGTCAAACCCATGCAAAGGTTATGGTACACATTCATCAACACATCTAATTCTGGATTTTTCTTTCTACAGGGTAAAATAGAAGTAAATGTCTCAGATATGCACCTGACAGAGGCTGCTTCAGTTACAGCATTATTGCCCCAATGTGATCCAGAAGTTATCATTGTGGGTTCAGGTGTCCTTGGGTCCTCCTTGGCCACGGTGCTCGCCAGGGATGGAAGAAAAGTGACTGTAATAGAGAGGGATCTGAAGGAGCCTGACAGGATAGTTGGAGAATTGTTGCAGCCTGGCGGTTTTAATGCACTTAAAGACTTGGGTCTTGAAGGTAAGTGCATTTCAAACTGTGTATGTGTATATATAGATATGTATAAAACACAACAGTTACTGCTCTCAGGTATGTTTTTAGATAAGGCATGCCATATCTAAAATGCAGGAAAAATGAAGAAATGCTTTATCTACAGTGAATAAAAGGAATTAGAATTGCTTGTGTGTTTCCAATCTGCTATTTTGAAGATAGTGTTTTTCACACAGAGGGTGGTGACGCACTGGACCAGGTTGCCCAAGGAGGTTGTGGATGCCCCATCCCTGGAGGCATTCAAGGCCAGGCTGGATGTGGCTCTGGGCAGCCTGGTCTGGTAGTTGGCAACCCTGCACATAGCAAGGGGGTTGAAACTAGGTGGTCATTGTGGTCCTTTTCAACCCAGGCCATTCTGTGATGGTTCTATGATATTCTTTCCTCAACATATTTTGATTAGGATAATTGGATTTCATATGAAGAAATATTTAAATATAAAAAATTTTAAAAGCTTTCTTTAACTCATCTGCTGGCTTTTGTTTTGCAGATACAGTAGAAGGTATCGATGCACAGACAGTGAATGGTTACATCATTCATGACCTAGAGAGCAAGTCAGAGGTAGAAATTCCTTTTCCAACATCTGAAGGTGGCGGTGTGGTGAGCGGAAGGTCCTTCCATCATGGCCAGTTCATCATGGGTCTCCGAAGGGCAGCCATGGCAGAGCCCAAGTGAGTTCTGTGTGCTGGTCAGTGTCACAGCCTGAGTGCTGAGATGTTCCTGGCATGAGATTCCTTGGCTGTTTCCTTGTGCCCCAGCACAGTGGCTCCAATGGGCAAGGCTGAAGGAAAGCAACAGCTGAAGTTACTCATTCTGTTTTTGTAGACATTTATGAGCGGTAATATACTTCTTATGTTAGCCTTCGAGACAAATTAATTTTTAAATTTATGGGAACAGAGGCTTTAACTAGAAGGCTGGGTACTGGTTTGTTCCTGTGAGAGAGCAGTCTGAGGCTAAAAAGTTGATTCCCTTGGGCCTGTTACTGGGTTTGATATTTTAGCAGAAGCACTGACCTCAGGGTGCAATGCACAGAACTTCTTTTGCCAAGAAATGTGTGATATACCTTGGTATGATTTCTTCCAGATATGTTGTTTGTAGTGCCAGGAATCTTTTACATTTGCATGTTCTGTAATTTTTTTTTATGGCTAACAAGAGAGCAAAATAGCAAGGAAGGAGCACGAAATAATGGGAGAGAGCTACTCCCAGTAACTGTTGTACAATCCTAAAGATGCATCCTATTCCTAATGAAATAAGGAATGTTTGAGATTTCCTTCTATTAAAAGAGAGGAGGAGGAAACATTTCAAAAAACAAATAGATTCTAGATGCTGCTTCTGAAGGGTGGATTTTTTTTTCCATCAGTAATGCTTATAAGGGAAATACAGAAGGTACTGTCGTCTTACTTTGCATATCTATTTTGAAGTGGAAAATAGCTTTATTTTATCATATCTTTTATATCCTATGAATCAGTAGCACTAAAAGGTAGCAACTGTTCAGTACAGTTAAAATCAATGATGGCTGCATTTAATAGCTATAAAAGCTAAAGCTTTCTTGGTTATGGCTTCAAGTTCAGTGAAATTTGGGAACCTCAACCTATGGAGAACTCCATGAGCTGGACAAAAATCCTGTCAGCAGAAACTTACAAAAGCTAACGTTTGAGTCTTGAGTTCAGCCCCCACCCTTTCTTCCACTCTTTATTCATTTCTAGTTTGTTTGTTTTCTTCCCGTTGTAATGACAACAGAGGAAACTGCACGTTACATCAAGGCGTGAGAGAGATGAAATACTCTTTGTAGTGCTGTGAAGCTTTGTTTTTCATCTCAGAACTTGTGAAAATATAGGGAATAATGACTACTGAATGCTTTCTCTTCATCTGTTTTACATAATATGAACTTCTTTCAGATGAGTAAAATTAATTCTGCAGAGGAAAAAGGTAGGGTATCATTGGTTAGTGATTTTTATAGGGGGTTAGACCCAGGATAGGAAATAAGCACTTAATTAAATTATGGCTATAAAAGAAATATGAAAGCGAGTAAGATCTGCAGAATGCTGATTCACCTGCTATTAACCTGGTAGGTTGCTACTTACTTCTGCTGTTGAACTTCCTGTTAGGCATGTTTTCAATTGCTATGTTACCTTTGAGGGCCTGAACTCTCAGGCTGTCTTATTCTCATATGGGACTTTATCTAATTTCTCTAAGTTCTTGTATTTCATGTGGGTGTGAAAGCTTTTGTGAAGTAGTGAAGTGTGTTCATTTTGAGCTGCAGGGTCTGAACTGCCGGGATTGCGTCTAACAGCTCAGATCCAGCAAGAGGTTTAAGTGGAAAGAGATGCCATTTGTGAAACCCAAATAGCCAAAATTAGAGAGAGATGCAAGGGAAGCTCAGTTTGGAGTCTGATCATAAGTACTGTCAGAGCTTTGTCCTAAACAGGACGCGTTGTTGAGATCTATTCTGTGTTAGTTAGGATCCTCATTTCCACCTTGCTTACATTTTAAGTATTGAAGTGCTACTTTGGATCTTGCTTCTGCCCTCCACTCTGCTCATCTCCTTCGGCCAGGGAATGCCTAAAGCAAAAGCAGGGGTTCTGCTTGGTGGTAGGGTGTTTATGTTAAGCATTATAGCTTTTGAATAGTCTCAAATGTCAAGCCAGATGGCAATGGTGAACCTAAGCTAATGACAAGCAGTGTTTCACGTTTAATGTGGCTTCAGAAAGTGCTGAAGAATCTTTGTGTGTTGTGTTTAGAGAGAATATTGTGGCAGAGACAAGGTTATTGAAAATGACATGCCTAATACGATGAAATGCTGGCATCCTTAATCCTCTTCCCTCCTCTTCTAAATCCTGCTTTATTTCAGTGCAAAATTCATTGAAGGAACTGTGACACAGCTGCTTGAAGATGATGATTGCATAGTGGGTGTTCAGTACAAGGACAAAGAAACTGGGGATACTAAGGTGAGACAGTTTTCTGTTCTGATCTTTGCTTAACTACCGTGGAAATAGAGTTAAGTGTGTATAGCATTTAATAATAGCATTAGCACTGCTATTTCAGAGCTCTGGTGCAGAAATCTGCAACTACCTGAGAGATGAAAACTTTAATGAAGGGAGATTGCTTCCTAGTGGATGCATTCCTGGCATATGGAAATTCATGTTGTAACTCCTAGTGTTTTTTGATAACAGTTCAATTCTCCAGCGACTCCAACTGTTGTTGCTTGTTTTTTTTTTTTTTTCTAAATCATATGTTTGGAGCTTAAAATATTTCAAAGTTGCCAATGAAAGAAATAATGCATTCATATTCGTGCTTTGACTGTAAAAACATCCATGTTTCAACATATGCTACCTCTGTAAGGTAAAAGTCAGGAGGTAGGTGCCTGCTCATAGAGATACTCTGCCCAGTCATCTCTTGGGACACAGAAGAAGAGTTCTGACCTGTTTTAATTGTCACTGATTTGATTCTTCTTTGCCTCAACTAAGGCAAAACTGCTGCTAAATTCTGAGAAATTGAGTGAACTTAAAATAGCTTTAGGAGAAACCTATCCAGATAGAACATATGTACAGAATTTGTGGATACGCTCTCTAGAAAAGCCAAAAAACCACTTTAAAATTACTCCTCCAAGAGGGAGGAGGAGTAATGAATCTGCTCAGGCAAAAGGCATTGCAGTCCTCAAGGTGTGCTAGGAGTGGGGAGCTGTAAGGCAGCTGAGGAGGAACACCATCCTTAACTCCTTGTGAGGTAACTGGGAGCTTTACGCATTCATGGACTTTATTGCAATAATTGTAAGTACAGCTTGTTTGGCTAGCATTAGAGTGACCAGTGTTCTAACCTGTGCGATTTCTGAGAGCGTGGGTGTTGTTCTTAGGGCCTTGAGGTTTCTGTCTGTACAGAGATGATAAGCAAATTCACTGAGTGCTGGAGCTCTGTGCCTGGAAAGAGTTGAATTATTTGCCAGCCTAGAGAGCCTCTGTTTTATAGCAGTGTAGCACCAGGAGGAACCTGCTCCAGGCAGGGATGTACGCTCGCATTGCTGGCTCACCAAATGCTTCTGTCCAACAGTGAACTATTTTCCAGAAGTGCCAGTGAAACATGGCATGCTTTTTCCTGAAAGCTTCAAAGGAAAATTTATTTTTTGTTTTCTGCTCTTGCCAAGGCCAAAGACTAATGCTCATCATAAATCTGCAATCATTACGTACTCTGATTTAACTGCAAATGACAGCAAGAAAGCTATATGTAGAAGGAAACATCCATCTCTAAATGCTTTCTAGTTCTTTTCTCACAATATTATAAAAATAAAATGCTTATTAATAATCTGAAGAATTTTCTCATGTTTGAATATGGCGTATGTATTAAACGTTAGGAATTTGTGCATATCTTCAGGCCGAACCTAATCCATTTACCTTATTTTTTTTCCTCTCTGTACCTGTTGTTTCTGTTTGTAGCACCTAAGGATGGTAGGAACTGCTCTGAATTCGCTGCTTGTTCTTTTAAGAAAGATCTGGGCATGTTTGGTACACTTCTTACTCTAAAACATTTTAGGCTTGTTGCTTATGTGTGATTCTTTTGTTTGTCTATTTCCGAAGAGCATTATGGGCTGAACATGGCAATCACTTTGCTTTTCTGGTCTGTTTTATCCAATTCTGACACAGACCCTGTAGCTATGTTACATGATTGCATGTCTAGGAGAAGCTGATTATTGCTTTGAAGAACATCTAATGTGCAATTGAAAAGGAGGGCTGGAGAGTTATTTCCAACTGTTGTGGAAAAGAGAAGGAAAATGCCCAATCTTTTTCTTTGTTACACTACAGGAACTTCATGCACCGCTGACGGTTGTAGCTGATGGACTTTTCTCCAAATTTAGAAAAAACCTGGTCTCCCAAAAAGTCACTGTTTCATCCCATTTTGTTGGTTGCATTCTGAAGGTAACGTTTTTCTATAATGTGAGGATATACATTTCTTCATACATCTCTAATGCTGTGTTATCTGTTTGCATGCAGCAGCCTCCGCCCTCTTGGTGGTGTCCCACAGCTGTTGGTGCTGTGTGAGCTGGTGGCCCTGTGATGGCTCAGCACACTCTTGGATTCCACAGGGTCGCTGGGCTCCACAGTTCTTGGAAACCTTCCACACATTTTCTTCTCAATGTGTATTTCTTCTCTCTGTGGCCTGATGTTTTCTGCTTGGCTAGTCCTTCCACCCACCACCTATAGAGCCTATTTATGTGAACTCATACAGAAGGGGCATATGGTAGGGCTTTATAAAATAATAAAAGATGAATACCATGTCCTTTCACAGACTTTGGAACGAGAAATAGTTTAATCAAATACATTTGCAGATAGCATTGCAGAAATTTACATAGGGAATATGTCTATGAAAGATTTAAGTAGTCTGGTTGTTAAAGCAGCTATTGATGCTTTGTTATAAGGACTGTCTTGAGCTCCAGTCTGAGGTGTTTTCCCATGAAATCAGCTGTTCTGTCCATTTCTGTGTTACACTGAGAAATGCTTGGAAATTTGCACCTGAAGTTTTTAACTTTGAAGTTATTGGTGTATGCTCTGTTCCATCTCTACCATAGCTGAACTTACTGTGTCAGATGTAGCATATGTGGTAGAGTTGCAGGTCAGGCTTTCAGCTCTTCAAACATTTATGTAACTGTGAACTAGATTATTTTTTTCTAAGAGGATATTGTGGCTAGAAGTTAGATTAACATCAAAATCTACTCTTAAAGCCAGCATCTAAACGTATAATTTCTCTGTAGTTGAGCAAGAGAGGGTTAAACCAGCTGGATTACCTGGAATATTGTGTCTGGTTCTGGAGTCCCCAACACAAGAAGGATATGGAGCTGTTGGAGCAGATCCAGAGGAGGACCATGAAGATGATAAGAGAGCTGGAACACCTCCTGTGTGAGAACAGACAGAGCTGGGGCTGTTCAGGCTGGAGAAGAGAAGGCTCTGGGGGGATCTTATAGCAGCCTTCCAGTACCTGAAGGGTCCAGTGAGGCTGAGGATGTTGTACTGAGGGACATGGTTTAGTGAGAGCTATTGATGATATGTGGATGGTTGGACTAGGTGATCTTGTAGGTCTTTTCCAACCTTGGTGATCCTATGATTCTATGTTACTCTGGGTATAGGTGCTTTCACTAGTTTGTGTTAAGATAGTGACATTCATTTTTTCCCCACAGTATTCTTGTTCTTAAGGCACTTGTTCAGAGGGTGAAAATCATGAGTTTTAGGTATAAGCTAGCAGCTGTGATTAAAACCAATTGTTGTTTATACTCAAAAAGCACACTCAAACTGTGTCCCTGCCAGCAGATGGGGTACCTTGTAACTAGCTACCTATATGCCTTCAGGATCTGTGCATTTAAGTGAGAAAGCATGACTGTACGTTGGTAGCTGGTCTGTTGTAGCCAACGCAGGTTGGCTTTGCCTTGCCTTCCACAGCTGCTGCAGTAGCTGCAGTAACCATTGGATTGACAGCAGAAATAAGAGAGAATGAACAAAACCCTGCAGAACTTCCACCAGACACAGTCTGAGTTGGAGGAGCTTCAGCACTTTGTGTCCTTAGTCCTACAGTTATCTATCAGTACTTGAGTGCCTTCTCTTTCTCTACTTCTGAAACTTGATGAGCCTGAGGAGCAGTTGTAGGGTATTGGGAGCCTGTGATTTTCCCCATGGGGTTGTCTGCACTACAGACTACTGTACTTTTTTTCTTTCTGTAGTTTTCCTTATGGAAGTTAAAATGATCTTATGGAAAGCTTCTGCATTCTCTTTTTTTTTCTTGAAAACGTGCTGTTTTGAAAGAAAAAAAATAATACAACCTTAATATGACACAGGATTTTATTTGAAGTGTCAGAGAATGGTTTTGTGTATCTGAAGTTTAATATCCCTTCATTAATTGATTCCAATCCTTCTCCCACTTCTCTTGAAGGATGCACCACAATTTAAAACTAACTATGCCGAACTTGTTCTGGCTAAAACTAGTCCAGTGTTGATCTATCAGATTTCGTCAACTGAGACTCGAGTCCTTGTTGATATTCGAGGAGAAATGCCAAAGAACCTGAAAGAATATATGCTTGAGAGCATTCATCCCCAACTGCCTGGTGAGTCTGGTTTGTTGGTTTGTTTTATCTCCACATTCAGAGTTTGCTGTCTCAATAACTGTTCTCCCTTCTTAGATGACACGTCACATAGCAGATTATTTGGTTGGCCTTATGAATTAGAATTATGAATTAGAAGTTTGGAAGGATTATGCCTCTGAGAAGAGGTTCAGATGAGTTGTGAGCAAGTTCTTTAAGGCTCTACCAAATAAGTGTAACCAAAGAACCTTGGTTTTTGCAGATCACCTTAAGGAACCATTTCTAATAGCGGTTCAGAATGATCGCTTAAGGACTATGCCAGCAAGCTTCTTGCCTCCTTCAGCTGTTAACAAGAAAGGTGTGTATTATGAAGTAAAGCAGAGGGAGGGAAGGCATTAGAAACTTGTGGGACTGAAGGCTGTGTGCTCATAGATGTGTGTTTGTTGCTGAGTACAGCTACCTCATTCTGATATTAAAAATACATTTGAAAATGCGTGTTTGGCACAGTTTAACAGTAATGTTTATATTGATGTAAGACTTTAAATGACTGTCTGCTTCACTTTTAATTTTAAATAACTCGGTGGGTCGTGCTTTTAGAAGTTATGTCTCTTATGAGGGGAGGAAAATGGAAAAAAAATAAAAGTGACCTTGAATTTTGTCTGTTGTTTGATGCGCATGCATGCGTATGTATAAGAGAACTTGAGAGTTTTAAATCTGTTAAAGCCATCCTCCCTTTTTTCTTTTTTTTTTTTCTCTTCAGTTTCTAATTGTTGTTCCTGGTGGGGATGAATTCTCAATAAGCTGGGAAACAAAGTACAGGGTTTGAGTGCTAAGATGATATGGTAGTTGTGCAGTAGCTCACTCATCTTTTCTTTCTTCCATCTAGGAGTCCTTCTTTTAGGAGATGCATATAATATAAGACACCCTCTTACTGGTGGAGGAATGAGTGTTGTTTTAAACGATGTCAAAATATGGAGAAGCTTGCTCCAGGATATTCCAGATCTTTATGAAGATTCTGACATTCTTAAGGTGAAACTTTATTTTATTTATTTTGACTTAGACAAACTTGGTTCCACTTCAGATGATGCAGTCCAAGTTGGATACACCTGAGGGATGTGGAAGTTATTTCTGAGGCACAGCTGTTCTCAACTCTTCGGATAAATAAACCACATCAGGCATTTTCACTGAGCAGAGCTGTGATTTGTGAAAAAGTGCTGTGGCTGTGAGGCATATTGCTAGGATAGTATCTGATCTGTTCCCACACTGGTATTTTAGTGTACGTTTTGCTCAAGCAGACTGGATTTGAACCATCACCTTGTGCAAGTTGAATTTGAAGTAATGAGCATGTGTACCTAGTTTGTCAGTGTGCATCTAGACACCACAGTAGTAGGTGAGAAGGCATTCACATGAACACAACTCCTATCACCTACTCAAAAATCTTCTCAATGATGATCTGTGTTGCCTAATAGAAATGCATTTGTTCCTTTTGCAGGCCAAAAAAACATTTTACTGGTCAAGAAAAAGGTCTCATTCTTTTGTAGTGAATATTCTTGCCCAGGCACTGTATGAACTTTTTGCTGCTACAGATGGTAAATATATTTTTAAATAACTTCTGATGAATTAAAATTTGTTGAATAAATATTTCTGGAGGACGTGTGTTAGTATGTGAGCATACACATAGATATATGTATATACATGAATATAAAATGCACTGATCAAAGGATTTTAATGAGTTAGCCTGAGTTGTCTTCCCAGTTAGTTCTAGCATTGTGTAAACTAAGCTATAGCAACCCAAAGGACATCTGGAGTTATTATTTAATAAACAAAACACTGGGTAACTTTAATCAATTGTTCTTCTGTCAGCATTCAGGAATCTGTAGCTTCTCTATAAAATCCTGTAAAATCAGGTTGAAATCTAACTGAATTTAATGGCAGCAGCTGCCAAAATGCTGAAGTCTTTGATTTTGTATCATTGTTTTATATGCTCAAATTTTTTAGTATCTGTTGACTGTATTTGTGAGTGATTTCAATTTGTTTTGTAGATTCCTTGCACCAGCTAAAGAGAGCCTGTTTCCACTACTTCAGACTTGGTGGAGAATGTGTCTCAGGTCCTGTTGGATTGCTGTCTGTGTAAGTTCAGCGTATTTGTAATAGCTGGCGTGAACCAGATCAAGTTTTGTGGACCTCTGTTAGATTCTGCTTCCCAGCCAGTCCGTCCATTCTGTGTGGGGAGAATGCTCCATGTGAGGCAGTGTTTTTAGTATTATACTGAAGTTTGAAGCTTTGTTAGAAGCTTTGAATGCTTTCTTTTTAAACAAGAAAAAAAGACCTTTGCAAACTGGAGAGACATTGGAACAGGTTGCCCAGTGAGGTTGTGGATGCCCCCTCCATTGAAGCATTCAAGGCCAGGCTGGTTGGGACTTTGGGCAGCCTGTTCTAGTGGTTGGCAGTCGTGGCCATGGCAGGGGGTTGGAACTAGGTGATCTTTGAGGTCCTTTTCGACCCAGGCCATTCTGTGATTCTATGACAAGTGGCACGGGATTTAGTGTGGACCCTTCTGCTCCTTCAAACGGAGGAGCTGGTGGAGATGTTTCATGCTTGACAAGCTGAGAATAATGATGGATGAGCTCTCCCACAAATGAGCAAAAGGAACAGAGAAGCAAGTACCTTTCAAGGTCTTCTGAACGCTCCCTTCAAACTGGAGAATGCTCAGTAAGTTGTTCTTTGAGCATGTAAGCATGTGTCCATTTGGAAAGAGCTAAAACTGGTAGGGTTGGTACAGGCTTACCTGGGAGTTGATAAGGACAGATTGGGACTACTGGCAACGGAGAGAAAGCAGAGGTGTATGTTGGCCATCGTGCAGAATGGAATGCAGGTGTGCAGCAGCTCCAAGACAGGCAGGATTTGTTCACGGCTGAGACAGCAGGACTGCAGCTGCCTAAATCAGAGCGGTTGTCTTGTGCAAACAGCCAACCTGGGAACTGAACGCTTGTCTGTGCTTTTTTTTCTCCTGTTCATTTACGTGTGCTGTTTCTTGCTTTTTAAAACAGGCTATCTCCTAAACCAATGGTGCTGATTGGCCACTTCTTTGCCGTGGCATTGTACGCCGTTTACTTCTGCTTTAAGTCAGAGCCGTGGATCACCATGCCTCGAGCCTTCTTCAACAGTGGAGCTATACTGTACAGGAGTTGCTCTATAATATTTCCACTTATTTACTCTGAAATGAAGTCCCTCATCTATTAAGGTCCAAGGGGATATGACTGGACAAAGAACGTGAAGATCACGATGCCTTTAAAATCTTTGGACATGTGCTGTTTAATATTGTCATGTTTTCTTCTCTTCAAAATGTGATTTCCTTGATCGGGATTTGACTTAGTTTTGGCTTTGTGGTTATATACATATATATTATATGTAAATGATCTATTCTTTGCAATTAAAGTTCAAAGAGGAGTTAGCTGTTTACAAGGACCATAAGGAAGTGTTCACATATTGCCAGGTCTGTCAGAATTTTCATTCCTCGCTTTATCCATTGCAGAGTGCACCACTAATATTAATAAACTGAAAAGTGAAAACTGTAAACCACATGCTGCTATTATCCTTCATGCTTCTTTCTGCTCAGTAGCCCCATAGGCTTCCTTTGTTTCTGTGAAAATACTGTAAGAAAATTCCTTATTTGGGCCACTTCAGGAGGATTTGCCTCTTCTGTTTCAGTTGCAGCTGAGGTACTGTTATAGTGATGCTTCAAAGGACACTGCAAATGATTGCAGATGTTGCAATGTCACCGTGTCTGCAGTGTGACTCACTTTTGCAAATGCCACATGTAGGGCTCTTCTGAAAGTGTTCTTTACACCAGAATCATTTGAAACCAGTAATAACCAAAGCATGCTTGTGGTGGCTGCTGCACCCAGGTACTGAAAGCACTTGTTTTGTTGGAACTTTCTTCCCATCTCACTTTGTTCTAAAAACTGAGTTTTGTTTTACTTGGTTTGTGTGTAAGTGAAGGTTAATACTGCCACTGATTTAAGCACAGCAACCAGCCATCTACTGAAACAACTGGAATGCAGGCTGTTTCCAGTAGACACTCTTTAATATTACCTTGAAAGGTTGTACGAAGTACAATTCAAGTGTCCTTTTAATACTTGAAATATTTCTTTTCCTGTAGATACTACAGCACATTACTCGAGAGTTTGTTTTGCTACTGGGCAATATTCCTCTCTGCGTTACCTTCACCGCTTTGCTTTCCTTTGTTCTTGTGTTCTTCCATTTTCCCTTGCCTTTTGTGCAGTTGCTTTGTGTATCACCACATGGCTGTCATATTCTGACTTGCCAAACCAATGGTGTGTCAGTATGGTCTAGAGAGCAGCAACACACTGTGTTCTTCTGTACTTAAAAACTTGGACTATTTGTTTTGGAAATGACAGACTGTATAAGCTGTATATAAATATACATTCTGTGTTGGACTGGGGGGGGAAGAAATCTGTGGAAAAGATTTTTTTTTTTTTTAGTGTTTTATTTGATGGGTATTTCAAATAACTAAAACTTTTCCAGATGAGACAAAAATGTGTATATTTTTCTAACCGTGATCACTTTTGATACCTATGTCACTTTGATATCTACAGACATGTTCATGGAGCATGCTGACTTCTGAGCAGAGCGCTGATGATTTCAGGTACCATTATTTGTGGTAACTAAATGATGCCCCTGGTGAGGGGAACCAAAATTTTTGGCACTTATATAAGTGTTTTCAGACCTTGTGACAATCTTCTTAGAAGTTTGGCTGCTCTTACGTTTCCTATTTTTAATATTATTTACAGTCAGTCTCTTTCAGTTCAAGGATAAACAATCTTGAGTCAAATACACACCCTCAGCTAACTTAAATAAAATGTTATACCTGTAGATTTCTTTTCTTGTGTATCTCTGGATGATGACTTTAAGTAGGTCTTGACTTACCAGGAAATACCAGTGTGCTTAAAAGTGCTTAAACGTATACATGACTTTTTTTCCTGAAGCCAATGCCTGGCTCAGTGTCCTGCTGACTGGGCTAAATATCACAGGTTGAAAACTTCTGAGGAGGAGAGAAAGATCTTAAGTGCACGTCTATGGAAGAGCAAAGTAATGTGGTTTCAGAAGGAGTTCCTGAGCCAAATGTGGGCAAAAGAGGTAAAGCTGCTGGTACGAGCAAGGTAGGTGCCCTCTTTGCCCAGAAGTGCTATAGAAGCTCATTTGTAGGCGGAGTTGATTCAGGCATTACAGTGTTGCATTTCTTGGAGGTAGTGTGAGAAACTCGTTTGGTGATGGTGGAGTGTTTGGGGTCTTTTGTTGCTTTTTTTGTTGTTGATTTTTCTTTTTATTTGCTTTAAATGTGCACTTTACTGGAAAATCGATGGGGTGAAGAGGCCTCTTAGTTGCATCTTTAAAAGAATGAGTTGCTATGCAGCTGTGTGGTGTTGGGTTCCATGCAAGGAGTGATTCCTCTGTTCTGGGTTTGTGTTTGATGCCTGCTTCAGCAGAAGGCAGAGCAGTGGTAGTTTTCTTTCCCCCCCATTCCTTCTTATCACTTGATACAGAGTGCTTGAATTAGCTTTGGACCAGCTGCTGGAGTTTGGAGTTCATACCTTGATTGTCTTTTTTGACAGCAGTAGTACAATGTGATGTTAGAAATCTCAGGCATTATAGTGCCTCTGTGGGCTAGTGCATGAACAGAGCCTTAAATATTCTGTTCTGCAGCTTCAGAAAAGAGAAGTGCATCATCTCCTGTAGATGTGAATGATGTGTTAACAGCTGAGGAGCACTGGGAGCTTTACACTTAGGGCTGTCACACTGCTACCTGCAGTGTATCTGGGGAGGGAGCAAGTACCAGCAAGCAGCAATTGCTGTTCCTGGTCTGTATTGCCCAAGCTCTGCTGAATACTGATTTGGTTTTGAACAGGCACTCTTGAGTTGGCTTACAATTGGGTTGTGACAGTGTGTGTGCAATACCAGTGTTAGGAGGGTTTCCAAACATCTGTGGAAATCTGGGAGGAAAATAAAGGGGCAGAGGAAAATAAAGGGGAGCGTTAGAATGGATTGCTCCATTTTGTGCAATGAACAGCAGCGTGACAGCTTGAGTTATCCAAGGTACTAAAAGGAAAAGTTGATGGGGTGTTTTAAGAAGTAACTGAACACTATTGCTAAATGTAAGCAAAGCAGATAAAGCAGAAGCGGGTGCCCTGTATTGGTGTCCAGCTGTAAGTGCTCGGGAATGAGATCCTGCAATCTCTATGGTTCTCCCTGAGCTGCTCGGTTTGCAGCAGCAGCCAAAAGGGGAATGGGATGCTGGGAGTTGTCAGTGAAGGGATAAAGGGGGAAAAAACATGGGAAACACAAGTCAGCACGAATTGAACCTTTGCACCAGCAGCTGTATGTCACAGCAGGAGCAGTGATGCTCCAGGCTTCGCTGGGGGCATTTTCAGAGGCTCAAGAGATGTGAAGAGAGCACGCGGGTTTGGGAGCCAGGCTTCAAGCCTGGGTTACAAGGCCAACAAAGAGCACATCTGTAATCCAAGCACTGAAATACAGTGCTCATCAAAGGCAAGGCCATGGGCACGAGAGCAGCACCCAGACAGCTTAGCGGGGTGAACTGTGTTTTCATATGTGACTTGCAAATGGTCTCATCTATTCTATTTCAGTGGTTAATTTGTTTTTCCAGGGGAGCACTTGGATTTTCTTCAGCTGCACTGAGCTCCTGCTGGGTGTCATTTGGAGGGGAAAGGGCTTAATGTGGAGTAGGGATGGCTGCCAGCACTGAGTGGATCGGGCTGCCCTGTGTGGGATGTGAGCGTTGTGCCAGAGCAGATGTGTGTCCCAGCATGTTTTATGAACTTCATATTATATGGCCTTGATTGAGTACTGAGAGCTTGAATGTCCACGTGGGGCTTCCCAGGTGTAGTTCCTCTTGCAGAGTAGAACCCAGCAAGAGCCGGGTTGCTTGTCTGATGATGGAGTGGGCGTGCTTTGACCTTGAGTAAGTCTTGCTTTGCTTTTTGATGTGTGTGAGGCTCTGTCATCATCCAGTGCTGGACTGAAATGCCACTCATTGGCGATGATCTCACTGCAGTGTGCATCCCTCCCTGCAGGCACAAACCCAGCAGACACGGGATGATTTGCTGTCTCAGGGTGTGCAGGCTCACTGCTCTCCCCATCACTCAACTCAGGCTCCTGTATTTGTGCTGAATGGTGAGCTGTAAGCTGACAGCTGTGCCTTCTCTGTGGCCATGCGGTAACCCAGGAACTGCAGGTAATGGTGTGGCAGTGGAAACAGGATGTTGATTTACTGTGGTTTTCTTTGTACCCAGACTGCATTTGCTTGTGCACAGCACTCCTCTGTCTCCTGGTAACGTATTTCATGGAATTACAGGTGGGTCAGAATGGACCTTAAAGCCTGCCCAGCCCCAACTCCTGCCATGGGCTAGTTGCCCCTTACGGCCTCAGGCTGCCCAGGGCCCCATCCAACCTGGAAATGATCATTTCCAGGGAGGAATGTTTGAACTGTGAACCCCCATTTTCCTTAATCATTTAATCACAATTAGTTTTTCTGCTTGCTGAGTTACAGGAGTAATTTACATCACCATTAAGCTGCTATCAGCTTTTTCCCTGAGGTTATTCAAACATGACCTGAAACATGAAATTAGTCTCAACTGCCTGAGTAACAAAGGCTCTGTCATGCTTCAATCTTTTCTCTCTCTCTTAGCTTATCCAGAACCAACTTTATGAAACTACTTCTGTGGTGGGGACAGGATATTTGCATGCATTTGGGGAAAGCTTGGAGCTTTATAAAGGAAAAGCTTTAAAATGTTAAAAATAGGGAGAAGTATTTTGATACATTTGTTTTGTTCCTGTGAGTTCAAAGAGAAACATGCACTCCCATGGGGGCTAGATTGAAGACTTGAGGTTATTAATTTCTCTGTGCATGCCTCCCTCTCCTGCTCTGCACCTCCTTCTGGCAGGAGGTGAAACAACCCACTTCAGCATTGAGCTCCACAGGCTGGGACTCAGTGCCTCAGCAGAGGAGAACCAAGCTGAGGAGTGATTACCCAGCTGGGTGCACATGAGGCTTTATCTGCTGGTGCAATGAAAGGACGTTCTTAGTTCTGAGAGCTCCTGGTGATGCTGGCACCAGGACAGCAGTGAGCAGTGCAGGACCACTTACTGCCATAGCATTGATACAGACACCAAACCTCTCTTAGCCGTACACTTTTTTTCCCTCCAGCTCCTTTTAACAAGGAATCTGGAATCAGCAGTCCTGGCAAACATTTCAATATCTTTATTTCCAATTGCGTGGCTCATCTGCGATACAAAAGTCCAGTTTCCACAAATAGTTATTTAGAACAAAAAACAGTGATTTATACATAAACAATGACATACAACATTTATAATGTGCAGTGCAGGGATGAGATTCAGCAGATCATGCCAAGATTTAAACAAGCATGAACGATAGAGGCTAGCTGATGGTTACAGTTTGGTGAGGCAGTACCTGCAGTTGTCTCAAAGCACAGAGGAATGACAATTCTTAGCTGTGCTTTTCTCATCCTCAGTCCCTTGGTTTTGGCCTTGGTCCTTCTCCATATTCATAGAACAGTTCTGAATTCATCAAATATGAAGCTAGGCACATGTGCTTCAACAACCTAAAGAAAAGGAGCTGGTCAGTTTCATTGTTCATTTGTGTGTTCTGCTCTTCCATTAACACAGCATACTTAATCTACCCCTCGAGCACACAATTCCATTGACCCAAACAAGGAAGGAGCATGGTGCAGGCATGGAAAGTAAAGCAAGCCCAGGGCTGTGGTTGGGTCCAGAGGTACAGTGTAAAAATGGAGGAATGCTGACACTCACTCTGCTGTTTCTCCAGCCAGCACCAGGCTGAGGTGTACCTGGTGCCTGTGCCAGCTCCCAGCAGCTGGTATCTGATACTGCATGGGGAACAAGGGTGACACTGGAAGAGTCTCCCTTTTAGCCCAAAGTACTGCTAGGAATCAGCAAGTTTTCTTAACTAAGGTACAAAATAGATCACATAGGATTATGACTTGTTATTTACATATAAGATTACAAATATTTCATCTTCAAATGCTGCTAAGTTGCACTTAATCCTAAGAGAAAGTCTCTCTACAAGCACAGACTTTCAGAACTTCCCTTGCATGTGAAACACAGAAGCTGCCCAGGAAGCCCTGCTTCTTTGGAAAGAAGGCAAGGCAAGGAAATGAAGGGACAGAGACTCAGACTCTCTGAGGCTCTCAGCCTTTGACTTAGAATATTGCTAAGCTTGTTATAATTTATTTCATTCTGCAACATCTCAGAACTTTGTTTTTTTCTTGCCCTTTCCTGAAAGCCCCCCAGTAACAGACTCAAGGATTAAACAGAAACAGGCTATTTCTCCAGTCCATGCAAAATAGAAATCTTTCCTGTATTTTCCACCTTCTCTGACTTTTCTAGAAAAAAAATAACCATGAAGATACAAGGACTAATACAAAGATAGTTACACCAAGTACAGAAGTAAACGCAGGTTGTACAGACCTCTAGCTTACATAGACAAAAAAATCCATTTGGACCCATTCCTGCCAGGTAACAGATTTCTCATCTCTATTTTAGTTTGGTGTTCTTTTACAGAACATCTAAAAAGGGTAAAGACTGCTCTTTGGACATTCCTACCAAGTCCATCATTTTGGATGCTCATTTACAGATGATGCCACATTCTAGGGTAGGCATGAGTACAATATGCAGCTGCAGCATAAACCAAACTTAGTTTCCCTGAACAGGGCTCCATTTAGAATGTGTACAAATCTCTTTCCAACAGATTAGAATATATCTGATCAGAGCTTTTTCTCCATCTAAAAATATAACTATAAATAGAAATGAAGGGAGAGAAAAAAAATTAGCAGTGAATAGCAGTTGAATAGTCTGTAAAGAATCCAGCCAGATTCAAGCTGGTGTAGGTAGAAACTGTTCTACCACTGGCTGCCACACCCATTAACTCTCATATGGACATTCCCCAGTATCGTGAATTCCTTTTCAGCTGTTGTCTTCAGATGTGGAGATACACTGCAGTTCAGTGGGGACAGCACAGCCAGCGCTGTCTGAGAAGACAGGGAATTTGTTCTTACCTTTCTTGGTAGTTTTGTGTAGCGAATGTAATCCTCCAGGAACATGAGGGCAGCCACCACATCAGCAGGCATCTCTGGTATCTTCTGGCTAATGTTAAGCAAACATGAAGACCACCATCTTACCAGCTGGTCAGTTACCTGTGTAACACTCTACAAAAATGCCAAGCTTCAAATAATACTTCTTCCATGATGTACCGCGTGATTCCATTACAAGAAGAGATGCACTTTAATCTTATACTCAAGTCAAACAATATTATTACGTTAAATGTACTTTACTAAGAAATAAACACTCTGAAAAAGCAGTGGGAACCCTTAATGCAGGTGATACATAAGGAAAAGTGAAGCATGGATACCTGGTGCACTGTTCCATTGTTGAACGAATGAACTGACCGATCAGAGTCAGAAACTGTTCTGTGTACCTTGAGTGGAACTGTTTCAACAAGGTAAGGAGCCCCAGAACTAAGGGAAGCCAGTCAATCTGATCAGCTGGCCGCTTGCACACCACTCCTGCACAGAAAAAACACCAACCCAAAACCACACATTTATAAAACAACCTATTCTTGATGGCAGAGGCAAACATATGTTATGTATTTTCATGAGATTTTCTTCTGTGCCTCCTGTTCTGCTTGTCCACACAAAAATCAAAAGCCATCGTAGCAACTGTATTTCTCTCACAGCAAATGGCTTAGTGACATTAACTAAGGCATAGGATGGAATGGCAAAGTCAGAAGTTTGGATGTTGTTTCCTACACCACTTTGTTTTGCTTCAGTAAGTCCTGGTTTCAGCTAGGATAGAATCACAGAATTGCTCAGGTTGGAAAAGACCTTCAAGATCATCAAGTCTAACTGCAACCTGACCATACTACTCTTAACTCTAACAACCCTCTCATAAATCATGTCCCTGAGCACCACATCCAGGTTTATAAACACATCCAGGGATGGTGACTCAACCACCTCCCTGGGGAGCCTATTCCAGTGCTTAACAACCCCTTCTGTAAAGAAATGTTTCCTGATATCCAACCTAAACTTCCCTGACGCAACTTGAGGCCATTTCCCCTCGTCCTGTCTCCTGTCACCAGTGAGAAGAGACCAACCCCGCTCTTGCTGTAAGCACCTTTCAGACAAAGTCAATTTTCCTCCTAGTAGCTGCCATGGTGCTGTGTTGATGAGAATAATATTAATAGCACCGATGTTTCTGTTGCTGCAGAGCAATTTTTACACTGAGCCAAGGATGTCTGAGCTTCTGACACCACCCTGCAGCAAGGAGCTGGGGGGCACAAGGAGCTGAGAGGGGAGGGGGCCAGAACAGTGACCCAAATGGGCCAAAGGGATATCCCACACCATATGACACCATGCTGAACAAAGAAACTAGGGGTGAGCTGGCAGATGATTTCACATAGTTTTTCATTAGATTTACATAAACAGTAAGCAACTTATACAATACCTAAATTTTTGCTGTACTGAAGTTTGGGAAACTGTGAAATCAGGAACAGGAAGTTGACAGTGGGAAAATATGGCAGACGTTTTGTTGTGATGTAGATCTGAGGAGAGAGGAAAAAAAAAAAAAAAAAAAAAAGGCATAGGTTTTCCATAACTGTTCCCGTCAATTAATAACGTGTGAAAGAGAAAAAAGCAAATTATATCAAGCACTCAAATGTCAGCCTGACCTTATTTAATGGGTTGTGAATGCCAGCTGCTTCCAGATAAGCTGTGATTTCATACAGAAGAGTGTTGTCTTCTTTAGGATAAGGCAGTGATGGATTCTGATAGTGTGCTTCTATATCAGCCAGTATGGCTCTGAAAGAGAAGGAAATTAATTGCATTAAATCCTTATTTGAACTATCCAGAAATAAACTTCACACGATGGCACATCTCATTAATATAAAACCCTTCATGCATACAAAATCTATAAATGGTTACAAGTAAAAGTAAACCACCTTTTCTTTTTTTATAAACCTTTCTACAAAGACATTTTTGTTTTAAAATTAACAGCACATTCATCGTTCTTACGTCTCATCCAAAAATGACCTCAAGTCTAGGTAAAACCAAGCACAATTAAAAACCTGTGCTGTCCACTAACACTCCCATACAATTTCTAGCCGAGTTGTTTACATTAACTGAGTTGTTATAGCAGCTGTATGTTGTGCATGCTTGAGGGACCTGGACAGGCTTAGGAGGAGAGATGCACAAACCTCATGAAGTTCAACACAGCCACGTGCAAGTCCTGCACTTGGGTTGGGGCAATCCTAAGCACAGATACAGACTGAGTGAAGAACAGACTGAGAGCAGCCCTACCGAGAAGGATTTAGGGGTGTTGTCAATGAGAAACTCAATGTAAGCCAGCAATGTGCGCTTGCAGCCCAAGAGGCCAATTGTATTCTGGGCTGCATCAAAAGCATGGCCATCAGAGCAAGAGAGGTGACTGCCCCTCTGCTCTGCTCTTGTGAGACCCCATCTGTGGCACTGCATCCAGCTCTGGATGGACACAGACCCGCTGGAGGAAGCCCAGAGGAAGGCCACGAGGATGATCAGAGAGCTGGAGCACCTCTCCTGTCTATGAGGAGAGGCCGAGGGAGATGGAGTTGGACAAGAGAAGGCTCCTGGGAGATCTAGCAGCTTTCCAGTACCTACAGAGGTATAGAGCATTAAGCTAAAAAAAGGTAGATTTAGATTAGAAATTAGGAAGAAATTCTTTACATAGAGGGTGGTGAGGAAATGAAACAGACTGCCCAGAGAAGTTGTGTATGTCCCAACCCTGGAGGTGTGCATAGCCAGGTTAGATGGGGATCTGTGCAGCTTGGTCTGGTGGAAGGTGTCCCTGCTTGGGGCAGAGTGGGTTGGAACTTGATGACCCCTGGGGGTCTCTTCCAGCCCAACTCAACTTCTATTCTTTAAAAAAAAAAACAAAAAAAGTTTTTTGGGTGTTCAAATTCAAATACTCATCCACCAAATCCAGTCAGACTCCATATTTTGCCACCACATAGAGAGCTGTTTGGCTGACAACAATCTGAATAAATACACTGCAGCAAAACATGCAGCCCTTCAACACGTTTTAGTTCTTACTTATTGAGATTTTCCAATGCAGCAGCCAAATGCTTGGAGTCAAACCTGCAGGAGTAATTTAATTCATTGGTAATCTGCTGTCTTAAGATCTGCATCTGACCAACCTGTTTGTGCAAACAAGAAACAAAAAAGTGCTGTATCATATTGAATGCAGTGGGGGATGAAGAAATTTAAAATAAAGGAAATCTTAAGGAGTAACAACATACAATTTACAGTAAAATAGATTACATGAAGTCCTCATTACACCTCATTCCTCTTCTTCCCCTCGTCTTTTCTCATCAATAGCACAAATATTCATAGCACTTTGAAAAAGCATCATAACAAAGGCAAGATAAAGAAACACGTTAGTGAGACAGCTTGTCTAAACCTTCAGCATGTTAGACTGCCTGCTGTGTGAACATGGCATGTTCAGGACACACTGCTGCTCAAAACTTCAGCCTCAGCACATTTACATTCACTCTACACCATAGGCAGTTTATGGACTTGAAGCTGTGTATATAATGGGAGTTCAGGAACTCTCATGAATCCAGTCCTGCTTCATTTGTAATGTTAAAGAATTCTACCAACATAAAACAACACTGTAAAATAAGCAGTCTAAGGTACATAGCCAAAAGCTTAAGAGTGGATCCTATGCATCAATAAATAGTGTCAGCCTACCTTCATTATGGAGTCTAAATATGCTGTCCAGATCTTTTGAGTTTTTGCAATTGCTGCAGAGTAAACCTTGTTTGAATTTGCTGAGACGAAAAAACAAAACAAAACAAAGAGAGAAAAGAAATAAATGCAAGTGTACGGAGACACCAGCTTTCTTCTATTTTAACCAGATAGCACTTACCTATAATTCCTTTGAGAGGACTGACAGCACTCATAAGTGCTTTTAATGTATCCTGGACTGTTCTGTCTCGTAATACGTTTTTCTGAAACATACTGAGGAAATTCTAAATAAAAGAAAGACAGGTAAAATCCTCACACATGTGCTATGCTTGATGGTACAACCACATTTTCAACACCAGTCTTTTGCTGCAAGAGGAGAGGCAAGAGAAGTATTTCCACAGATGAAGAGTTCTGGAATCCTGTAGTCAGACCACTTGCTTTTCTGAATTCCACTCATCAATGTTAGGACAGTTACAGATTCACCTCCTCAACACACATACCCACTGCAGACAACCAGCTGTTCAACTGTCAAGGAGAAACTCTCCATCAATACTGTATTTATATACTTAAAATCTTTAACCAGATTAAGACTAGATTTTTTTCAAAGGAAGACTTGCTTATGCTCATGGGCACTATGGGCCACTGCACTGAACTGACACTGTATTTATATCATAGTGGACTCAAACAGTCCAATCTTCTCACCGATATCTAGACAGAAAAATAAAACCTGTCCTTAAAAGGTCAAATTTTGAGCACACACAGGCTGAAACTGATGCTTGAGAGGCACTGTGTAACAATAACCTGTACTAACTCCATTTACCCTAGGGCAACAAGTCTTCTATCTGCAACTGATATTCTACCTTTGGGTTGGAAATCACTAAAGTCAAGTTGACTTTCAAAAGTCAATAGAATGTATATTTCACTAGCAAAGTTACTAAGCAATAAAAGCAATGTGATCTTGAGAAACTAAAGTTCAAGAGTTACCTGCAGCTCCTTCACAATCATAAAACACAGCAGCCTGTCTAAACCGTTGAGGCCAAAGGTACCCAAAGTATCCTGTATCTCTGAGAAGAGACGGCTACTGGTCACTTCCTGATGAGTTTTGACATCATACCAGGTGTTCATTTGGTCAATATAACACATGATTCTAAGGAAGAGTTCAAGAAATAACATATCTCAGAACAAGCTGCAGACAGTTTTTGTGATGCTCTGAGTAAGGCGTTATCTTATTCAGGCATGCATTACACAGCTCTCTCTCTCTCTTTGCCAGGGTTCCTACATTGTTTTGCTTCTTTTACTAAAATCACAACTTCTCTACTCTATTTAAAATGTACAAGGCAGATCAGGTAAATTTTAGATACATTTTAGATAAAATTTTAGATAAATATGATGATATGTCAACCAAATAAAAACCATTTGTTGTGTATTTCCTTTGAATACAGTGGAATCGGACCAATTCAATGCAAACAGCTTTAATACAGCTTGTGATGCACAGTACTTACTTTGGGTCTGTGATCCTCAGGATTTCTCTACAAAGACGACCAATAAATGTTACAGATTCATCTACAGGTGTGAATTTTGGTATAGGAATATGAGTAGACTGGTATATGCTTTGCCAGTCTTGAATCTGAAAAATAAGTTTTAGTGCATTTTACAGTGTTACCATTGCACATTTTTACTTTGCTCTCAAAACTGTTTTAACTTCAAGTAGTACAACACAGAACAACACAGAACACTGTAGATCATACACAACAGAACACTATAAAGAGAAGAATGAATCTTATGACGAAGGGTAAACAAGTTGTAAGTGTGAAGGCTGAGAAAACTACTTCCACTCCTAGCAAAAATTTAATCTGCTTTTTATTTATTTTTTTTTTAAGTGGTAAACTGTCTGCTGTTTTGGTAGTTAAATGAAAATCTATTCACTCCTCTAGTTGTGAAATGCCATAAGATCTGACAACTACTGCATCTACCTAAGCCTGCGTGCAGATGGCTGACTACAGATATAAAGAAGACTACTGCAATTCTGTAGTTATTTTTTGTTTCCTTTCAGGAAGAGAGGAAGGATATCTTTTGTGATATCAAAACACTCTTTTTGGGGCACTTTACTCTTACATATAAGAGTAAAGGATGCTGAAATAATTCAGAAAAAGCCAGGAGCAGCTTTCTTTCACGATAGGTAACATATTTAAAGACAACTGAAAGGACCGTGCATGATGGACTGACTACAAGTGTTCTATCACTCAAAGTTCAACATTCCAACGTAAAAGCATTTTTTGTTCTTGACTAGCACCTTTGTTCTTAAGAAGTTGTTGCACTCCTGTTCCACATTGTAGTTAATAATACGAGACACTTCCTCTTGCCAGATTTTTAAGCCATATATATTGACATAATCCTGGATATATTCAAATGATCGATGGAATCCATCCATTGTTGCTGCCATTTCTTTCAGTTTAGGCATCAGTTCACTTGGCTGGGAAGGGAAGAAGATCATAAAAGTAAAATGGCGAACAAGTAGAATACAAAGAAAATATGTAAGACTTCTAAATGGCTTTTTGAACCACAATCTCTCCATGTTTCACTATGCTCCAGCCAGAACTAAAAAAGCACTGGGAGATGTGTCACACTTTGTCTGACATTTCAAGTCGCTCTTCTTAGAAATAGGAGGAAAAATATTTTATAACTTTTCTTGCAGGATACTACTGATTGATCTAGGATAGAGACTTAGCAATCTGGACAGGAACAAAACAAGGAGCTGTAACCCTTATTTTACTTTCTTTTTGTATTCTTTACCTGGCATGTTGCCATGAATTACCACAAGGACAGAACTGTGAACTCACAATTCATAGGACCCTTAGAGCAGAACAAAAATAGGTCTTTGAATTCTTGTACTCCCACTGGTCTATATTCTAATTTTAACATCAAATGAGGCATTAAGAAGTTCAGAAATTTACCTTTTTGCATGAAGGAAATCTATATAGAAAATCATTTCCTAGAAGGAAAAATTATTTTCCCAGCCAGGAAAGCTGGGATACAGGCAAAATCAAATAAAATCAAGCTGTTACATACCTTGGCTCTAGGATTGAAGATGAGTCCCCTGTGAAGAGCCAGAGCCACCCGTTTCACTAGCTCCTTCCTTATTCCATCTTCTAGTAACTGTTTTGGGTCCACCTAAGTAGAAGAAACATTTTTTTTTCTGAAAATCAGAAAGATATCAAAAATATGAAGGTATATTTGGTTTACCAAGAAATACATTAAATACTGATTTTGTAATAGGGAAGCAGTGCTCACAGACACAGTTTCCCACCAGCTTGTCCAGAGGATAAATACTTAAGGTATAATAAACAGTTCCTTTAAGTTGAATAACAAATGTTTTGTTGTTCCCATATTCAAGGTTTGTTAATGATCCATTAAGAATGCTGTACAATTATAAAAACCAGAATGTATTAAGAACTGTGTTTTGGAGTCCTGAAAGATATAGGAAGAGCAGTCGTTGCCAATGGAAGAAGCAGCTCTTCAGAAAAGCCTGCAGTCATTTTTCCAATAGGAAAAAAAAAAAAAGAAAGGTTGATGAACTTATTTACAAGGAGAACTGTAGTTTCTTAAAGATCTTAAATAACACAGTTCTAATCTGGATGTCATGTCAAAACCTGTTTGAAAGTCTGTATGCAAGCTCATTTTCTCTCTGGTTTCTGTTTCTTTATATCTTCTATCTAAGTCTTGCCTAATATGCAGAAGTCTATTTGTGCTCCAGTGCTAACAGTCACCAAGTGACTTTTTCTTACTGAAATAACAGAACATTACCTTGATGATACCAACTAACGTAGTTTTCATCATGAGGATGCCTTCAGTGAAAATTGAAATTGCGTGGGTTAGCTTGGCAACCTTTAATAGAAAAAGAGAATACAAGTTACTGACGTGATTTAACAGATTTAGATAACGACTCCAGAAAGACACATTTTCCAGTTGTAGCTTCCTGCTGTAGGTAGTATGATTTGCACTGACATACTTCCAATTTTACATCTTGTTCCAGTCTTATAGTACAGCAATAATCTTTCTTTTAATTAGATTGATATAGCTATGTAACCAGTAGGAGAGAACAGGTGCTACTCAGAAGCTTTACAAAGATTATGGGAGATGTGACTTGCTGTATTGCATGTGTATAAAACATCAAATCAGTGTCTCTGAGCAGCCTAGGGACACAGTTTGAAGCAGTGGTAAAACCTGCTGCTAGCAGTGAATCCACTTCAGTATTTCCACTGACAAAATACTGCAGCACACTCTCTTAGTTTTAAATTATTAGGTAGGTATCTTTATGCTCAGAGTTCAGAAAAGCCAGTCTTTTGCCTTTAAGACGTTTGCAATGTAAAATAGAGGCAATGCAGTTCCACAGAAGCCACAAGTGAGAAGCTTCCTTAAAATTAAAAGAATATTATGGAATACTGCCTCCTCCATTCCTGCTCTCCCTTCCCCCAGTAAGTTTTGAATGAGTTTAATGGGCAAGTCTAAACCCAGTGTTTGGATCAGCTTAATTAGAGACCACAATCTCTAATCTAATCTCTAGAGTTTAAAACTCTAAAAGTGAGTATTTTGAGAAAAACTGCTGGAAAAAGATGGCATTTTAACTGACATTTGGAGAACTAAAGGATATATTATTTGGGAGAATTACTGACCTATTCAGATTCTCCTGCTCCTCATAATCTTCTGTTAAGAACATGTATGTTTGCTCACCCTCCCAGACCAATAACAGTCAGCCACAGTCAGCACTGAGCAACAGCAACTTCTTCATCTGATCAAACCAACACACCCTCAGTCTCTATTCATATTTGAAAAAGCTTAGCCCTGCTGCTTTATTCAGTCTAACTTTCTCCCTTGCCTGGAACACACATTCCAAATTGTGATAGCTCCATTTCAGACTTGTGTTGTTGGTCTGTTTGGTGCTTCCTGCTCCCAGACCCCAAAAATCTTTATCCTCATTTACAAACAGATTTAGCTTTCCTCTCTTTTTCTACAAGATCAAAAATTAGACTTTTACAAACAGGACGGAAGTTACTCATCTGTCTTCAGGAAAACGATGGTATTCACATTTAATAACACAATTTCAATTCTTACTCAGTCAACACACCCAATTTCACTTTTAAAAGCATAACCCTGTGGGAGCTGTACCTATTCAAATTTAGGCTGAAGTCAGCTACCCCCCGTGGTACGATTTGTAAGAGTTCCCTATTTTAACTGCACCTCGTATCGTGGTCCCAGCTGAGCATAATCTCGTAGCTTGTCCTTATCAAGGCGAGTTGGCACTTCAATAATGTCGTGGGTCTGAAGCTTTATTATTTTGAGAAGAGAAGTAAACATGCTCTCTGGAATTATCTGTAGAACCTTCGTAAAAAAGAGAGACGAGACAAACAGTCACTACATTATAAATCAAAAAAATCAGAAATTGTGGAAAAGTAGTTATAGAATGAGACAACGTCTGCCCAAACTTTGCCTACCTTTCTTACATAGGAAACCAGCTCACCAGAATAATACTGTGATACACTGAGAAGATCAGGACTGTTTGCTTGATTGATACGGAGAAGTGGCAGGTCAAGAGCAGAAGCAAGCTAGAAACAAAATTAACATTTTAACTTCGTGTCTACTTTCCTAATAAGAATTAAATGACTCAACTCTTTTGCCCGGGCTACAACTCGAAGTACTACATTCTTCCTAAATAGCAGTGTTTTATTACAATGACAGAAAGTTTAGTATTGTGCCACATTCCTCACTTTATCAGTTGCAGAAGCTATTTTTTTCCTGTGATTTTACTCTCCTCTCTCCCCTTCCCACGCTATTTCCCATTCTTAACTCCACAGACAATATTTTTATTGGATGCCAAATCTTCATCAAGACAGAAAAACGGCATAAGCAATCTATCTTCAGTCTCCTACATATGCTACTTTGGTAGTGATGTCTGCAGCAAGTAACTGTAATGTATCCAGGCTATTTTGTCTAGCAGCAGTAATGTTACTGGTTCTACAGAATAACATAAATAACTTGGTTTCATCTCTAGTAAAACTAAACTTGAGTTAATTCAGTAATTTTACTCTAACAAAGCTAGATACAGAAAATAGTGGTAAAAGTGATTTAAACTATTTGTGACTTTATAGACTTAAGGCCCATTTAACAAACACTTTGATTGACTTGCAGTGTTAAAATACCTTCACATACCCTCACTTACCTTTAGAAAAGTAGCTCTGAGTTTAGTTACCATAGATGGACTGACTCTTATGCTTTCCTGCATAATAGATGTAAAGCTGAGTAAGAAATAAAGAAAACAAAATCAGCTCCTTCCCCCGAAACTATTTTCAACTCAGCTGTCATTAGCAACAGTGTAATCCAGAAATGGCATAGGAGAGCTGGGAAACTTCACTAAAGAAAGATTTTGCTCTGAAGAGCTACTGACTAGAAAAAAAAACAAGTAAGGTGGGGGAGATGGAGGCAAAAGACAATGACATCAGGGATAGAAAACGAAGTAGCAGCTTAGCAAAACTGCACTATGGAGAAGAAGTTCTGTACAGTTTTTCTTCCCCTGCCTGTTTTTGGTTGAAATGAGAACTCTTGTATCTTAGGGGACACCCAGCCAGACTAAAGGCTGGAGATAGAAACTTAACAAGACTGTTAAGTTTCTGGATAAGAGTTAACAGCCATGCCTGTCAAGTTAATAAGAGTTAAATATATTCAACAACTCACAGAACAAGACCTTAAGAATTTTTTTTTTTAAATTGGAGAGTTTAAGACAGAATAGCATCAATTGGATGGGACCTACGAAGGTCACTGAGTTTCACTGTGCTATAATAATAAAAACATTCACACACGTTACTACTTAAAAGTTTCACCACTGATGACTTGGAAGAAATGCCTCCTGCTGGGATACCTGTCAATTAGTTGCCACGCGTAAGAAAGGTCGCCAACTATCTGCATGGTGATCAAGACCTCTTCTTTAATGTTGATAGTTCGGATCATCTGATGTAGAAATTTGCGGGTGTCAGCCAGAAACTGGCAGACTTGTAGATTAGTTTCCAGCTGGTGAAACTCTTGGACCTGTGTTTACAAATAAAACAGCAACAAAAATTCTCCTTTCGGTCCATTCACCTCTACAGACAGCGATAGAAACAGAAATCATTAACCTGACATCTCTTCAGACAGTGATACTACACTGCACTGGTCTACTTTAGAGAATGTTCAATAAGAAATTTTGTGAAGTTACTGCAGGAAGTGTACTGGGATTCTGTTATAACCTAGGAAGAGAAACAACATGCACATAACAAAATATGGTATTTTTATTTTGCCTTCAAAGTTACCCTCTTTAGGTTCAAGTGAATTTCAGACCTTCTCACAGTGCATTTCAGAATTTCTCATAAAATAATCAGCAATGTTGACAAATAACATTTGGTACTGAATTCATTTCTCCAGATATCCCCACTAAAACTCAGCCGCATGTGGCACAGTTTTTCATTCTGTATCCCTTATTTTACAACCATGAGGTCTACGGGGAAGTTCTGATGACGGTATGTACAAAACTGCAAAGATACACTTAATCTGTTGTTAAAATGAAAATCTGCTTTGTAAATCATTGTTTACATGTCTTTGCCATACCTCCTCCAGTGCCTGTATTAGCTGCACAGTTTTTCTGCCTGCTGCAGTGGAATCATCATAGTTAAGAGACATTATTTGCTTGGAGATTTCTCTGAACCAAGCCTGGAGATTTTCTATGCAAGAACAAGAAAAAAATTAATCAAATCTTTCCATGGGTGGTAAAGAAGTAATGATGCAGGGAATTTGCTACAGTACAAAAACACCCCAAAACAATCCAGCAAGACACCCCAATAAAACAAAATCAAGAAGCCCTAATTGCTATACTAAGGGAGATTATTTACAAAGTTGTCATCTCACTTTTTACATTACTAGCCTTTCAACGCATAGATTTTAAAGGAGCAAATGCTCAGGTGAATATCATGCAACATTACAAAACAATTATAGAAACAAACTGGCATTACAAAAAAAGAAGCCCTTTAAATAATGAATTTACATTTTATAAACGGCTTTATAATGGCATTTGCCTTAACAGTTGCAATTTGTGTGTTCTGGCTACAAGCAGTCCTTAAACTGATGCTTTATGCAGTTTCTGTGATCAGACTAGACTGCAATCTAATATTTTTACACCAACAGAAAAAAAAAAATTCAAAAACGGAGCAAGAAATTTAGAAAAAACAGATTCATGTTTTTACAGAGTTCCCTTGGAGAAGCTCAGAAATTTGGTAGAAAAGTAAAAGTAGCTTTGAAAAAAAAAAAAAAAAACAACAAAACAACAACATTGGTACAATAGAAATCCAGGTTACAACTAGGAAAAGAATGTGAGGAAACCTCGAAGCATCTCCATATTTAATGGATATGATCTTTCCACTCCTTTTTACATAGAATACAATAACATGAACTCTATTACATGTGGAAAAGTGAGATGGTATTTCATAACCTTACCTGCCACCTCTAAACAAACTGATACAAACTGGACTGAAAAAATATAGCCATGTAAATATTAGAACCTAAACGAGGCTTACATATGGCATATACACAGTAAACCTAAGCAACACAGCATGTAAGAGACCTCAGTGGAATCTAAGGCATGTTAGATTTTTTTGTATTATCAGTATTAACCTCATTTTCTTTCAGTATCAGCCTAGAAATAAAAAATATTTTTTTCCCCTCTCCCATTGGCTCAGTTTTCAGTCATTACCATTTTTCTCTACTCTTGTGAGAGGCTTAACTCCTGAAAAGACATCAGCAAGCTCAGTCATCCTTTCAGATCCCTCTTTTTTGTAATTCTCCCATTTTGTCTGTTTTTCTGACAACATTTGCTTGAACATCTATTGAAAACAAGGCATTTGGTTTATGAGACTGGCAAGAAGACACACTAAAGAAAATGAAATAAAATACTGAAATCAGATGGAACTGACTTACAGGGAGTGCTGCATAACTTCAAGACCTTACCAGAATATTAAATACGAAATTAAAAGCACTGAGAAGTACAGCCAGTGAGATAAATATAGTGTGATAGAAATAAATTGCTTATGTACACACACAGATATTGTTGGGTTTCAGCCAGTTATAGAATAGCCTGTACCTTTTTTTTTTTTTATTATTTACAGATACTAGAAGACTCTGATCTAACACAGACTTATAACTCACATAGTCATCAGCCTACACAGAGACACTCTATTCAAAACAGCATGTAATTAAAGTTCAGCATACTCTTTGATATTTAACCTATTAAAAGAATTAGCAATGCTTACCATCAGGATGTTCATGCAAAGTTCTCAATAAATACAAAGACGCTGGGAAAGAATGAAAACTGCCAATTACTGAGGAGACTGAAAAAGTCATCAGCCATTTGCAGCTCTCTATAGAAAGCCCACGATTAAGTGAAAAGAATCCATTCCTTTTAACTCTTCTCTGTAATAAATGTACAACTACTGCTTGAGCCTTCACTTCTGTTGTGATGTTAAAGGGAAAACAGTGAAGAAGGCAGTAGCACATTACCTCTTTCAAAATGAATTCAAACTGAGCTGTATCCAGAAGAAGCTGGAATAAGACCTTGGGATTGTACCTTGAGTCTGTTAGAATCTGATCCTTTATCTGGCGGAGACGTTTGTTATTTGGATCACAAGCTAAAAAAGGAAGGACAACAGTACAGAATTCAGCCCAATTTTTCAATCTTTGTAAACTTGTATTTAATTGCTTGAAAGCAAAAACATTTTGGTCTCATAGGCTCATCCCCACTCATCCTGCATTTACATGGATTTAATCAGCTTTGTACAGCTCTGCATTTGAACAGTGAAGGTTTCTGGGGTGCTCTGGCTTCATTAAAACTCTTCTGCTGGCTTCTGCAAACCAAGTGTGAATTTAGCACTTCTTATTCAGAAGCCCATAGATCAGCATTTCTTAAGACTGTTATAGAAAATGCATGGAGATGCAACACCTCGCACATAATAAGGAAATATATGCACGTTTACTTCAGATAATGATTTTGGGAGCATGATAGCAAAATAACAGCTCAACACACCACTAAACACAGCAGATGACGTTTTGCTGACTGCACACAAAGAACTTCTCTCGGGATGTAAGATGAAGCACCGGTACAGCAGGACAGACAATTCTGAAATAACAATCTGGCACGAGGTCTTACCTGTGTCTGCAGTGTGAAGCATCAACCAACGGATTGCTACATTGCAGTCTCGCAGGCAATTCAGCAGTTTGGGAATATTGTCCAGCACCAGCTCTTCCCTTAGGCAGCCCTCTTTGAGAAACTGCTGCACTTGAGTGTGCACTCGCTCAGTGACTGCAGCATACCTGTTTGCCTTAGAACATAAAGTGTTTGCATGGATGTAATGCTTGTCTCTAAGGGAATGCACTATGTACATTACGGCTGGGGCTTCTAAGAACTTAATGGGGACAAGACCAGAAAAGCGTTCTCATTCCTAATACAAGCTTAGGAAGCGTCATCTAAAACTATCTTGCTGTGTGCCACATTGCCAACAGAAACACATAGATTCTAGAACAGTTACTTAAGAAAAACCAAACACTGTAGTTAGCTTCGGATATGCCAATACTGAACAACACCTTGATGAGTACCAGCAACTATTTGGTCAAGTCACAACCTTGAAACTCTTGGGGGAAACAACCACCACAAGAGGAGGTGAAACAAGCAATGCTAGGAGGACCAGAGCTTGAGACTCTGAAGTATTTTTTACTTTGTTATATATAAAAAGTTATTCACAGTACTCTATTTGAATAAAATTCAAACAACTCTATACATGAGAAAAAAAAATAGATATTTGAAGTGATTACACAGACTGAAATCTTGCTAAAAATACTGAAATCTGGTTTATGTACCTGCTCTTTTACATTTGCAATATCCAGTGTGTAGTTGAGGGCAGTTTTAGCAGCTTTGTAGGGCTCCCATGCTTCTGCTAGATTGACGGTGATTCCCATGTAAATGCTAATAACCTAAGCAGAAAACAAGAAGTGTTAGAAAGTGATATATTATAGGCATGAACTGCAGCTGGCCTTTTGATAGCCATATTCTTTGCTGCAAAGTAAGAAGAAACGACATGAAGCAAAGTTTATGGGAGGCTCAGTCAGTTCAGACAGCAATGTGATGGTTCCTTCTATTATTATGTATAATCCCTGTGAGAATTCTTCAGAAAAGGACCTAAACAACCTGGTGGGCATACTGAACATGAATCAGACATGCAGCCTTATGAAAATAAAGACTAATTATACACTAGACTACACCATTCAGATTGTGTCCAGTGGATTGAGGGAAGTGACCACTCCTCTCTCGTCAGCCCCATCAGGTTCCATTTAGAGTAACGTGCCTGTATTTGAGTCCCTCAGTACATGACTGGCATGGACAAACTTGAATGAATTGAGTGGAAGACCACTAGGATGGGACTCACTATGGAAGTAGAGGCTGAGGGAGCTGGGCTTATTTGAGTTAGAGCTCTCAAACCTTTTTTTCCTCTGACTGCAGGCTTCCACTGCTTAAATGGAAGTTATGTGCAAGACAGAGCCAGACTCTGATCAGAGGTACAAAGGAAAAAGTCAAGAGGCAACTGTCACAAGCTAAAAGAGAAATTCCAGTTGAACAAAAGGAAGAAATTCCTCACAAGGACAGTGATCAGGCACAGCCAGAGGCGCTTGCAGACACTGAAGAATCTTCTATTTAGATACATTCAAAATGCTACTGGACACTTCCAGGTATAACCTGATTTAAATCTGAAGTTAGCCCTGCTTTGAGAAGAAGGCTGGACTAGAAGATGCCCTCATGCACCTTCCAGTCTACATTTTTCTAATAAGCACTCTACCATGACGCTATCAGAATACAGCTGATTTAAGCATTTACAACAATTATTGTTATATTTAAAGAGCAGCTGTCCTTGCTTATTCAGAAGGACTGACTCAGTGCCTCATTCTGAACAAAGTAAGATTGCTTCAGAAAAGAATCAGAACAGATGCACAGAGAACACTCATTTGGTGTTTTTTTTCTTTTTTCAGAAAGCATATTGTAAAAATTAAGTACATTGCTTCTATAACATTAAACCCAGAGAAAAAAAATTTTAAACAAAATTAAATTTTACCCAATTATCAGGAAAGTATTTATCCACTATCTCTCTCATTTTTGCTTGTTGTGTGTGAAGAATAGAAGCATCAAAATACAGAATCACATAGAGCATAGCAGCCTGAGTAGCCAGGGCAGTGCTGCGGTGTTCTGGTAATGGATATGCAGAAACCTGGGAATGGAGACCAAAATAAAACAGAACATAATATAACGCAACAAAACCACTTGCAGTGGTTTAAAAAGTTTAGACAGTACTGTCTATCTATCAATACACATACAACATAAAGCATGCTACAAGATAAGGGATACGCAGGTAAGCTGGACGTGCTTATACATGCAGTGTATTTACCAGACGTATTTTACAGAATATAGAATTTGACTGTGGAGATGTCAGCTACCTTTTACAGGTTACAATAATAAGTCAATATTTGGCATTCGGTTTTAGATCCCTCTTATCTCACAGAAACCTACCTGATTATAGATGTCGTCTGACCGCAAGCGGCCAACAACCATACTGATGAATGTTTCGCTTATGGGTACCCTGCTGAAGTAACTCTCAGGGTAGTTTGGAGGTCTTTTAGCTCCAGGTTGGCTTGAGTATCCAGTGCTCCGAAGCAACTTACAGATATCATCTAAATTGGAATCAGCAGAGGATCGGGCAGCACTGTTTTACAAAAGGAAGGAAAGAAACTGAGCTGTGTGACCTTATAAGTTTCCTCCTTTCACTTCCCTTGTAGCTTTGTTCTTCCTCTAAGGAAAATGATTGGATCATAGAATCGCTGAGGTTGGAAGGGATCTTAAAAATCATCGAGGTCCAACTTCCCTGCTGTGGGCAGGGCTGCCACCCACCAGTTCCAGCTGCCCAGAGCCCCATCCAACCTAGCTTTGGTACTAAGGTCTGGAGGACTTTTGGATGTTTACCCCACGAATACAATTCCCACCATACTATAGCAGGACACTGATACACGTTCATATTGAAATCCCATTATATACTGAGAAGTATAAATGCAAGCAAAGCAGCATAGGCACACCATAGTCCATTTTCTAGTTACATTATGTGTGAAAGGATTTTCACTTGAAACTTCTAAGGTTCTACCTGTCATATAACGATGCTGTCAGCCCACTCTGGAAATCTCATATTTGATTCAACTTATCTAGCAGTGTAACTACAAGAAGTCTTACTTGCAATGCTTTTGCCACATAGATATTCAGAGCTTCTCAACTAGGCAGCTGTGTTACCTTCACAGCTAACATTTGTGGTGCTATAACTTAATCTGAAAGTCTGCCAATGGACTTCAAATCTCTTGCTCCAGTGAGTTTTGCAGTGAGACCCATAACAGTCGCTCATGCTATGAGCTCTGCTGATAACCAGTGAGTTCTGCAGAATTATCAGTCTATCTGAATGATCAAACAAGTGCAAATACTTCCATTTATTTTAATGCAATAACTCAGTGAACCGAGTAAACCATATTACATTCTTTCAGCTGTGAGTACTTCTGAACACCAAAGTAAGTTACCTGTATCTGTAATAGGAAACCAACATTCTTTCTCTGACTTCTCCTTCAATTTTCTGGTCAATGACCAGCAGCATGACTCCATACAGATAGAGTGCTTCACACTGTTTGGGAAAAGCAAGAATGAAGGGCATACAATTTGAAGGAACGTTAAAAGACAAACAAGTGCTGACAAACTAACAGAATGCCAACTATTCAGTCAATACAACGTAAGAAACAGCAGGCTGTACACTTTTGGTTGCTGTCCTCCTCAAGGCAAGCCACAGCATTACAGTATTCTTTGTGAATTTTAATTTTTCTCTAGTTTTGCACTTATCAGTTCATTTTCTACTACTACAACATTTTTGAATACTTACTAAAAGTTGTTTTCCATCTTCATTAAGGAGGACCGTTTCTAATGTTTGCTGGATGTAAATTCCTTCATTGAGGTCATCTAAATATCTAGGAACCATGACAAAGAGTTGGTAATTGACTACTTTACTTTCAAAATATGTTTCCTCAGAACTCAATTGACCAAATTCCTCTGAAAGTCAACAGAGACAACAGAACACCCTGCAGTAGTACAAGCAGCAGCAAAGTACAAAATGAGAGCCTGGATCGAACTCCTAGTTAGAGCCAACCGGTTGGCAAAACACTCCTCTCGTTTCTAGATGCTCTAAGTGAACTAGACTCCATAACTTACAGCTCACATCCTCTTAATAATCATATGGGAGGGTAACAGCTTGAGAACCAAGTACTGAGAAGTTCCTCCTCAAGTGCAAAATATAGCAGAAATATCATATTTTCAAGTTACCACAAAAATACCTCCTAGAAACATGTTAAATTTATGTCAACTGCAATTTAAAGAGGTGGAGCTAGAAACAGAGACTGTTCGTCTGGATGAAGATTACTTCTGCTTAGTAAAGGGCTTTCCAGTAAAATTACATGTTACCATAAACCAATATTTCCATACAAACCAATAACAACAGCAAATCTTGTTTTTTTAAGGTTCCCTGGATTTTTTTCTTATTACATGACCTTTTCCTACTGCATTTGAAGGGACACATAGTAAATTTAAGGCAACTCCATTGAAGAATTAAGTTTAGGAAAATAACGACAATGAAAGCTAAAGAAAAAAAAAAAAAAAAAACAACAAACCCACCAGGATCTGGCAAACTGTTTTGCAAGACCACAAATATCTAGTCTTTAAGAAACACCACATGCATTCCTGATACTATACCTGTTTAAATCTACGATGTATTTATGTACACTCTGAAAAGCTAGATAAAATCTTGTCAAAATTTCAATGTTGTTTTCACGAAATTCTTCATCTAAATCCAGTAACTCTGGTTTTGCTTCCAGTTTGCCTTCACATACCTCAGGCCCCTACAAAAAAGGCAACTACATTTAGAGACAATGTTTGACTGTGTCCATAACACTTTTCACTAGGACACAAAATACACAACTACCAGAATGACAACAAAATTAACCTTTCCTATTAAAACAAGAACTTGCTGTTTTCTGAACTATTTAATGATTGTATTCCATAAAAAGGAATTTTACACTTTTTTTTTTTTAAACAGTGATTTTAGATGCGATTTCTTCTATGTAGGCAATGGAAAGAGACGATTAACATTTTGGGTAAAACTGATGTATCTGAAGCCATAGTGCAATCACTTTGAAAAGCAGCAGTGCTGCTTTGCTTCCTTAACATTCAAAAATCTTCTGGTTTCCATGATAATTGTATTTCTTACCAATCATACCTATCTACTTTTAAATTTCTGAGTAATTTGTGTAAATAAAAATAATTAAAAAAAAATCTAACAAACACATCTGAAGGTATCTGTGAAATCATTTGTGCTTCGAGTTTTCAGCTTCTGAGGCTCCCAGCCAGTGCCCAAAGTTTACAGCTCTTATCAGTTCTCCTCCTCCCCAGTATTGCTGTACTACTAACATGCATTTTAACGTACAAACCAGCTAAAGTCAAACTATGCTGCATCTGCAGCTCCTTCTAAATCATACTGAAAAATGATAGAGGAATTAAGCTTTTTGCAAGAGGTAAGGAAAATAAGGACTTTTCATGCTCACTACTCTTTATTTGTTGATTCAGCACACGTGACAATTCCAGTGAGTGAACAACCACAGTGTTGTTCAACAGGAAAGCATGAAGCAGCTTTCACAACTGCAGAGAATAAGCTACAGATAACCAAAGGAAGGTGGGCATACTGCCCACAGTACTGCTCCAGAACACCCAACCCACTGCACAGGCTCAGAACCTGGTGGTGAAAGCAATATTTGAAGTTACTTCAGGAATAACACCTGAGAAGAAAACCCACAACTCAAGTCTTATACGACCAGTATTTGCCAAAACTCACAGGCCTCATCATACATTCCGAAAGACTGTTCTTCTACATACATACATAAAATTGTAACTACCTTCTAGCACTAAAACTCTATGCATGGGTACTGGTTATACTTCTCTTTTGCCCAGGTGCCTGTGAACAGAGCATGCATCAGACTCTTTCTGCTCACTGAAATTGAGTAAGATGAAGCTAAGTATAATCAAAACTATATAAAATGCAGAACAGTCCAAAACTGGAGTGTTTATATGCAAGCATATTCCAGTTACTACCTCAGTTTTTTGTAAGCATAAAGCAAACAGCAAATCCCAGAAGCAGCAAGGTTAGATAAGACCACGAAGGTCATCTACTCCAACCATAAACCCATCACTACCTTGCCCACTAAACCACATCCCTTTGTACCACGTCTACCCTCTTCTTCAAAACCTCCAGGGACAGTGACTCCACCACCGCCCTGGGCAGCCTGTCCAATACCTGACCACTCTTTCTGGGATAAATTCTTTCCTAGTATTCAACTTGAACACTGGTGCAACATGAGCCTATCAAAAACCTCTTGGCCTATCACTATTACCTGGGAGGAAGACTCCCACCTCGCCACAATCTTCTTCCAGGCACCTTTAGAGAATGATAAGGTCTCCCCTGATCCTCCTCTTCTGTGACTGAACAAACTCAGTTCCCTCCACTGCTCTCTACTAGATTTGTGCTCCAGACCCTTCACAGCTTCACTGGCCTTCTTTGGACACAGTCCAGGACCTCAGTGTCTTTCCTGCAGGGACTGAGCACAGTACTCGAGGTGAGGCCTTACCAGTGCTGAGTACAGAGGAACCGTAGCAGTAACAAGTCACTGCAATCAATTCTGAAGCGTGTTAGTAATAAACACAACAGTCAGGAATCAGTTTTGTAAGCCTTATGTTCAGGACAACAATGCTTTACAGACAAGTTTAACAACAGAAGGAAGGGGTTTACCTTAAAGTAACTGAAATCAAAGATGATATCTCCATACTTCTGTTGATCAGCCTTGTCCTTCAGCCTGAAAACCCCAGGGATAAATTCGGAAAGTCTTAAGAGCTCTGCAATGATAGCATTTCCACAGGAGACAATCCGAAGAATTGCCTGACCACAGAGGTTATTTTCAGCAAGAAAATCCACCATCGTGGAGCTGGATGCGAACACGCAGCACACGTCCCGTTGCCTGTTTTCGACCGTCCGCTTCTAGGTCGTTTGACAAAGAAATCCTAATGAGAAAACGGGCTGCTCCATCAACAGCACCTGCAGAAACAGAACCAGGCACACTGAGCGTCGCACATTCAACTCCGGAGGGACACAGCTCAGGGGACGTGTGAAGGGTCAGCGATGGGATTAGACGTTCTCAGCAATCTTTTCCAACCCGAATGACTCTACGAAACTTTCGACAGTGTAATCTACGCAGATTTTTAAGCGCACACCGACACCTTTCACAGAACCACAGAACTATAGGGGCTGGAAAGGATTTCCAGAGAACTTCGAATCCAGCCCCTGCAAAGCAGGCGAATTGCAAACGCAGCATTTAAAGCACTTGGTAAAACGAAAAGCACCGAGTCCCTCCCCAACACAAAAAGGCGCTCGATGCGCTCCCCTACGCCGACCGCCGCACCGAACGCAGCGCGGGACGCTCCGAGCCGCAGCCCCACGCGCCCAGCCGTGCCGCCAGGCCCTCGCTCCGCCGCCGCCCGAGGCCCGGCTCTCCCTCACCGCCTCAACGCAATCGCGAGCCCCAGCGCCGCGCCTGCTCACCGCGCCCCGCCGCGAGGCAGCGAGGAGAGCTCGGAGGGCCGCCCGAGGGGAGCGGTGGCGGCAGCAGGTGAGTGCGGGCGGGCGGCACTACGGCTCGGCGGGGCGCGGCCCCATCACATGACGGCGCCGTCAGCAGAGGCGCGGGATGATGAGGCGGTTCCGCCGATCAGCCCGCCCCCCTGTCTCTGTCAGGCCTCGGCGGCGGGGACGAGGTGAGCTGCCGGGGCGGCGCGGGGGGGCCCGGCCGCCTGGTTTGGGGACGGGGGGTGAAGAGGAGGGCTAGGAAGAGGGGCTCGCTGCCGCTTCTCTCGGGCGCTGTGTGAAGCCCCGTATGGTACGCGGTCAGCCGTGTGTCCGGGGGCAGCGCTGCTACCGGAGGTCGGTGCTCACGGTGTTGTACTGATTGGAAGGGACGTCTGGAGACCATCCGGTCCAGCCCCATGCTAAAGCAGGCTCATACAGTAGCTTGCACAACGAAACATCCTGATGGGTTTTCAATGTGTCCACAAAAAGAGGCTCCACAACCCCTCTGGGCAGCCTGTGCCAGGGCTCTGTCACCCTCAGAGTAACAAAGTTTTTCTGCATGTATGTCGGTATGAAACTCGCTGTGTTCCAGTTTGTGCCTGTTGCCCCGTGCCCTGTCAGTGGGCGCTGCTGAAAAGCATCTGGGATATTTGCCTTGTCTCTGCTGCTGGTTTGGGAGGTTGAAACACAGGGAAATTGGGTCATATGCTCACATGTTAAGTCACAGAATACGAGATGTAACTTCAGGTTTCTGCTTAGCAATCCAATCTGGACTATACCTACCCCGTGAAGACAGGCTGATGGAGCTGGGCTTGTTCAGCCTGGAGAAAAGAAGGCTGCAAGGAGACCTTGTATTTAAAAGGCGATAATAAACAGGAGGGGAATCAACTTCTTACTTGGGTAGATAGAGACAGGACGAGGGGGAATGATTTTAAGCTCAAGGAGGGAAGGTTTAGATTGGATGTCAGGGAAGTTCTTTGTAGTAGGAGTGGTGAGGTGCTGGCACAGGCTGCCCAGAGAGGCTGTGGATGCTCCAGCCCTGGAAGTTTTCAAGACCAGGTTGGATGGGGCCCTTCAGCAACCTGATCTAGTGCCAGATATGGAGGATGGAGGTTGGTGGCCCTGCCTGTGGCAGGGTGTTGGAACTTGATGATCCTTAGGGTCTCTTCCATCCCATATCATTCTATGATTCTGTGATTCTATGACTATTGGATTATTTTTTTTTTTGTCAAAAGTAAAAAACAACTGCCTTTCTGCTCTCACTTGATCTCTTTTTCAGATCAGTTTGCCTCATTATATTTTCCAGAAGTGAGGTATAAACAGCAACAAGAGTTGTCTGAGTGTACTTAAATTGCCTTCCAAAAGTCGATTTGAGATGTCTAACTGCCAATGCAGTGGTATGATCTAGCAGTGTAAATGACAGCTGCAGCTCCCATATAGTTTGGTCAGTGCTTCCATAAATATGAAGAGAATGAAGAGGCCTGTTTAATTTTTCACTTCTTCTTTGTTGTTGTTTTTTTTTTTTGTTTGTTTGTTTTTTGTATGTTTTTCTTTTTTTTTTTCAGATTCTTGTATTTCAGGATTTATCTGTGAAATTTCCCCAAAAAACAGCAAGTTTGCTCAATTAGTGAGATTTACCACGTTAGGGAAGTGAATTAGATTCTTGCCATTAGCTCTGATGCACTAAATGTGCCCAGAAGGATAAAGCTGCTAACATGATTTTGTGGGGCTATTTAACTGCGTATAAAGTTTGGATCATAGGGGTTCTTATAAACAGTTTCAGTACGATGGCAAACAACTACTTAAAAAAAAAGTTAACCATAACAGCTTAAAGCATTCATTATGAAATATTAAGAGCATTTCTGTTTTAATTTTCAAAGAGGTCTGTAAGGGACTTTTTGCATGTCTCCTGCTGTCAATTTGACAGTCTCTAAAGATCTCTGAAGATAACAATTGCTGTCTTTTGATAGGGAGAGCATGAGCTGGAGCAAGTGTTGAAGCCTTCTGCTTCCTGTCTGGCAAGATGCTTGTTTAGAAGGGAGAGAGGGGAAAGCAGTTCATATGAAGTGTAAAGTTGTGTTGAGGTGAACTATCAGTATTAATTAAAAGTTATTGCATACCCACGACCTAAAAACAGGGTCATAAATGATAGTCTTGAGTAGCCAAGCACATTTTTGAAGCAGAAAAAAAGAAAAAGATGCGAAAGAAAACATTGGAGGAGAAGACAGTGTGACAGCAGGTGTTCAGGTCTTATAATTTGCATGATCATGAGGACATGGCAATGTTGTTCATGTTAGAATGAGTGCAAGAGTTAGTTATGGAATCTCAGGGTAAGTAGTAGAGGGAGATGCAAGTATAAAAAGCTTGGGCAAAGCTTTGTCCTTTCCGACATTTTGCATATTTCTGTTGGATTTTGGCCTTTCAAAGGCTATTGTTGATACAGCAGCTCATCCTCTTGTCATTTTGTGTACCATTTTTGGTTGTGACAACTATAAATCAATTTTGGTTGTGAATTCTTTTCTCTCCCTGCTCCCCAATATGATCTCAGTGTAATTGTTGAAAATCCTAGTTACTATTTACATAAACTGATGTTTCTGTCTGTACAAGGCTTGCTTTTATAAATAATTCTGTGTCTGAAGCTTAGCAGAATTTCTTATCTCCTGGAACATAAAGTATAAAACTCTACACACAGAATCCTTGTTTCTTAGAATACCTACATGTTATCCAAGCAAGTTATGGTAAAGCACAGAGAAGAAGGAGCAGAAGCTGAAATGTTTGGGACGAAATCACCAGCTGATGTGAACAGTGCAGACAGGGATAGTGTAAGCAAACGCACTTGAAAGCTGTGTTCACAGCAGAGGAGAAGCAGTTAATCTCAATTGTGGGTCTGTATCAGAGAGGACAGTGGTAAGAAAGACAAACATGATTCTTCTGTGACCCAAGGCTGTGCCAGTGGAGCGTTGCTTCTAACAACAAAGTTTGTGACAACTTTGGGGAAAGAGGCACCACTAGTTAGGTGGGCTTTATTCAAAAATTATGCAAGATGATTTATTGTTAAACACATTGTTAGAGCAGGTGCCCTTTATTTATTTTTTCCAAGCAATAGCTGTTGTAACAAGCTTGTAGTTGAAGAGACTGAATTTGGTGTGAGAAGTCATGGTTCTTGTTAGCCTAGCTGATAATGTGTCTAGAATACAGGCAAACTTTTGGGCACGTGGACTTTTTTTGGATCTGAAATTGAGCAGTAACTTTCAAGCTAATGTCATCTATGAGGTTTTGCAATGGAAATAAGCAGGTGACAACTGCAGGTTGCTTTTTGTGGTGGAGCTGAGCTTAACATTGAATAAGAAGGGAATAAAAAAACTTCTGGTGAATTGAAGTACCACTTACACTTAGGACAAGAGGGAATGATTTTAAACTGAGACAGTGGAGGTTTAGGTTAGATATTAGGAGGAAGTTTTTCACACAGAGGGTGGTGATGCACTGGACCAGGTTGCCCAAGGAGGTTGTGGATGCCCCATCCCTGGAGGCATTCAAGGCCAGGCTGGATGTGGCTCTGGGCAGCCTGGTCTGGTGGTTGGCAACTCTGCACGTAGCAGGGGGTTGAAACTAGATGATCATTGTGGCCCTTTTCAACCCAGGCCATTCTATGATTCATCCCTGCTTTCTGATGTTTCAGTGGTCCTCTTAACAGTGCTTAATGGTTAGCTATCTGCTGTTTGGTTTTCTCCCCAAAATTCTTTGGGTGTAAACTGTATTCATAATGTTTTGTCTCTCATTTCTAGAGTAACAATTCCAAGATGCAGAGGGGTACAAGAATCTCATTCAGCTCTGTGAATTCCTCTCTCTCATCTCTGAAAAACTGCCAGTCTTACATAAATACTGGAATGGATATTGCTACCCACGTTGCCCTTGACCTGGTGGAAAATTTCAGTAAGTAATTCCTCTGAGTATATTCTTTTGTATTGCATCCTGAATTAATCCTGGGCCTGCATACTTTGATTTATTTATAATCATCTGTCTTCATTGTGAGATCTGTTGCTCTTCTGGTTTTACAGAGTGTTTTCATTCCAGTCACCTAATTGTCTTCAATAACATATTCAATGAAAATAGAAATACCAAGCAAACATTGTTTCAGCTTTTGTAACACCCAAGACTAATTACGTTCCAATGCTCGTTATCCTACTACTTTGTAAAAACTTCAGTATTGCTGACCAAGATGTAGAAGACCTCTTAGAGTGAATAAAATGACTTTTCTTTCTAATACTACCTCCTTGTGTGTATTTTATTTAATGTTCATGGCAAGACTTTAAAAATGCTAATAATTCTGAGTACAGAGCTTGAGACACTTGTTAAGGGATGTGACTTTTTAAAATGCTGTCTGTTTTCCTGCTGAGAAGCAGGCTCTTCAAGGGTGCTTCAATTTGGACATGTACAAACTGGAATACCTTAAATCTCTCATCTCTTCTAACGGTCTTGTCCTTGCTATTTCACAGTAGCAGATGCAGTGTAAAGTTACTTTTCGAAGACCAATATTGTCTTTGAATACCTCCCGTTTCGCTCCTTAGATTTATGATAATGTCTTCACTGGGGAGAAAGGGGAAAAAAAAAGGTAAAACTTTAAAGCTCCCAAACTCAAAAACCTTTAATCATGAGTGTAGTGTGAGAATCCTCAAAGAAAATAATAGAAAAAGTCATTCATTAAAATCTTGCATTCAACTGAGCGGAGGTTTATGTACAGTCAAAACGAATGCTTCTTTGTCTAGTTTGATAGTTCTCTCTCTTACCTTTTCATCCATATTGCTATCAGAGACAATTGACATGCTGTTTCTGAATGGAAACTTGTCTTAACAGTCAGCTGGGGATTCCCTTTGTAGTAAAACGAGTATAGCCAGTTCTGTATCTCTCTGCTTGGGCAGCCACCTTCTCTCCTACTTTGCCATAAGCTTCAGTATCCATTGCATTCATGTTTGGAGGGGTGAAGGGCAACTTAAGCTTCACAGTGTAGGTTTGCTCTGAAGGTCTGTGCATTACACTCCTAGTAAATTTCATTGTCTTTCTCTGTCATGCACTTCTCGCGTGTGAGTCCTCATTTACAGCCTTGAAGTTATGTTGCCCACTTCATTCAGGAACCAAAAGGGCTTTACTTAATACATTGTCTAGAGGTAAAATTACTCTTGATGCAATTAGCATGGTCATTATTACCGTTGAATTAGATTGTGTGACTGGAAAACAGCTTCTAGACCATAACATTAATTTTATTTTAGCAGGGGAAGCATCCTGTAGAATCTAGGATTATAAAGTTCTAGGGTTATAAAATAAGTCCTTTTAACATTCTGATGTTGTTGAACATAGTCCATCCCATTCTCTACAGTAAAGCTACTACAGACTTGTATTTGAAGTTTAAAGACTGTATAGTTTAAATGTGGTCTGGTGTTATGATGTTAATGTTTCACTTGCAGTAATTGTTGTCTTCACTCCTTTTCTTAGCTGATTTATGTGCATGTGAACATGGAACAAGCAAATAAGCAAAGCTCCATCACTTCCCTTTTACAAGGTTTGATTTTCACTCCCTTGAATTTGTGAAGGTCATCTTCATCTCCTCCTCTTGGGCTTCATTTCTTTTTGTTTACACAGTGCCATCAGGAAATACACAAAGTTGCTGCGTATGACATACTTTTAGTAAATACACACTGTGATATTTTGGATTACTTTTTTTTGTTCATTTGTTTTTTTGGGTGGTTTTGAGTTAGCATCATCTGGTCTGCTAAACTTGGCTGTCAAGTTCTTATGTCCAGCTGATTAACATGTGATAAGTTCTATCTCCATAAAATTGTAACCCTCCTATCCTGCTTAGCCTTCTTATTTTGAGGCAAAGTATTCATTTAATTTTGAAACAGCTTTTGATAATATATTTCTGCATTCTTGTTCCTGTTCTATTTGCAGTTTAATTTCCAGCTTCTGGCAGGTTTCATTGCTAGGCTCTGTAGTGGCAAAGAATTCTGTTGTGATTATTGTTTTATTTTAGAAGCACTGCTGCTGTGAAGGTATCTTGTTCCTTTGGAACTTCACCTTACATAGCTACTTTTTGGGAGTAGCACTGGGCTAAAATTGTCTTAGGAAGGACATGAGAGAAGTTGGATTTACATGTGAAGGCATGCAAAGTTTGTGAAGTAAGTGCTGTCTGTTTCTTCTCTTAATTGCTACAATCCAAGAGCCTGATTCTGAAATCATTTACTGGTAAGCATACTTACTAAATAACACACAGAAATGTTTGCTGGACTGGCCGGTGTTTAATGAACCAGCTAGTAAATCAGGTTGTTTTGTTTTGTTTTGTTTTTTAAGGTCTTACTGGATCTCTTTTCTCTCCTAGATTATAGTAGTGGATTTGCTCTGGTGTTGTATTTGAGATGATTTGTGAGCAGCAAACACAACAAATCTTTCCACCCCTAAAAAAAAATTGAAGGATGATTCATGAAAGAGCCTTCAGAGATCTAAATAAAAAATAATATGAAGAAGAAATATAAATTAACAAGTATAAATTTTCTTGGATGTATTTTAAGTGTTTATATCTTGTGCCTTGAGAGTGTTTCCCTGTTAAGTAAAAGTAGCTTACTGCATTTTAACACTGTCGGGCTGGAGAATGCTATTTACTCTCTGACATGCTTAGTGAGAAAGCATAACGAGAATACTTCTGAAGAATGTAGAAAGAAAAACTTGGTGCTTCAGTACATCTGTATGCGCCTAAGTTATAAAGCAGCCAGATGACTGTTCAGGTGGAGTGAAAATCAAAGCTCACTAGGGGGCAGGCGAAGATAGGAAGTAAGCAGCGCTGCCATTAGCATTTTAAAAAGCGCGGAAAAGAAATTCGCCTTTACCTCTCTGTTGATTTGGCCACGATCCTTGAGCAGCCTCAAGCCCTCTCCAGTTAAACCGTCCAGAGAACAAAGAACTTACAGTGGTTGTGGAAGCTATAAACCCTCTTAGAACAGTTGTGAACTTCAGCTATTTAAACAGATGGTGGTAGTGTTAGGTGGAACAAAGAGGGAGTAAATCTGCTTCTTAGGTCATGAAGCCCAAAGGGTTGCTGATAGGAAGAGGTGCCAACCTGGGGGCAAGAATTGACTCGGGATATTCCATGATTTATAGTAGCCTTGTAACCTACAGTAACCTTTCTTCAGAGGATCTCAGATGGTTTGCAAGCACGGGCAAAGCCTCTCAGCTATTAGGGAGGTAAGCAGTAGTTACAGGGATTAGCCTGCCACTGTTGAAATGAAAATCTTTTGGGTGAATAAAGACTGCTGTGTAGAAACATTGAAACTGCTTAATAATCCAGAAGAGAGAAAGTTTTCCTCCAGCTAATTTAAAAGAGCAGAAAAAAAAACACAACTGGAAAATATAGAGAGGAGTTTTGAGTTGGATGTCGGGGACATCAGATTAAAATTGTTTACTCGTGGATAAATACAATAGCTTTTTCATGCCCTTATGTTGACATGTGCTTTGAAAGTTTCAGAACAAAATCAGGCACTGGGTTTACATTTGAATAGAAATTTCCTTTGGAGAATTCCACCTATTGAAATGAACTTATCTTTTTTCTTAGCATCATATTTCCCTTAAAGAAGCTGCCCTCTTCCTTCCTACTGACTCACATCAGTCCTTTTGAAATGGATTTTATCTGTTACTGGATGAAGGTGGCATGGCTGCAAGCCAGTGTACATACTGATGCTGTGTTGCTGTAGTTGAACTTAGTCTCAAAGCTGCAATAAATATCAGTGTGAGAAATCTAGAAAAGTGAGGGAATCAGTTTAACTGATGGAAATAACAGCTGAAATGACTTTGAAGATATAAAGATTTGTAGCATTTCATCATGTTTCTACATTTTGAACTGTGGACCAGAATGTACCAATTAATCTAATCCTCTGCATACTGGGATGCGTTAATTTTACTTCTTTCTGCAAAATAATAATCCTAATAAAAACAGTGTTTACCCATTCCACAGGAATATTGGAAGGATTTAATACCCCAAATTTCTAAGCAGTTTCAGTCATCTCATTTATACACATAATAGATATACATATAATGTCTTGACATTTGTTTGCAGTCCACAGTCATAAGTTTAAGGTGATTTCTGTCCATTTAACCATTTATATTGTCTAAGCATCATATTTTTCCCCTTTTTTCAAAAATAACACTGTGATATGCAAATGTTTTAAAATGTTACTACATAAAAGGCCATGTAAACAGCAAAACAGGCTGCACAGACTTGGTTTAAGTGTGTCCTCTCTGTACTCAAAATGCTTTTGGTTGTTCTGTGGTCCAGTCCAGCAAAACACAGAAGGAAAGATTACATCTAAATTCTTGAGTGAGCCTCCAAATTTCAGAGTGCTCTGCGTATTTTAAAGTGTAAGCACATTCTCATCTCCTTTGGAAATTTGAAGGTGGCATTATTTGCATTTGCAACTGATTTCTAACAAAATCATCTAAGCTCTGTAATTTACATATTTTAAAATTTAACCTCAATCTGTTGTTTGAGCTGTCTGTATGTGATTGAAAAATGCCTCCTGTTAACACCTCTGCACACAAAGAACAGCTATTTGCACTGCTCGCTTCACTTCTGTAAATGGCTGAACTGTCTTTACCTAAACTCAGAATCTTCTCTAGAGGTAGAAAGGGCATCCATGTGAAATATTGGATATAAGCAAATATAAGGATATAAGTCTTTTTCTCTGTTTTTTTGAATTGGTATAATGTGCCATATGTATTGTCTGATGTGCTGATCGTGATGTGAATGTGCCATCACAAAGACAGACATCCATTCCCAGTTCTGCTTGCAGAATTCGGATGTGAATTCTGCCAGTTTGCTAAGGATGGTGTTTTATCTGTCTCTTTGAAAGCAGGAGAACTTTCTCAATAATATGGGACTATGAAGTACACAGAGTTGTAGGTATCAGAAGAAAGGCGACTAATTCATCATCATCTCCTGGCTTCCTGCCCAGCACTTGGCTATTTAAATGGATAATTGAGGGGTAATTACTTTTGTCTCTGGTCTGGAGCCAAGGCCATGTGGAGCTGAAAGGAATGGCCAAAACAAATTGGGAAATAATTGGAGGGACAGGAGAGTATGCTAACTATGGACAAGATGATAAATACAGATAAGCAGAAAGTGTCTAAAAAGCATTTTAAAGCATTAGCACATAGCGTTTTGCCTAATTATATGAACGGTTTTCAAGTAGACAGCAAGGTAGTTCCTTAATGTCTAAAACTTTCTTCCAACTACACACTGCATTCCCACTGTAAAACGCTGAGGCCCTGGACTGTAGAATAAATGGATGCAAAGCAGTTATTCCACCTGAACTCTAATTTATTTAGCAGGAAAAAAATGAGCTACTTCTTTTTTTCGCTCAAAAACCTGCTTTAAAATGTCATGGCCAGCTGCTCATATGGCTGCCTGCCATCTGTCCAACGCAGCAGTGATCTTCCTGTCAGCATCTACGTGAGAGCTCCTCACCCCCATCCCCTCTGCTCTCTTTTTCCACGCTCTGAAGGATTTTTCTGCTCGCTGCTCTGTACAGGGCAGCCCTGTGGGACTTCCAGAGTGTTAGTGATAGTATGCTGTGGCATGTGCCCTGGATTAAGTTAGCCCTTTGCAGCTCTGGCTCTTCCTTCCTGCTTGTCTACTCTGTTTCCTATTGCATAACCTCCTCCCTCTGCCAGAACAGCTTCCCTCAGTCCTGGCTGCTCGTCCCATTTCCGTGTTTCCTTTTGCTGTCTCTGTACTTCAGTGTGCGATGGCTTCCTTTCACTGACTGCTTTCTATTCACCAAATGGCTTGGGATCTGCTTGTGTCTTGATTCCTGTTAAATACTAGTCTGAAAGTAGTTGGTAATGTAGGATCTTTTAAATGTGGCTTTAGATCTGTGAGATTTCCTACTGCACTTCAGTTTCTCTTGTTGCTGTCTTCAAGTGGAGTTAAACAGGAATCACTCCCAACGCTGCTGAGCCTTGTTGGCGCAGAAGAAGTGTAGAGAATACAGACGTACAGGTCAGCCTAGCACTGTGAAATTATTGGCAGCCTTTTAATAGGTAGTTGATTCACAGAGTTCTATGGAACATCCACTATTTTTACATGCAGTGTCTTGCTAAAGGTGTTGCAGCAACCTATAACAGAAAGACCTGAAGATCAGAAGTTCGTTCATCACTGAGAGCAGGGATCATTTCTGTGGAGATTTCTCTGTCTTAGAACTGAAACTTCTGCTTGGAATAGTGCAAATTCCATAATAAAGATGGAATGCCTGCCTGTGTTTAATTAGATAACAGTTTCGTTCAGCTGTTTCCTTTGTCCTTCCTTTTCTAGCTTGTTTTCCACTGAAAATTCACGTGCAGTGACTCCTGCAGTGTCGTAACATGAGTCTTACCACAGGAGAAGTTCTTGTGTACGAAGTGACCGTGATTGATTGTGCTGGGATCCAGAAGTGATCCCACTGAAATCTGTGCTCCTAAAATTCTCGTACTCTATTAGTTTCCGTGGTGATAGAGATAATTCATAAAAATAAGCAAACCAAGGTACATGTCCTTAGAAAAGGCTACAGTTTATTGACTAGAATGGCACTTTGCAATCTGCTTGATTAGAAGGCGACATGAAGGTCTGCTGAATGAGGAAATTAGCAGGACTAAACTTTGACTTGTTACCCTACCTGTCCTTGGCCTGGGAAGATAAGCTGTGATATGGTGTTTTCTCCTGCATCCTACCTTTGCATATGAATTGTGCTTTTGTCAGACTGCTGTCTGCCTGTGGCCTTACAATGGACAAAACTTTGGTCTGTGTTCTAGGGACTGTGCACGAGGAATCAGGTCTTGTTTTTCTCTAGCAAACTGCCATACATGCACATACATCTGTTAAGATACTCCTGGGAAGGAAATAGCAAACAGTTTTATATACTCTGCAGGAACAGTCCATTACATCTTTATGGATACAGAGCAGCAATCTTACCTGGATTTGAAATCCCCAAGAGTGTGCCTCAGTCTGTCAGAATTTACTTTGTCTTTAGGCTAGAGGAAGGGCTGTGGGATGTTTTTTTCTTCGTGGAGATCGCAGCTGCAGTCTGTCAAAGTCCATGCTGGAGATTAATGGCTTTTCACTGACAATTGCTTAGAAAAAAACTTTTCTAGCTCTGTGAGAAAGTATGGTAGAAAATGGAGACTCATGATCCCATTAAGTTGAGCAACCTTCAGTGCGAGCCTCTACCAGAGGCTTTGTTGGAAGCTGTAAGAGTTCCCCCAGTGTAGAAAGCTGTTCCTTGGGGAAGTTTCTGACCCTGCACATTTATCTTCCAGAAGCTGTTTGTTAAGGGGTCTGCTTCATTGGTACACCAATGTCTGTGGTACTAATTGGGAGCAAGAACAGTGTGGGCACCGAGTTGACTTTTTTCCTCTCGGGAAGGTTTTTTTCCCTTGTTGTTTAAGGTATAATTGTATTTTTGGGGTATTTGAGATAAAATGCTTCAGATTCCCTTTCTCAAGAATAATGTGCAGTTTTTCTTTCTTTCAAATCTTGCTCTTGAAATTCATCCTTTAGGAAATATGTGTCCTATGTTACATTGTGCTTTGTGGATTGTTTTGTATGTATATAACCTTTCAACTAGCAGTAAGGAAGATACATGTGTTTTCTTGAAGTTAAATGGCATCACTGAAGTATTTCTTCTTCAAGCAGTTTTATTATTTGGAAACTGAAAGGACCGGCTGGGTTTTTGTACAGTAAGATAAAAAAAAATACATTTTATGCATTATGCTCTTCAATCAATATTCTAATAAGAGAATATGGGTTTTTTTTTTGTTTGTTTTTTTCTTTTTAACTTACTTTTGTGTCTCAGTAATTGCAATGGAAAAATGACTTCCAGCAGAAGGTGCTGAGCAGACTGATGAGCCCATTGCTAAAATAACAGTTTTGTTCTGAAGGCTGTTCTTCAGAAAAGCTGTGTGAAAAATGTAAATTTGGAAATACACCTTGTTCCAAAATCTGGAAAAATATGACTTGGAATGGGAGATTTGAGCTGTTTTGTATTTACCCTAAAACCACCCTGACCATCTTACAGGGTGGGAAGAAATATACAGGCTTGTTATTATTTTCTGGCTGAAATTTTGACTGTAAAAAGAATGCAGTGCAGTGGGGGAAGATGGCTGTGTTAAGCAATGTGCTCCTGTCTCATTGCCTCTTTTTGCTATTCTTTACTCTGGAAACTGAATGCATACACCTATCTTTGTCTCTCAACTTTTTCTTGAAAGAAAAAGAAACCCATTAGGTGGCAGCAAAGGCTTTCCTGAGCCCTTCCCGTTACTCATTCACCTGCTGTGGTCAGCAGCAGCTCTGCAGGACTTCATTCCTTCAGTGAGTTTAGAGGTGTTGGTGCTGTATCATCATGCCCTTGCGTTTGGTAATACTAAAATATAAGTGGAGGATGAAGGTTAACAGTGGAGAGAGAGAATTAGTACAATCAGATCATAGATTTTTAAAGCTGTTTGAGACCAATGTGAACTACCAGTCTGATTTCCTACATAGCACAGATCTTTGCATTTCATCCAGTTATTCTTGCCTGAAGCTGGTATGCTGTGGTTGAACTGGAGAGCATTGTTCAGGGTGAAATCCAATCTCAATTTAAAGCTAGCTGGGTAACTGTCCTCAATGCATTCCCGTGGAGCTGTGGTACACTGGCAGCTTGCACTTGAGCAGAAGGTCTTGCTTGGGACAGTCTTGTTTTTATCATAAAATCACAATTTTTAATTCTCAGGTTTCAGCAGGTAGTTTTCTCATGGTGTCTGTTTTCAGGTACATACGTGCACATGTATATATGTATGTTTGTACCTTTTTCATATGAATTTTCTAACAAAGTGAGTAATTTTCTCCCCCAAAGGTCACAATGAGTTTGGAGTTACCTGTTGGTTACCTCATGTACCCGTAGTCACTATAAATTTCTCTGTGTCTTAGACCCCATAAATTCTCAAGAGTTTGCAAGATAGATCATAAGTGGGATTTAAATGCTGTATAGACCTTTTTGCAGACCCTCTGCCCACCAGTGATGTTAACCTTCAGAGAATGAGCGAGCTTATGGCTGTAAGTTATATGCTTGAAATTGCTGGGTGAGGTTCTTTGGCCTCTACTATGCATGAGATCAGAATAGATGATCCTAATGGTCTTTTTCAGCTTCAGAATACTATGAAATACTGCAGAGGTCTTGTGTGGGCTCCTTAGCACAAAGATAAATCAACCTCTTTGAACAAAAGCCAGAGAGGAATATTTTATCTGAATAATTTACTGTATGAAAATATTCTCTGTAGTATATTAATCTGTCATTTTCTTATCGTCATATTTCTGCCACAGAAATATGGCAATAAGAAAACGCAGCTAGATTCTGTTTAAATGTAGAGGCATACAGTATATATAGAAAATAGTGTGGGCTTTGAAAAACCCACTCTGAAAGCTTTAATTTTTATCAGTTTGAATAGATCAGAATTTTATTTTCAGTGATCTAATTGTCTGCCTAATTAACTAGGCAGGAAGGAAGAACCCATGAAAGTTTAAACACATAATATATGTGTGGTTGTCAACATTCGGCAGGATTAAGTAAATAAATAATTTTTTTTTTTTTTCTTGATTCTTTCATTAGGGAAAGGTTTATCTAAGTTAAAAGTAAGCTGATGTGCTTAGTGCTTCTTAGTGTTTGGTCAAAGCACTAAGGAAGCCCTGACATAGACATGAGCATTCTGAAACCATCATCCTGATCCCCTACCTAGAGTCCATGGGCACTAACCTCTGTTTTTCTTTTTTCTTTTCCTTTCTTTTCTTTTCTTTTTGCTCATCTCTTCAAGAATTCAGGGACTCGTGGCTGTGTTTTATAGCCTTGCTTTTCTGATATTCAGAAATAATTTTTCTATCAGTGCAGGTAGAATTAATTAGGAGGTTTTTTTAATATTTTCAGATAGAAATAATTTATAAAAGAAAACTTAAAATTTCACTCTGACTCAAATCCAGGTTCTATGACATATTTCCAATTACACCAGTGTTAGACAGCATACTGACATTCTAGTGAAAAATGGTTATAATATGCACTGATTAAATTTGAAGAATTTAAATGGGAATGTGTGCTTCATCCAGTCAGAATGACACACAAGACTTGCATTTTTCTTATGACTGTTGTCAGTGAACGCCCATCTGAAAAATGTCAGCCTCTGTAGGACAGGCTTTGAAAGAAATTGTTTGCCTGAACTGTAGGTTTAGAATATTTTTTATTGTAATTGCGATAGATTTTTTGTTTCCCTTCTTGTATTTTCATTTTTCTCAGGAAAAACAAGGAGCTCATAGTAGCATTATATGAAAGGGACAAAACAACTGTGATGCTCCAAGTGTGATTTTGCTGAGCCCTTAAGGAACAACTGTGCTCTCAGACTGGTGTTGCCACTGTGTGGCCTTGGGCATGTCATTCAAGCTCACCAGGCATCAGTTTCTCTTTTTAAAGGGAGATGTCAGGAGAGTTTGGAGATGTATTAATGTTTAAATATAGCACACTCCCAAGTAGATATTCCCTTCTGTTGTTTCTTGTGTCTTGTACGCTTCTGAAAATAATGTTGCAAGAATCCAGAATTTCAGTTGTGTGTGATGGGAGTAGGTGGTTGGAAAAGGTAAGAGCTAAGCAGCCACCAAAAAACTATGTTTGCAAGGGGAAAAAGGAAGCAGAAGCCAACAGCCTAGCAAAGATGTCATCTATTTTTTGGGATTTAGCAAATAAGAAGTATCATATTTTCAGTATTCACAGAATCACGGAAACACCAAGGTTGGAAAAAACCTACAAGATCATCCAGCCCAACCATCCACCTATCACCAATAGTTCTCACTAAAAAAAAAAAAAACACAACACTTTTGCATCTCTGAAACATGCATAGGAGATTAAGTGAAGATTTGCACTTAGGTTAGATTTTTGAATGGATCCTTCAGACATGCCTGTGGGTGGATAGCCTAATTTTTTATTAGTGGGTCAATAAATAATACAATGTCAAGAGAAAAAATAATTCACTGATTCAAAAATATGCTACTGAAACTGTTTAAGGAAAAAAAGAACAAAAAAAACAACGAAACAACCACTGAAGCCGGTGGCCTAGGAAAAAGTCAGTTGAAGTGAAAGACAATCTATCTTATCTCTGCATATGTTGTACTCTAGTTGATAGAGAAACCTGTAATTCTACATTATCTTTGTTTCAATTTTCAGCCGCTGAACTATGGCTTTGTTTGCTTACCAGAGCCCATTATGTTAAGAAATCTTCAGGATGGTTGTGGTAGGTCATGAGCAAGACACCTTTAGCATCACTTACTGAAACTAGCCACATGAAGCTGCTTTAGTCAGTCTTGATGTAAGTTATGCTTTCCAGCCTCTGAGTAATCTGTGTTGCTCTTTCTTTCAAATACCAAAAGAGCTTATTGAAGAAAAATGCAATTAGCAGGATTTAGTCTTGTTGATCTAGAAAGACCCTAAATTATACAGCATGTGCCATATAAAGACAAGAACACATCTGCAAAGTTGTCAGCAAATTTGTACAGGGAACAATCCCTGTACCTCTCCTTCAAACACTGAACAAATGTCTGTCATTCATCAGGGGCATCGTAAAGCACAACTGTCTGTGCAGGACACACAGCAATAGCCAGACAGTCTGCTGTCATTCACGCTGCTGACCCAGACTCTATTTTAGCCAGCGTTTGGGTTAGGTTAGTTCCCAAACTGTGCAGTACACAGCAGTTAGTATTCATGACAAGAGAGCTTATGTCTTACTTCTGTTGTTGGTTCAGGTTTTTGCGTGTATTAATTGATTTATTCCAATAATTTATTGGAATATTTATATATTATTATATATTATATAATAAAATATTTATTCCAATAATGCCAGTAAGAAAAAGGCCATAAACCATTATAGAGGAGGACATGAGAAAGTAGGAGGTGACCCCCAGGAGTGCGATGACCAGGAAGATATCACTTGCTAGTGAAGGAATCTAAAGCAGTAAAAAAGAGCGGAGATGGGGAAACTGGTTGCACAGGAAGAGGAGAGGAGCAAGCAGTAAAGAAATGCATTGTGAAGGAGAAGAGAGGTAAGAAATAAAAAAGCCACAGCAGCAGGTTTAAACAGGACAGTACACTGATTGTGCTCTAAATGACAAAAGATTTTGAAATGCTTTCCTCGTGCTGTTTCTTGTGTAAACAACTTCTTTTTCCCACAAAACTCTTACGCTTTTCCAAAATAGGAAGAATAGTCTGGCATATAAATTGTAGGAGAACAGGTTCATAACTGCAAATGAATCGCAGAATGGCTGAGTTGGAAAGGGCTTCTGGAGGTCCTCTGGGTCAACCCCTGCTCAAAGCGGAGACACCCAGAGCAGGGTGCCCAAGACCATGTCCATTCAGCTTTTGAATGAGAAGACAAATTTGTCTTTTTATCAGTCTAAATTGGACTTACTGAGGATATATACATGTGTGAATCATGTTGATTTTCTGACACTATCAACAAATGCTATAGTGTTCTGCAATAGCTATATTGCAATGTGCTATAGCATTCAGTAGAAAGTGACAATCTCAAACTGCTCCATAAATTACATATAATGAACTTTCTTATTAAAAAAGACTTAACAAAAGGAGCCAGCTGGCTTAAGGAGAAGGTGGCAGATAAAAAGAACACAACTCAAAGAAGTGTTCACACATTAAGGAAGTATTTTAACAGGCTTTCCCCAGACTGTAAGTGGGAATGGAATTATACATTGCATGTAAATGTCAAGTGACAATAATATCTTGTGAGTTAAATCAACCTTGTAAACTCTTTCCTATTTTTTTAAGCAGATGAATAAAGTTTAACTTGTGATTTCCTTACTAATCATCTTAGTAAGCAGTGGGTGAGTAGACTTTTTCTATATGGGTAGATTAATGTGACATTTCCACAAGACTTTTTCTTTAAAGTTTATTACTTGTGGGTGTGAATCTAATTCACAGCTGCTTTTTGAGTGAATTAGGTATGCCATCACTCATTCAAATTCTGTATTTCTTTAGTATTTTTAGATTCATCTTTTATCTGCTCTTTATCGGAGGTGTACAGTCTGTCCCAGTGTCTCAAGTTAATCTGTTATTTAAAAATGAAAACTTCTCTTTCACTGAACATACCTACCTCAATGCACAGGTTTGGCCCAGTCACTTTCATAGAAGACCAAATTAAAATTAAAATTCAAAAGTTTATTAATATAAGGGCGAGTGGAACTTCTCAGAACTAATACATTTCAGCCACACAAATCTCAAGGATAGTGATACAGTTCTGGATTTAATTATTTTGTAAGCACAATGTCTCATAGCTATGTGACAGTTTTCCAATTCTGTTTAAGTACTGAACAGAGGGAGCCTTCCTGTATCTGATACTGAATATTTCCACAGTCAGTCTCAATTTATATTCCTATTAAAAATAAAACAAAAGAAAAAAAAAACACCCAAACCACACCCCTTTAAGTGCCACTAGGCTCAACAAAGTCATTTCTTTTCTCTATCAACTAACAGGGTTACTTAAAAAAAAATACTGAGATCATGATCTGCAGTGTACTTTAAGCCACAAAACAAATTCCTGTTTCAAAATCATTGTGCCTGTGTTAGAGACCTGGGCAATAAAGAATTGCATTGTTCTTTTTTGCACAGAGATGTGCACTTTCCTTCTGTTAACAAAGCAGCAGGTCCTCCCAGCAGGAGAAATTCTTGTATGAAGTTGGTGAAAAATGAAATTCTAGCAATGGAAGGATTTTGCTTTGTCACTTACCAGTATGCAAGCAACAGAATGAATGCCACATACCTGTGATTCATGCCAGAAAGGGGAGATCTGCCAGAAGAGATTCACAGAAGAGGCTTAATGCAAAGGAAGCCTGCTAGAGGCAAAATGAATTTCTGGTTTTCATTGTGCATAGAGTTTGTGACCACACTTTGCCTTTGCCTTTTCTATGTAAGAAGATTAGGTTGTGGATTGTTTTTTTGGTGGTTTCTTTTTCTTTCTTGTTCAAGTCATGCTGGGACTCTCAAAGCCCTAGCTTTGATGTTGCCGCATGGTTGGCGCTTCAAGGGTACCTTATCAGTGTGTGACGCATGCTGGATTGGATGGTGTTGGGAACATCTCTTGACCTTTGCTTATGTGAGACACTCGTGTTCCAGGCTTCTGTAGTCCAACCTCGTTGGTGTCCTGTTATCAACAGAAACAAGAAAATACCCAAAGCATGTGAATCTATCGATGTAACAGCTAGCTTTGGAGAGGGTACTGGTTTCTATTTCTATCAACCTTCTCAAGAAATGGTCATTTCTGAAATTCTAACAGATCGGTGTTTCTGATATTAAAAACAAACCCTTCTACTTACAACTGATTATGAAACTGATTTATCTCTTGTTTATTCCAGTGTGTGTGCAGACTAGCATCAGCTCTGTGGTAAGATGCATTACCACACTGTCCATAACGGTGTAGCCTGCCAGCCAGATTTTTCTGAATATTTTGAGCATACAACTTTGTCATTTTTCCACCTTGCACTGCTTGCTGCTGCAGCTGAGGTAAGGCTGGTCCCTGCTGGGTAACTGCAGTGTCCACTCTGGCAGTGTCTGGGACCACTGATAAACTTATCTGGCTTCTCAACTCAGTAGTGCCAGAGGTTGTTGAAGCAGAAGAACTTAGAATGGGAGACTGTGTGGGCTCAGGGGAAAGAAATAGTCATGTTTGAAAGTCTCTAATCAAAATATTTGACATTTAAAAAGCAGACATTTTGGCATTTCTCCTCCCCCAGCTGTTTCACTTTAGGTCAATAATGTTAAAATTTTAATGCTGGAAGAGCATTCATTTGTGTCTGCGTGATGCTTTGCAGTTGGTTGTGGACGCTTAGCTTGAATTTTGAGTTCTTTTTGTATGGTAACTATGGGCACAAACTGAGCTGAAGTAAGGCAGTGCTGGGTTGTCTGTCTTGAAGTGAAAGGTTCCCCTGAAGTGAAGGATTTTCTTCTTCTTACTTTCACGTATGATATCTTCTGCAACTTTTATTCCTACACACTGCTATTTGAGCCTTGCTTGTATTAGAAAGCACAACGCTGAGATTTACCAGAACCAGTTCGTTGACTCTCTCATGCTTTTCTCTGTGTCCCAGCCCTATTTTCTGGCCAAGCCATTGACATTGCATCGTGTGACTACAATTTCTTGTGATGCTACAGGGCGTGTGTCACGTCTGTGCAATTAGATTTGGAAACTGATGTATCTGCTCCAGACTCGGATGTTATGGTTGTTTGAGCCCAGAACTAAGGTAATGGCATTTACTGAAACATTATATTTGATTTAATAAGCTCTGATGAGGGCTTGCTAGCTTATACTCAGAGCTAGGCTGCCTCCAGTTCTGGACAGAATGTAATGTATCTGAACATTTTGAAAGTCGTGAGTGAAAAAGGTTTATTTTCCTATCATTGCTGCTCATTGTTTCTCATTTCCTCCCATTTCCACAGAAGTCAGTTTAGGATGGAAGAGTAAGTAACTATTACATTTAGTTTAATGGAAGATGCAGCTTGAATGAGCTTCTCTGAGTTGAGAGCTATAATATTAATTAACAGAACCCAAATTTATTTTTTGAAGATCCTTATGGTATTGTTTACAGTTGGATAATAAGAAATATACTTTTTATTAGAGACAGACTTGCACTTCACCCCAAAGTACTTTCACCTGTCAGTGCAATTTAAACTAAGAGAAGAATCAGTTATTCACAACAGAAAGCATTAATTGTTGACTGGTAAAGAAAAAAGGGCAGATTATATCAGTGGGACTGGCAGTGTGCTAGCAGAAATCCTGTGTTAATATAGAGGAAATTGTGCTTCTTAAAAGAAAAATCCAATATGTTGTAAATGAAGAAAATGATCTTGCTGATATTCCTTTACAGGGGAGGTGTTGGATGCAGCAGCTTGTGAACTTTTTCTGGAAATTGAAAATACTCTTACAAGTCTCGAAATAAAATTGTCTATTTTAAGTAGCAGTTTCAGAAAGTGTTCTGAGGGATCAAAAAAGAGCAATTATTGTAAGGGGGATCGTAGAATAACATGAGTTGGAATTGGCCCATAAGGATCATGAAGTCCAACTCCTATTTCCAGAAGAGAAACTTTTGTCCCAGTTTTTATCTTGCCAATATCAAATTTAGAAGGGAGAAATTGGGTAGAAGGACAGCAGTGGACTCTGGTTTTCAGTCTTCTCAGGTGTCCTATATCTTGTTCTCAGGAAGGCTGGGTCAGCAGTAAGCAGCTCTGGGCTTTGAGCTCTGTGGTCTGAGGCAGACGTGCCCACGCCTCCACAGGCAAGCAGCTGGTTAGTCATAGGAGAATCCTTTCCCACTCTAATTATTAGTGAATGTTGTTTTCAGCCTCAATTTCGACATATGTTGAAATCCACTGAGAACAGAAGGGTGTATATATATGGTTATGAAAATAAAAGATTTTAGAAAACTTTATTCTATGGGAGTTTGGCCTGAGATTTCTGTGTGAAGATAGCAAATAAGTACACGTTGTGTTTGCTTAGAAAAAACAGGTGTGGTTCCTTTATGTATTTCTTGGCAAAGAAATGGCTTAGGAGATTATCCCCCCCTCCAAGCTTCACTCTGCACAGTTTGCCACCTCTCAAGTGTGCTGGTAGAACTGTTTGCATATCTGCACTTTAAATTCAGTTATAGGAATACTGTTGTTTTGGGGGGGCTTGCTTTTGTTGTTCATCTTTTGTTCTGGGGAGGACATAATACTATTTTTGTCTTGAACTGCTTTGTTGACTGAATTTATTGTATGACTGTGTGAAAAGTTACATTGTCCCAGCTGCAAGAAACAGATCTCCTTCAAAGAACCCTGCCAACCTCAGCCATTCTGATACCAGAAAACTATCACAAGATTGTGAAAGAGAAGAGCTTGAGATGCATCTCCAAACTCTTGTGTCTCATAAATGCTTTATCCTCCTTTCAGTGCTCCTATCTACTAGCTAGACTGTCTTTGTTAACTTTAAATTGGTTTTCTGCCAAACCACATAGATGCTAGTTGGTAAAATAAAGATTAATTTCACCATGTCTGTGGAATTTAGTAAGGGGTGTATCACAGAATTCAAAGGATATCCTGAGTTGGGACCCACAAGAATCAAAATTTGAGTCCAACTCCTGCCTACACATAGGACCACTCAGAATTTAAATCCCATGTCTGAGCGTATGGTCCAAATGCTTCTTGAGCTCCATCAGGCTTGGTGCTGTCACCACTGCTCTGGGGAGCTGTTGCAGTGCCTGAGCAGCCTCTGATGGGTGACCTTTTCCTAACGCCCAACCTGAACCTCCCTTGATGTAGTTCCATGCCGTTCCTTTGGGTCCTAAAGAGGTGCTGGTCAGGACCAAAATAGCCTGATGACTTCATGGGCCTTAGTATATTGTCAAGAAAGCATCCATTTTCATTTGAGTAAGTGTTCTTCTACTACCTGCCTTTGTGTCTTGGTACCATATGTATGGCACCCAGTGTAGAGGTTACAGTAGTACAAAATATGTACGTATGATACAAGGACTTCTGTTTCTCTGCCACAGTAAACTATGTTTACTTGTATGGAAAATGTCTTTTTATGTCTTTTTATTATTTGTGTCTCTCAGTCTAAGTTAAACTCTATTTCATAGTTTAACTAGATAGTTGGATTTTATTCAGTAAAGTATGTCAGCTCATGTTGGAGTGTTTGCTAAATCAATCTCTCTGTGAGAACCCTGTTTATTTCATTAGGTCACAGTGTCAATAGGAGTTAGGAGATGTTGTCCTTTCTTATCTGTGTGGATACTATGGCAGAAATACTCGGTAAGATAAATCTTCATTACTGCTCTCAAGTCTGAACTGCATCATTGTGACTTTTTAGCCTTCCCCTCATAATCTTTAAGAAAAGTAAGCATTGTAAGGAAGTAACTTTCAGAAGGACTGCTGGCCTAGTTCTACTGGCAATGAAGTTTAAGGAGTTTCACGTTGAACAAAAGTTTCATGATTACTTTATTGCAGAATAGTATAGAAAGTTCATCTTAAAAGTGGTTTGTGATACTGAGTGCCTCAGCTTCTCTGTGCCCATTCTGAAATGACTGTTTTCAGAACATGTGCAACGCCCACTCCCTGAAAATGCTGGCCTCTTGAGGTGCTTCAAACTGGGCATTAAGAAAGGAAACATCATGCGTGGTCCATTTCTGTTAAAATTCTGACTCTGCAGTATAATGTACTTGGGAGTCATTTCCATGAGACTGGCAGCAAACTCCTGGGTCGCTGAATCTTGTCACTTCCCATTTCAGACAGTCACAGCCTACAGGGAAATGACTTGTAATACAGGATGAGTTTTCCTGTCAGGAGCAGTTTGTAATTTAACAGATGCTCTTGGCTCATCTTACAGATTATAAAGAAAAGAAAATTAATCAGAGAATACTGGAATACTGGCTAATTGAAGAGGTTGTTTTTTTCTTCCCCCCCCAGTCATTTGCTAAATAAAATAAATGTTTCAATCCAGACTGGAAACCAATACCCTTTCCTCTGCAAAATAAAACCTTTGAAGACTTGATTTAGGTAAAAGCAAAATGCTTGATTGCTTGATGATCTGAAGCTAAGTACTGTAATTTGATTTGAAGTCTTTAACAAAAACCAAATAGAAAATAATGTGAAGTTTTAGGAACCATTCACAGCTGATATTTCTTTTGGAACCACGGGCACAGTCAGCTAACAGTTTTCCTTTGCAGTTACTAGAGTCTTGTCTCCCATTCACCTCTCACTTTTCTTCTCACTAGTCAGAATTTTTTCTTTGATAGAACATAGGGAACTTGGATTCATGTTCCTTCTTTGCTTGAGAAGACTTGAACTGGTATTTGTAGCTTTGAACTCACTTTCATCTATTTTCCAGAATAATGGTTTAGAGATAAAGGTTGCTGGATATCAAGGAGTATTACAGAACAGTTGAGGTAGGAAGGGACTTCTGCAGTTTGTCTCCTTGCTCAAGCAGGGCCACCAAGAGCTAATTTCTCTTTCCCTCATGGATATTTCATTTTAGAAGACATACCAACTTTTCACTGAAGCGCTGAGAGGTGAAGGTATAAGTCTGTAAGATCACTCTTACACCATCAGTTTGTAACTGTGTGTGAAAGCTTTCTATGCAAGTGGAATGGCTTCATTGGAGAACAGTGAGGGAAATGCAGCTCGAGATACACTGCAGAACAGTTAAGGCATTTCCTGAGAAGCTGGAGCTGTCTTTAGGACTGATTTCAGCTGTAAGTAGCTTCTGACTGTTCAATGGCAGGAAATTTTGCAATTACTGCCTTGAGTTCCCTTTACTTCACCAGTTGTCATTCCTTCTCTGGTTGTTGGCATTCTGATCAGCAGTATTTTTTTCTTCTCTTACTAATAGCAATGGTTAGTTCCCTACCCAAAGGTCTTCACTGACATTGCCTGGACTTTCCAGTTTCAACCGTTTATTTGGTTTTCACATGAGGACACCTACATTCAGGAGATTAAATTAGTTTTCTGTGGCCTTCTGCTGTTCCTGTCTATTGCTTCTAAATTCTGTGTGGTTTTTTTTTTTTTTTTGTTTGTTTTTAACAATTTTCGGTACCATTTTTCTGTATTAATAAATAAAATATGTTACAGGTTAGAGGGGTGAGGCTTAGAGTAGAAGTCTTCAGTGAGAAATTTTCTGAGGTCCATGTACCTGGAGGGGAAAAATTGAAGAATCACCCACAGTGCTGTAGAAACAACCTCTTGTTTAAGTTCCTCTTGGTCTATGTGGTCTGGAATACCAAGGCAGGATTCAAGAATGTACAGACAGAGGAGAGAACTATGCCTGTGGTCTCCTGCATCGGATCTAGAAAGTAGAGGCACATCTGTCTGCTGTCTTCTCCAAGCATTTTGTGAATCTGTTTAGAAAGATTCACAAATTGTAGGTTGGTTGATTTCTTTTCCTCCAGATGTATTATCCAATAGGGGAGCGGGGCCAGGGAGTGTCTTTGCACTCTTCTGTTTTGAAAATGAAGTAGTTGCTAAAACAACAACAAAAATGCTTAGCTGGATCCTGAATGGAGCATGCACATTCTCCTCCAGAGGATGGAACTAAATCACGAAGCCCTAGAGCCTGTATTCCTCTGCTGTCAGCAGTTACTTGAAGCCTACTGGCAACGCATGTGTTTTTTTCCTGCTGCTGGTGCACATGAAGACAGCTGTGTACTACTACTATCGCTGTTGGCTCCAGTGACAGATGTTTGTGTTACATATGTTTTAAAAGTCTGAAATCTACGGGCAGTAGTTTACCATTCTTCCTTTGCCTTGTACAGTGACAGAGCCTGATGGTAAAAACAGTGCGTAGCCTTAAAATTAAAAAGAGCCTAATATGAAGCGCAAGAGAGAGAATTCACAGTGTCTTGGTGTATGGCAAAAAAAGGCAATGATGGTGCCTTCTAATGGGATACAGGCACTGTGAAGCAGTAGCAAGTCACAAAGAAGGAAAACCCCTTCCAGTCGTAGCTCAAGAGGAGCATGATCTCTATCCAGAGAGTTGCTGCTCCCTCAGCTGCCAACCCTTAAATGAAGGTGAGGAGATTTGGATCCAGGCACCAACCCTTCCGGTTACTCAGGTGCTTTGTTTGCACCTGCACTGCCTGGCTTAGCCACACTTTCTCACCTGGTGCTCAATCATTGGTTCAGGCTGTGACTGGCAATTCTGTTCCACCTTTTTTGTTTAAAATTGACAGCTTGGGCTTCTGTTAGCCAGTAGTATAAAGAGATGAATGTTGATTCTTCTATTAATTCATTCTATCTGTCCTTAGCTATTCATTTTAAGTACTGTTATATTTTGAGGCGTGGAGCCTTCCTATAATTTCATGGTATTCTGGGCTGTTTTGCATTTTGTATAGTCTGCTTGGAAAAGAATGATTATTTGAATTGTATGTGTTGGCTGGAGGACAGCTGTTGTACCATAAACCAGCAAATAATTATGTTGTTAGTAACATTTGCACAAAAAAAGATAGCTGTGAAAAATCTTTAGCAATTTTGCTAAGTTGTGGATGTATACCTGGAAATAAAATGAATAATAAATATGAATTCAGGTGTAAGTTTGGGGTGAAATGATTGTCATTTTAGGCAAGTGTTAATATAGGAAGTGTAAAAATAGTCCTGACTTGACTACCCTGTTATTGTAGCTTCTGTTTTAGCACCTTGAGTTCATGGTGTGTAACTCTGCCCTGATTGATTACAGTTTGAATCAGCAGTGAGGTACCTGAGCATAACCAGTTTGATCTCTTACTAGGAAAGAGAAATGGAACTCTTGCTGGTCTTTATGATTTGTTACCCAATTTTCAGGGAGACTTTTCAGCCTAATAGCCCTCTTTCCATTATAAAAAGAGTTCATGAAGTCACATGCACTTAAATTCATAATTATGAGATGTGGATATTCAGCCACCTAATTTTAATGTGATGCATATGGGCCTTTGAAAAATAAAAATTACAGCTTTGAACTGGGCTTTCTGTGAGTAAAATGTGTAATATTGCAAAATGTGTAATCTCTGGGCGGTGAGGGTAAGCACTTGTAGAGAAATGCTTACTGAACTCAACGTGTTTAGCCTAGATAGCAAGGAGATTTAACTACAGCTTGCAACTTTGATGGTATGTCGTGGCAGTAGCTATAAGTATATGCAGAGAGTTTAGAATGCATTCCTTAGATATAAATTAGAAACAAGATTAGAATAAAGTTTGATTAGATAACACAGTGGCGCTGCTCCAGCACTTGCAGAGCATTTGATTTTGATGTTGAGCTGGACTGGCTTGTGGAGTGAAAGGTCTGAGTGCTTTGGAGAGCTTGCTGGCTTTGCAGCTGGAGTCTGGCTGGAGGGTGCTCAGCAGATAACGCTGTCCCTGTCTGATGGAAGAAGGAACGTGCCTTGAGTCTCTTTGCCAGCAATCTCCGCTGCCCTCCTGACAACTGAAACAAAAGTAGCAGGGAGGCTTGCAGGGTGAGCAGTGGGCAATGCCATCTGAATCTTTAGAACCTAATATCAGCACTAAAGTTTGATTCTTCTTCTTCTTATAGTGCTGTTGCACTAACGGATTGGTGGAATTCAGGACAGTGAGTTGTGGGGGTGGCAATCAGGATAGATAGTGAAATCTTCCCTAATTTCTCATTTCCTGTTAAGACCAAGTCAGCTGAGGTGTTCTGACTGATCTGTGGCAGTATCTGTCATAAAGAAACATTGAACATGCTGGGTTCCTGCCATGGTGAACTGTAAAACCTTGCATCCTCATAGAGAAACCCACAGCTTCTCATCAGATATACCTAAGGTCTGTTCTGCATTAGCTTCTTACCAGGGCACCGAAGAGATCTTAGCTCACCAGGGGAGTGGGCTAGGAGCAGAGGAGCTGTGTGCATAGGGTAATTGCAGTGTCCAATATAGGGTTGCAACTGTTTTCTAAAGTCAAATAGAACAACCTGTAATGTAAGTTTTCTTTTAAATCTCCTTTGGGAGCTGTGCAGATGAGTAGCTGGCAACAAGGTGGGAGACTTCCTCCTAGCTCTCAATAACTAGAGCTATGGCTTAATCTGCAGGTAGAAAATGTTCTCCAGTATCTGTCAAAGATCAGAAGCAGGGGATGGACAACACTGACGTATATACAGTCCATCAGACTTACCTGTCCATATGTAGTACCTTCAAGGGCAAGCTGTCAGCATGTGTTACTGACAGAAACATTCAGAGTTTTCACAGTGTATATAACATATGTACCTTCATGTGCATGAAAGATCAAGAGCAGGGAGATGACTGTGAACGTCACTGAGACTTAAAGCAGGCTGGCAGATGGGCAGAACAGTCAGGATATAAAGAACGTAGGGTAGAATGTCTTTGCAGATAACATCCCTCTTGCCTGAACTGTGTTCCATCTCTTTGTGCCTTATTTTAATGCATTTCTCAAGTGCAGTAAGATCAGTTGAAGTGTTATTATTCTTTGTCTAAAACTATTTGAACTTAGGAGAGACAGCTTTATTATACTCTTGGTGTTTAACAATGCACTTTTCTTCCCCTAAGAATATGATTTAGGCCACTGTAGTTTCTTTATGTCATGGATATGATTCATTTTGGCCATGGGAGGAGAATGACAGTTACTTGCTGCACAAACCTTTCCTGTGATTCATGGAGTGCCATTTATGTCAGCCTTGAAGGAGACACTTCATATGCATCCTAGCAGGAAGGAAAAAGAGCCTGAACACAGTTACCAGATAGGATATGGAAGTTGAGTGGGAGGGAAGGGAGAGGGGAGAGGGAAATGTTGCACAGATGCCAGAATTCTGTCTGTGTTATCCTTTTACCTACTTAATGGAAAATGGATATGTACCAAGCTTATATATAATTAAGGGAAACATTGTAACTGCAATTGCCATGTTCACAAAATAGTACGGCTTGTTATGTAACTTTTTTGGGTAAATATATCTTAACACTCTTCCTGCCATCTCTGGGATCCATCACTGTTTCATACAGTGTGCAGTTCCTAGCGCTGAGTGATGTGTCTCAGCAAGTTTCAGGTTTGCTGCTAAGCTGGGATGGCCATGGACAGTGCTTTGTCTTAGCTTTGTGCACTGAGAGATTTTTGTGCTCCAACATGCAAATGCAGTTAGCAACTTGAGAAATGTACTAGCTTGCCAAATAGGAAACGATCTTCCTTTATTTGCACACACATGCACAAAATTTAAAGAGCTATACTGTGATTTTCATCCTAAAAATAACAGTGCAGATTGGCTCTTAAGCTGCTCGTAAAGGAGAATTCTGAATTAAATGGCTGTTCCTAATGTTGCATGAGGACTGTGGGCTCTTTCACGGCTTCCAGCTGCATCTCGTGGTTTTCTTTGTACCTGGAAAGTGCAGATAGGAATAAATGGGAGCAGGAGAAGTAGAATTTTATATATCCTGATTCCTGAAGGCAGAAATGTAGTTAATTTCCTGAACAGGTTAGGGGCTTGTAGCTGTTTGTCCTCCAACTGCTGGCAGCACCTGTGTCAGAAGGTAGTGCTGTGCCCGTGGCACCTGCAGTGAGTCCTTGTCCAGCTGAGGGGATGCATAGCAGCGTCAGAATGGGAAAGCAGAAGTGTAGTTAGAGATGAAAGGAGTGACAATAGGAACAATAAAGAAGAGAATAGAAATGGATGTGAATTGCTAAGCACATGTTCTGTGTGTTCATTGATTTTTTCCCTGGCAATTAAAATGTTACTGTCTGATTCACCAGTATTACTCAGTTTTCCCTTATGGCTTGGCTTATAAAATGCTGTCTCAATTTTGATTTCACATTAGCCATGTTTATTGGGGACAATGGGGTCTAGCTATAGCCGTGGATTATACCACACTGAAAGGGCATTTAAGTTTCTTGTGAATTTTTCTGAGGCAATGTGATGAGTCATGAAATACAACTTTTGCAGAAAATATCCTGATTGCCTAATGACTAGGTGCTGGTAGCTGAAATTACACACACTCTCTCTAGTTCACATGAAACCAGGGAAGTGTCCTTCTGAGTAAGCTGTTTGTTCAAGTTACCCAAGAAATGTCAAGGTTTACGGTTGCAAAATAGGAAAGAAGTATGTGTTGGAGGAGCTTGGAAACACCTGCTGTGCCTCGTGGCATTAACTGCACCATCTGTAAAGAAAAAATGCCTCCTGAAATGTATACAGCTGATCATCCATGTGCAATATGCTTTGTTTTGCAGATGATGAAGAGGATGTTAGAAGTATGGAAAATGTCATGTTAGAGTATGCTGCATTGGACAGAGAGCTTAATCATTACATGAGAGCATTTGAAGAAACGATAGATCAGGTAAACTATCAACTTCTGTAAAGGTTACTAAACTATATCCTTATTTAACTATTGTCCTGATACAAATGCTACATCAAAGTGCTATAGCTGGAAAAATAGGCCCTTGAACAGTATAAAACACTGAGATCAGCAGTCCAGCTGTTCACCCCTAATGACACATCTGTGTGCTGCTGCTTTGCACACAACTCCTGCAGCAGGGGCAGCACAGGGGGACCAGGGCACTCAGCGCGGCTGTGGGTGCTGCCATGGCTCCAGTGGTGGCAGCTCTGTGCTGTGAGGAAGATGGAGGTGGCACGGCGAGGGAGGTGGCCCATTTCAGGGACTACTAAGTGGCTGTGACAGCAGAGGGACTGACGATGCCTGATTTCCACTGCCTTGCGGCCCACGTGGGTTTGCTGATGCTTAGTAAGGGTGAGTTTGTTAATTGTTCTCCCACTTTGCCGCCTGAACCCTCATTTTTGCAAGAGCTGATGCATGTCAGTGTTTTCAGTGGTTTCCAGCTCAGTGCACGGCAGTTGCACAAGAGGTGCTACGAACCCAGCGGTGCTTGCGCAAGCTCCTCTCCAGCGAGCTGCACTCATCAGCGGACACCGCGGCCCAGAAGAGGCCCGGGCCCGCCGCCTCCTCTCGCCGCAACCGCAAGGGGGCGCCACGACCACGGCAGCGCAGGTACAGAAGCAGATCCAAGCATCCAGAGAGCGCGTTTCATTTCTGCCCGCTGCCTGAGGGCAGGAAGGCCCCACAGAGCGACCTGCATAGGCTGGATCGATGGGCTGAGGCCAACTGGATGAAGTTCAGCAAGCTATAGTGCCAGGTCCTGTACTTCGGTCACTACAACCTCAGGCAACGCTACGGTCTTGTGGCAGAGTGGCTGGAAAGGATTTGAGAGTGCTGGTTGACAGCTGGCTGCACGTGGGCCAGCAGTGTGCACGGGTGGCCAACAGCATCCTGGCTTGTATCAGCAATAGTGTGGCCGGCAGGAGCAGGGAGGTGATTGTCCTCGTGTACTCTGTGCTGGTGAGGTGCACCTTGAGTACTGTGTTCAGCTTTGATTCCCATACTACAAGGCAGACATGAAGGCCTTGCAGTGTGTCCAGAGAAGGGCAGCAAAACAATGAGGGATCTGGAGCACAAATCTTATAGGGAGTGGCTGAGGGAACTGGGATTGGTCAGTCATAGAAGAGGAGGCTCATGGGAGACTTATTGCTCTCTACAACTCCTTGGAAGGAGGCTGTGGCAAGGTGGGACTCGGCCTCTTCTCCCAGGTAACAGTGGTGGGACAAGCAGGAAAGGCCTCAAGTTGCACCAGAGGATGTTCATGTTGAATGTTTCTTCTCAGAACAAGTGGTGAGGCATTGGAACGTACTACCCAGGGAAGTCTCTGGGGGTGTTCAACAACTGTGTAGATGTAGCACCGAGGGACATGGTTTAGTGGCATGGTAATGATGGGCTGATGGTTGTACTAGGTGGTGTTAGTGGTCTTTTCCAACCTTAACGATTCTGTGATTCATGAGGGGAAGTTTAAACTGAACATTAGGAAAAGTTTTTCTGCTGTGTGTACAGTCAGACACCAGAATGGGCTTCCTAGCAAGGTGGTTGATCCCCTGTGGCTCTCAGTGTTCACGAGGCATTGGGATACTGCCCACAGTAGTGTGCTTTGAATTTTGGTTAGTCCTGAAGTAGTTATGTTGTGTTGGAGGAGCTCTGAATAACCCTACCAACTGAACTGCTTTACTCTACTCCTACCCTATCTTACCCTACTCTATCCTATCCCAATGCTTGGAGAACTCATCTTTCAAAGTAACCCATTTTGTTATCTGCTAATAGACACTCAGTGTCAATTCTACAGGGACTTCTCTGGAGGAAGCAGAAGCATGTCCCTAATTTCCCTTCAAGAAATCTGTGCTTCAAAGCATTAAGGCATTGGAGCATGTCATGTTGTTTGTTAGTTTTCTTGCTCTTTTTAAAACAAAAGGAGGAGAGGAAAGCTATGCAGCCTTGCGCTAGTTCTGTTCTGAGAAATGGCTGAATTTTTTGTTTTGTAGGAAGGTTTTCCTTTAAGTTTTAAGCATCCTGAGTCAGATGCTTGGCTGAAGAATAACCATTCAAATAATCAAATATTACATGTTCAAAAGGAGCTGGAAAGTGTGTCTACATCAGCAAATGTTGGACAGCATACGCACTGTACCTCATGTAGCCTTTAAATATGTATTTCAGTGTACGTCACTATAGCTGCCTATACTTCTTAGGAATGGGACAGCTAAGAATTGTTCCCTTTTATTGGAAGTATTAGTGATTTTTAAAGCTTTCCTAATAAAACATAACACAGTCCTCACATTATTAGAGATTAATGGTGTATAACTGAAACATGGTAGGTTTATATTTTAATTGTAAACTGTTAACTAATTGATGCGTTGTTGTTGAAACACTATAATAAGAATTTTCAGTAATTTCATGTTAGGAGTATAAAGAGGGAGAGTATATAAAGACCTGTGCCTTAACTAGCAAAGCGCTCAAACCCTGCTTACTTAATATGCATTTACTCACAGTCTTCAAGTTATCCATGGCTGAACTGCTTGCTGAAGCAGCAGTAACATGGGCCTTGGTAGGTCAGTGATACATGCATGACTTTTATATTATGCATCAACCTGCACCCTTGTAAAAATAAATAAATAAAAATCCTGGAAGGTTGATTTTCTTTTTTTCTTTTTTTTTTTTTTTTTTCCTTGCTCATTTAGCTCATTTATATTGTGTCAGAGATCCTTGCTTGCTTCTCCTGTCTTGTTTGTTCATTCCTAAAACTTTAAATGTGCAGCTCCAAGACATTTAGCACATGTAAGGGTCTGTATGGATTATAAAGCCAGTGAAGGTTGATCTCAGCCTCTCGCCACACTTCTCCTATCTCTGGGCACAACTTCACTGGGAATTTTCTGTACTTTCCACTGCAAATATGCTGAGCAAACCTTTTGAGTGTAAAGAGAAATAAATGTGTATAATCTAGAACGATATATATGAAGTAGAACAAATACATGAATTGTTCTCTAAATAGTAACAGCCTGTGCTTTATTCTGGAGGATAGCTGTATGCAGTGCCTTCAGAACTGTACAGTATATTTCCAGTTAGCTGTAAGAAACCAATTTCAAATTTGCTTTTGGGAAACAAAGATACTGTTGCTGAATTTAGGGCAGCACCTGGAGGTAGTGTAGAAAGGGTTGGGTTTAAAATAGCCTCTGCTGGCTTGCTCCCTGGTGCCATCTGAACTCCTTGCCTGAGGGCATTCTGCGGGAAGCTGCAGCAGGTCATAGGGTTTCATAAGCTGACTGCTTTTTGTATACTGTCTTAACAATGTTTGTCCCAAACTGGAAAACGTGCTTTATCTAATTACTCTGTGAGTTTGTCATCTGTCATTTTATCAGATCTGTAGTTTCTTCAGGCAGCTGTGAATCTGAATGTGGGTTATATTCTGTTTTACCTTCTAATCACCTGCTTGTAGTCCATGTCCAACTGGAAGTTAGAAAGGTAAGGAGACAGCATCAGTTAAAATTCCAGATTTATTATTTCATTATGCATACGTTTAAATGATTGTCAAGCACGTGCTGCACAAAAGAAGTATGTCATCTAAATGACAGATAACTAGCATGGGGATACAGCTACATGTTCTTGAAAGCTGAGTTTTGTTGGTTTGTACTGCAGTTGGTAGAATGCAGAAGGTGAAATGTTATCAGTATCCCATTCTGGTTGAATCAGCCTCCCGCTGAGTAAGAAATGAGCAATTGAATCACAGTGTTTCCAACAATAGGCTGTGGGAAACCCTTTGTCTGTGGAAACTCCCGTGCCACTGGATTTTCTTGTACCTGTGGAATGACTGGACTCCTACTGCTGCTGCCTTTTTGATTTTTAACAAATATATTTTTAAAAAGTTACCTAACGTTTGGGTCCTTTCCAAGCATAGTCAGGACAATACTCATATTTTTCATGTAGCAAACAGCAGCAAGAGAAGACTGATGGGGCTGGAGTATGTCTTGCTGACTGCTTTAAATGTGGGAGTGCACCAGAGTGACTGGGACCCAGGCTGACTTAGCCATCTCAAGTGTTCTCTACCCTGGGAGAGCTCCCATATGCTCAGTGCCAGCATATTGTGCCTGTTCTCTCGTTGCTTCCTAGGTTAGAAAGGGTGTTGGCTGTGGACTCCCATTTCTCACTCTTCTTTTCAAGCATTTGGCTCTTTGAGGGGCTGCAAGAGCTGGGTAAAATTTTCTGAAGTTCCCAGATTTCTCTAAATAAAGTGAATCACAAGATATTCTAGATCTGTCTAGAAAACAGGGAAGACCTAACTAGTTCTGGTAGTGTAGCATTATTCCTGCCTCTCTTTTCTTCTATGCTCCCATCTCTCATTGTCATCATTAAATTTGGCAGGAAAAGAGAACCTGGCATTTTTCTTCGTTCTGCAAATGAGAGGAGCGTTGAGTTTGGTAGTGGCATTGCTGGCAAGGTTGACTTAGTTCTTCCTGTTACAAGTTTCTGCTTTGCCAAACAAGCATTTGTCTTGCTTATATCGTTTCTTCCTTTTGCTAAATCTCAGTGCTGTGAGGAAGTTTGAAATCTAAACCTGAGTGATGTGGAAGAAAAACATAAGAGATGTATTTAAGAAAAAATTTAAGGCTCATACTTAAGGAATGGCTGAGAACAGGAAGAGAAAGATAGAAGGGTAGAGGGCGTGGGCTTAGGAAGTCTTAAATTCATGTAGAGGGATCACTAAGGCTTGTGAAGATTGAAAGAATACTCAGAAAGCTGTTGTGTTAATTTAGGGGAAAAAATAGGAGGGGAATATTAGAAGCTGTTTTGATGCTTTGGTTTTATCCCTTCTTTCACAGCTTTCCCATCCTGTTTTAGGTGGGTGATTTATATCAGCCTGTCAGTGGCTGCTGAAGTATGTCACCTTTGCTTTGATTGCCCTTCATGGAAACCAATGTGAGCACTTGAGCTCAATTTGTTAATCAAGGATGGTTATGGTTTGAACACAAGAAGCGAATTACACTTTTTTTTTTTTTTTTTTCCTGGCTTTTGTCTGTAAGGGAGCATACAGCTTGCATAGGTGTGAATCCTGCACACGAGTTGAAGTCTGGATGCTCCATTCAGTCCTATGTGATGTTATGTTTTTTCAAGTGTTCAGTCTTCCCTTGACAAAAATGAGCAGCACTTGTGTTTTGTCTCTACAAAATAGGCAGGGAGTACTCTAAACTCTTGACATTTGTTTTGTATTTTTGGTAATAGTTCCCTTTTAGACCAGTGACTTCATTGCAGGGGATGGAGGAGATGTTTGTTCACTTTGTCAGTATTGTACAGCAGATCACTTTGTATAGGGATCTGTGCTCTATATGGCCCAGAGCGAATGGGTTTTAATCCTGCACAGCATTAATTCCTTTCAGTGATGCGGGCGGTCTTCATTCCGAGAAGCAGCTTCTAACTAACTTAAGTACATGTGTAGAAAAGGAAAGGATCCTATGTAAAACTGTACTGTATGGGAAAGTCCGTGGGCTTTGTTTGACACAGAAACTGTTCAGAAGAATTCTGATTTTTTTCTCTTAGGACATAATATTCTAATGACGAGGGCAGTCCTCTCTAGTCTGAGAAAAATGATAGAGATCTGAAAGTATCCTCAGTGACACCTGCTGCCTATTAACGGGCAGGGCTGTGCCTCAAAATCAGATTGTTGCTTTGTCTTCTGTAGGGCTAAGTGGCAGGATGACTATGAAACCCTCATTTTTTATATATATATAAATTCAGGTCTCTGTGGCACTGCACAGTGATTGGCAACGTGATAGCCACTGAAGTGCTGTCACTGAGACTGTTTTTGACACAAAACTTCTGAGGGCCCCTCTGGATTTGACGGAGGCTCAAGAAGCAGCCTGGTTTGGCACTGATACTTTCTTAATGAGCATCTTGCTTTTCTTTTTCTTCTTGCTGCACTGTCATGATAGTACGTTTTAGGCACAGGTGATGTCTGTAGCTGTAACTGTGACCTTTACTATTCCAGCTGACTTCAGAGCATTTGTACTGTTTGAAACGTGCAGTGCATCAGTGTTTCTTAATTCACAAATATTAAATGCTTGTCCTGACAATTTTGAGTTGCTCATTTCCTCCTCCTCTGCTACACAGACGCTGCTGAGAAAGATGTCTCTGAAGTCTGCTCCCATGGAAAAAGCTTCTTTGGGCTGGTGGGAAAAGTGAAAAGAGCTCTTGCAGTCCTTCTCTACGTTTATTCTGACTCTGCCATTGTAGAAGCCGATGAATCTGTCTTGAAGTTCACCTCTAGTATACTGAACTGTACCATCGGCAGCAACAGGTCAATCCTTTGGTGAAAAATGCACCATGGCTTTTCTCCCATCAAACAGTGAATAGATTTCTAGGGAATTTCTTTCAAACTTCTTATAAACTCTTTTTTAACATAGAATGGCCATTATTTTGGTATACTGGACGCTAATTAAAATTGCTCTTCGCTGCTGCTTGCTGACTTGCTGTCTATAAGGAAGCCATTTCAGACTAGTTTATGGAAGCTTATAGGCTTCTTATAGAGGAAACAAAGTACGGACATTGTGCCAAACGCTTCTCACGACTCGGGCAGGCCAACAAGAAGGAAACAGTATGTGACTGTAGTTGTGCCTCCGCATAGGTATAATGCCATAAGGCTTAATAAATCTTTTGCAGACACACTTAATCCTGGCACTTCATGGCTTTGGAATTCTTTATCATTTTTATGTTTATTCTTTGCAATTCCTTTGATGTAGTTTATAATCAATAGCGCAGTGCTTGTAGTCTCCAAACAGCGGTTCAGACAGTATTGCCCTACTGTAGCTGTGTACTTAATTCCTGCAGAAACTGGGACAAAGATGCATTTCAACACGTTTCTAGTGTTTACTTTTTAATATTTGCTTTACCTTTTGTGTCTCTCTCTATGTGTTGGGCTAAGCATTTGATAAAAGCCGATTTTTTTTATTTTCCAAGAGTTAGTAATTCATGTGTATAGTTCATTACAATACTATGTTGAGAGCCCACATTTAAAAAGCCGCAGTAGAAATACTTGTCTAGTAAGCAGTATATAAAGCAGTAGGAGTAGTGTTCTTTGATTTATGTGGGTTATACAGCACATCTTCAGTAGTGCCTCGTAACAAGCATAAAAACATGCCCTGCTTTTTGGAGTCTTAACCCTGGAAGCCCTTGCACACGAACATCTGTATGTTTGACTTCTCTGCGGTGACATCTGTCAAGCTAAACATGTTCTTAAATATTTGCAGTGTCAATTCTGTATTGCTGAAATGTGTCTTGGCTGTTGGGTAGGGGTGAAGCAGCAGGGCCAAAGCTGGTTGTAGAGTAAGGATTTGGGTGAAAAGAAGTGCTCCTCGTGTGGAGCTGGGACCTCCATAGATGGGGTAGCAGCAGTTGGAGTGATTAGAACAAATCTGCAAAAAAAATCTCAGGACTCCATCTTAATTTGAAATCTGTATTTGTTGTGATGGGCAGTGGTTTTGTCCTGTTGGTAGTAGCAAACTAGCCTGGGATGAAGGAAGGCTGGATACTATTTTCAGGTCTGCTAAGAGCTTGTGTGGTTGACCATGACAAATTGCTTTGCTCTGTGCCATGGGCTACAGTCCTGTGTTCATTAATGCCACTTTTGTGCAGTACCAAGCTGCCTGGTAGTGAGTTCTCATCAATTAAGGCAGATCACAAGATACCACGCTCCTGCTGGCTGCATGCTCCTTGCAGAAGGACGGACGCTACGTGGTGGGTATAATTCAGTGCAAAATTAGAATTGGCAGAGTGAGCTGTGCTTCATCAGTGCATCAAGCAGCTGTGGTGTTTTTGATCTTGTTCTACACATACTGAAACTGAATTTACTATCTAGCCCAACCACGATCTCTGTTTCCACATCTGTGAAATGTGAACGGTATCTCAGTCTGTAAAGAGGGTTGTTGTTTTTTTCTATGTGAAGATTTCAAAGCAATTTGCGTTTAGCTTTGTTATGATTTTATTTTAACGCTAGGGATTGTAATTGGCAGTCTGAACTGTTTCTGGGATTCCAGAGGATCAGAACAGAGAACAACTGAAAGTCCCTGTGGTTTGAATCCCTGCTTTTCTAGCAGTGTCTGTGTTTCAGAGGTAACATGAGTTAATGCTGTCTGGCTGAGCTTACTCTAGTGGAGGGAGATAAAATTATGAAATGTTCTATTGGGTAGGTGTTGAGGTAGACAGCCAGTGCAAATTAAAAGGCCATCTTCATCTCCCATCAGGGATTATTATTTTTTGTTGTTGATGAAACCTATTGCTGGAAACAGTGAAGTTGATCAGCAGTGAAAACAGTCTTTCAAATTAACCACCTCATCTAGAAAGCTCCTGCTGACAGCACAAGGATTTAAATGCTGGGGCCACTGTTGAGGGGAACGCTAAGGGCTGAATGATTCTCAGCAGTGGGGGGTTTTGACTTGAAATTAATTTCTCCTGTTAATTGAACACACCCAATTTGATCAGTGTCTTTGGGGAGACAAGTTTGGAATGTTTTCCATAAAATGTCTCTCTCCAAATGTTCAGTATTGTTTTAATTAGTATAATTGTTTCCAGATAGTTTGTGCGTATTTTAATATTCCTCCTCCAAAGTTTAAATGTTAGACGACTCATTAAAAAACACGTGCGCTCTCCTTGTATGTTTTCCTGACCTTATCAATAAAAGTATTAAGTTTCACAGATCTTCCCTCTGCTAAACTCAGCGGCTTTATGATAAATCACATACGAAGTGTTGCTTACAGCATTAATAAATCACACTTTTTTTTGATGCTGATACTACTGTGAATTGTTTTGTTTTTCTTAAAGAATGTCACTTAGAAAGATCTGTTAGAAGTTGTTACTCTCGTTTGTAGCTTCCTCATAGCTTATGTTATTTGGAAGTTTGGTGAGTTATCACTGCTGCATATCAGCAGGAGTGTGCATGTAAGATACTACATGTAGTTCACAGAATCAGCAAGGTTGGAAAAGACCTACAAGATCATCCAGTCCAACCATCTGCTTAGCACCAATAGTTCTCACCAAACCATGTCCCTCAACACAACGTCCAAATGTTCCTTGAATATCTCCACCACCTCCCTGGGCAGCCCATTCCAGTGCCTGACCACTCTTTCAGAGAAGTAGTTCAGAACGTACTGTATTCCTGTGACTTCGTAATATGCATTGTATTGAATGTTTATCCCTTAGAGAACTGCATATTTAATGCCTTTGCTAAAATGGGAAGAACTGAAGGTTTGTGGAGCATTTTGTTGTTTTCTTTAGTGTTGGGAAGTTAAAAGCAGCTTTGTGTGGTTGCTTTTATTTCACTAAATGATGACTTTCTCAGGATTTTCAGCGCTTGCGCTCAGCCTGTTCTGCAAATGTTGAACTGTCTTTCTTTCTCACCTTTCTCTTTACTCCTGTTGATGGGAGGTAGTGCTTGGAAAGGAAAAAAAGAAAAAGCATGACTTCTTTGTGGTTTGCTGCAGTATGCAACTCTGCCTACTTTAATGCCTATTAAAATTAGAAATATATACTGCTTAAAAGTGTACATACATGTAATTATCTTTCCAGCTTGAGATAGATAGGTTTCAGGGAAGACCCAAATCCTGCCAGAAATCAATACCAGATGGCACAGTATCTCCCGACTGTGGTCCTGCTGTTGATAACCTACTGTGGGTTACAAACACAGCACTTGATAATAAAGGTTGGCAAGCTGAAGTAATTTCTGGGCTCTCATCTTATTTAGCTAAGTGCATAACCTGACTAAGCTGAAGCATTTATTTTATCCTTCGATTTGTGCATTAATGTTAAGGACGTTTTAAAAGGCACTATGCTCAAAACTTCCCTGTGAAGTGTAATGTTCACATTAATGCTAACACACACTGCACCTGATAAATTCCAGAAACACACAGAAATGAAAAGTTTTGTGTGTTGCTATTGTTAATTCTGATTTTTTTTTTCCAAATGTTTGTGCCTTACTGCATTGCCGCTGCTTCTGTATGAACATTTCACAGCATTCGTTCAACTAGATGTTCATCCTTTGTTCAAAGCTGTTACTATGCTATTTTTTCCCTGGCAGTCTGTTGTGTGTAGAGCAAGGCGAGTATACAAGGGTTTCTGGAAAGATGGCAGCTCTCGCAGGGCAGTCTCACAAGGTGTGGTTTTGTGGTGTGTGGTAATTGTTGTAATGATGATGTGTGGGCTGTGAATGAAATATTTCTCCATAGATATTTTTATGCTTACTTGAAGGTGATTAAGGGATACAGGTAAAGGCCAGCCTGTGCTAGGGGCAGTTTGGTCCAGTTCAGTAAAACGGTATTGAAACAGAGGGTTTCTGGACTCAGCTATTAAAATCCCTGCTGTGCCACCTTTACGCTCCCTAAAACAATCCCCCACCTTTCCCATCTTGCTCTGTTAAACTCTACTAATGGAGTCACAGCCCTCATCACCGCCTCTTCACCCAGGAGTCATAGAATCACCTAGGTTAGAACAAAGCTTCAGTATCACCAAATGCAGCTATCATCCCATCACTAAACCATGTCCCTTAGTGCCATCTCCCATATATCTCTTTCAAGTACCTCCAGGGACACAGACTCCGCCACTTCCCTGGGCATCCTATTCCAATGCTTGAACACCTTGGTGAAGAAATCCTTACCAGTGTCCAAGCTAAACCTGCTCTGGTGCAACTTGAGAGCATTACAGCATTATACCTGAGAAAAGAGTCCAACACCCTCCTTGCAGCAACTTCCTTTCAGGTAGTTGTAGATTGTTGACCTCTCCCCTCAGCCTCCTTTTCTCAGCACTAAAAAACCTCAGTTTCCTCAGCTGCCCGTCATAATTTTTGCTTCCCGATCTCTTCACCAGCTTTACTGTTGTCTGCACAAGCAGCTTGAGTCTGCACTCAAGCAACTCATCATCTTATAGTGAGGAACCCAAAACTGAATGCAGTATTGGAGGTGTGGTCTCCATGAGTATAGATGAACAAACCCTTCCCGTGTCCTGCTTCTGATGCAGGCCAAGATGCTACTGACCTTCTTGGCCACCTGGGCATGCTGCTGGTCATGTTTAGCCAGCTGTCAATCTGTACCGCAGGTTTTTTTCTGCTGGGCAACTTTCCAGCCACTCTGCCCCACGTCTGTGCTGTTATGTCCCAAGTGCAGTACCTAACATTAAGACTTGTTGAATGGTACGCGATTGGACATGGCATATTGATTATATTCGTTTTGTTGGGCAACTGCACTTTCTCTCTCCCTGCTTCCCCCCTTACAGCCTAAGGATTTAGAATCCCTTTCTTCTCCTCCTCTTTCAACCAAGACTGGAGCTGGCTGTTACTAATCTAATGGCATGCACTTGGAGAAGGCTTACAGAAGCATTGGCTCTTCCCCACCCACAACAGTGCGTGATATCTCCTGGCAGACAAAATCCAACAGAACAGTAGAGATCCTGTTGAGCAATGTCTTACAAAAATCTGACCTACTAGTACAAAAATCTGACCTACTAGTCAGATTTGCACAGTACTGTCCTAGTCAATTATAGCGATGTATACCTCTGCTAACGCTGGGTGAGTTAATTAGTCCTGAAGGTAGCTAGTCATCCTCTTTAATCTACCAGTTAAGTTTGCATATGCCTGGCCTCCTTCATCAGTCAGTCTTAAAAACATATGTACAGACAGATGTCATCAACCAGGTTTATACACACAGCGTAGAAAACTATAGTTTTAAAGTGTATTAGTGCCCCAAATGAGCCGCAATACTCATAAGTTCTTTAAATCGTTCTTTTTAGTGCTTTTTAGTCTGTTAATTTGTTAACAGAAGAACAATTTTTTATGGTAAGTAGAAAATCCAGATAAAGTAAAAAGCACCCAGAGGATCACAGGTGTGGCTTTACTTCTGTTCGAAGAGAAACTGTCAATTATTTCAGATAAGAGATGACTATAATAGCATTATGTACAGCCATAGATGGAACAGAAATGCTTATTCATTATGTGTCACATCAAAACAAAGGGCCCTTTAATGAAATTATCTAGCAACAGCTTTTAAACCAGAAGAGGAAGTAGCATTTTACACAGTGAATAATTAAATTGTGGAATTAATTACCACAGGATGTTATGGAGACCAGAAGCATTAAAGGGTTCAAAAATCCACTGGGCAAATTCATGGAAGAAAGAACCACTCACAGCCATTAGATACAAATACAGTCACAGACCTGGGAAATCCCTAATGTGCAGTTTGCAAGGAGTAGGGGAAATAAATGTTGGAGAACAGCTGAATATCTTTTTATTCGTCACTCTTATTATACTCCTTCTCCAGGTTTTTGCTGCTGCCTGTGTTAATGATGGGAATGTGCTAGATAGATCTTTAGTCTGATGCACTACTCTCATCTTTATGCAATAGAAATCAAACTGTGTAAAAAATACAGAACATACACACACTACCACATCCTGAAATTGCTGTTGGCTTTCTGGCTGCTTAGTTTTAGAGGAATAACATTCACACTGCTTCAAACCTATTTGGGAACATAGTTCTATCTAAAAACTACTTTTTGCCTCCAAAATTGTAATATATAGAATGTTTTCAGGGTATCTAGTAATTTATCTTTGTGTTCTTGCTCTTACATTTGATGATTTAAAAAATAAGTAAATGAACATCTCCTGCTCAGGGCATTGTTACATAATTGGAAAATTCTTAATCTGAAAGTTCACTGCAAATCCGTATCATATAAAACCACACAAACCATTTAATAATTAAGTAACAGCAGATAAAATCCTCCTTGAAGTTAGCAAAGCTACACCCACGTGGACCAAAGGAAAGAGAAGCCTTCAGCTAGATCCTTGTCATGCAGCCAGTTTTCTCCCTTAATGCCAAGAAAAACTTAATAACTTGTTCAAAATTATTGAATCAGGTATGTAACATTGATGAGAAATGAACTACAGCTCTGGGTCTTACAGGGCTGCTTAGACATGACGGAATTCCAACTTCAGTACCTGCTCTGATCTAAGGCACACCGCATGGGATGAAATGTTCTCCTGAGCAGTTAGGATCCATACAGTGTAGGTTTTCTACTTATTTTAATAGATGACACTCTGAAAGTTTTAAGAATACTCTTTGAGATTCTTGGATCAGTGAACATAAAAATGCCTTTTATATACTTATTAGCAGTGTTATACACTAGAAAGGTGGTCCAACCAGGATTATATATGTGATCAACAAAGTTCTGGCATGGTTGCATTTTACTGAAGAAAACAGAGAGCCCACAAAGCATGTTATTTATTTATTTATTTATTTATAAAAAGAAAGTATTAAGTTGATTTTCAGAAAAAATATGTTTTTATACCTTTTCATTTGCTGAGGAAAGCTTGGGTCCACCATTTTGTGACTGTTTTGCAAGTAACTTTTGCCTTCCTTCAAACTCCAGTTTCTCCATGTCAGCCTGACCTCAGGGAAGGTTCTGTAACAGATCATCTTGAGTGACAACACAGAGCATGTGCCGAATGACCAGGGGATCAAGCTCAGACAGTATGGGTCACAAAAAGCAGATCCTGTTTGACCAACCTCATCTCCTTCTATGATTGAGTGACAATCCAGGTGGATGAGGGAAAGGCTGTTGATGTGGTCTACCTAGACTTCAGCACAACCTTTGACACTGTCTCCCACAGTATTTTCCTGGGAAAGCTGGCAGCCCGTGGCTTGGACAACTACATTCTTTACTGGGTGAAGAGCTGGCTTGAGGGCTGGGCCCAGGGAGTGGTGCTAAATGGACTTACATTCAGCTCGTGACTGGTCATGAGTGGTGTTCCCCAGGGACTGGTATTATGACCTGTCCTCTTCAATATCCTTGTTGATGACTTGGATGACGGCATTGAGTGCACCCTCAGTAAGTTTGCAGATGACACCAAGCTGGGAGGAAGTGTTGGTCTGTGTGAGAGTAGGATGGCCCTACAGAGGGATCTGAACAGGCTAGATCACTGAGCTGAGACCAGTGGGATGAAGTTCGAGACAAAGTGCCTGGTCCTGCACTTTGGCCGCAACAACCCCAGGCAACACTACAGGCTTTGATCAGATTGGCTAGAAGTTTGTGTGGAAGAAATAGATCTGGTTGATGCTTGGCTAAACATGAGCTAGCAATGTGCCCAGATGGCCAAGAAGGCCAATGGCATCCTGTTTTAGCAGGAGTAGGGAGGTGATCACTCCTCTGTACTTAGCACTGGTGAGGCCTAACCTCAAGTACTGTGTTCAGTTTTGAGCGCCTCACTGCAAGAAAAACACTGAGACCCTAGAGCATGTCCAGAAAAGGGCAATGAAGCTGTTGAGGGTCTGGAGCACAAATCTTATGAGGAGTGGCTGAGGGAACTGGGAACTGGGAATGTTCAGTCTGGAGGAGGCTGAGAGGAGACCTTATCACTGTCTACAACTTCCTGAAAGGAGGTTGTGGTGAGGTGAGAATCAGATTCTTCTCTCACATAACTAGCAATAGGACTAGCGAGAATGGCCTTAAGTTGTGCCAAGGGAAGTTCAAGTTGGATGTTAAAAAAAGTTTCTTCTCTGAAAGAGTGGTCATGCGCTGGAACAGGCTGCCCAGGGAGGTGGTTGAGTCCGTTCCTGAAAGTATTCATGAAACATTTAGATGTTGCATTGAGGAACATGGTTTAGTAGGGAATATTGGTAGTAGGTGGGTGGTTGACTGGATGATTTTGGAGGTTTTTTCGAACCTTGGTGATTATGTGATTCTATGATTCTATTCTTTGATTCTGCAGTAAAGTGTTTTGCCAGGTACTGTCTGCCAGTTAGATGTCAAACTAAGATTTATCATAGGTGTTACCCTCTCAACAGAGCAATCCCACTGATTTTCAATCTACTGACTAGACCATTTGATTATATTCACCACTCTCCCCATGTCTGCCTAACAGGTCATTTCGTCACGTAGAGCAATCAGGTTGATCAAGCACGATCTACCGATTGTAAGTCCATCTTGATTAATGCTGATTGACTTTTTGTTTTCTGCATGTTTGGAAGTGCATTCCAAAAGGATGTGGTACGTAAACATTTCAGGGACTGAAGTGAGGCTAACTAGCTTGTAGTTGCCCCAGTCCTTTCTCATGCCTTTTTTAAAGGCAGAGATAGCACTTGCTTTTCTCCTTTTCTCATAGAATCATAGAACCATAGAATCACAAGGTTGGAAAGGACCCACAAGATCATCTAGTCCAACCACCTTCCCATTACCATTGCTACCACAAGCACTAAACCATGTCTCGTAGCTTCTCATCCAGATGCCTCTTGAACACTGCCAGGGATGGTGACTCCACCACCTTCCTGGGCAGTCCATTCCAGTGTCTGACCACTCTCTGAGAGAAAATGTTTTTCCTTATGTTATGGAACTGTCCTGATAGTTATGTTTTTTGTAGGTAACTGACAAGGCATCTTGGAGTCACATCAGCCAGTTATCCCACAGTATTCTTCTAGAGAAGGTGGCAACCCGTGGCTTGGACAGCTACACTCTTTGCTGGGTGAAGAGCTGGCTGGAGGGCTGGGCCCAGAGAGTGGTGGTAAATAGAGTTAAATCCAGCTGTCGACTGAGCACAAGTGGTGTTCCCCAGGGGTTGGTACTGGGGCCTGACCTGTTTAATATCTTTATTGGTAACTTGGATGAGGGGATTGAGTGCAACCTCAGTAAGTTTGCACATGTCAACAAGCTGTGTTGATTTGTGTGAGGGTATGATGGCCCTACAGAGGGATCTGGACCAGCTAGATCATTGGGCTGAGGCGAGTGGAATGAAGTTCAACAAGACAAAGTGCCTGGTGCTGCACTTTGGCCACAACAACCCAGGCAACACTACAGGCTTTGATCAGATTGGCTAGAAGTTTGTGTGGAAGAAATGGACGTGGATATGTTCATCAGCTGTTGGCTGAACATGAGCCAGCAGTGTGCCCAGGTGGCCAAGAAGGCCAATGGCATCCTGGCTTGTATCAGAAAGTGTTGCCAGCAGGAGTAAGGAGATGATTATTCCTCTGTATTCAGCACTGGTGAGGCCACGCTTTGAGTACTGACAGCGAAGCTGTTGAGGGGTCTTATCGCTGTCTACAACTCCCTGAAAGGAAGTTGTGGTGAGGTGGATGTTGGCCTCTTCTCTTGCATAACCAGCAATAGGACTAGCAGGAATGGCCTCAAGTTGCACCAGGGGACATTCAGGTGAGATATTAGGGAAAATTTCTTTTCTGAAAAAGTGATGAAGCACTTGAATGGACTTTCTAGGGAGATAGTTGAGTCATTATCCCTGGCAGTGTTCACAAATTGTTTAGAAGTTGTGCTAAGGAACATAGATGGTAGGTGAATGGTTGGACTTAGATGTTCTTGGAAGTTTTTTCCAACTTTGGTGATTCTGAGATTCTTTCAGCACTTTCTGATGATTCTTGTCTGGCAGCACAGATTTGAATACATTTAGCTGTTCTTCTTCAACTCATTCCTAACTTTTCTTCCATAAACTGCTCCTTCCCAACCAGTCCTGGTAGAACTGGAAATCCAGAAGTAATCACTGCCTCTGACGATTTAGGCAAAAATATGATGAGTACTTCAGCCTTTTCCAACACAACAATCACTAGTCTGTGTACCTCATTCTTTAACATCCCCACATTTCCTCTGATCTTACAGAATTTCTTCTTGCTGCCATCACTTGTTTTAATTGTAAACATACTTTGGGTTTCCCGGTTTTGTCTCTAAGCATCAAAGCACTTCTTTTGTATTTCCTTTTTGTTGCCTGTTCTTTTGCATTTCACTTCATTAAGGAGCTCCTTGCCTATTCAAATGAGCCTTCTACTGAAATGTCTACTCTTCTTTTACAACAAGATGATTTATTCCTGATTTATCAGTAAGTTTTCTGTAAGAATTCAGCACCTATTGTCGGCATCTTTTGTGTCAGTTTCCCAGGAGTTTCAGCTAAATGACTCCTAACAGTTGTTAGGTTCAGTTGCTTAAAGTCCTGAATCCTACACCTTCTGCTTACCTTCTCAGTCTTTTTCTGGATCCTCTGTGCAATCAGTGTGATCACCGCTCCCAGTCTAATACTGGTGGCCACATTTGCCACTTGTTCCTCCCTGTTTATGCTCACTGGTTGAGTACTGACCTTGCTTGGTCTCTTTAGCAGCTGTATTGAAAAGTTATCATTAGTGCAGTCTGGAGACATTCTGGAATGCTGGCACAATGCCATGGTGCTCACATGGTTGAAATCTCCAAGGAGTACCAAGTTCAATTAGTAGGTTATTTTAGATTATCCACTTCTTCCATCGATCATGTGGTCTGTAAAAGGTCCCCAGTGCCATGTGACCAGTACTGCTCTTGCCTTTGCTTTTGATCATAAGATTCCTGGTGGATCTATCTGTTTTACACTGGAACTCCACATGGACAATGAGATACTCTGTAAGAAAGTGCAGCTGTCCTTCTCACAACTTGTTCTTCTTGACCAGTCTTTATGATACTTTTCCAGTCATGCATGGTATCCCATTTCATCTTGGTGATCCTGATCACAATCGTAACTCTCTGACTCTGCACAGACTTCCAGTTCTTCTTGTTCATTGCCCAAGCTTGATGCATTAGTTTCCAAACGCTTGCCCAAGCTCTGTGCATTTGTATTCAGATACTGGAGGTAAGGCTCTGCATGCCCTCCCTTCCGAGTAGGAATATGTAATTTTCCCTTCCAGGCTTTTCTCACACATTCTTTCTGTTCCATATGCACCATCTCCTTACCTCTGGGCGTAAGTACCCATCCCTCAGCAAATTTAATTTAAAGCCATCCCTACTAAGTGAGCAGATTTCTTCAGAGGTGTTTTTGTCAGGTGGCTTCCCTATCTTCATAGCAGTCCTTCAAGGCATCAGTCTCCTGGCTACATCTGCTAGCCAAACTTCTCCCTTGACTAGAAGAGTTGAAGAAAGCAGGACTGGGATTTCTGCCATCCCATGTTTGCTCAGATCTCTATGCTTTATTTGAGCTGCTTGGGATTTCCCTTGGCTGTGTTACTTCTGTTCCACAAGGATTAGCAGCAAGTGGCAAAATCTGGGAGACTGGATAAATGGTGACAGTCTTTTCACTGTCAGTGACCTTGGCTCTGGATGAGGAGCACACCTGCCTGGATAGCAGGGCTGAATTCATCTGTCTCATGTGGGGGATCATCAACAGTCACTAACACAGCTGCATCTCAGTGCTCATAATAATCCAAACACTTGAGATACCCACTCAGTATTTGCTCCCAAAACACCCACTGCTTTTCCAAACTGTTAGTGAGGTGCAGCTGGAGAAGGAAACAGAGCTTTATTCCTGTTACCCAAAGTTACTGGCATCCAGCTTCTACACTCTGCTTGTTCCTATCCTCTTCCTTCAGTCATACTTCTTATCCTACTGGCCTCAACCTGGTGCCTTGGAGAAACTTCTTCAAATCTGTTGTTCTCCCTCGTGTCAGCCCTGATGCGGCAGTGGTATCTCTGTGATTTCTTATTCTCCCTGCAGTCTGTCTGCCAAGTTTACTGCTTTGCTTCTGTATTCATATCCCGATGGCAGGCTCCTTGCTGCTGGGGCTCCTCTGGTGGGAAGGAAGCTGATGCAGAAGAGCTTTGCCCCTCCTGAGACTCTCACCTGGCAGCAAGCTGCTCACACTGCCCATTAGTTCTTTTGTTCCTGCTGTGTGCCCTGCCTTGTGATCGCTGGTACTGTCATGCATTGCTGCTTATTGCACTGCTGTTCAAAGCTAGAGCAAGGATCTGGGGATGAGTTAATTCTGCTGGTTTACGAATGGGATTAGCAGTTCTAGTTTAGGGGTAGACAAATTATTTATGATTGTTGATTTATGTAGGATTTGGTTTTCTGTGCTTTCCACAACAACCATGCAGTAAATATATGTTATTTTTCTTCTGTGAAGTATTTTTAGTAAATCCTCGGTGCCTGTTTTATTGAATGACTAATGCTTTTTGGTACATCTGTATTACATCTATACTGAGTCATTTTGTTTTGTAATGGTGCATTTAAATGTTAAAATCTCTACAGAAATTAAATATTGTAAAAGACTTTAACCTTTTGTTCTGGGGATTGGTTTGTGCTGGCATTATGTCTCCACTACCCTCTGCTATGGCAAAGAGCTCCTGTAAGCTGAAGGCTCTGGGAGTGGTGTATCGCAAAAACATTTCTGTAAGCCATAAATGAACCAGTATGTTTTTGTACAGCCAAAATTTTGTTTTTTTGAATCACATCTTCCCCTCTTGCTGTGTAATGTTGTCACATGTAACATTTCACAATTCTCTGTTGGACTCTTAAGTTTTCCTAGGCCACTGCTCACCCAACACTTCTAAAATTTTCCCTTCTCTTTTCTCAGACTGCTGTTAATTTACATTTTGAAACTGGAATTTTGTTCATGAGGAAGGTTTTACCAACATCATAAACAGAATAGTTACATCAGTGTTCCCTGCTTTCTTGCTGTGAGTTGAGTGTTATGTTTTTTTTTTGGTGTTTTTTGTTGCTGTGTTTTATTTTGTTGAACTCTCATATAGGACGTGTAACCCAGAGTAACAATAAAAAAAAAAAAAGATTTGCGCTGGATAACTGTTTGCATTTATTGCATGTGTCGCTCAGTTGAACAGCCTTCCTTGAATTCCTTTGTCATGTGCACTTCTTGAAATATTTCTTCCCTAGTCAGCAGTCTTTCTTATATCAGCTCTTTATGCCCTTTTAGTCCTTGAACAAACACCTGTTACGCCAGGCTGGCATTATTTTGAAATACCTTACAAGCTTTCACTTGTGTTTCGTTATCCTGGATTTGTAATCTGTGTTTTTCCTGATGTGTGGTTTATATTGCATTGTTGCTTGTCTGCCAGGTCCATCATTTACTTTGTGAGCACTTTAGAGCAGAGATCTGTTCATCGCATCAGCTCTGTCTGAAGCCCATACTGTATTTTTAGAATCCAAAGAGTGATTATCAATCATTGTGAAAGACCAAGGCTCCTTTATTCTGCTATCTATGAATACTCTTGGAGGCTTCTCATTGCCTTCTCCAAGCAAGAAATCAACACCCACAGGAAGAGTTGGTTTTGTACTTGCAAAAATGGGTTACATTGTGATAAAATATTTGAAGTAGCATCCCTCCTTCCCTCAACAACAACCAAACAAAAATTGCTTAGCTTTTGCCGTTGAACAAGTGGGCTGGTACTGTGTGTTAGAAGAATTGGAGGTCTGTGCTGGAGGAACTCTGAAATGAATGTGATTGTGTTCTGTGAATCCTTGTATGTAAAATACTGAGAATAGGGTTTTCAGAAGTGCTTACATGATTTAAGAATCTTTAAGAGGCAAAATGAGAGAGTGATTCTTCAGCTGAATAGTTAGGCAATAACCTGGGATGTGGGAGAGTCAGGTTCAAGTACTTGCTCCAATTACCTTTTAATTAGTTATACAAAGTGGAACAACTTCAAACAGGAGAGACCGAGATGTCTTACCCCTGAATACCTAATAGCCTATGGGCTGGGACAACTCACATGGGATGAGCAAAGATTTGAAAACGGGTCACTTACCCTACTGATGACTGTTTTAACCACTTAGATATTAAATCTGATAGCATGTGGGTCTTTCTCATCGTTGTTTGTGAGGAAGGATTTGGCTGGCTTAAGCATCTGACTCAAGGAGAGGGTTTGCGGTGGAGGCACCCATCCCCATTAAAGGAACAGGACTCCCTGTCCTACTGAGTCGCTTAGACAACTTCTTGCTTAGATGGATGACTTTTTCAGTTGCTGCTTTTTGACGCTTACCTTTCTTCTTCGATTTCATAAAAAGTCCAAGTGTTTAATTTAGGGAGGGATTGCATTAGATATCATTTTGTCTGAAGTTTAAGTGCGGCAAATTCGCATTTCTGCTACAACTTAGTCTTTTTGTGAATCTAGTTATCTGCTATAAAGTAGGAGTTTATAATGATGCTGACAGACCAAACAGAAGGGCACAAAAGACTTTTACCAGAACTGATACATTAGACATAAAGGCTTTACACATTGTTAAAATGTATTTACTGCTAAAGGAGGAAACCATGCTAATATACTAATTACATCATCTTGAAAGACTTATAATTATCTCTGCAGGATTTCATGAGTCTGCATCCATTTGATTTGTCCTAATTCAGAGTCTTGTCATCCTCATCTGCAATCTCATACCCAGATTGAGCATGGAAATCTACACAAGCGTTCCTAATATGCAAATAGAGATCTGCAGTTCCACTTCAAAGCAGTAGCTTCTGAAGTGGGATTTTTAATTATTCCATTTTGAGTTAGTGACTGCAAAAGACTTTTTTTTTCTTCTGCTGGTGAGTATTCCTTTCAGTTTTGTTACGTTTGTTATGTCTCAGTAGACGTCTCATTCTCTCTTCCATGTGAACAATGAAATGACTGACCAGCTAATGATCTGTTTACTGATTGTAATCCATAACTTCCTCAGGGAGTTGTATGTCTTGTTCTTGGGTTCTTTTGCAAATAGTATCTTACATAACATTCCTCATTCCTCATCACAGGAGTCTGTCAAGATCTTAAAAACAATGGCAGGTATCAGCTGCCCTTTATTTTTGGAGGTGAATAGTGTCTGCAGTCAAAATTAAGATTCCTTGGACAAAACGATATGCTGGAAAGATTAGTGGAGCTGAGAAACTCATGAAGAAGGAGGTAGTATGATCATAAAGACTGTTTATTGCATGGCAGAAGACAGAAACAAAGAGGCACAATCATGATGCAATTTGATAACAATTTGAAATGTCAAGTTACTCTGTCCAAAATTGCAAGTGGTTGGCTGAGTTGTGGATGAAACCTCATTTATCGTGAATAACTATTTTCAAGTTGAATTCTAAGTATTTTCAAGCCTCCATTGAAAAGTGAGATGCAATTATATAAGGTTAGTTATTTAAGATAAGTCATATTGTTTCACTTTCTATGTGTAGTGAGATGACTTAGGATGATGATGCTGGAACAGGCTGCCCAGAGAGGTTGTGGATGCCCTGTCCCTAGAGGTGTTCAAGGCCAGGTTGGATGGGGTCCTGGGCAGCCTGGTCTAGTATTAAATGTGGAGGTCGGTGGCCCTGCATGTGGCAGGGGGGTTGGAGATTCATGATCCTTGAGGCCCCTTCCAACCCTGGCCATTCGGTGATTCTGTAAGTCTGTGACTTCCACTGGTGGAAGTGTGTGGCAGTAGCACTCTCAAGACAAAACACTCTCAAATAATCGTGACTGCACTTGGAGAGCACATAATGTGATACGTCCCAGGACCAGCATAAACTATTGGTGGGACTGGTGAGCCCTGCATGGCAGAAAGGCACACGCTCACTCCCGCTGCTTCCCAGCTGCTTTGCCAGTGACTCAGGAATTGGTGTTTGGTGAAAATGTAATGTAGAAAGGAATGATGGAGGCATCCCGTAATTAGTGCTAGTAATAAGAGAGGAATCAGTTTAGCATGTGATATATAGTGAATGAATCAGAGAAATGAAGGAAAAGTGAGTTTGATAGATATAAATGGGAAAGTGCAATACTGATAAATTGTGATGAGTAGTGATGAGATCTTCAAAAGGCACGCTAAAAAAAAAGAAGGAAAAGTGTTGTAGTAAGAAGGATGAGTTCAAAACCCAGTATTACATACAAGAGTTTGGACCGTAAATTTGAGGGAGAATTTGGAATGACAGGAGTGGTGTGATCAAGAGAGGTCTCTGGCATAGGGCTTATGCTGGGAGACAGCCTGGGAGAATATGGGGAGACAAATTTGATAGCATTGCAGAAGCTGTGAGAGAATAAAAAATATGTCTGAGTTTGAAGATAACAGAAAGGAAATTTGTGAATTTGTAAAAACTTTCCTGTGCTCTCTGTTCTATGCTCAGCTATCAGATTGCATCTCTATCCATCTTACACTTAGGTATTGCTGTCAGTAGTATTTGTTTAATTAGAGCTTATTACTGTATTCACAAAATTTGAATCTCTTTACTGCAGAGAGTAGTAAGGTATTTCAGCAGGCTGGTATTGAGCTTAGATAAGGAAGTCCATGTAATAGTTTGTAATAAAATAGCTCTTCAGGTTTCATAATGCTTCTCTGTGGAAATGTTCACAACTTTGCTGGATGTCTTTGTGACCTATTGCAGGAACCTGCTTTAGCAGAGGGGTTGGAATCAATGATCTCTCGACGTCCCTTCTAACCCCTACAGTTCTGTGATTCTGTGATCTGTAAGCAGAAAGAAGTAAAAGAATTGCAGTTAAAAACATCATTATCTGTCTGATGTTATATGGCCATCAGGAAGCCTGTAAGAACTGGGGACACCTGCATAGGAAAGAGTATCTTAGCATTCCAGAGTGTCCTGTGCAACCTGTCACTCGTGTGTGTAAAAGCCCATGGTGTTTGCTAAGACAAGGAAAGAGAAGCAGGCTGTCAGCTGGAACTGGTAAATCAAGATGGATAATAATGGAAATAAGACCTGGGATTTAGTGGCTAATTACTGTACGGAGGGCTGTCCCAATAGGAAACCAGATAGGAAAACATTATTAATGATTGAAGAATGTGATATGTGGAAAGGCTCAAGGGAGAGATTCATCTCTAAGGCATTCACAATAAAAGGCAAATAAAGGCAATTTGGCTCGAGGGCACAAACTAGGACTGTCATGTAAGTGAGGTACACCCACTTTTGCACCCATTGCAGTATAGGGTTGGTGCTGTCTGCTCATAAGTAAATCTAGGACAGACTCTAGTTCACAATCAATGATCTTTTTTTTTCTGCTTAGTGTGGCTCTGCACCATTGCTGAAGTCAGTGTTAAAGGTAGAGCTGGGTCTGTTGGACTTATTGCCAATCTTGATCCTTATATTAATATGGATATATTAATTCAGTGAGTCTAGTCTGTAAGTGTCAAACAGGATATATGTTTTTCAACTGATGTCAATTCAAGTAAAGCACGAGTCTGTACTTAGAAATCTTGCTGCTGGTTCCCACAAGTTTAAAGGTTATGTTCAATCTTAATGAAAAATTACAGCATGACTAACATTGCTGTTGTGTCGAGTATGAAGAAGAAATGCTGTCAGTGAAAAACTTCTGAGAGACAAGAATTTAATCCTTGGAACAAAAAAGATTCAAAAGGAATAAAAACTGAAAAAATTCTGCTTGACTTTCACTGAAGGTATACTTGGGGAATGTGGGAAACACCTCTAGAAAATCAACTGATTTTAATAAACATGGTGTATGCAGTTCTCCAGAAGGTAAGTCACACTTTGTATTTAATCAAGGATCAGCTTCACAGGTGATATAAATCAACAGGATTTTGTAGGAGCTGATGAAGATAACGCTGAATTGTTTTAGGATTTAGTCCTTTTCACACTATGGAAAACATGGGTTTTAGTGATCTCAGTCAACCAGGCAGAGCCATGCAAGAGTAAACAAGTTGTTAATCTGAAATCACCTTAGGGCCTTTTTCTTCTCCCACTGAAATCAATGTCTAAATTCTCATCAGTTTGAGTAGGACATTAAACGCACACACACAAAAAAAGGTAATATCCATGTTAATGTATTTTCTAAATATATGAATTAATCAGAAACTTGGTAAACTGGTTCAACAGCCTGATGCACTTGCTGAATTAACCTTGCTAAGAGAGATGCGCCATCTGTTTCACAGTCCCTACCATGCTGCTGGAAAGGCAGCATTTTTATAAATACAGTTACTTTTGTTGTTAAAGGCCCTAATCTTTGCTCAGGCAAAATTGCTTAAAACAAGATGTTTTGTATCTCTACTACACCTTGCATGCAAACTGTTTTTGTGGCAGAATGTTAGGTAGGGAGGAAGTCAGTACAATTACGTTACTGTTCAACTGTCTTAAGCCATAATTCCTAGATGTGTTCATAAATATTTCCTAAACACTCTGGAATATTTTGTGTGTTTATACATCACATATTGAAAAAGTAGAGAGAGACAAGGTGAAGACAGAATTCTATTCTTTGTGATAAATATCTACTAACTTTCTTCACTTTAGTATCTTGGGAAAATCTCATTTGTAACACATTTATTGCTGTATTTACGAGCTAGTTTTACAGTATTGGTAACAAATGGTTCCAATACTGATATTTAAATGCAATCCCCTTTCCTTGCTTCTTTTTACCCCTTTGTACTTTGCAAAGCAAGACACTGGGGGTCTTGAAGAGAAACAGAAAGATGTTCAGAGTCCTGTCTCTGCCATAGTAGGTAACAGGGTAATTTTGTACCTTTATCTGATGCTCACTTTAATCCCATTCTGTATATTCAGTTCCTTTCCAAACAAGAGAAAGAAAGCAAACAGAGTGGGCCAAAGTTCATTTCTAGCCTTACCAAAATGGCTCCCACATGTGATGACTTGTGAGGAGTTAGGGTTGGATATACCCCTGTATGCACAGCATAAGCCTACAGAATTTGTGCTTGCTTTCTTTATAAAGGTTAAACATCTCCAGCTGTGTTTGTAGTAGGGAAAAGGAACTGTGGTGAGAATGTACCTTAGCTGCAGCCACCGTATTGGCACGCTGCTTTTGAACCTTGGCAACTCTACTTCCCCTTTAGACTGTTATTCTGGCAGTTTGGGGCTATTTGAAACGTGCTGACAGCCATTTTCTGTTGTGCTGGCCCTGTTTAATAGGCACTATGTGTCATAAGTGTGGGTCAACCCTCATAAATATGCCTTTCTTGGCATTTCACAACTGTCTGCGAAGGTGTTGCTCAACCAGAGTCCCGGCCCTGCAGCCATGGTGTGCAGAGGTGTTGAATCTCCTGGATCAGATGTGGGCCCTGAGGCGATCCTGACTGCAGCAGCCGTGTTCAAACAAGTGCTGATCCTGCTGCTGAATGATGATGTCCTTTTTGACTGCCTTTGCAGATGTTTCCAAGAGCTGCGTTTTATTTGTGCATCAACAAATGATCTGATGTTTGCTAAGGATTTGAATCCAGCCATTGAAGAATAATAAATGACTGTTTAGGTTAAGCTGAAATTTTGCAGCCTGATTCAGTTACAGTGGTGACTCACTTCAGGTTGGTTCTCACATGATTCACAAAGAGTCGGGGTGACTCAACCCACAAATTTACTTAGCTCCCATGTTATTTTCCCTCTCAGTGAAAAAAAATTGGTTGTAATAAATAATCACAGCAAACTTTGACTTGTCCTGAGGTAAAATAAGTGTGTCTGTTGAAAGGCTGCATATTTGTAATAAGAAATTATTTACTGAGGTAGGGATGAAATAATAGGACACATGGATCGTTAAATAAGAAATGTACCGTGCATTTTTGTTTGATTCTCTTGCATAGCAGATCTAAATAAAGGAAGGTTATTCTTATCTAATGACAGTGTCCACCAAGGCTTTTCTGTCAATGTCCATTCTTACATAGCAACGAATTCTTGGCATTAGTTCTCTGAAATAAGTAATGTATGTCTGAATCCAGACATTTTTGAAGCTATACCAATTCAGAAAGTGCGAGTTACCCAAGCTATCCAAACTGGATCTTAGAAGGGTTTCATTGGCTGGTCTCACAAAGTCCTGAACTACTTGAAGTCATCTGTATGAAAAATACTGATGGAGTTCCAGTACAATATCAAACTTGCGGAGGTAAGACATTCTCTCCCAGCAGGAGCAATGAGACACTTGTTTTTTATTCAGAAGTCACAACTGCTGTCAGGATTCTAAAAGCGTATGCACAAACACATGGATGTAGTGTAAATGCAGTCTAAATTACTATGAGTTTTGAGTTTAGAGTTAGTTGGAGGCTGCCAGCCTATCCTTTTTTGGGTTGTCTCAAGAGGATATCAACATCTAGGTAACCTCAGAGCTTCTTAGCACCACATGAGTAATCACCCTCCCTTTCATAAGTGAAACAACAAAGAATCTGGAAAATGAAGAAATTCTGCCATGTCAGCTGACTTGATCATTAAAAAGGTCATTGGCAAACAGGATTGTTTCTTAACCTCATATATACCTAGTGCCAATAATATCCATGAATTAAACTTTAAAAGTCCATAGCTTAACGGGATTAAATTACAGGGAACAACTAATATGTGGCTTGAATGATTAAGGAGAAAAATTAAAATTCTTTGAAATGATAGCATTACTGTACAGGAAATGCCAACGTGGTTCAGGCGTGGCAAGAAATTTCAATAAAATGGCAAATTCCTCAGTACTAAGGGACCTAAAAATGACCCTGAGAAAGAGTACATAAGAGCAGCGATGAGATATAAGACATGCAGCTAAAGAACTTAGAGAGAAGGGCTCGAGAGAGAAGAAAAGGCTAGGAGATAACCATGGAGCATTACATGCTGAGACACTGTACATGCTGAAACAATGTCCAGTGGGGCATTTTTGTGGTACACAGAATGCCACCCTTTTGTCACAAAGTTTGCCAAGCAGCCACAAGGTGTTGTAATGTTATTTATATGCGTATATTATTTCAAACTCTCCCTCAACTAAAAGGAAAGGTAGAAGGATGGCTTTGTGCTCAAAGTAGAGGGCTGGGAATTATTTATTCTTGGTTCTGCCAGAGTCTCCTTGTGCATCCTTAGGCGAAGCTATTCATCTCTTTGTGCCAGTCTTACTATCTGTAAAATACAATTGGTAGTATGTATGTCATAATGGATGTTTGAGGCTAAATTCTTTAATAGTTGCAAAATGCTTTGAGATGTAACATTGGGGAAGGACAAATTACTTAACACTGTAATGCTGCACGCATGCAGTTATGCTGATCAGTGCCTAAAAAGGCACTGATCCCTTATTGTTTGTAGATCAGTGCTGCAAGCTGGTCCAGTTTTAGTCAATGGGATGTTTTACATTTAAGTTCTTTACTATGAGAGTGGTGAGGTGCTGGAACAGGCTGCCCAGAGAGGTTGTGGATGCCCTGTCCCTAGAGGTGTTCAAGGCCAGGTTGGATGGGGCTCTGGGCACCCTGGCCTAGTATTAAATGTGGAGGTTGGTGGCCCTGCATGTGGCAGGGGGTTGGAGATTCATGATCCTTGAGGTCCCTTCCAACCCTGGCCATTCTGTGATTCTGTGACCTAACTGGCTCTGGGACTGATCTGGAACAGAAGAATTCCTTTCCTTTTTGACAGTGCTGATTGATGACATAAAAATTCTCCAGACTGGCTCTTAGAATACCTGGAGTTTACAAATTTCTTAGGCTTGTGCAAGCTGGTCTTGCAAAAGCCATTGGATTGGCTAATGGATTTTTGGAGGCAGTCTAACTGTTTATGTATTTAACACACACATTGTGCCAGTGAAAGAATCTACAAAAACAAGTCTCATTCCTGTGGATGTATGTTGATAGAAGTCAGAGAGCTGCTGTGGGCTGGCTCATTTCATAAGCATTGCCCATTAAAACACAATAACCTATTTCCATGAGCAAATGTTTCTTTTGATAAGTAAATCACGGCTATGTTTCCTTAAACAGTGTATTTTTGGGGGGTGTATTTCTAAATATGTTTTCCTGTCAGAAATGCTGTTAGATCATGCATGGTGTACCATTAATAATCTTATATAACATGCCTGTTCTTATTGCTGAGCTTCCATGTAACTACTTGTGTGGTTCATTGCTGCTTTGGGACTGTCATAGCAGATCCTTCTGCTTTTTCTATTGCTGTAAACAAGCTGTTGTGACTGATACTTCTTTTCACCATATGTCTTTAACACTCCCAGTTCATAGTTATATGTCATTTCCAGGATGCTTTGTAGGGTGTGTATGCCTCCACCCCATTTCAAAATCAAACTCTCAATGGATTGACTAATGACTGCAAGGTGTTGCTTAGCATGCTGGTTTTGGCTGACAGTGCTGCTAAATGAGCAGCCGTTTGCTTAACGTGTCTTTCATGGTTCCTATGTGAAGTAATTTTTACTGACAAATTGAACATACTGATGGCTTCAGGTTTGCTAGTGAGCATCTCTCTGATAGGCTCCGGAAATCAAAAAGTATGACCCCAGCTTGTTACCTTGAGTACTGATAATTCTGCTCCATCCCTTTGCCATATCCTGTGTTTATATTGGCCTCCTTCATTTTCTTTTGCTGATCTCATCACTACGTCTGTCATGAATCTGTACAGTAGGCAGTGGGTGGTGAGAACTGAAGAAAACTGGAATGTACCTGTAAGTGTGGTGTGCTGATGTAGTGTGTAAGATGTTGCAATTCTGCCCCACTCTGAGGAGCTAGGATTGATGTCAAGTTGTTTTTTTTTTTCCTTTTGTTGTCATGTGTTGTTGCATGAGTCCGTTCTTAAACCTATTCATGGAGTAGGACATGCAGCACCAAAGAGAAATTGCTCATGCACAGCAAACGTATTTATTTGTTATTACAGTGGGCGGACATGCTTTATTATTCACCTACGACATGTTGACCTTCCAGAAGGTCTACCTGGCATTTCAGTAATAGCATGTGACAATGCAGTATTGAGTGTGGTCAGGGATGGTGTCCCTGTTAATCATGTTAATGAAAGCAATCATCTGGAGGTGAACAGAAACTGAATTCAATCTTGTAAACACATGAAATAAATTAAACTACAGGAAAGAGTGTTATTCAACCATCTCATCTGACTACGGATTTCTACATTACATGGTTGTCTGAGCCTATGTCATACATGTTGCATTGCTGGACTGTCTTTACTGCTTCACATATTGCTGTTGGGAAAACTGGTATGAATGACAGTTTTTCCTTGACAACTGGGGATCTGTTCATGTTGTCTTTAGAACATGACATGCATTTACCTTGGTAGGTATCTGGCAGCGAGCTGTGTGACTCTAAGTGTGCAGGCAGTGGGTCTCTTGAGGCTAGCGTAGATGCCTGCACGAAGCTTCTTGTAGGCAAAGTTTCCAAAGTTTCTTTGCATGCATACAGTGCAGCTTCTGAAACATCTGTCCTTTTTGCTAACATAATGGTGTAAGTTACGGTTCCTGCTTCTTCTTCTGCTCGTGTGTGTTGTGTCCTTTAATTCTGGAAATTGGACCCAAGGGTATTTCTGCAGACACTGCTTGATGAGCTTCTATACTGAAATCTTTCACGAGTCAAGAACTAGATAAAAAGAGCCTGATCTAACTGTCTTGATGTGAAAAGTTAATCCCTGTGGAGAATAGTTAATTGACATTGTGACAAATGGACATCTGTAATGAACAGCCAGATCGTTTCTTTTACTCTTTGTGTGAGTATTGGCAACTTGGAAACTTGTTTTTTTTTTCAGTATACACAACTGGATCTTGTACATGTTATCTGGTCATAGTGCTCTCATTCTTGATGAGAGTAGTCTTAGTGACTGGGTATTATTTGGGCTACTCCTGCACATGTGGTCCTATGTTCAGACAAGGTGGTAGGGAGAGAACATCTGTACCAACAGCCTGAAGGAGCTGTGGCAGGAAGGAGTATGTCTGCTCTGTGTGCTGTCCAAATCAAATCATTATTTTATGATGTGTCGGATTTAAATGTATTTTGATGTAGTAAATGCTTTATGTGTTTGAATACAGCTGACAGCCAAGTTTCTTCTGCAGCTGAGTGCAGAACAATGCTGGTTTTGATTACGGTGGGTTCTCTTTTGCAGCAGTGCTGAGACAGACAAATCATTTGAGTGCATATGATTGCCCCATTGCCCGAGGCGTAGGATGGCTTTTTTTCTTTGCTGCCTTTGCCAAGTGTCAGAGGATGAGGACTGTAAGCTGCTGCCTGGTTTTATGCAGCGGTCTGAGCACCTGTGATGCTGCTGCTGGTCTTAGTGCTTATTGTATAGTGTCTGTCCCATTTGCATCCCATTTTGGGTGTTGTGGTTGGTGATCTTTTGTCTCCAAGCACCTTTGAAAACTGCAAACTGCCATCTGGCTGTTTGTGTTTTTTTCTTATTCTTATCCTTGCCGTAACTTGCACCTACCTGACATAAATGTGCCAAGCTATCTTTGCTCTTGAAAGAATAATAATAGTTCCGTGGAACTCCTAATATAAAATGTATCCCATAGGATTCCTTGCCTCTCTGTGAATGCTGGAACACATAATCAATTTAGTGAAAGGCTCCTCAGTGGCCTCTGTGCTGTCTGTCTGGTGAGGGGCAGGATTTAAGGTGTGCAGCTGGAGAAGAGCACAGATGGTGTTACCTCTTGTTTCAGACAGATGTATTTTGCCCTATGCTTTGTATAGGCTGGAGAAGAAATAATCTTTGGTTCAGAAAATGTTTATGATAACAGATTTGATAGATGCTGCCTTCTTTCAGAAGCTGTTCTTCTGCTGGCCATCAGTGCATAACATTGCCCCCAGCCCACCACTGTAGTTCTTATGAAGACCTAGCAAAGGTACAAGGCCCTCAAATTTAATGTTAGCTTGAGAAACAGAAGGGAAAACTTTTACTGTTTTTTAAGGAGTTCCCAGAGTACTTTTTACATTCTTGGAGTAACTTTATGTTGCCTCTGTCGTGACTTCCATTTTTATTTGCAGTCAAATTTTTCCTTTATTCCAGGGGCAATTACTGTAAGCAAGTGCTTTTAAAGTAGTGATCTTTTTGCCTAACTGTATGGCTTAATGCTTGTTGTTCACATGGCACAAATAAATTGAAGTGGTTTCATTTTGTGTTAGCTATCTGTACTGCATATTCTGCTGTTATTACATCAATCACTGTATGGGTTATAAGCCTCTGAAAAGTTGATTGAAAAAATGATGAGAAGAGAATTAAAGCAAGCAAAAACTAGAGAAAGTCCTTCCTTCCTCCTTCCTTCTTCCTTCTCCTTCCTTCCTTCCTTCCTTCCTTCCTTCCTTCCTTTCCTTCTCTTCCTTCCTTCCTTCTTCTTCCTTCCTTCCTCTCTCTCTTTCCTTCTTTTCTTCCTTCTTTTCTTCTTCTTTCCTCCTTTCTTCCTTTCTTTTTAATTTCTGTTTTTCAGCCATCTTTTTACCCTCTGGGACAGAGTTAGATTCTTTGTTACATTCACCTGCAGTGCTGTGCTGGTTGTTGTTGACCTTTGCTGCTCACAGAGGTAAATTTGACTGCAGAGGTTCAGTTGTCCTTATTGTTAAAGTAAGATACGCTCTGTATACAGCATCTGAGTTAAATGACACTGGAAGATAGTCTATACATTTCGTAGTTACTTTTTCTTGGATAAATAATTACCAGCAGTTCATGGTTTCAGAGCAGAACACCTAACTGGAGTCAAAAGGAGATTGTGCTCACAAATTTATATTTGTATAAATATAACATTTGTATATTGCCATATGTGTCACAGTGAATAACAGCATTCTATCTCTTGTTCCTTACAGATAAAACAAGACAAACCAGAAAAGATACCAGATCTAAAATCACTAGTAAAAGAAAAATTTACTGCATTGGAGAGCATGAACAGTGACTCAGATTTGGAAAAAAATGAAAAATATATGTATTTTAAGGATCAACTTAAAGACATGAAAAAACAATGTAAGTCTTATTTTTTTTAAAAGATTATTGTTAAATGGTGACATGTACTAACTGTCTGAACGTATAGATCTGCCAGTTGTGGCTGAAGCTGAGGTGAGTGTTCTGAATTCAGAACTTACTGAAACTGGTATCTGTGTAGCAGAAAGCTGTGTAGCTACCTAGGTAGTTTTATTTAGAATCACAGCTCCTGCCTTGCTTGGGTACAAGTACCATGGGAATCTCGTTTCACATCCCCTTTTGTAAGGTGGGCTTTTTCATCTGAAGACAGGGTTTTTTCTTTAATTGATGGGATCTTCTAAAAGGATTAGGTAAGCTGTTTTCTTTTGTCACTTAAACAAATTGCTCCTGTTTCACAACTCGGATGTGTTGCAACTCTAAGAAGACCTTTGCTTTAATCAGAAGAACTATATTGTTGGAAAATGCTTACTGTGTGTTTTCTCAGGTTTACAACTTCTATGCACGCACTGTGTAATACTGCAGTGTATTAAAATATGTTTTTCTTAATTTCCATAGCTTCATCAAGTGTTAAAATTTTAAGTTATTTGTGCTTGAGTTACAGGAAATGTTGGAGACTTAACAGTTCTAGTATTTATGCAACACAACCAAGTAGTATACTTTTATTGCCCTGCACAAATAGCAGCTATTAAAAAATCACTCAGATTACTGTTACTGGGAAAGTTCATGAGCTCTAACACTACTTGTGCTGTTCTTCACCAATCGTGGTTATGTTTTGAAATCATATTATTCTGCTTACTGTCCCTTGACCCCTGTACCTATTCCCTCCCACACCACATTTTGATTTCAACATAAACTGGTATCTCAGGAACTTCAGGAGCCATAGATTAATGATTTATAGCATTGGAAACCGATATTCTGGGTTCTCTCCTGTAGCTCTCCTTGCATTTTTTTTGGAGGCCAGTGCAAAACCCACTGAAACTAGCGGAAACAATTTTCCCGCTGACTCACTGGATTTTGGATTACTTCCCTATAGAGATTTATGAAGTCTGATGATGTCTGAGGACATGCTTGACAAGGTGAATTTTAGATCTGATATCTCAGCACTCACTAGGAGTAGAGCTTGAGGGCTTAATACATTTGTTTCCCATCTTTATGGGTTTTTTTAGATTTTGAGTTTGAGTATTAGCACTGATGTCTGAGTTTAATAGAACTCTGGGCACTACTTTAAGAATGAACATACCAAGTTGCAGACCACAAAAAAAGTGGTCCCTACATAACCATGCGGTTATTACTGCCCTCCATTATGTTGTAATTCCTAATTTCCAGGTGTTTGTAACTGGGAAGATAAAATCTTGATAACTGACTTTGGATTTACTTTCCAGTCTGTAATTGCTTAAGGAGGGGGTGTGTGCCCCGGTGGTATAATCAGTTCTTGCTGTGTGACTGAGCTGCAACTGGCAGACCCATTGAAAAATCCTCAAATTAAATAAGCACAGTAAGAGTTATTATTTTTTTAAAAAATAAAAGAGACAAGGATATCATCAAACTACTACTGCCTGAAATCCAGATCTGTCTTATTAGCAACTTGGACTTCTGTTTTGATTGTGCGTAGAGATCAAACAGTGGCCATCAGGATAAGCCTGAAGATATTGCATGGACTGATGTTCAGTATTGCATGAACTGTGTTAGGTACACAGACTGCTGATCAGCTTGGTCAGCTTAGGGTTAGTAGGATTTGTATTGGTTTTGATAAGGTAAAACCATCAGATTTTCTTCTGTTGCAGTCTTCAGTGGGATTCAGAAGGTTGAATGGGAAAGAGTTCGTTGATTTTCACAAAGTCTTGGGTGCGATACAGTGTTCTTGTATTCAAAATAATGATCTTGGATTCAAGTAAACAATCTGGTTCAGCCCACCCTCTCTTGAAATGGTAAACTAAATACTACCACAAGTCTGCAAACAGAGATGAGTTACATTTCTCAAAGCAAGCCCAATTGTACTGCCTTAAACATGCATTGAGTGTTGTCTCTTCTGCCTGAATAATCTCTTCATCCTCTGTAAAGTCACTTTCTTTAAAAATGCTCTTTAACCAGGAAGTCTAATAGACATTCTTGAGTAATAATGGGTAACTGAAGATCAATGGAGTCTGCTTATGTTTACATATATAAATTTGCTTCCATATGAGGTAGTGTTCTGGAAGCAGTAAGACTGCTTGGTTTCTCTACTTCATGTAGTAATGTGATCTTCTTACAATTACCCTCCTCCTTTCTCCCTCCTCCTGTGAGTTTTCCCCACTCGTGGCCAGTCTTTAAAAAGGCCTCCAATTCTAAACACAGAATTGACTATTCATAAACGTAAAAATAACAGATATTCACATCTTGTCGGATCATGGCCACTGATCTTAACACCTTTGTGAGAGGCTAAGCTGACTTGTGATTTCCATCTAGTACAAAAAGCCTCATTGTTGGCCTTTACATAGTAAATCAGTATGCTGATATGTGCAGTAGAACACTGTCAGTGTTATCTAAGATACCACCTATGCCAAATAGAAGGCAGTGTTACTGTACAGAATGAGCTCAGAGGCAGAAATGTCTGCGTTGCAATACCAGTTGAGCTGAAGGGCCTTGAAATCTGTAATGCTGGCTAATTTCAATAAACTGCTGATTTACCTTACAACACCTCTGTTACATGGTGCTTTTTGTTTTGTTTTTTTCTAAAGAGAACATTCAGGCCACCCTGTTAAAAATTCAGCAGCCATGCTAAAGTCAGGTCATATGTGTGCTTGTTAGGTTCTCCTTAATGAGCCATGTCTTCATAAGGATTCATCAATACAGATCAATACAAATGTAGTTTATTATAATGTGTCTGCAAACTCTGGGACACACTTTAAATCTCCTTTTTGTGAGTTACGTATATCAGTATCTTCACTAATAGCTACCTGTTTAATATTTTCATTTCAACTGGAAGTTTTTCAGATTTGGGCTCAACTTCATGCATAATCCCTGACCCATTTAAAGCACTATGAGCACAAATACAGTACGGTCCAATTTTTATTCTTTCCTGGGATTTGCTTTTGTTGCCAGCTCAGATGAAATATCAGAACTGCAACCAAGTTTTCTCAGATGAACTTTTGTGGAGTTTTCCTTTGTCCCAGCCTTTTCCACCTCAAAGGGCAGAAGGAGTAGGTACAAAAATGATTTACCTCCCATGGTGAGTTACCATTAATCCCTGCACGTCTTTTATGCAGGATTTAACATTTGTATTCTGGAATAGCTGAACAGGGACATGTTGTGTTCTCACGTCATCTTGTTACTTAGAAATTAAGTTGGCATAAGGATTTTAGGTACAATGTGGAGTGTGAAGCAGTTAAATATAACCTTGCTTTAACAGAAAAGAGAGCTAATGCATTTTCCATCTTGTTCTTGAGATTTGCTGCCACAGTAAGTGAAAGGGGAAGGGAGTTGCCTGTTTGTTACCTGCCACCTGAGCAGTGTCCTGTGCTTCGGAGGCAGCTCTGAGTCCCAGGAAGGGGAAAGGCACTGCATCGCCTTCAGACTGTCCTCATCTCTAGGCAGTTCTGCAGGAAGGAGACCTCCACTTTAAACTCTGGCAGCAGCAGATGATACCATGCCTTAGAGCAGTTTCTGTTCTCTTCATCTTTCAGACAGTTTGCAGGCAATCTGTGAGCCTTTATTGTACAGCTGCTTTAGCTGGAATTTGTGCAGAATGATGCAAAACCCCCACCTCTGATGGTATGTGTCAAAACAATGTCAGACACGTTTATGTGAACAGCAAGTCATTTCTCTGAAGTCTCTTTCCGGAGTTGTGTTACATGCCTAAATGCCCACTTCTTATTTTTAAGGGAAAACAGTTTCATTCTTCTACTTAAAGCTGATTAGACTGTAAGCAATAAAATAGAAGTGTTGAGGTTTTGTTTTTTATTTGTTTATTTGTTTTTTAACCATTTTTGTGACTACATGATCTTTTCCAAATAATATAGCACTTGCAAGCATATTTGCTCAATCTGGTAATATCAGAAAAATTCAAAATGATTGCATGCGTGGGTTCTACAGAATTTTTTTCTGACCATAACCTTACATGACCGATGCTCTCCTTAATGTAAGGGTCCCAGGTCTGCCATGTGCTTAGTGATCTACTTTTGATTAAGTGAAACATTTAAGCAAATTCCTTAAGCTAAATTGCATGAGTATATCCTTTGAAATGGGTGAAAGGGTGAAATTGCTGGCATGTTTCACTTCCTTGTTGGTGCATATAACCACAGAGCAGAACTTTACAGGACTGAACTTATAGGAACTAAGTCGTGATTACTGTAGGAATTGTAACTTTGCCTTAGTATCTTTTCTAAATTTAAAATCCCCCCTTGTGTTTAATGTTGCACTAGCAAGTCTTTTTATTTCATGCCAGTATACATATCAAAGGCATCTTCTGGCACAGAGTATGAGAATTTTGCCTTCACAAAATGAAAGTAAGAGCTGTATTTAATCTGTATGTATCAGTTTAAGTTTCTGATACCCTGTGAAAAGAACTAATCAGAAGCTATAATCTTTACTCCTGTGACCCCAGCTGCCACCGTAGTATTTGCTGAAGGTTATTTAGTTTCACATTCAGTGCACAAAGTGGGACAGGTTTCATAGCACTTTTATAGTAGCTGACAACATGCACTTTGGAACCCCTGATAACCACCTCCTGCACAAATGCCCAACAGATGCATACTTCGTTAGCAGTCATTTTGTAGAAAGTGCTAAGATTTGAGTGAATGACAGTATTGCTGGCTATGCCAAGCAATTTAAGGAGTGAATTTGTCAAGTGCAAGGATACTTTTTTAAGGGAACAAATCACTCTGAGACACAATATTGGTTTTGGCAGCTATTTTGTTGTAGGAAACCAGTAATGTAGTTTGGAAGGTAGCAACAATGTGGTTGTAGTGCTCTTCTGTGCCCTCTCTACTAAGGAAACAGATTCTCAAGGCAGATTTTGCAAGGAAAAAGTGTGTGTCATGATTTAACATTCTTCTAGGATGGGTTCATAAGATGGATCCAGCAGATATTTCCAGAGGAGAAGACTTCAATATTTAATGTTCAAGTAGACACCATTATACACCATTGATGCATATGTTTTAAAACCATGAATTTGCTGAGTGAAAATTATGTGAAAATTTTACTTTTGATTCAGTTTGGGTACAGAAAAATAGTATTGTGAAAGATATTCTCTTTAAATTCCTAAAACAGTCTTCCTGGAGACTTTAGGTAAAACTAAAAGTCCTCTATATGCTTTTAGTAGGATAAGAAAAAAAGCTGCAGCATGACACTGTGTGGTATAATGCATGATAATTTCATTCAATAATCCTCACACATCACAGCGAGATAGGCAGGTTAATTTTTTTCCTTACCATGTAACAGAGGTGAAACTTGAGTAAATAGTCAGTTGTGTAAATGAATAAGTAAATAGAAACTTGAGTAAAAGTTACTTGTATAGAGTTATTTTTTCATCTCTATACTTTGCTTTTCATTTTTATTCTTACATGTATTGGCAGAAGATCAGCTAAATAATAAGGTTAATTTATTTTTTATTTGTAGTGTTAATAGAAAATAATCATCTAAGATCCCTTTACTAATTATAGTAGAGCAACTGCAGCGCCAAAGTTGAAAATGCTGACTGAAGGTGGGATTGGTGTTATGACAGTTCAGTGCTGTGTGTGGGATATGCACTTGTCATTTTTGTAAAGTTCCTTATAGACAGGCTTTTAACTAGTAAAGAAGTGAGAGCTGATGTAGGACTTCAGAAGGTAGCTTGCAGTTTAGGTCTTTGCTTTGTTACAATCTTTGTATGAGTTCAAGTCAAAGCAGCATAGATTTCACTGCTAGTTTTGTGTCTAGAATCTTTGTGAGTCTGAACATTACATCTGTGTCTAAATTCAGCTACGTGTATATTGTGTTTGTGGATTATTTAAGGAGAGAGTCATTAGTGTGGATTGGCTCAGATCTGTGCTGCTAAAGGCTGGTGCCCCATGGAGCAAAGTAGCCACTCTGCAAAATGTTCAGTTGCCATCTTTTGTAATGTGGCTCTTCTGTGGCACTAAATAATCATTATTATTTTTTCTGATTTTTCAGTTCAAAGAGCTGGAAGTAATAACATAACTGTGTTTTAGCCTGCCAGAGTAAATTTGTCGTGGCGTGATGCTGAGAGAGCAAATTGCAGCCCTTGAGAAGTGATATGAAGATGTGTAGAGACATTTGTGTGAATGAGACCCGACTTTTGGATAGGGTTAGAGGAGTACCCTGAGTGAAGAGAGAGAAACTAGCAGGGACTCTCCTGTCAGGATATTTTCTGGAAGGAACTAGGTGGCTTATTCAGGAAGGACTGGGAGTACAGCGCCTGGGAATCAAATGGAATGAGTTAGAGTGATGATGGTTATATCTGACATACAAACCTTCTGTTTCACTGAGCTATTGGGAAGAGAAACAAGCTAGAAAAACAAGATGCTCAAGTACTACAGCATTGGCAGCTATAGAGTACCTAAGAAGATATCCAGACTTCAGAATTACCATCAAATGTTGGTATCCTTGACAGCATGCAAAAAAGGACTGTTTCCAGAGTGACTGACCAAAGTATGTGATTGACCAGTTGTCTCTGGAATCAGACTCCCCCTCTCTGTCTTCAGTGTGCATTTAAATATATGTAAAGATGGAAACTACTGCAGAAGGAAATACAGTGCCAAAACATCGACCCTTTAGCCCTATGGTAAAAGCATTCAGCAGAGAGGGCTATCTAAATCAGGAGGAGGATTAGATGTAGGCCTTTCTTATTATAAATATCTGCCTTTCCAATCAGTGAACGCTTAAGGGTAAACTCTTTTTATCTCTGTGTCTCTCATCTGATCTGTAAACATATTTTTAAAAGATCTATGTTTCACTGCATTGCAAAAGTCTCTGCAAGATATAACTCTTGCTTTCAGATCAGCGCCAAAGTATATAAAATCTAGAAAGGAAATGGAGCGTTGCATAGAAATGATTTTTATTATTATTATACGCTTAGGGATAATACCATGTTTGTGTTATTTATTGTTACTGTCATGGGATAATTCTCTTTTAAGTGAGCACATTGATGGCTACCAGCATGGCATTTTTACCGTTTGTAAGAACACAGGTCAGGAAGGGAGGGAGCTTCTGGATGCTGATTCCGTTCCCTTGATGTTGCAGTCAATCACATCATCTAACAAAATGCAGTCGAGAACATCATCTAAATTTTTCTCCTCTACTTCTAGTGGAAAAGCAATGAAGAACCTTCGAACTTCGCTCAGCTGATGAGAAATATTTAGGAAAGGCAAATCTCTGGTTAAACTTATGCTTATTTGTTCTTCTGCCAGCACTGCACCATAGCTTATATAGATCTTCTCCCTCAGTGGTGTCTAGCTTAATTCAGTCAGTTCTTGTATTTCTTGACTACATCATAATCCATTCATGCAGCATGGAAACTTTTAAAAGCCTATATCTTGTGACCATAAGTGAGTTCATCAGAAATATTTTATGAATTACAGATGAGTAAGAAGCATAGAAATTGATCTCAAAGTTTGCCCACAGAATTCTGAAAACTTCAATAGATGAATTATACTGTATGGAAAATCTGATTTCCCGTAACAAAACATCATCAATTTCACTTCTTTCATGGTCTAATAGCACATCCTAGTTTTATTGTAAAAATCTGACTAATGAAAATGCAAAACTGCCTCTGTCATCTCACTACAGTTTTTCTCGCTGTTCTGTCTTTTGTATGTCATTCAGACAAATTTCAAAGACAGAGAATGGAGGACTTCCATGCTTGTGCCATGAGCATACAGCTTAAACTTCAAGTGTGATCATGGGAAAGAAAGTCAATAACTACTCAAGGAGATGGAGGCAAAGAAAAAGGGAAAAAAGCATCTTAGTTTTAAGATTTTTGAGTTGAGAGGTTCTCTTTTGGTCATTAGGGTATTGAGGAAGAGGAGGAAAATCATGGCCAGTAGAGATTTCAACTTACAGAACGTTGTATTAATCACTCATTTATGATGCTTATTGTTTGTCTTACTCACAAAGAGATAGTAGTTTCCTTTGCCTTTCCTGTGTGTTCATTTTAATCAGTATGCACAGAGATCAAATGAAATTCTACAAGAATTCTTTCAAATAAAGCATTTGGATTGAGTGCCAGCAGAAAAAGCATTTGAGGAAGAACAGGGAAGTAGATCTGAGATAATGCTGACTAAATAATAATTCATCAGTTCATATCACATGCATAGTAACTTCAGAGTACTCCAGTTCAGAGAAAAGAAAACACTTGGTGTTTTTATGGTTTGTGAAACTATTTGCCAAGTAGCTCTTTAGTGCCTTCTTCAGAAGAGTTGCAGGTTGAACTAGATCTTTGTTTCTTAAGCATCTGTGTAGCTTCTGAAGTCAGTGGAATTTCCCTGATTTATACTTGAAACATACAGTAACATGTGAACTAGTAATGTGCAGGAAGATGAATAAACATCCTTTAATTCTTTATCAGAAGTTTGCGTGCATTGGCTGTTTACTGTAATTTTTTGTAACCTTATTGTTTCATTTCCTTAGGCTTAGACATCAGTGAAATCATGAAAAGCATGATTTCTTTCCATCTTGAATTTCATTCCATTAAGCTTATTGGAAATCTTCTTTACACTGCCCTAAATGCGTTAAACAAATTTAGCTGAAGAGAACTGGGGAAGCACAAAAGGATTGCAAAACCCATCTTCTGGGCTTGAGGACCTCAGGCTGACTGCCAGAGCCCTGAGCGAAGTGCCTCGGCTCCCACGAGGAGAGTACATCTATGTGAACAACTTTGTTCAGTGAGGAATCTATTCTGTCAGCATAATGCACTTTACATCTCTATGTCAATCATAGTATTGCACATGATAGCTAAAAGTGTGCCAAGTATAAAGTAAAACAAAGGGAGTGAATTAAGAGCTTTTACTGTAAGACTGAGTGGATATTCAGTGTAGATGGAGGGCAAGTGAACCGTGACTCTAATCTGTGGTTTGGGGAATTGCAGGTGCTCAAACAATTACTGACGTTGTCTGGGAGCTCAGGTGGTAGTTGTGTAGGGGTAACCTATGATACACTGCTTTCAGTCACCATTAGCACAAAGTCAAAGAAGACAAACATCTTTGGTGGCATTTATACTTACTCTGTAACAGGCTTGGAGCGTTCAGACATTCGCTCACAAATGAGGAGAGGCTTAACTTGTCACCTTTCAGCTGTTACGAGCTCTCATTTGAAACACACCATCTGACTTTACAAGTGTGGATAGGTTTATCATGTCTTAGCATCTCAAATATGGATGCAGATTTGTTGTGTTACCGGACTTACTGTGAATGATTGCAGGATTAAAGGCAAGTTGCTTAACAGGTGTTCTAGCAGTCACCAAAAATACCTCATGAGGGAGAGAAGAGTCACCCAACGACAAAGCAGTTAGTGGAGCGGTGGTGGGAGTGCTTGTTTTATCTAATAGCAGTATGTCTGCAGCTGTTGCCCAGGAAGTAAAGCAAATAATTTCACAAATAAGCACATTAGAAAATTCACTCATGGACTGTTAAATGTGAAGATGTCACTTTTGGCTCCTCTGGATCCTCCAAGATCCCCTGACGAAATTACAGGCGGCTTGGCAAGGATACCAGGAAAACATTGCTGTAGGCTTTCCCAGCCTCGTGCCTTCTATAGGTATTTGCTATTATTCATCGTCAGAGTACGACTGCTGGATGGGATGGGCCTTACATCTGACATCATAGAGTTGCTCAAATGCTTTTAAGCAACCCCTTGGATTTAGGCTAGTCTGCAGAGGGCACTCTTCAACCCTTTGGCTTGCACAGTGTGTAGCTGGGAGAGTAAGGGGGCAAGGAAGACCAAGAGTAGGAAAGCGTATGACTCTCCAGTGTTTGGCTCACTCAGCAAGGAAGTGGTTACTTCCTTGGGCTTACTACATCTCCATTATCGCCTTCTCTTTATCCACCTGGGTGGAGCTGTGCCTGCTTTCAAGAGCTAAACGATTTTCAGGGCAAAGCTGTATTCCTCATTACTGGGGCAGCTCTGGGTAAGAGCAGTAGTTTGAACTTCAGATCCCTGGAGGATCTGAGAGAGATGTAGCAGATTTAGATGCTTTTGGACCTACGGGGCCACTGAACAGGATTTTTCATCATTTTGAGCTTCGGTGTCTGTAGTTTGCTTCACTTCTTTGGATTTGGTCCAGGCTTAAGTATTCTCCCTCCTCTGTAATTGAATGTTTATGGGTCAACTCAAGACTTCATGGAATCAAAAGAAATCTTTCCAGGAAGGCAGTTTGTCAGGATCTATCTATAAACTTCCAGCCAAAACTAAGTAGCTAGTTTACAGTCAGATAGGAAAACAGGAAAAACAAAATCCCATGTATAGTAGCATGAAAGGCTTTATACAGAAAAGCTGAAGAGAATTTTCTTTGAGAGGAAAAATGTAAAAGCTGCCTGATTGCTTTATCAGCCTCTACAGTAAAAATAGTAATTACTGCAATTTAAGACTAATGAATAAATCACTGTATTAAAATGGGAACAAAAAAGTTTAACAAGCAATCATACGTAATCATTTGGCAGCTCTGTTATTAGTGTGGGCAGCAGTATTCACCTAACCTTTGCTGCAGCACCATTATTTGCTCACCTGCAACACAGATAAGTTCTCCCTTCCTGCTCTCCAGCTCAGTTTTGTTACGGCACGTCAGCTGTCTGCATAGCTGGGCTCACACTCCACAATTCCACAAATACCTGCCCACCTAAACAACACCGCTGTGCAGATAGCTGCAGCGCTGTGCCTGCCTGTGGCTCTTGTCACATCGCGGCTGAGTCGCGGGCAGTTACATTCCAGCTCTGTTGTACTATCGTTACCACTTCCCTCATTTTACCCATCTGCTCCCCAGCCTGAATCTGCCTCCTTCCTGGTTTTTCAGCAGTGCTTTCCCTTTTCACATGATGCCACGAAGGCTCCATCTCCCCTGTAGCTTCCTGCATGCCCGCTCCTCCTCAGTGCCATGTCACTCGTTACCCACGACTGATGGATTCAGTTTCACTAGTGAGACCAGTCTTGTTTTGCCCTAAAGAGCCATCTGCAGCGTAATTGTCTTCAAAGTGGTTCATTTGCATTAGTGTTTGATTACAGGGCTGCTGATAGGCCAGTATGCTTCAGGTCAGCTGTATCCACGGCACAGGCGGTCATTCAGGGGAAAGCAGTGGCTGCTGACCGCTATCAGTACCACTGATGGTTTGCTTGCTGTTGCTTTACATTTTCCTTAGAGTTGGGTGAGTCATGAAGCCCAGTGTAGCAAAATTTAGTCGTAAATGAAAGAGGAACATTTCCATATTCTTCATTTGGCTTAATTCCTGTGCCTAATGGCTGTGTATATACCATAAACATTGTGAAGGAGCAGCCATGGAAACACTTGTTTTCTTGCATAGCTAAATTTACTCTGGGTTGAATATTAACACAGCGCCTGGCATTACTTTAAAAGCAAAAATAGCTAAAGTGTGACTCACTATGAGTCATTTACTGCTAGTCCTGCTATACTGCCTAGAGCTTGACATTGAACAAGTTGGCAGCCTGCGTTGCTACATTTTTTTCTAGGAACTTTGAACACATTTCATTCTTGTGAATTCTCTTGTGCAACGATATTAAACACAGCAGTGTGTTTATTTTGCTTCCAAAGTCGAATGAATCAGAAAATGGTGAAACAGAGAGTATTTTTCTTGGAGATTCTGGAAGAGCTGGGTTCTGAGAATTATTTTTTAGCTGCAATAATGAAATGATTGCATGGATGCTAAAAGTTAATTACACTTTATCCAGATTATGTAACATGGATTTTAAACATGTTAATATTTTTCAAAATTTATTTATTTACATTTTCAGCAGAGGCATATGTGAGATTGGAATAGAATGTGCTTGAGAACGTGTTCCCTTTGGTTGGCAGAGGCTTTACGATGGGAAGTCAGTCGGCAATACGGGGCTGACAAAACGAGGCAACTGTGTTCCTATTGGCCTCTGTATTTAAAAGGCACACCCTAAATATGGTGCTTGGTGTCTGCCAGCGAGTAGCTTGCTGGCTGCCTGTGGGAATGCCTTGGAAAGATCACCTGATTTCAGTCAGATGGGAAGGGGTAATGAGAGAGGGCTGAAACCAAAAGCAATTTGCTGAGGCAACCATGTGATGATATCCTGAAATACACTGGCAGGGCTGAGTATCACTCCTCAGTGTGTTAACATTTTGTCTCCAGTTGAATGTCATTTCTAACTACGAGTCACTTCTTAGAACAACAGATTAAAAAAACTAAGCATCCTTTAGTATTTTTTCCATATTTCTTTTTTACATTTCAAAATTATTTGCATGGCTTTTGAAGAGGAAGAAATTCATTGTAGAGAAATGTAATGCTTTCAGCATGTAACACTCTGCCCGTGTTCAGAGGAGTTACCAGAAAGCAAATTAAAATATCAGTAAAGTAAGTTGAAAACATGTGGGTATGGTTTAAAAGCTTGCTAGCTACCTCCTCCTTGAGCCACAGATGATGAAAATAGAGACCGTTCAGTACGTTTGTACATTTAATAATGCATGCTGCTACAGGATCTTTATAAGCCTTTTCTCTATCTAATCTGTTAGAACAACTTCAAAAATATCTCTTGCAGTGATTTCCCTATAAAAAATTCTCATTGTGATGATTCAAAAGAGAAGTAATAATGATTAATTAAGCTTAGCAGTGGCTTTGTTCTGATGAGCACTGTTCTTCATTATTTTAACGCGGGTTTGTGAATAAACTGCACTGAAGAGAATTCTTTAAGAGTTTAAATTGTTCAGTAAATTTAAGTAGAATAACGTTAAAGATGTTTTTCTGTAATTTTTCTTGACTAACAATTGTACTGTGTTATTTTCCTAAAGTAAAAAAAAGATTGTGTTATATCAAACAATGTAAAGAGGGACATGGTTTCGGGTTTTTCTTCTGTTACCTTTTTGACAGTGACCCCCAAATGACTGTTATTAAAATGGTTTCAGTAGTTACTCATGATATATGCTCTTTAGCAATCTCTTCAAAGCAACTGAATAGGCAGTACCTCAGCCACACCTCCAGACATGCTATGCAGAATATAGACACGAGACTTTATGTTAGCAGTAAGACTGTGCCTTTTAAAAGACAGCTCTGTGTAGGAGGCTTTTCTGCTCTGAGGATCATCAGAAAGATTGAAGCTGCCTAAGGCATGATATCTCTTGGGCATCTCTACACACACACTGTGTAAGTGATGTCTCTATTAAGCTGAGCAATTTGTTCCCCTAACGTGCGTGTGTTTCTGTGTATGCATTCACAATTGTCAACACAGAGTATGGGCAGGGCAGTGACGTGGAGTCTTTGTCTTTAGGACGTAACAGAAGATGATGTGTTGACCTCAAGATTAGGCTCACAGGAGCAGGAGAATCTATCACTGAATGTGAACTTTATTATAGAGCATTAACTGTTTTCCATAAGTACGTAAGAAGGAGAGTACTGAAGTGAAACCAGTGTCCTGTTACATGTGGATCTTAAAGTGACAAGTGAAAACTTTTGGTTCTCTAGTAACTTTTTGTAGAAGTGATGAATTCAAGGTGATTTTCTTTCACATTTTCAAGTGATAGAACAAATAAAACACGTTATTTAAACTAGAAGTCATATATACAGCGCTGAAAAAAATCGTACCCACTCAGCCTCTACAGGCTCTGAGGATGTCCACCTTACTGCATTATCCTGGGTATTCAGGGTAATGAATGTTTGAAGGACAGTACAGGAACCAATATGACTATAAGATGTCAATGGAAAACTGAGTAACAAAGCACTAACAAATTGCATTTGATGGAAATATTAAGTTCCAGCAGTTCCTTCAATGGCAAAATGAAGGCTTTTTTCCCTACCCTTCAAACTGATCTTATCAGGCATATCTAACCTAAAGAACTCTTACTCACATATAAGACATGGATGCCTAGACTATAATTCCTTATTGCTTTGTGAATATTATTAAATATTTTTAGGAAAATTTGACGTAAAATGTAGCATTTGCATGAGATATAGATGACAAGAAAAAAATGTTCTTTGTTCCACTGTTTTTTGTAACTGTGCCTCTGCAGAACCAACCTTAGTGACTGAGGTTGTCCTACAAACCTTTAATCTAAAATACAGCGCTTTTTACTGCGGTGTGTCTGAAGCTGACTCACATGCATAGTCATACGAGATCCAGCAGCATCATTGGACTGACTGTTAATCACTGTCACATTTGAGAAGAACAGGCTGTATGTTCAGCTGCACATTTCTAAACAGCTGCCCAATTCTTTTTCAAAAGCCATTAGTCTAAAAGCAGATGTCACCGCTTCTGTTTTTTGTTCTTCCATATTTCTTAAAATTTATGGCAAGACTTTTATAGTAATGGTAGTAGTTATGAGTGGACAAAATTCCCTGAAATGAACTGGAGATGAGTGACTGTTCACAGATACTTACTTAATTGAAAAGATCTTCCAGTCATGAAATTCCTTACTCTTAGAGAAATTAAGCCACCAAAGGAAATGGGAGCAAGGAGAAATGCAATTCATTATGCACATTAGAAACTCCTATTTTAAGATGTACCTAGCTTTTCTATTTCAGACTCAGATCTAATTAGCTAACTTTATCAGTTGAGAAATTCAGGATTCTGAAAGTTGGGTTCTTGCATCAGCGTTGAAGTCCAGAAATCCCCATTTAGGAATCTAAGGAATCATTTAGGAACCATGTCTTTGGTTTCTGTATAAACTTGGAGTATCACAGAATCATAGAATCATTGAAGTTGGAAAAGATCACTAAAAGGTCATCTAGTGCAACTGTCAGCCAATCCCCGCCATGCTCACTAATCCATGTCCCTCAGTGCTACATCTCCATGTTTCTTGAACACCTCCAGGCATGGTGACTCCACCACCTCCCTGGTGGCAGCCTGTGCCAATGCCTCACCACTCTTTTGAAGAAGAAATTTTTCCTAAAATCCAACCTGAAGCTCCCCTGACACAACTTGAGGCCATTACCTCTCATCCTATCTCTAGTTACCTGGGAAAAGAGGCCAGAGCAAAACCATTTTGCTCTGGTTCCTTGACTGAGAAGCTTGGTTATCATCTTTATTAAGTTGCCCTCGGTGTATCAGGCAAAGTCTGCATGCAGCTCAGTGTGAGTGTCTGCAAGCATGTACAGACACATTGAGTTTCCCTGCCTGTCTTGTCTTTACATCTAGCCAGCACAGTGCCATGCAAATGTGGCTGTATAAATTCTGAATCAGCAGCAGTCTCCATCTGTTCAGCCAGGGGAATGGGCGAAGGAGCTCTGTTTACACCTACCTATGTACAAATGCCCTCAGATTCTTCAAAATTCTGGAGAATGACAAGCATAATTAGAACAATGTGCTAATACTTTTGAGTTTAAAGATGTCTCTGCATGTGGGTTGATTTGCTTTTACTGCTTGTTTCTCCTGAGCAGAGGTCAAGCCCCTGCTTTAGACGTCAGCATGATTAATGTGATACTGGGTATCTAACACAGCATCGTTACTGTATTTTTAAGCTGATAAAAATAGGTAGCAGGATCTGAGAAGTGAACCTATTGACATACCTTCTCTTCAAAGAGGAACAAAAGAAAAGAAGAAAAGAACATTCTGTATGTAGGATGTATGAAAATTAAACCAAAATTGCTTGAACAGTGTTGTTTAAAGAAAAAGGTCATGATGTTTTCAGTTCAGGTATTGTCTTAGACCTTAGTAAAACACTGCAGAATGTGAATCAGTTGATGGTTATCTGTGATGAGCAGGTAAACAAAAGATTTATTTCCCAATGGCTTTTTCATATGATGGTGACAAACTCCATTGCACAACAATGGTCACATTCCAAAGTTGCAACCAGGTTCTGGAGGGCTTAATTTCACAACTGCTTACTGTGTCCTATTGCATTACAATGACCTTTCAATAAAGAAGGGAGATTGCTGGTTTGTTTTTTTGTTTTTCAGTTAAAAACTGAATGAGGATATAGTGCAATGCCCTACTTCTGCATAGCAAATCTTGTCCTGGACATTTTAAACTGTTTTCTAGTTCAGAAGCTTTTTAGGTTTTCTATATTTTATTTAATCTTATGATGTCTAAATCTGCTTAGGGTTTGCATTACAGTGGCAATACAGTCAGCTATTAAAAAAAATAATATTTTTTTGTATAAAAAGGCAGACCTTAAAAGTATGTATTTTCTGGTATCTAATTACATATCATACCTGACACCAATACAACAAAATCATTTATTGTTTCATTTTGTTGTTGCTGTTTTTAAATCTTTGTGAGATAAGCTCATGAATTCCTGATTTCTAAAATAATTTGTTGGAACAAATAACTACAAGGCAAAAATTAAATCATATTAATATGGGAACACATATGAAAAGTAATCTAATTATTACTTAATTCTTGGCTTTTACAATTGATTTTGTTCTCATTCATTACACGCAGACTTACTTTGGGGGTTGAATTTTAATAACATGAAGCACTCTGCCAGAAATACCCTCTTCATAATGTGAAACAGTTATATACTCTTCAAAATAACTTCAGTGATAAATTGATGAAGACAGTATCCAATAAGCATAGGAAGCAAGCTGAAAAGGCTAGGGGTGCAATTAAGAATGTTTTACTGTCGGTCTTAGGAAGGCCACTTAGAGAGAAGCCTGAAAGAAACTTGCTGTATCAAGTCTATAAAAGACCAGCTAGATGGTTTCTTTAAAAAGTTGACTCTTAGATTGTCTGTGGCTCAATGGACTGTGAACATTACATTTAGATTTGAGCAGGTAAAAGCAAATGGAGTATAGATTATGAAGTTTGCTCAAAACTTTTTCAACATAACTGAATAGTAGTAAGTCCATCTCAGTTGCAGCCTTGCCCATTGTCTGCATTTGTTTGTTTTGAGTGTGTGCTCAGAGACTTGGGGCTGACTGGGAGATGCTCTCAGTGAAGAAAGCTTGAGGCTGCCAGCGCCAGGCTGCAAGTCGTGTGGTCTGAGCCGATCAGATGTGAGTAGATCTGAACTCAGAAGACCGCAGCTCCCCAGGAGATCACATAACCTCTGCTGTTTGTAATCATAATTTGGATGCCATGATCCTGAGCTATGGCTGTGCTGGCAACTGTGACACCTAGAATACTTTACTTCCAAATTGCGTTTCATCTTTCATTATAGGTGAAGGTCAAGAATTTTCCCCCAGATCCAGTGAGATTTAAATCGAATATATAGCACAAGCTTGTCAGTGGTCTGTATTGTTAATATCAACAGATGTCTTCTGAAGAGTCCATAGCTGAAATGAAATTCCTAGCTGGGAGGAAAAGTCTCATCCAGACAGGACATCTCCCCCATTTCCACCCAAGAAGGAAGCTTCCCATGGTGCCAGCAAGTCTGAGAGCAGAGTAAGCAATTAGCAAGAAAGAGCTTCAAAATTCCTAAGCAAGAAGCGAGGCTGCTGAGGAGTAGAAACGCTTGGGATTTTTCAGCCTGATTAGCTCCACTGACAGAGAGATGATGTGTGCTAATTACAGCTCCTTACCCTCCTTAGAAGAAGTTGCATAAAAGCACACAACATCTCCATGTTGAAATGCCTTCTCTGCAGTGGTGTGCTTGGACCATCTCCACGATCCATTGACCAGCCTGGATGATGCATAGAAAGGTGTGCCTGTAAGCTGACCCATCAGAGATTGTGGGTACAGGAATGAGAAAGTTTCTCATTAAGACATGTGGCTGAGTAATACAACCCCTGATACTGTCTCTTTGGGTCAGTGAACCTCTGAGAGTGGATCATCAACACTGTAGTCAGTGTTTGGTAATGCGGATCTCGTCCAGATATAAAAGGTATAAAAGTTCTTCATGAAAAATAACATCTCAGTTTTAACAGGTGATGTTTTCGATTCTAATTTGTTTTATATGCCATCTTCATTAAAACTTGAAATAATGGCATTTGATCTGTAATAGGCAACATAATGAATTCTGATTGTTCAGCACTGGAGGGAGAAGGAGAGATCAACACAATATTTAAGTTAAATCTTTGTAAATATAGAAGTTTCGTCATGGGTAATGACTGTCACATATTTTCCAGGAATTATAATAAAAGGATGTTTTTGAACTGTTTCTCAATGCGTTTTTTCAGGTGGTTCATGAAACTGATTATTTAAGGCTTAAAATAGAAAACCAGTCTTCAGGAGGAAAGTGGTTTGAAGTTATTCTCTTATAAAATAAACAACCAAAGACTTGAAAAACAATCTAGCTTGAAATGATGTGTTCTGCTTATTTTCTAGACAGTTCTATTCAAATTGATGGTAGTGTTGTAACACTGTAATGCAATTCCCTTATGGAAATTAATTCATAAACAATAATTATTTAATAAGGGATGTTTCATATATGTAGCACTACAATTTAATCTGGAAAACCTTGCATACTGCTTGGATTTGGTTGTGTGAGACATTATGGGAAATATGTGCCACAGCAAGCCCTTCACACCAACATAAAATATGCCAAGATTTGATGCAGGTCCTCAGTACTGAGCCAAATGCCATTCCTGATGTACAGTAAACTTTCCCAAAAGTTCCATAAATGTTTGATTTAGTGTTTCATTTCAACATTATTTCAGGTGAAAATGAATATTTACTTGGAAACAAATGACTGTAAATATGGCAAAAATGCTAGAACACTTTTTTTTAAAATGCATCGAGAAGTTGCATCTTTTAACTGACTACATTTTGAGTGAAGGGAGTTTCTTTTTCCCCAGATCCCGTTGTAGCCATTGACATTGACAGTCTTTGAACTTCTTAGCTTCTGTTCAAGGGCTGAGCTGGAAGCTAAGGGGTTGCTCTCTCTCCAAAAGGTACCAGAAGTACAGAATGCTGATGCAGCAGTAAATATACAAATGGCTTGCTACTTCCAGATGAGATACATGAAAGTTTAATTTCAGAAATAAGTATTTTAAGTTCTCTTCAAAGGAACTACCAGAGAGCACTTGAAGTGCTGTTATTGAATTTGAACATTTTGTCAACTAATCAAAGTTTGTACAGAAACATTTGAACATGCAAAATATATGATCTAGGCTTCAACTCAGTGCCACTACTGGATTTGGCTCAGCACTGTTATTCTTAAAAGGTGTGTCTTAAGTATTTATCAGTGTGGTGAATGTAAACAGGAATTTTTCCCTTTTACAAATATTTTTGAGATACCCTCTTTATTAGACCTTGTTAATGGTCTGTGTGCATTCATTTCTATAACTCCACACAATCTGCTTGTGTCAGGCTGCATTCCCACCATGGGATTTTCTGATTTGAGCCCTGTCTCATACTCCTTGCAGTGCATATAGCTCACTTCCTCATTGACAGCCTTGCAGTCTTTCCTTTTCTGGTCAGTGGCTGATGGATGGCGTTCTGCAGTTCTGCTGTTGTGTGGCAGTGCCATCTAACCAGATCCAATGCTTGAGAAGATCTTGCAAAGAAGATTCTTTGTTTGAACAACAGCCTGGCACCAGAGCCCCCTCCAGATGTACACACAGGTTTGACCTCCCTGAGGGTCTGGATGCCCAGTGTCCCTCTGCTGTATCACAGACACCTGCACAGACATGCAGGTCACACATCTGCAGGAGTACATTGGGAGGTAATAACCAATGACAAGTCCTATAACCTTGCTCTTAAACCTTGCCTGCTGTTGAGTAGAAACAACAGGAGGTGTTTCTTATTCTATGATTCTACAAGGTGTGTTCTGGGTCATTTCTGCTAATTCAGCTGTTAATCCAGCAAATCTTTTAACTGTTACAGAAAACCTACAGTAGACATTGTCTAACCTGCATAGTAAATAAATCAAACTGCTTTGGTAGTGTTAAGTGACTACACTTTTTTAGGAAGGAAAACAATGGATTCAGAAAAGAAGACACAAAAAATCCCTTTGCTGCTACTTTTATTAGACTCATGTTGTTGATTTACTTCTATGACCTAATTTTCCTTGAATTAGGTTTTGTGTTAAAACTTCCTGTTCACCACCAGTTATGTTTGTATGGTTTTCTTTGTAATTCATTTTGATTAAGCTGTGTTCTGATTAGCAGGTGTTCAGAGGTTGCATGGGGAGGCTGCCCAGCACGAGGCTCGCGTGCTAGCAGAGTTCCTTTTGTTTCTAAGGCTTCAGATGTCCTTGGAAGTGCTTCTCTTTACCTAAGGCACCCCTTATTTTCTTTTTCTTAGTTTTCATTCTTTTCAAGAGTATTCTTATTTTTCTACATTCATTTTCATTAGGATATTTTTAATCCTTGATCAGTATTTGGCTTTGTGGTGTTACAGATGTAAGCACACAGCTGTCTCCCACAGATTTTGTCTTAAATACAGCAAATCTCCTGCTATCTGTACCTGTTCTGAAGTGGTGTATCTGTTACATACTACAGGATAATGGTTGCAGCCATCCAGTGCAGCCACTAGAGATATCCACCCAGACCATGAGCAAGTACAGCCTGAATTTCTTTGTAAAAGCTGGCTTATCCTTACATGATTTTGCAATCCTGAAGTCTGAATTTCAGCGAGCTGTTTTTCCTGTCTTAGCAGAAACTGAAAATTAGTTACATTTCCAGAAAGGACCATGTAGTCTTGTAGAAGATGGTATTTACAGAAAATGTCATAATAGAAGGTAGAATTTTTGCATCTTTATATTCAGTAGATACTTTACAGTGCTATAACTTATTTTGCTAAACCTGAATTTCATGACTCTCTAACCCTGCTTGTGCAATAGTGTGACTTATCAGAATCAATTGAAAGTGAAATTTCAGGATTTTCATTTCAGAATTGAAGGGCATGAATCTAAATCCATAGAGTGAGTTCTAGATCTGCAGGTGTAGAAAGGCTGAAAGTAAATCATAAATGCCTATCTTACTTCAGCTGTTTAAACCAGAAGTCTCTGGAGCAGGTGAAAGCAGCAGTTTATGTATTCTGGTTTCCTGTCCTCAGAGACAGAAGTACTATTTTGGAAGGACAGAACCCCAAGCAAGGATCATTGTGCCTCGGGAAAAAAAAATAAATCTCAACTTCCTCATTTAGAGGTTCATGTATAACCCTGAAGTCCTTCTGCTTGCCTCACAAAGAATGTGAGCGATATATTTAGGCACTTCAATTATGCATTTTCAGTTCTTTTTACATCACTCGCTTAGTGTTCACACTTCCAATAAAAATGTCTTCATTTCACTGCAGATGATCTCAGTGCATTCTAAGAAGTATGAAACGACTGTTCCATGCCAACAGGTTGAGGTTATACCCTGTCAGCTAAGACACTGAAAATGGAAGTAGCAGTTCTCAGTCCGTTGTAAATGAGAAAGATAACTGGTTAGCTTAAACCACTCTGAAGACCACTTTTTAAGATTGTGACTATGTTAGTCAAACTGAATACACTTCTATGACCATTTAGTCCTTTCTGTGGCCTAAATGTTATCTCATCACATGCTTAACAGCTGCTTTTTTGCTGGTCTCAATCTTCCACTTCTTAAGCATCTTCATCCTTGCCCTCGTGACACCTTATTAAGGATAGGAGAAGCTTCAGGACAAAGTCCTGTCCTCCTCCACGTGTCTCTCCAAAACTGCTCTGTTGTACTGCATGGAGAGAACTCTAATCTAATTATGGGTGGGCAGATGGTGTGTTGGGATTGTTCTTCCCCATTGGCTGCGAAACCTGTGCATCCTATTATTTGTTACCCCGTCTTTGCTGCCACCCCCAGACCAACCCACTTGTTTGTCTCCTCCACCTGGTTTGTCTTGCCTTTTAGAATGTGTGCTTTGGAGAAGAGATCATCATTTTGCTTAATACCATGCTGCTTGGACCAGGTTGGCATTCAGGTTCTGCAATATATGTATTATATAATTGTTAAACTTTTGCAGGGATGAAGAAAGTTTATATAAAAAGAAGCTAATTCTCTTCCAAGATGCACCACATTTAAACGATTTGTAGGCTTAACGATGAGCAGAAGCTTATATCACGTACATCTAAATAGAGCTATTTTGGCAGACTCCCTGTGACAAGAGCCAGCATTCTATGAATGTAATTTAATCAATGAACTGTATTTAGACCACTGAAATTTATTCAGTCTAAACAAATCCAGACTCTTTCATGACAAATGTTTAATCCTTCATGATTGCATAACTGGGGGATTTAGGGCTTAGTTAGCTTTGAAAACAGGTCGGAGAAAACATCTACATTTGATTAAAAGCTAATTAGGCAAGGAAATAAGTAGTATCAAAGGTTTAGAAAAAGTCGTTTGCAAAATGAATTTTATGTAACGGTACAAAGAATATTCTCTATTTATGTAAGAGATGCAAAACCTTGTCACCCACTTTGTTTACACCGGTAGAATTCAAGGGAAACTTCACTAAACAAATGGTGCAAGTGGGAGCTGAGCTGGAGATACGTTTTTCATTCCTTATTTGTGTGGTGTTTTGGAGTTACTAATGAACTTAAATAATTTTATAAAAACTTCAAGATCGCTATCAAGAGCTATGATTCTGAAATGATACAAAAAGTTGCAGTGAAAATGGGGCTGTAGTCCTAGAAGTGGGATTATGGTAGGAAAAGCTTAGGAATGCCTGCATTAGGACCGGCTAAAGTCTGAACTCTTTCAACTACTATTCATTCAACTTTTCTTCCTCACTTCACCTCCTTTGCCCTCTGAAAAAAGCCATCTGCTTTCTAGGGCTGCCTGGCATCACAGAATGGTTTGTATTGTTGAGGTTATACAGTCTTCATGTCTGGGTTTCTAAGGGTTTTGTGCTGTCGGATTATTGGAAAACTAAATTCTAAAACATAAAACATGTGTTAGCTCAAAGGCTAACTGTTTTGATGCACAGAGAAAGAAGTGCTGTCTCTCAGTACACTGTGTAAGTCTATGTAAATTTTTGCATTTCATTGTAACGAGAAGCAGAAGCCACAAAAACATCTTCAGAACTGCAGCATGGAAAACACAAAATGTGTTTGTTCCTGTTATCAGAAATTGCAGAGTACCTTTTTTTCACCTGTGTAGTACTCTGAATGCTTTTCAGCTTAACATCAGCAAAGCTACAATCCAGCATGGTGCTCAATCTGCGCTACTGAAGAATTTTGTTAAAACAAGCAAACAAAACATTTTATATTGGCTGCAGTGTCTCTATCTCCAAAATATCCCACATGAAAAAAAAAGAGCTTTCTCAGCCATTATAGAGTTTCTGTAAAACTATCAGGTATTGTAGTTCATTTGAATGCAATTTCTGCAACTTTGTCTTTTCTCTAGTGTATGTCATCATGCATTTGCCCTGAATAAGGACTGGGGAGACTTAGGCTACTGGCAGGGTGTGTTATTATTTATTTCACTTTTTTAGCTTTCTAAAATTTCTTAGTTCTGAGGTGATATGAATGTAACTAAATAATTTGACTCTTCCTTAAGAAAGTTATTCTTGGAACACATGTTGTGTTTTATTTTATACCTGAAAAAGAGTTTTGGTAAATGACAGTTTATATTGCAGGCATTTAATATCCAGATGGCAGCTTTGTTACAGAAGCACTGAAAAGCATGCTAGTGGTTATGCTGAACTTTCAAATTACGTAAATTAATCATGGAAGATCCTGGCTGGCCCGGGAACACAAGAAAGGAGAAAAAAATACCTAGCAATGCATGAATTGTGATCCAAAGCTCAGCATCAGTGTCCCTTGTAACCCAATGAAAGTCATTATCTTCTTTGGTTCTGTAGAAGTTCTTTCCTCTTTGTTCCCTGCTGTTTTCAAATCTCATTTCAGTATCTTCTATGTTCTGCTTCTCGGTTACCTTATTCTGTGTTAACCACCTGATCAGAAGTTTCTGTATACATCTATTTTATTATTCAACAGACTACATGAATTTCTGATTCAGCTAAGAAGCATGACTGTCCAGCTGCCTTGCAGTTTTCTAGGGGTCCAATGAGCAGCAAAACAAGTGGAATGCAAAGGTGGCCCAGGCTGCTCAACTCCTCCATGAGCCATGCTGCCAGCACAAGAGCTGGATGCATGTGCCTTTGAGAGAAATGGCTTTGTTTTGAGATTTATTGCAATTTTTGGAAAACTGGGGAGTCTGCACAGATCCAAGCTTGTAGCGTTTTTTTATTTTATGGTTCGTTTGATAACTGGAATTTCTTTGTGCCTTAAGTGTCATCTTTTGTCAGTGTGCTCGACAGAAATAGCAGAAATAGCCAACAGTAGGGTTTTTGTTTGTTGAACAGATTAAAATAAAATTTTCTATGTATGGAAAATTTTGAAAATAATTGAGAGAACACTGACAAGTTGTTGATCTGAAATGACATCCAGCAGTTGACTTGCACTATGTTCCTGTTTGCCTAACTATATGAAGCTGGTAGAATGGCACTTCCAGCTTCAAGAACACTAAGTCAGCCATAAGGCATTCCCTTCTTGTGAGGCCATTCTCCTGCCTCCTTAACCTGCAGTATTACAGGTCCTGAACACCTGCAGTCCCTTGTTGGCGTAGTAAGAGAAACTGGTGGTGATGGAGCCTCACCTTCACCACTCCCTCTGAAATCTGGGGAATCTACTGCAATGAGACTATTTTGTGCTCACAGAAGTTCTTTCCCACAGCAACTCATCATGAAATAATGGCGAAAGATGTACAGATCCCAGACACTTTTCTCAAATTGTGAAATTGGAGACTTCTACTTTTTTCACCAAAACTCTCTTACCTTATTTTTAGCTTTAGTTGATAGATACTTTCTAATGAATTTAATACAAGCATGTTCAGAGCCACATCTGCTTTGCAGGACTTTTATGTAGCATCCTGTGTAAGCTGGAATGATCTACGTGAAATTGCAGAATACCGGAGAGGCAGCTAACTGCTGTTTAATAGAAAGGTCTAGAAGACATATTTTTCTGCTGTTGGTGATTTTATTTCAATGTCTGTACTCAAATACTGAATTTAGAAAGTACCACAGAGAGGTTACCTGCTCCGCCTTTGTCTTTGGTTTCTGTAGTTCACCAGTTGAAAGCAGTTTTTTCTCAAGATCCTTCAAATTTAGATTAATTCCAATCATTACATTTAACCCTGACGTTACATTTTACCTCTGGTATGACTGTATGTGTAAAAATGTAGATAATATAAAATATTTACTCATTCTGGACAATTTTTACAAAAGCTTGGTCTTTGATAGGGACATTAAATCACAGCAGCAGTATTCCACTATTTTATGCAGTAATATGTGCTTTTGATGTTGACTTTCATACCCAGTTATTGATGACCCAGATTTTGTTTTCAGCTTTCAGTTTCTGTAGAGTTCACTGCATCATCTAAGGCGAACCAACGTAAAGGAGTAACTGCTACACTAATGGGGGAAAATGAGACAGCAGACTGCTTTTTTGGTTCTTCCTAGTCGAAAGACAAACAAATCAACACAAATGTGTTTGATACACAGAAGGACTCGTGCTAGAATCAACAACATGAATCACAATCCCAAAGCCAAGCTGGAGCTGTCGCTGTTTCAGTATTAACTTGAACAGATACTTGTGTTTTATTGTCCTTTGAGAAATAAGGGAACACAATCATAGTGACAGGTCAGTCATAACTAAATGCTGTTTGAAACATAATAGTCATTTTACAGTCAACTTGTTATATTTGTTGCGTCACAAAGATTTATTGAAGAGATAAAAGTGGTTATGGAAAACACTGTCCAGTAACTATGGTAACAGTTATTTGATCTCACAATAATTAGCTTAGCATTTGGTTGCACAATACTTTCACAATACCTCCTCGGTTAGTTCATTAAACAAATTAGCTTTTGTTTGTACTTTCATCATCTGTTGTCTTAAGATTAGTTTAAGTTCAAAAGAATTGAAAAATGTATTTTCAAGCTGCTGTTGTACATGACTAATTTATGATATACGAGAATTTTTGATGCTTTTATGCAATAACATTGGGTATATTAGTTCTGGAGGTATTTTGTTGTTTAAGTGAAAATTATTTAATGTATGGGTATAGCTGTACACAGTGTTAGTATAGAAGCTTTGAGTACTAGCATGAACACGGACGTGCACATAATGCACAGTTCAGAGACAGTCATGAAGGCTGCAAAGGCAAGCTGACAAACTAAAAGGTGTCCGAATTAAAAGTTGATTATTTTATCTCCCCTAACCCCCCATCCTAAGCAATCAGATTGCCTTTCCATTACATAGTCATGGTTTAATTTTATGCCCTGATTCTTAATCAGAATTTTGTATTCTTTACCTTGTTGGGAATAGGTTAGTGCCTTTTCCTTACTGCTGCTGTGGGCATTGCTTTCTGTCTATAAATGTAATGATTTTGTTGTGTTAAACTCGAGATAGAAACAAAGAACAAAAAGCCAGCTTGTTGTTTATCAAAGACCAATCGACCTTCTTCTTAATGCAGAGTTGCTACTCTGTTCTATTGTGCTTTATTTAGTGGCAATCATTACTGCAGTATCTGCAAGCATTAATGAAATTGTTTTTACATTACCCATATGAGAGGATTATTATTATTCCTACTTAACAGATGGAAAACTGAAATTCAGAGAGATTAACATAAATGTTTTTGGTATCTTTAGAGAAGTCCAGGGCTTGGTTTATCAGAGCTGTTAAATGGCACGCAGTTCCCACTGCCTTCAGCATTTATGCTAGCAGGGTGCAGTCTTACGTCATGTTTCATAGGTCATCCAATTCTCTCATTTTCTAAATTTGGAATAAGGAAACTCCCTTTCTAACTTCCCTTTCCTTTCCCTTCCAATCTTCTGTTTATGTCATCCCTGTCAGGCTGCTTTTACCAATCTTCCTCTTTCATTCCCAAGGTTTGTTTCTTCCTCCATTTGGATCAGAAGGGCACTTCCTCCACGTAGTTGCCTTCGTTTAGGCAGAAGAATGATCATCTTTCTTTCTTCTTTCTGGACTCACATCTAGTCCAGATGAAACCTCAGTATTACTAAGGACAGATTTTTTGGAGAGAGAAGCAGATTTTAGGTTTTCAAATAGTTATAGTTCTGTCAAATGGACAGATTCAGAGGTGATTTGAGTTTCGCTTCAGGTCCCTATTTCTGCACAGAGAGACGTTGGAGCTATCCAAAGAACAAACTATTAGAATGATGGAGATAAAAGTGCACGGTTTTCCTTTGCTTCTTTATGTTAATGCACTGGATGCACTTTTTTTGACTGAAATTCGGTCAAACCATCTTTCTTAGTTCACGTGAGTACCATTTAGCAAAATTGTAAGCCTAATATTACTATATTACTAACACTACAATTTCTAACATCCGAATTTGGTCTGTTTGCATGTCACACAAAGTACAAGGAGCACAAAATATCATTAATTTACCTTATTTGCTACTAGCTTTGTCAGGCAGCTTTAAATTAGGGCTTGAAGGAAAAGTATAGATCTCTTTTCTTTAGTAACCACAGAATGACAAAATCCTAGGGGTCGGAAGGAACCTGTGGAGATTGAGTCCAATCCCCTGCTGAGGCGGGTTCCCTACTGTAGTTACAAAGGAAGGCATGCAGGTGGGTTTTGAGTATGTCCATAGAGACTCCACAACCCCTCTGGGCAGATTGTTCCAGTGCTGTGTCATCCTCACAGTAAAGAACTTCTTTCTTGTGTTTGTATGGAACTTCCAAAGTGACAGAGCTGGTGTCTTTGAGCATTGGTCAGGCCAGAAGTAGAAAGCAAGCTCCATCTGTAATGAATGACACACATGTCTCATAGTACTGAAAACTGAAATCTTACTTGTCAGCAGTTCATAGCTTCTGAACTCAGAGGCTGAATTGCTGTCTTGGGTTTTGTTTTTGCTGGATGAGAAAAAGGATGATATGAACAGGGTTTTGTAGAAAAGTAGTCTTCCATTTCTATAACTGAAACCAAACTGAACAGAGATGTACGTGTAGGTATAAGGTGAGTCCAGGGAAGTGACCGATAGCTTCAAGTACAGAGATCTTTTTCTATTTTTGGAAGCAGAAAAGGGGAAGTAGTGAAATTTTTGTGACAAACAGAAGTCTCAACCTGTCTCCAAGGAGAGCTTGGTGAGCCAGTAAATCCAGTAGGTGTTATGGACTAAATAATGAAAAGTACATTAGGCGGAGCTCAGAACACTTGGAACCTCACACAGAGCTTCCTGCTTGCAGGGGAGCTGCTCTGTGAATCCAGCCCTGACTGTATCTTTGTGATTTCTCTGTTGCTAATGCAGTAGTTACAGTTTTGGTTGCAGGCTTCACACAGTGAAGGTGAGGTCCTTAGAAAACGAGCCTAAATCTCATGAAAGTTAGTTTGCTCTACTAGAGCTTAGTCTCACAGACCAGAGCCTGAAAACCTTTGACTTTGGGCTCTTTAGTGAATGGGAACTAAGCTTGCTGCCAGAAATGGCAACATAAAAACACTTCTTGAATGGCAGAGGTGTACAAGGCACTGCAAAAATAAATAGCATTTGAGTTTTATTATAAATAGTATTAAGCTATAGAGGGAACTTTCAGAATTGAAAGAGTCATAGATGTTTTTTACAACATAATTATAATATATAAAAAAGACCAACATTGAGTCTAATTGTCCAATTATTACTGTGAGATTTTTAAAGGAAAGTTACGTCCTGTATTTGCTAATAGCCTAAGGCTTGACTGCTGACTTCCTTGCAGGGCAGACCACTATTGGTCAAAGTGTTTACTTCTGAAAGAGCATTCACAGTTGAGATCATTCTCATAAAGATGCTTTTGCTCATGACTGTATTAGCCCAAAATGAAGGTTATGTATTTATACACTCAAGAGTATTCAGTTCCCCTGGGGAGTGTTTGTGTTTGAATCTTGACTTAAATACTGCAACTGTGGTGAGAGCTGAGTGCTGCAGTTGCTTGAGAAGTGATGGATGTGAAGATGGAATTGGAGGATGATAAGAGCTGCATGAGCGGAAACCTTTTTTTTACGTAAATTGGAACAGAGTCTCACTTTGCTACAGCTGTGTCCACGTGAAGACTCATATTTATATGAGAAGTTGATTTCACAAAATAAGCAATCATGGATTTACTTGTACATCAAAGAGCCTTGTGTTTGGTACTTGCTGTTTTATCCTCTTAGGAACCTCGAAAGAAAATATCTAGGGAAAAGCGCACAGAAGTTTGATCACATCAGTTGGTTTTTTTGCTCTGGATAAGGAGGTAACGTGTGGAAGGGCCTAATAACAAACTTTCATTGAAAAACTTACACTCACGGTTACATTTTCTGAGATTGCAGTTTAGTTCCTCTTATTTTAAATTGCATTTCAAAAATATTTTCCTTTTGGATTGACTCCTTCAGAGTTGGATATTGAAAGATTCAGTGTGGTGAACAGCATGGGGGGAACAGTAAGAGCACAAATGCTTTTGTTCATGTTTTAGTCATTTTCTTTGTCCTCAAAAATTGGTTTTCAAGTTAGCTGTGAATTTGGTCATCTGGAAGATTTTAACTTTCTCTTCTTGAGTTTTAAGGAAGTTTGTATTTATGTTGCCATGTCTTTCTAAGAAAAAAATAAATGTAACCCAAAGTTCACCAAAATGTTGCCTTCTGTTAAGTTTTGATTCTGTAGTCATAGAATCATAGAATCATAGAATGGCCTTGGTTGAAAAGGACCACAGTGAGCATCTAGTTTCAACCCCCCTGCTATGTGCAGGGTCGCCAACCAGCAGACCAGGCTGCCCAGAGCCACTTGCAGCCTAGCCTTGAATGCCTCCAGGGATGAGGCATCCACAACCTCCTTGGGCGACCTGTTCCAATGTGTCACCATCCGCTGTATGAAAAACTTCCTCCTAAAATAAACCTAAACCTCCTCTGTCTCAGTTTAAAACCAGTCCCCCTTGTCGTTCCCCCTCCTGTTTATACGCTCCCTTCAAGTACTGGAAGGCCACAATGAGATCTCCCTGGAGCCTTCTCTTCTCCAAGCTAAACAAGCCCAGTTCCCTCAACCTTTCCTCATAGGAGAGGTGCTCCAGCCCTCTGATCATCTTAGTGGCCCTCCTCTGGACCCCTCCAAGAGCTCCATGTCCTTCCTGTACTGTGGGCCCCAGACCTGGACGCAGTACTGCAGATGGGGCCTCACAAGAGCTGAACAGAGGGGGACAATCACCTCCCTCTCCCTGCTGGCCACCTCTTTTTTAATGCAGCCCAGAACACAGTTGCCCTTCTGGGCTGCAGGTGCACTGCTGGCTCATGTCCAGCTTCTCGTCCACCAGGACTCCCAAGTTCTTCTCCGCAGGGCTGATCTCAAGGGATTCTTCTTCCAGTCCACAACACAGTTTATGATTCTGCAAAATATTTTGATCAAAGAGATATTTTCACTCCTTGATGGCTATGAGTGTAGGTTATAGCTGAGAATATGAACATGTGATCCTGAAAACTCTGTCAGGTATTATGCAGGTAGTCCAGCTGTAGCAGGCTGGAGATCTTGCCATGTGAAACACTGAAATATACTGCCTGTCATTTACATGAATGTACATTTATGTACATTCATGTAAATAACAAATAAATTAAAAAAGAAAATGAGATCATAATCAAACCAAAGGTATCAGATATTAAAATGTGATTTTATTTTCTATTCTGTAACCCCTATTTAATAGAAGAACTGGAAACTCAAATCTGCTCTTTGAACCTCGAGAAGAAAAATTCGTAAATGCAGTATCTAAATGTATATAACTCTTAACTCTGTCTAATTAACAGTGACAGGTCCCCGCTCCAAGCAGCTTACAGTACAAATACTTGATGGAATGTGATGTGCAAGAGAAAATGCACATTGTTTGTTAATTCTGGAGCATTCGCTTTGGTGCACTTATATAGGATTAGCTATGGGTTCTGTATCCACACTGTAGTGTGCATTTTCAGGTTCTTCTTACAGCACTGTGAATAAGCCTCTTATTTGAAGGAAAATTGCTTAATTGAATTTTCTGTAAGCTGAATTTTTCTTCTCTTTTGTTTCCTTTGATCAGGAGCTCATCTGGGACTGCATGAGCAAAAAATTCCACATAAAACACCTTGCATATTTTGTGTGCCCCAAATAAATCCAGAAAGTAACAGATAGTAAACTTGCTTATTCCCTTCCAACTGCACAAAATGATCAGAAAAGATTTCATCTCATTGAATGTCCTTGTGAGAAGCATTACCTGCTTGTAATCAAACTCAACCTGTAGCATTGACTGTGGCTGGCAAGGTAATTGGCTGCTCAACATCACACACTGTGTGCTCCACACTTGCTAGTCTTATTAGTCTCTTCCTTGTTAGTGCTCCAAAAATAGGAGCATAAGTGTATTCCTAACACGAACAGTAAAGCTGAATGTCCATCTGTTGCACAATCAGGGAAATATTTTTGTTGCCCTATAAACTGTAGAGTCTGATAAGTGAAGCAAGGCACTAAACCAGCATTCCTCGCTATGCCACTTGCTCAGACTGTAGGTCCCTTACTCTGTACTCTGCCCTGGTTTCTTCAGTCTTCTCTTGTCTCTGTACTTGCCTCATTTCAGGAGTGCAAGCTTGTAGAGCAAACAGAAGTGAGATGAGCTCTGAGTTCTGGAAGGGAGTGCTGAACATCAAAAACCAGTTAAATAATGCATGCTGCTTACTCCTGATTTCATCACAGCTTTATCCTAATCCTGCTTTTTTCTCTGGTAGAATTACATGTTTATTCAAGCTATTGCCAGCTGAAAATGGCTTTGCGTGTTGCCAAGTACATCTGTGAAACAATCTTTTGACAGCTGACTTGTCTGTTTCTAGAATCCTGGTTCTTAAACAGAAAGTGATGGAGTACTTGAACAATCCGAAGCCACTCCTCACTTACTAACAGCTGCAGATGAGGAAACATGAAATGCCCAGACTACAAAAAAGGACATCCCAGTAGGAAATTTCTTTTCTAAAAAATAAAGGGAAAGCAGAAAGATTATAATTCCATTACTTAAAAGTAACATGGAAGATTTGGCAATCTTTATCTACAAAGAGGAAAACTAAACAGAGATGCTGGTATCCTGCTGCACTTCTGATGAATGTTTCAAGTGTTACCCAAGAGACAAAATGCTTGAAAGCTTGACAGTTAATTTCCTGCAGATTAAATGCCAGCACTGTTAAATGGAGAGTTTTGCTTTTCATTTCAGTAAGACCAAGATTTCATCCATTTCAAGAAAAAAAAAATAGAAGTTTGTTTTTTTTTCCCTAAGTTTGCTTGTCGATAACATTTGGAGAAGTTCCAGGCCAAGTTTGGCTTCCCTCGGTGTTCCGTGCGAGGTGTGTTGGTTGTGCCCTCATTTCTTCACCCCTAGTTGTGGGTTGCCTAGTCATCACATTTATGCCGAATGTCTAAAAGAACATTTGATTGTGGTTTATTGCTTTGGTGAATGAGGGACATTGCTGATAGGTCGGAGGCTATTCTTTGTGCACCTCACCACGCTTCTGAGAAAGAGCACAACAGGTACTGGCAGACAACTGTATGTCATCATCAACTGTTTTGAAATGCAGCATCCCTTAGGGCTGTATTCTGCTTCCCAGGTAGTTTAATAGGATGCCTTGTAGAGCCTCTGCTTCAGAATTTAGAAAGGAGACTCATCAGTATGCTGGTGAAATTCAGATGTGTCTCTCTTTCCTCAGAAGAACTTGAAAGTTCAGCATCTCCTGTGAAGTAATGCTTGGATGATGCTGCCAGCTGGCTGGGTTCGAGCTACCTTCTTTTCAGCCCTGGGAAAACTCAAGTGCTACTTCTCATTAAAGGTCATTGATATAAGGAGGTTCATTCTGCTTTGTCTCCCTGTTTATCCAGGCAGTGTGCTCACCAGTAACAAAGCAGAGCTAAGGATCTCAGAATCTCCCAGGACCGTGCCCTTTTCACAGAAATCCCCATGTTGGATTGTTAGGACTGTTTTCTCACTACGCAGTTTGTGCTGCTGATGGTTTATTTTGCCTGTATTTATGTTGGAATAGCAGCATGTACTTTACGTATCAGTGCTCACAGATGGGCTTTTCTGTTGCCTGTAATTTGTTTTGATTCAACAACACAGCTGCTCACCAGTTTGCACACACCTTTAAATATATGGTTCCTTTTTGGATTCTTTATACTGTTTTCTACTAGAGTAACAGCTTAACCTTAGTTACACCATTATTTTTTGAAAGTTTACAGTGAAGCTGATTCTGGCTTGAGATCTCCTTCTCAGCTCTTCATACTGCTATCTATTACTCTCACATTAGTATAGCTAATACACAAAACCTTCTTTAGCTTTGTCCTTGGAGGCATATGTGCTCATGCTGCCTGCCACTTAGGCAGCCTTTTGTGATGTCTTCTTAAATCATCAGCTTGTTCACAGTTTCAGTGCCTTGAGACAGTTAGTATCAAATGCATTCAGTTGACAATTTAATCATGAAATGAGAGGCTCAAGTCCTAAAAAGCCCTAAAATAAAAGACTTTGGCACTGCCATAAGCATGCTGTATTAATGTGTTTCTTTGAAAACTGGATTGGTTTCTCTTTAATTTACAATCTTGCAGCCTTAAAACTCCAACTGTTCTGCAAACTGTTTGACCCCACACAGGGTACTTTCCATTGTATGTTACTGAACTTTTGCATAACACACATTTTATTTTTCAGCGGAATGTGGAATTTCCAAACCCTCAGAACTCCAAAGTATGACTTTTCAAAAACTGCTTTCATCAAACCTAAGGCCCATTTTAAACTCTTTGTTAGATAAGAACGCTAATGAGTTGAGCGTACAGCAAGTGCTCTCCCCAAGCGTTTGTATGGAGAAAAAACTCCTTTCATATCTAATGGGATAACTCATGCAGCGTGATAACTGGATGCAGCAAAAATGTCTCACTTGGCTTCACATCTCTGTGACATGCTAGGAAGCAGCTGCACTATGGATTCGAAGTGAGGCAATATGTAGCAGGATCTAAAAATAATAACTGTGACTCCGTTCTGTCTTCAACCTCAGATCCTGTACTGAAGTGTTGGTCCAACTGAAGCTGATTGGCATCTTCCAAACTATTGTCATGTGTAGGATTTTATTTTTCTCTTAAAGTATCTATCAGTAATTATTTACTATAAATAGCCACGAGAAGCAAGCTGCTGGAACACTTAATGTGATTTTGATTGTGTGCCTGCTGGAAAGGAGGCTTTAAATGAGAACAGCAGGAAGTGGTAATAAATCAAATGCGTGAAACTTAATGACAACAAAATTTTGGCAGAAAACCTTTGATTCTCTTTCAAATATGGAAACGTTTCTTTTCTCTATTAAGCCTTGAAAGAAAGAGAAGCTTGCTACACCCATGCTGATTGTCTTTCTTTTGCCCGTGAAGTGATGCTTCTCAGAGCTGTGTTGTGCTGGCATCTTCCTAGCAGAGCCACGTGGCAGAGATCAGTGGCACTCGTATGGCTGACATGCTGAGGCTGCTTGTTTTAAAGACAGTACAGCTTTGGGCTGAAATGTGTTTTCTATGTCTCTTTTTTCTTCTATTTGTGTAATATTCCACACAGCCAACACATTTAAATCCTTCTGTGGATGCTAATGGAGAATGTATGAGCTGCCTCTGATGAAACACCCTTCTGCTTGAATACCTATTCCACAGTTGGGAGACACAGAAAACCAAGACTTAATGCCACAGAAGTATTTTTGGGGACTCAACTCTCATAGGTGTCAGTGGAAGTTGCTCATGTCATTGTCTTTGTGGGTCTAGAGTTAAGTGATTTGCACAGGATCTTTCAGAAACTGTGTCAGAAATGAACTTAGTTTTCTTCTATCACAGGCTAATTCTTCTAAACAACATCTTTCCCTATTTTCCCTGGTCAGTCTGTCTTTCTCATGCCTTACATCAGAACTTATACTTGTTTCAGGAAACCTTCCTGCAAGCAGCCCTGGTGCACCAAGGCTAAAGGAGTAAAGCTGTGCAGATGAAACTTAGCCCTAATGACCAGGGATGTAATTTTCAGAATTAGAATACCAGACCCATAAGGCTTTCGGAAAGCCTTTAAAGTATTTCTACTCAGGTAGTGAACAAGCTGACGTTGTTGAATTTCCTAAGCACGAGAATGAGTTCAATGGATGTACTACTGAACCACAGAATTAATGTGGTCTTCTGACCCATGGCACAAAATCTGAAATTGTTGTGGGTGGTAAAGACTTTATCAAATTTTGAAAAACTGACTCTTTTTCTGTGCCATACGAGAAGTCTTTTATTTCAAAAAACAACTGAACACAAATGAGGAGAGGATAAATAAAGAACTGGAGTGAAAATTCCATCATAAAGGAGAATGAATTTGAGGTGACTTAGGGATCAATTCAGGAAAATGGGTGTAACATAGTAACTTGTACAGCAGTAGGAAAAGGATCGTTTTACAAATGAGCAGAGAAGGCGAGAGATGATATACGAATTGATATGAATGATATCCTCTCCATGAATGTTGTATTCATCCTCAGGGATCTTATCTTCAAAGGGAAAGTAGTTGAAGTTCAGAGGGAGGCAGAAAAATTATTAAAGGCACAGAAAAACTTTTTTTTATGATGAAATCTAGACTGAAGTGACCAAGGAGAGGCCTATAAAATAATGAATTGTGCCAAGAAAAATGATTAGAGATTACTATTTATACGTACTCCTTATTTCAGGTAGAGATAATCTCTACATCGACTCTACATTAGACTCTGCAGTATTAAAACAGGTTCCTTTTAAACCTACAGAGTAGAAAACTCTTCCTCATTTTAAATCATATAATATCCCAAGTTGGGAGAGACCCATAAGGATCAATCGAGTCTGACAATGCAGCAGCTTAAAGCAATTGCATATAAAAAAATAATGTTTGAATATCACCTCAAATAAAAGCAAAAGGTATTCTGAAAACCCAGAAGCAAAACAGCAAAGATCAAATAAAAGGAAGTCTTATAAAAAGGGTTGTTTTTTTTTTAAACACATAAGAACTTCAGTCATAAGTCTACCATGCTAATAGCCAAATATTCAGACTGAAAAACTTCATTATTTGTATGTGAAAAGAAGAGTTCTACAAGTAATTCTAGCAAGCTTTGTTGATTCAAAAATCAACACATGCATGAGTCTGGATTGCGTTTGAAAAAGCATCCACTTTATTGAAAGCAGATAATATTCAAAAAGAATTATTGGAAGACCATACTGCAAGGAAATTATTCATGACTATTGTTAACATCAGTACTGTTGAGAAAAAAAATTCTTCTGTAGTGAATAGAGAAAAAACTGTAGTCATTGACAGCGAATAAAGACGACAGAAATAGATCTTGCTCAGCAAGGTGTGTATGCATGCAGTCATACATGGGGTGAGTTTGGTAACAGGGTAATGATCACCTCCAATTCAGCGATGATTTCTACATTGCTGACAAGTGTGCAGCTGGACACGGTTACAAAAGTGTTCGATGTCCTTTCAGTCCACAGAGCAACAGGCTCAGGTGACATGCTGAGTCACAAGTTTTACAGGAAATCAGCAAGGAAATAAATGAACCTTTAACTGACGTTGTAGGTGTTTGCTGGATTAAGAGCACTGTTGGAGGATTAAAAAGAGAAAAACAACTTTGTGCTTTTTTAAACTAGGATGTGACTTACAAATAATAAGCAAGGGGAAATAATTCAGTGTTTGGATTTCTGCTATGAAACCTGCAAATACTGCATACATCTGTGGTGTAGAAATTCTGCAAGCAAGGTCCGTAGTGTACACAAGCAATGTACTGTTGAAAAAAAGAACCAGAACTGTTTATGTTCATATTTCCCTTTGTTGAAACGCAGGCCTCCTACCTGTATTTTGCAGTCTGCTTTCTTACTAAGCACATCTTGTATTGTCTGAACGTTTTTCTTGAGTGATTGCTTTGTTGTTCCTATTGTGTTTATTTTCGAGTTTTTCCCCACCTACCAATCTGTTTCCATAGCTGTACTATTCAGCTTTATGTATGCATTTATGCTCTTTGTAGGATTCATCTCGATTAAAAGGGGTATGCCATCAAAATGAGTACTGCATATACATTAATGAGAAATAGCACCTGCTCAGAATAACATATAGTCTAGATGCAGAAGATACAATGAGAAATTCAACACTATTCCTCATTTCTGAGTAGGAAAATCCCAAAGATTACACAAAAACTGTGATAATAGGCTGATCTTCTGAGTGCTGAACTAGTCCTATACCACAAGACTGATGCATGCTTGGTGTGCTTGAGAGAAATATTGATGGCCTCTACTCATTGTTTGTGGTTTTAATTACTATTATTATTGTTACTGTAACTGTGTGATGCTTGGAGGTGGAGCGGGTGGTGAGAAGGGCTCTTGTTTGTTTTTGTAAGTAATTGGTATTACACACTCTGAGTCCTATATTAAAATAATATTTTTAAAACAAGGTAGGTGGTGAACGGAAGGCCCAAGTCTGAATTAACCAAGTGAAAACATCCTGAAAGAGATGAGTAGTGAGCACTGAGGATCACAGAAGTAATTTTTCAATTAAAGTCAACTCATTACATTGAAGAGTTTTTATTAAAATAGAGAACGAAAGTGTGATCATGTGCTATTTACTCATTTTTAGCAGAAGTTTCATTAAGCAGAGTTTATTTCATAATTACTTGGAAGTGAGGTTTCACATCCTTTCTGAGACTTTTGTAATATGGGCTCTTTTTTATATTATTATTATCTACCAGACCCTTTTATTTCTAGCAGCACTTTTGTCATTTTAGTGTACAAAAACTATTTGTATTAGGAATTATGTTTTGAAGCAGAAAGATGATCTTCTATGGAAGTGTAATGTAGGGTATCAGTAAAATTTTACATGGGTGGAGCTGAGCAAGTTACTGCTCTTCCAGACAAGTCACTGCTTTTCTACCTTCATCCAACACTATTGATCAGATCACAGAATGGCTTGGGTTGGAAGGGACCTCACAGCCCACCCAGTCCCAATTCCTACCATAGGTTGGTTGCCCACCCACCAGCTCAGGCTGCCTAGGGTCCATCCAACCTGCCCTTGAGCACCTCCAGGGATGGGCATCCACAGCTTCTCTGGACAGAGAAACAGCTTCTCTGGAGTTGGAAATAGGAAAAAAATAAAGTAAATTTAGTTCCTCAGCAGATTCATTCAGAGCTGATGGCAAATGATGAAGGTTCTTGAACAAGAACTCTATTTCTCGTGGCATCCACCTTTACATGTCATTGAATTTCCTCACCTTTGTCTAGTATTTTTTACTATCTATGCAGAAAATAGTTCATCTGTTACTCTTGTATTAAGAAGAACAGTGGTCATTATCACGGGTGTTTGGACTGGTGACTTGCTGATGACTTCACAGACACCATAAATACACAGTAACTAGTTTTTATTTTATTATCACTGTGTATATATACCTTGCTTTTAATCAGTAGATCTTGAAGTGTGCTACCAACAAAACCATCTCAAATTCAGACACTGAAAGAGAACCTTGTTTGTCAGAGGTCACCCCAGGAGTTCTTGCAGCCTCAGGAATACAGCCAAGTATCATGGAAGGCCTATAAGGAAATGGATCTTTCCATAATTCTGGTTTTGATGACTCTAGTGAATGAGACATTGAACCACACTCTTGAGTCATGATGACAGAATCATAAACAGTGATCTGTTACTGGACTCTTGACAATCTTGTGCTGCCAATGATACAGGTATCCCCCCCCTCCTTTTTTTTTTTTTTTTTTTTTGTAGGAATTAAAATATGTATTTATAAAATTATTTTGTTAGCATACAAGGACTTAGCTTCAGGAAAGAGTGATATTTGTTTCAATATGTCAGAAAGGTAGACTTGTAACTGCACTATGATACTTCACAAGATGGAAGTAAAGCATTTCAAAATTTGTAAAACAAAACCTAAAAATTGATTTTGTTTCTAGTCCAGTATACAAGAACTAATCTTGACAAATTTACATTCTGCAAGTAAAATAGTAAAATCATTTTTCATCATTTAAAGTGGTCTAATGTTACAGTGCTTTTGGTTTTTGTAATTTTTATTGCAGAAAAGGGAGACAAAAATACATTACAGAAAGAAAACACAAATATTTTTCCTGAGGGGAAAAAAAAGAAGTGTAAAACAAAGCTAAAAGAAGTTGAATAAACTAAAGCAGGGCAGAAAAGAAGGCTAAAAGTTAAATTTTTGGCTTAATAAAAGTATGTAAGCTTACACAGAAGCTTTTAATATGAAAAGCTCCAAACAAAACCTGAGAGCATAGTTGTGAAACAGCTCTTGATGAAGTTATGTTCAAGGCATTTAGAACATCAAAACCATTAAACAGATCTTAAGCTACCCTCTTAAGAAATGATAGCCTTGTCAAAGTTAGATAGCTCTTCACATTTATCTATTCAATACGATTGTGAAATACTTGGACAGTAACGGGAACAGAGGACTGGAAGGACTCTTATGTAGAGAATACAGTGCAACTGTTATTAGGATTTATTTGATGTCATACATCACTGAGTTTTAAGATGAGTAATCGTTAAAGTCACAGGAAGAAGGGAGAACTTGACCACATTTGTAGTTCTCTTTGCAGCAACAGAATAGATTTCTCTTGATGCCTTAGAGTTCTGTGACATGTAGAAATATGCTAAGAGAAAAATGAAATACTTTAAACAGTTAATATCTTGTTAATGAATATTCATGATATGATATTTCTCACTGTCTCCTTTGAATTCCAAGATTTATGAAAATGTAATAAATGATAGGTAGTATAACGAATCGTGGTTTGGGAAGAAACATATGAAAGGACTTCGTGTTGGGTCCTTGGGGTGGGTGTCTTTCTAAGTGAACATACAAAAGCACTTAAGATTATTTGGAAGAAAATTTATATGAATTATTTTTTAATTGCATGTTTTTAAAATGAAGGACAAGGTACAAGTGGTGTGAAGGAGTTTTTTAGCAAGATGTTTTGGAAGAATATTGCACAATTCCTGCCCTTCAAGGTGGAAATATTTAATCACACTTGCTGTTATGAAATATTCTGTTATTCAAGTCAAAACTGTGCATTTGAATGAATATGAATGGAATTATATTTGGCTGTGGCTAATAAAGGATTTTTTTTTTTAGTTTGATAATATCTTGAATAAAGATGCTTACTTGCTTAATACGTGAGGTCAAAAGAGTAAATTCTAAATGCCTGCAGAAACCACAAATATATTTATAAAGCTCAACATTTTAAAATTTCCCAGCTTTTTGATTTCACCTTCAGTAAAATTTTAATGTTACATTAAAAATGTTATTATTTAAGAATATTTTCTATTAAAGAGTAAACAGCAAATAGAACTAGATTTGTCACAGTTTTCTTCAGAGTTCATTCTCTGTTTTTCCAATGAGAAAAAGTGTTGGACTCTGTAAAGTTGTGCCTGGTGCTTTGAGTTTTATGTTTGCAAGGCTTCTCTTTTACAATACTGTTTTCTTTTCCTACCATGCTAAAAACATCTGTCCATTCAAGGTGGCTGTAGTGCATCTACTGCCTCCTGCCATCAGTTACATGAGCAGCGTGCAACTTGTTGAAGTCTTGTCTTTGTGGTTATATGGTCATCAGAAACAAAAATAAAAACACATCCTTATGTCATAACGTTATACCTTGTAACTGGTGGATCTTGTGCAATCCTTTCAGAGGGGATTTCCCTTTCTTTCCTGTAAACTGAAATCTTTCATGTAAGCACTGTGTAGACATACTCTTTTGTAAAACTGATCTTATCAGAATTATTCAGAGGTTCCCAGTTCTCTATAGGCGTTAAGAAGTATTTACCACATGGTATTTTAACTGGAAAAAGGAGATACTTTGAAAAAGAGGTTTCGTTTTTTTATGTCTTAATTTTAATTATTATTATTTTTTTTTTTTAATGGGACAAAAGCTATTGTATTTCCATGAAGGCAGTAAACTGAGTAGCATATGTGGAGTTAGACAACTCCCTCCTAGGGATGTAAGGAATCCCTTGTTAGTTTATTATCCACTGTTGCAACAGTTTATAAACAGGCTGTAAGTATTTTGTAAGTTTTATTGATGTTGGAAAATGATTCATTGAAATGTCACAGAAATAGCCTTATAAAACTGCAGAAATATGTCTCATTGCTATGCCTTACTCCTCCCTTCTTGTCCACCTACCAACCTTCTGCCAGCCCACTTCGTAGATATTGTCATATCAGAAAGCACCAAAAGCCTCACCAGACTTGCAAGATGAAAATTCTAGCACTTATTGTTAGGCAATGCTAGAGCCATCACTGGTTTTGTCATTTTTGGGGCTTTGTTTTATGTTCTGTTTTTGATCTCAAATCAGATATAGATTTGAACAATTTTGTTCCACTGTAAGCAGTAAAGCTAGTTTGTGAAGCAGCTAGTTTGTCCACACCTCTTGAAAAGACACCCCCAGACCTGCTGTGAGGAATAACAAGAACTGTCAAAGGAATTCCTTTTAGTGTGTTACTACTGGCTATTGAATTCAAGTAGAACCAAACAAAAAGATTGAAAAGCTAAAATTGTACTTAGCCCATATGGTTATCAGCTGCTTTGGAACGTGTAAGTATATGGTGTCCCCTACAACACAGGGGGAGAAATATCAGCAAAATCAGCAGTTTATGGTACTCTTTTTTGGCTAGCCACTACTGAGAGGCTTTCCCAGTGCTGAGGTTCTGGAATTTCAAGTTTAATTTCAGACAGAAGGAAGAAAGGAATTTGTAGAAACTCTCCTTTTGCAGTCTCAGATATTTTTCCTTGCTTCTCTTTCCAGACTTTCCTGTCATTCTTCATCCCTGCCTCTCTGCCTGTCACTCCCACCCTTCTACTTCAACCTGACTGTTGCCATATTTTTTTTATCTTCCCATCCTAATTCTTGCCCAACTCATCCTCCTTATGCATTCCTACCACTTATCCGATCTGTTACCCAAAGCTGCCTCCCTTCTCCTTCAGAGGAGAACTTTCAGACTTTTAGTACCTCATATAAAATACCCCTTTTAGTGCCTCATGTATAGTTTAGTACCTCTTCTTTGTCATTTGATCTGCCCTTTTCTAACCTGACTTTGTTGTCAAGGTGCAAAAACCAGACCTGCTCGCAGTACTCTATGTGTGGGTGCACTGTGTTTTATACAGAGGCAGAAAGGCACCATTCCTTTTGTGACCAGCAGCTTGTTGCCTGTTTCATTGATGCTGTTTCATGATTGCTAGTGGCAAGTCCAAGGTCTCTCTTCTGGTTTGGAACCGTGAGTTCTGAGGTCAGTACCATGCGGTTGTGGTTGGGTCTATTTTTGCCTGGATTAATCATATTACACCTACCTGTGCTTAAGCTTTCCTGGTCCCTCTTTGACCACTTCTCTGAAGTTGCGATACAGTTCCTCATCACCAAGGCAGCATGTGGCCATTCAAAAGCTGAGGGAGCTGGGCTGATTCAGCCTGCAGAAGAAAAGGCATCGAGGAGATCTCATGGTGGCCTTCCAGTAGTTAAAGAGAGCATGGGGAGCAACTATTTACGTGGTCTGATAGTGATATGACGGGAGGGAGATAATTTTAAACTAAAAGAGAGTAGATTTAGAGTAGATGTAAGGAAGAAATTCTTTATGCACAGGGTGGTGAGGTGCTGGCACAGGCTGCCCAGAGAAGTTGTGGATGCCTCACTTTAGTAAAATATGAGCAAAATTATTTTTTTCCAAAGCTTTTAACATCTCTCATTTTGTGTAGGGATGTCAAGTGTCAAATCCATGATGTTAATGTGTCCCTTCCGTTGCCAAGTATCTGATACTGGGGATTCTTGAATTCATCAGTTGCAACACAGTTCTGCTAATCTTTGAAATTCTCACTGTGTGGCTTGGCCTAATTTCATCTCAGAAGACAGTTGAAACATTTGCTGGATTTGTTATCAACACAAACAAAGCCAAAGTCAGGCATCTGGTTCAGGCAATTTCTGTTTGAACCCCTAAAATTTAACAGCATTAAAACATCTGAAATTTGGAATCATTCTGCCCACAGTTTCTGTTTAAGTTTGTACTGCGGGAGAGGCTGCCTTCTGCTGGGAAGTGATGCAAAGGAGGAAAGGTACAAAATTTTGAGCACATAATTTGGGAATCAAGTAACAGAGATAGAGTGAGGTTTGGTTAATTTAGATAAAGCATCATTCTCAAAAATGGTACTGGTCTAGGGGAGGCCCAGAAATACCTGCAAAGCCATCTATTGCTTGAATTCAGAGCTTTAGAATGGCAGACCTTTAGGCTTTGTGTTTGAATTTTAGAAAAGTGGCCTTCCACAGTTCTATCAATACAAATGAATACACTTCTAATACTGCATTTAAACCCCCTCCTCGTGTACCTACAAGGTAAAAAGCACAGCCAAGCTTCCCCTCCCTCTCCACCGCTTCGCCCACCCCAGCACGTCATTCTCCAAGGTGATTTATGACGGTATGCAGCCAAGGGAGCTCACTGGGGAGCTGCACGGAGACTGAGCCTTGTTTAAATCAAGTCTTAACTCCTGTTTGGCCTCTGCTGGCGGCTCTCCATGAACGGCAAAGCGAGATCACTCCGTGGCCTCGCTGAGCTTCGCCAGAAACAACTGGCAGGATGCAGAGAGCAGATCCTTGGAGAGAAAACCATTAAGAGCAAACAATGCTAAGTCGTGTTGGGAACCAAAATAGTTGAAAGCTAGGAAGTGCTTCAAACATTTTGAACCGTGCTTTTAGAAATATGGCAAGAATACTTAATTTCTTTGCAGTTTTCCCTTGAACTTTAGGAATGATCTTAAGCCCTCTGAGATCAGTACTTTCTTTTAATCTTCTCTTGCATTGCAAAAATAGTTTGTTAACTGTAACTGTTTCCTTTCAAAATTCTGTTTCGTTGTCAGTAACACTAGAATTTGTAACCTATTTCAGTAGATCTGGTTGTTAAACCTTACTCTTTACCTCTCTTTGTAATTGGGAACAGCCTAACTTTCTGCTTTTGAGCCATACTCTGAATTAATGCCCCAAACCTTTTTCCAGCACTACCCAAGGTTGGAACTTTTTGTGATTCCTGTTTTACTTTGGGGAAATAATGTCTCAGAGAGACTGATTATTGAATAAGACAAAAACATTCTGCAGTATGATTAGGAATGGAAGCCATTGTAGCCTGAATCACAGAGTCCACTATTCAACCAAAATCTCTTTTTGGAAGCATGAAATGTGGCTTCAGTGATTGGGTGAAATCAAAACTGCGTATGTTATGTGAATGTGGTTTTGGACATTTCCACTAGGCTTAGAGCTGTCATATCTAGCCTTTTTTTTTTTTTTTTTTTGTCTGCTTATTTTGAAAATTGAGCTATGGAAATTAATCTGATTTTTTTACTTGCCCAGTTGCTGCAGTCTGCTTCTTAAAGGCTAGACAAATTTGGGTGAGTGTGAGGAGTAAAGTGTATGATATAGTTTAGTATATTTCTAGCCCCAAAATACTAAGAAGCCAGATTTATTAGGTCAGCAGCTTCTATCTTCTGGGAGAAAGATGGATATACTGAGGAAAGGTGCTTTAAAAGGTGCTTAAAATTGTTATTGGAAAAACACAGAGGCAAGCTTATTTCATTCTATCCATCTGCTTTACTGAAAAGATTTCTTGATGTCAAAAGCTACTTATGTATGCTTCATTTGAAATTTGTAGTTACATGCAGAATGTGAACGTCAAATCTGTGTTTCTCAGAAGAAACCAAGTCATAATCAGTAGAAGAGCAAAGCTGACTGTGTTAACCTTGACAAAACTTTAATGACGTGTAAGACTTCATTACATCCTCAGAGAATATTGCTATTTTCATAGAATCATAGAATCACTAAGGTTGGAAAAGACCTACAGGATCTCCCACTCCAACAACTTTATATCCTTTGTGTTTATTTTTTGCCTAAAAATAAGCATGAAGGATTTGTTTTGTACACGAGAAAATGTGGACTTCTGGGAAGTAAAGAAGGTATTTTGGTAGCAGACACTGTGTTCCTTCTGTGTAAATAATTGTATTTGTATGTGGATAAAGAGTTTTGTTAGAAAGGTTTGTTTGAAGATAGGAAAATAATGTACGGAGGGTTACCTCAGAGCATGTGGGTTACTGATGTCCTAATCTGATGGCCAGTTTAACATTTGGTTTCATTCATTGCATGAGGTAACAAGCAATGCTGCTTCTTGGAAGTGATGGTGGTTCACTGTTATGGCAAGCCTTGGCACAAACTGAGCCAGTGATTGGATGCGTGAGGAGCTGTCCCGATTTCCTAGAAACAGTGAGGCCCAAATCAGAGGAATTATATGTAATGACCACCTTGAGAATTAGGACATTTCTGTTTGCAAATTAAATGCTAAGCTGATTTTGAGATGTCTTTCTTCTATAGGTTTCCTTTTTATACATATGCTTTTCATTTTTTTATAGGCTTCCTATTTATACACTTTTCTTATCTTTTTCCTTTGTTATTCCTTGTTTTGTGGGTAATTGTCCAAATCAGAACGGTAGATTCTGGGCTGAGCCCTTCTTGTGCTTATCTTAGTGTTGTGAAACACTAAGGTAAATAAAAAATGTACGTGAAATGAGGTGGCAGAGAGACGGGTTGAGGTACAGAAGCAAATGAAAAGAGGGAAGCTAGAAATGGGAGATATAAGAACTGCAAATAGCAGTTGAAGTCATGTGAATAGTTGAGATCACTCATTGAAGAAGGTGTAATGACAAAGATATGAATCGTCTCTGACACAGAAATGTTGTATTAGCAGTGTTTTGTAAATATCATCTGTGGTTTTAAAAAAAAAAAGGTCTGAAAGGTCTATCAAACGAAGCAGCCTAAAAGGAGAAAATGATTAAAGCTTTGGAATAAATAGCTAATACATACTGAATATGTAGAATGCAGAAAAGGGAGTTACAGAAGGGAAGTAATTGAATAAATTTATCAACATAGTAAAAATGTTCGCTAGCTTGGCTGCTGAGTGTTTTCCACAGTCAGCTTCTAAGCAAGTATAGTTTAAGACAGTGAGCTTTTTTTTGTTCTTCGTTTTCTTCATTGCAATGACAACACAAAATCTGCACTTTATTTGAGATTTGATAAAAGAGAGGTGTTCCGTGGACTCTGTGAAGTCCATTTAGGATTTGAGTGGGTCAGACTGAAACCAGAGTCTTGGGAGACATTTGTGGATTTTGAAATATGTTCCTGAGAAACATCAGAAGACCGCATCATGTTGTAGAATGCCTTATGCTGAATAAGGCACCTACACGTTCTGTGCAACAAACGAAAGCACCTTTAAGGACAGGATTTACAGCACATAGCAAGCTCAAGCAGTAGGGTTATTGAAACACCTCTGTTGCCTGGAGCACTAAATGGAGGTTTAGAGGTTTATCTGCCTCAGATAGGGGTACCTTGTTTGGGGTGCAGTGGGCATGTTGTCCCTGGAGACCTTCATTTGTTAGTTTGGGTGTGGGTCCCTGCCTTCTTCTTTAAAAAAACAGGGGTGACAGGAGGAGACCAAGCAAAAGGCAATGTTGGGGCATGCAAGCTGACTGTTGCCACTGGTACTGCTCTCAGGATATCGAGGACAGCTTTTTACATGAGACAGCGTGCCTGCACACCAGGAATAACCCAAGGGGCTAAGGGAGAAGCTCAAAACATCTCCCAGTAAAATGCCCCGCTCTTGGAGCTGAAGATTGTGCTCTGGACTTTTGGCTGTCATTTTCAACTCCAGCTGCACTGTGGTGCAGTGTCAGTCAAATACATCAGTGTCTCCTTTCATTTCCCTTAGTAGGGCTGCAAACTACCCAAGATGAATTTATTTTTCTTTGTTATTGAAGGAAACAGCAGAACTACCGCTTTCTTCTCTTCCTGCCACATTTTGAAAGAAACAATGTTTTTCTCCTGTTGTTTTGAAGGAAGGAGCTTTGAACTCCAGTGGATCCTCCAAATCATCACCAATTTTTGGTAACGGCTCCAAGCTCCCAAATATGAGGGATTTGAAATGCTGTCAACAGCATGTGCTGTGTGATAACCTCAGCAAGTCAAGGTTGGTAGGAATTGCTTTGCTAGGAAGCTCCGGCATCAGAAACCTTCAGTGGCATTGCCTCTCCCAGTGCATGTGTACATGCTGAAGTAGAGACCCACGCTGCAATTTGTGCCCCCAGAAGTGACTCTCTCAGTAATTTAGCAAAGCCTTATAAATGGTACTGCATGGCAAACCAGTGTGCCGTACATCTGATTGCAACAAATAGTAATTATAGGCATGCTTGAAGCAAGACTTTCATAAAACTGAATGAAAAGTATGATTCATCTCACAGAAGACCCACCCACCCATTTAGCCATTGACACGTCTGTTTTGTTCTTTTACTTCTTCTTTTTTTAAAGTTTCAAAGGGAAATAAGATGTTTGAAATGCAAGACCTGCCTGAACATATTTCTCTTCAGTATTTAATTCAATTTGTAAAATAATTTTTTGATTATAAGGTTTCCTAATTTCTGAAATATTAATAACTTTCTGCCTTTCCACCCATCTATTTGTGTAATAATCACAAGTATTGCTCAATCTGATGTTGGCCTCTGATAAGGGAGTTTTCATCATTTCGAGTCATATTTGACCATAAGGTGCTAATATTTTTAAGTACTCTATATCAAACATTTTGACAGACGACATTAGACCTGTGCACTATCTCCAGATAGTTCATTTTCTTTTGGAAAGAAGTGTGTGATGTTGTACTGCTTCCTAAGATTTCAGTTAGAGACTCATTTTTACATTATAACTCTCAACCCACTCTGAATGTTCAAGTATCCAGTAACTAAATCTCTGTGATGCTGCACATTAGAAGAGATGCCTGTGGCTGCCTGTGCCAGACAGGTTTGCAGGATGAAAGCAGAAGTGCAGAGGGGTGGTGCTTGTGCTGCTGGTTTATACCAGTTTCAGTGTGTTAGCTGCTCAATTTCTGTACCGTTTTCAGTGTTTTAGATCAGTGTGGGCATGCTTACCTGCAGGATTCAAATTGTATCCTCCAAATAAAGTTCCCTTAGATCTTCATCAGCATTTTTGGTGTTATTTCATATTTGTAATTGCCTTTTTTGATTTTTCATGCTTGGATGTGCTTTGTCTAAGGGTTACTTAAATTCTAAACTTCGTGTGCCTGACAGACTAGACAAAATTCTTCTCAGGATGTGAGCCATGACAGCAGCTTTGGGATAACCAGATGTCTTTTGAGCACAGTCCACAAGATTGCCCTCGTGAACCTTATTTCGTCATAAGGATCATAATGTGCAATAAAATTCCCTATTTAATAAAAACAAGAGGAGAAAAAAAGTTGTAAGATGCTTAGAAATTCAGACTTACAAAACTGAAAAGAGAGGCAGATAGATATTGTAGGGTCAGTTGCTGTCATTATGCAGACAACAGAGTGCAGAATTATGTGGCAGCATGATTTGTTGTACATGGTCTGTATAGATATCCCAAATGCAGCCTGAGTTTACCAATTCCAGGTGATAGAAATCTGCAATTAGCCAAAGGTATTTTCTTGTCTCCAGAATGAACTCAGCTGTTGTGGAGACCTGATTAGCGTGTGCTGGAGACCTGTAATGAGGGAAAACTTAATTATTCAGATTCATCAGCATGCAAAGGTGTTGGATGATGCCACATAAGTCTGCTCAATCAGCATTCCAGAACATATGCAACCCGGGTGTTTAATAGTGGTCGTGGTTTGCTTTTGGCATACACTTGAAGGTTAATGCTGAGATTTTCAGTAGTGTTTTCCATTTAGTGCAGAGATCCCCTCCTCTAGACAGCTTATTGCTGGTGCTGCTCTGAGGAGCTTCATTTTATATGCTGAACAGATTATTATTAACTGTGTGTGTAGTGCCATAAAATCACTACCTCTTCGCTCTGTAAAGACGTGTTCTCTGCCCCAGAATGCTTGCAGTCGCAGAGAAGTGAGGCAAGACAATGAGAAAGCTATAAAGGAAAAGGAGGGTGTGGTGTGAAACATGAAGCAGATAAGATACAAAAAAAGAACCTGACAGATAGACTCCTGCAGCAGGAGGTTGTGAGTGTGCTTTACCCTTGGGGACCTTCAGAGAACTGCCACACCCGCTGATGCACTGTGTGATTTTATGGATAAAAATCACCCACTTCCCTTCTGCTTGGGCAGTGCTGGCCACCTCAGTGGGCATCCTCGCTTCCCACAAAGTCTCCCTTTGCTCTGTGTAGGTGCCATCCCTCCCAGGGAAGGGAGCCCTGTAAAATAAACTGGCTTTCCCTCAGCACCCCCTGTAACGACTTCTGTTGTGGAAACACCAGTAATCCCTGACCCAGTGCTAAACTAAAGCTAATAATGTATTTTTACTGATTAAAAGAAACTACTGAAATGCTCTGTAAGTACAAGCTGTGTGCACAGCTAATCTGTAGAAACAAACATGCTGCATGTACCCCATCTCTATCGCTCCACCATCTGTTAGCTTCACACATCCATTATGTTTTGTCTTTAGTGAAGTGTTTCTTGGCTTTTCTAGACAAAGCTGTTTTTAAACTTAAGCAGCTTGGCAGCTGGGCACGTAACGTTGTGGCAATAAAACCTGTGAAGAAGAAGAGTGGATGGTGCATTTGACAGAGAAGTGAGATTGTGTTCTTAATCCAAAAGAAGTGTACCCCAAACTGGCCACGGAATTGAAAATAGCATTAAAGAGGTACAGGAAGACTGAAAGCTGGAAAGAAAAAAGCAAGCTACTTTCCAACTTTTGACCAAAATCTGAGGAATAATGAACACAGCAGCTCCTCTTTTATGAAAACTCCAGCCATCAGCACTAGCCAGAATTTCCATTTCTATCCACCATGTAGCTTTCTGTCTGAGGAACACTGGGCAAAATTTTCCTTGTGTCTTATCGGTAAGATTCCCAGTGTACAACAAAGGGAATTCAGAAGTCTTCTGTGATCATAGACAGCGTTGCGGGGTCAGAGAGCTGAGGAAATGACCTTCTCCTCCTTTTGAAGAGCTCTTCCAACATCAACCTGTGCATTCTTTTACAGGAAAGTAGGCTACGGTCTTTGATGGTAAAAAACATGAATAGAAATACTAACCTACTATTCTGTCTTTGAAAAAAAATAATGCCAGGTTTTAGCAAAGTGTGTTATTCTGACAGAAGCTGCTGCAGACGCCTGCTTTAGCTTTTCTTGACCCAGAGGGTGGTGAGGCACTGTAACAGGCTGCCCAAAGAGCTGTGGGAGCCCCATCCCTGGAGGCACTCAAGGCCAGGTTGGATGGGCCCTGGGCAGCCTGAGCTGGATGGTGGCAGCCCTGCCCATGGTAGGAGGTTGGAACTGGATGGTCTTTAAGATTCCTTCCAACCCAAGCCATTCTGTGATGGAATGATTTGTTTTCCATGGTTCTTCTAATTTCCTATATTCTAATGTTCTTGAGATGTCTGAGTGGTTCTTTGAGGAGAGACATGTCAGGGAAGATGGTTAGAGACTCTGCAAACCTATGAATGCTGCTGAATCCAGGGAAAATGTGGAGAATTGGATGTTCCAGAAGGAGCTTGTGGACTGCTGAAAACAGCGCATCTTAGGTGTTCCACAGGACCGGCAAGAGAGGTACTGAAGCAACCACATATACATGCAAAGTAAATAGTTTGCTCTGCCACTGCATTAGCAAGTAAACCACTTCAAACAACTCTCTCTACCTAGGGAAAATGTAGTAATAATAAGCAATAGTGTAAGTCTCCACTCCTTGCCCCAGAGGGTGTCTACTAATCCTTAAGAGCCTTTGCACTCTGCAGGCTTCCTTTTTCTACCCTCGTTTGTCATTGGAAAAGAATTTGTATGGGTCAGAGGCATAGTGCATGTAGAAGGAAAACATTATTAAAGAAAAAATGAACAGTGCTCCAATGAATCCCTTTACAAGAAGTAAACAACAAGCAGTTTATCTTCTTGAAGGGAAACAGAAGCTTGTAAAAAGAAGTTTGAAAGCCCTGCTGCTTGTGAGGTGCTGGAGGTCTATTGCACTGCTACTTCTGAGAGGAAGCTGCGTGCACTCGTGAGGGCTTTCATTTATTTCAGTTTAAAGCACTCTGGCTTGAGATCTCCCTGTAGCTAATTAAAACAGAATGCAGAGCGACATTAGTTATGCACTAGAGTGGGAGTCAGAAGATGTAAGCTCAGTTCCCAGCCCTGCTACCGACTTCCTGGGTGACCTTGGGTAAGCCTCTTGATGTAGATTTTCAAAAGACCTCTGGGCCAAATTTTCATATTGAAGTTTGATTTTCAAAGAAGCTCAATATCTAGTGATTTCCATGATGTTGATTACGGCCAGAATTTCGAGCGAGCTCGGCAACAAATATGCTGAGCTCATTTGAAAATTGAGCCCTTAATCTTTTTCTGCCTCAGTTTCCCATCTCTGAGAGTGCCGGTAAGATATTTTTCTTGTCTGTCCTGATTGTTTGGGCTGCAGCTCCGCAATGCAAGAAATTGTCTTTTCATGAATGTGTATGGTGTGTTGTACAATCTTGTTTGATCTCTGTTATGGTTTTTAGGCATTCCTGTAATGATTGTTACACCTGTGATCTGCTTCAGAAAAGAAGGAACTGCAATCAGAAGAAAGCATAATTATTCTCTTGTTTCTCAGTGAAGAGATGTACTAATTTCTTTAGTTTGCTTGGCAGAACGTTGTCTGGAGAGCTCTATTTAACATTAGCATGTATATGTTAGCTGATTTCTCTTGTCCGTGAAGGACAGATTACCTGTCAGAGGGGCAGGTTAGATTAGTTTGGCATGATTTGATCTGCAAAGAAACATATTGACAGCCTCTGACTACCTTGTTATTCTTTTGTTGCTTCTAATTGAATCATTTAATAATTCACTGAAGAATATTTTCAGGTGGAATTCCCTGAGCCTTCCTACCCCCAGGCCAAACACCGTCACCCCCTGTTGTTACTGCTGCACCAACTCTGCACATTTCCCACACCGCATGCGTGCTCTTGCAACATCTCTGAGCAATATAACATTCTCTGTTGGCAAAGGTATAGAGTGCTTCTTCACTTCATAAATACTGTTTGCTTCCCGGGACCCACTACAACCCATTCCTGAAATTCCAGATCAGCATTGTCAGTGATAATCGAGCTCCTGGTTGCAAGCCGTGTGCTGTGCAAGCCAGAGGCCAAATGTAGTAACCCAGGAATGCATGATTGCAAAGACTGTCACTTCCCAAGGAACTCTGCTTGCTGCTGAATGACTGCCCTGTCTGCATACCTGTGGGTGTCACTAACACAGTGACTCTTTCCTGCTGTGTTTGTCATATAAGGGAGGACAGCACCTCAAGCAGCTGAAAGTTTTGACGTGATCATTTCCTATGCTGACAAAATGGGCATGCGACTCACTGCTGTTTTCCGGACTGCCCTGTGCCCTCTTGCTAGTTACTTGTTGATCCAACTGCATACCTTCTGGAGTGCCCTTTTGGCACTTGAATGTTTTCCTTTATGTGAAACAGGATGCTGGAGCATCATCAGCCTTGCAGGGAGAAACCTGGCAGGACACCCCTAGAAAATCGATGGTTGTGGCAGTTCTTTGGTTAAGGTTGTGTTTGGTCATGGGAGAGCTTCCTTGTGTTTTTCATCTCTGACTAGTATCTTTTTTAAGTATGTTGCTCTATTATGGTCTGTACTAAAAATCCTTTTCATCTTCTTAATTTAATCAAAGGTTTCCTAAATCGTGTTACATGTTATACTGTTGGCATGCAAGGCATATCAAGGCAGTACTTGATCCTGAAGAGCAGCCAGCAGAGCAGAGTTCAGAACTGGGGAAATAGTGCTTCTGTCCTTACTGGCTTTCCTCTCCTTCCTGTCACCGAGCCCTATTTCCACACATTTCCACTCGATGTAGCCAAGCTTGTAGGAAAAGAGAAATTTGAATTACTTATACAAACAGGAGTCTCTAACACTGATCTAACCTAAATTCTGGGTTGCAGGGCTGTGCTTAATTTCTGATGTAAGAGAAGCATTGAAAAAAACAGACCACGCCTTATCTTCACAGCTTTGAAATGGTGACCCCTTAGAGTGACTCTGTTTTATTCTTTTTCATTTTCTTTCCTTAGCTAGTGCGTTCATTTTGAGATACAAAATCTTGATCTTTCTTGGCATACATGCAGAGGCTGTGTGTGCTCCTGCCAGCGCTGATGTGCCAACCAAAGAGTAGCAAGGGAAGTTAATAGTTCATTAGGAGGGCAACTACGATGTCACTACATCCTGGTAATAAATATAAGATTGAAAAGGTGAGCGTAATGTAAACTGATTTGCTAGAAAGATGAGAACTGCACAGAATACCATGTGATTTAGTTATGTGCTCATCTTTTCATTGTTGCTATGGAGTGCAAGTGACACCCGTAGCTGCTGTCCCATCAGTTCAACACCTGCTTTCCCTACTCTGTCTGCTCTGCTTAGCTGTTCTTGCTGCTGCTGCTGTACATCTCTGCTCAAGTCCTTTCTCTCTTCCATTTCATGACCCTATTAAACCTGATCTGAGAGGGAAGTGTTGATGTGGAGAGACCTTGAAGCCTTAAAAGACTTGGCCTCTTGCTTGTTCTTAGCTGAGCCCATCACAGTGTTCCCAGCACACCTGCCATAAAGCACAGCTATTTCCAGATTCTCTATTTTCTGCACCATGCAAAAATGTGGAGGTGAAGTCTGAAACGTGTGCGTTGCTATATAAATGACTCCTATAGCATGGTAATGCTTTTCTGATCATGTAGCATTAATGAAGATGCACTCTTCCAGCTACTCTCCTGGCAAATAAGAATCTGCAGAAAGAAATTTGAAATAACTATTGATCAGATTTAAAGCTAACTACTAATTGCCATCAGAAAGCACTAGGCTGCTGCAGTTATAATCCATAAATATTTATAGCTCTGCACTTTCGCATTGGATTTCTTCTACTGACTGCTGTTCAAGAAGCCTAATCTTACATCACAGGACAGGTTGTGAAAAGTAGCTGTTCAGCTGTTCCTAACTGATGATAGTGTTATGTTTAGCCCCTGTGACATTGTTTTGAAAGATTCTAATAAATTGGGATTAGCAACGTTTTTTATTTTCTTCTAGGAAACAGCTTACTGAGTATTATTGTAAAGACCTGCTCAGTGTGCACAACATGGTTTGTGCAGGATGTCTTGGTACAGCACATGCAATGTCTCTGCCTTAACCTCAATGAAAACCTCACCATATTATGGTTGAGCAATGGCAGATCTGTAAGTTCCTCTTAAGAAGTGGGTTTTATTTCCTAACTTGTTTCAATATGATGTTAATTGATGATTTTTTTCCCCTTTTCTCATGTATTTCAGCAGTGTCATATTAAAAAAATGAAATAAAATACACACACAAAAAAAACCTAAAAACAGAAATTGAGCAGGCAGCTGTACCTTCTTGTCCATCCCAGAGGTCATTTCAGCAGGGGCATTCCAGGCAGCACAAGGCTGCAGAATAATTAGAGTGCTTGCTCATGGTGATACATAAAATAGAGAAGAAATTCATTTCTTCATAATATAGCTCCAGTAAGTTATGTGAGATATATACAGTGCTTCACTGCACAGTGAATTGTAATCTCTTGAAGTTATATGTTTGCAAATGAATTAAATACATTTTGAAGTGGTTAAGAGTTTTAGAAAGCATTCTGAAGGACTGAGATGCATCACTAATAACAGAATTGCAAATGTTGCTCTAAGCATTCATTAATACTCACTCTGAAATAACATATCTTGCCTAACAGTTTCTTTTGAATATCTTGACATCGGGCTTTAGGGGATAGGAAAACGAATATTCACTTTTTCTTCCTTGTGCACTCACATCTTTCTCCATGAGCCAACTGTCTGTCCTTGAAAGAGGCAGCTCTGTCTCTCCAGCTTCCATAGGGTGAAGGGGGCCACAGAGTGGGTTGTCTGACCTGCAGCTTCCCCAGTGCCCGCCAGTGAGGGGCTGCTCCTCCCCCTGCCCTCCCTTCACTCTCAGGCAGCCCTAGGGTCGGTGCCATTGTAACCCATCCCAAAATCATCAAGAGGAGGACTTGAAGAGACAGACTGATAATCAGAATGATCATTTTGTAGGGGAATTTCTGCTCATCATTTGGGTTTCTCTGCCCAGTGGCTCCTCACTTCATTTCAGCCCCTCTGGTATGATCCAATGTTTCTGTCACAGGAACATTTTCTAGCAGTAGCAAGTTCTGTCAGAAATCTCTGATCAGTGCAGCTTTTCAGATGTGAATGACTGCAAGAATGCACAAATGATGCAATAACAGGAGCAAAGTGATCTCCAATCATATAGATTACAAGATTGTCCCCCTCTGCTATGTGCCCTTGTGAGGGAAAGACATGGAGCTGTTGGAACGGGCCCAGAGGAGGCCATGGAGATGATAAGAGGGCTGGAGCATCTCTCCTATGAAGCTGGGCTAGTTCAGTCTGGAGAAGAGAAGGCTCCAGGGAGACCTCGTGGGAGGAAGGGAGCTTGTGAGTAGGAGGAGGATCAACTTACATGGGCAGATAGTGATGAGATAAGGGGGAACAGTCTTAAGCTAAAAATTAGGAGATTGAAGTTCAGTATTAGGAGGAAATTTTTCACTCAGAGGGAGCTGGGGCACTGGCACAGGCTGCCCAGAGAAGCTGTGGAAGCCCCATCCCTGGAGGTACTCAAGGCCAGGCTGGATGGGCCCCTGAGCATCCTGATCTGGCTGGGGGCAGCCAGCCCATGGCAGGGGGGACTGGGTAGGGGGCTGGGTGGGCATCAAGGTCCCTTCCAACCCAAGCCATTCTGTGATCCTAAGAATAGTGATGGATGAAGGTGCGGCGGACAGGTGCAGGAGACCCTCAAGGATCAGTTTCTGCTTGTGAGTTAATACGTGGGGTATATTTGTCATGGAGTTTTTTGAGAGAATTTGAATTAAATTGAATTAAATTGACAGAACAGACTGTCTAAGGCCTGCTAAGGACTTGTATGTTAATAGATGTAGCTCTAAGCTGCTGTTAATAGCTGATAGTATCCTTTCAGCACTCTTGCCCAGCCATAACAGTGCCTTTCTTGAGTCCACTGTGGAAGTGGATTAGGGTAAACAGCCAAAAGGCACTCCTTGTGCAGGATAGGAGCAGGGAATTACTGCCAAGTAGCTAATGCATTCTAAATTCACACCCTAGCTTATTTTGCAACAGCTTCCCTGTGTAGGCAAGCCCTACATGTTCATTTCATTTGATGGTTAGCATTGCATCAGTGACATTCCAGATTCTGACCACAATGTTAGTAATGGAAAGTGGTTCATCTTCTAATGAAATGGTCTTTTTTTTTTTTTTTTTCTTTTTTTCTGGTTGCAGCTTTTGCAACTTTTTCTTTCATGTGTCTGGGGTGAATTTCTTCATTTTTTAAATGAGCATGATATTCTCCTTCTAATCTCTTGATATGTCAAATGATGCTCTCTAAGCACGGAAATTACCTTTTTAGAGATTCTGGATGAAGCAGTGATTGTTAAGCCTTTTATATTCCAAAGAGTAGGTGAAAACCCAAAATAATAAATATATCTGTTTCACTTATTTGTAATTTAGTAGTTTGTGTCTGTGTATTTTCTCCTATAAGATATCCCAGTGCTTCTCTAGCTATGCTCTTGTTGTGGCATCTCTAAACTTGTGCTCTGTAGTCATATGCCTGGCATACTTTCATACAGACTTAGAGTTTCCTGGTCATTTGAGGAATCTATTTATCGGTTGGGTTTATTTTCAGCAAGCCTTTGGTGTTTAACTTGCTTATTAAGTTTGCACGTCATTGTGGGTGATGATAGTTAAGATGGAAGAATATGGCCTTCTTAGATTTTCCAGAAATAGTGGCTCCTCTGAGCTTACTGATGAGCCCTCATGAAATCTTTTTAGGTAAGTTTCATCTCCCCCAGGAGCTCCTTCAGATCTAGTCCAGACTGTAGGGATGAGGAAACTGCTGTTTGAAATGTCAGCCACGGACTTTGAAGTGTGGATTTCTCATGTTAGTATGCAATAACAAAGTAAGCAAGAAAGCTTCCTCTCTCTGTTTGCCTACCAAACTGTTCCAGTTGCACAATTTACAAAGATGCACTTTCTGTTCACATTTCTAGGTATGCAGCTCCCGCTGCGTGCTGTCTGAATTTCCCAAAATCTAAAGGCAAAGTTGATGTCTTACTTCTCACTCTGAGCAACACATGAGTTGAAAGTTTCACAAGACAACTCTCTGGTGTTGTTGTATTTTTCCTAGGTGGGTTTTGTAGTCACATTTTATTCATTAATGGGTTACACAGTAATTTTTATCTGACTTGAAGTGTTGTTACATCTCCTTCACTTAATTTCTGTAACCGAGTGTCCCAAAATACTTCCATCAAATCAGTCTGTCCTCATTATAAGGTTATTCTGGAAAACTGACATCAACCAGCTCTACCCTGCAGTGAAAGGATGAAATGGGAACAGTATTTCCATAAGGAATAGTGTATTTTAAAAGGAGTCTAGCTTAGGGGGACAAAATATTGTAAAATATGCATGTGCTGTGAATTTAATGGTGTTTAAAAGGAGTTTTTAGAGGATAGGTGCTTTGCACAGGATATTGTCCCTTCCTTCCCCATTCTTATTATGTTGAGGAACTAACAATTTGCTACTTCATTCATTTAATTTGCTCCTCACAGCCCAGGAAAATTGGAATGGCTTATATTCACAGGATTGTCACTTTATTTCGGATTTGCCAAGTCTGTGTCTATATAATTCTTGCACAAGGATGTAAAACAGGGTATACATAAAGGAATTGTGAGTAAATTTACAGCAAATTGCTTGGCCTGGGCAGGAACAAGTAGATTTGCAGCTGCAAGCTGGAGCAGTATGTTAAAGGCTACCTTCCTTAGATCAACACATGTATTGCAACACCAGCAAGTAATCAAATTGTAATGTACCTTAATGCAAAGCCTAGGTTGGCTTGGTTGGCAAATTAAACTATCGCTCGCCTCTAGCTAAAGCAGGCAGCCTTTGAACTTTTTGACTGCAGCTGTAGCTTGCACACCTCATTTTCCCTTCTAAAAATCAAATTAAACTATAACCTGCAGCCTCTGTGGTAAGTTTCAAGGAAAATTAAATTGTTGCTAACCTTTCTAGCAAAGATAACTGTCTCTAATCAAGCTGAAAAGTCCAGTCCCAAATTCCCCACTCCAAGTTCAGACAAATTCATTGGAGGAAAACTCCAGGGGCTATTAAGTGCAAAGTTATTACCTCTGACTCAGGAAGTCCTTGGGCACAAATAGCTAGAGGCTGGGAAATTTTATCAGGAATGCATTACTCTATGTTTCCCCTCTTCTTTCGTTCTTCCTGCAGCATTTATTGTGGATCTATCCAGGACTCCGAACACTGGGCAGCTGCTCTGGTTCTGGCTTTGAAGGCAGCTCAGGTTCTCAGCACTGGCAGGCACTATCCCGCTCTTCAGCATGGCCCTGAGTGGTCTCAGCAGTGTGGTCTTTTCCCTCCTTTTGACTTGTCCCTGGCCCCTTTAACCTTGTGCTAGCAGCAGCCCAGGTCCAATCACAGTCCCTTTTCACCCTTGGGTGTGACTTCCTTCACCTCTCTCCCTCTCAGTATTTTCTTTGTCCTGCTGGCAGGAACACTTGGCACTTGATTTACCCTCACAACATTCATGTTTTTCTTGGAGCACTCAGAGATAGGACTTTTCCCAGCCTGGATGTGCTGCTGTTATTTCTATAGAGTCAGCAGTACAATAGACCCTCTTGGGAGCCAGGACCATGTCTGGCTACTGGCTCAGCCTCACAAAGCCTCAGTCCTGCATGCTTAACATTGCTTTTTGATTCCCAGGACTAGCGTGTGACTGATGGCAGGTGAGAAGGCACAGCAGCACGAAAGGAAAGAAATCAATTAAGGTGACATTGCAATATGTGCTTTCTCGTGTCCAGGTTATGGCAGTCTTCCTCGTCTTAGAGAGGAATTGGGTAGAAGACATTGTTGGCCCTGGAAGCACTGAGCAGGCAGTGGTGTGTCTGTCACAGAAGTGGAAATGACAGCAGAGAGATGTTTGCCTCTCTTTGGTTTTAGTATGTATACTCCCCATGCTAAATATAACCCTCGATACAGCAGCTAATATCTCTGCCCTGTAGCTTTCTCATTCTTAAAAGTTGTCTTAAACATTCCCAGTCTCTCAGCAGACTCGGTAAGAAGTGAGCTAGGGCATATTAGTCACGTTTTTATCAAGAGATGAAAGTGATAGAGATATAAAGTACTACCCACTTTTAATTAAAATGGAATAAGTCAAAAACAGTTGGCAGTTGCAAAATTCATTATGGTGTGTTACCAAAAATAGATGTCTTCATGAGAATGCAGTTTTGTTACAACAGTGGGCACTAATTAGCAGTAAACATAATTGTTGAGATAGCCAGATAGAAAACGTGTTACTAACACTTGTAATAGATGTCAATTGGCTGGAACAGAAGGCTAGAAACTCTTAAGTCTTAAAATGCAATATGTTAGAGTATCAAAACAGATCTATGTAATTCTGTTACTTAAGGCAACATTTGAATTTCAGGAACAATAACTTAGTGTTTTCTGCATCTGGTGTTAATTTGCAAGGAATACCCGGTTTTAGAAAAATATAACCTGACTTAGCTGAAATATTTATGATCTGGTGTTCTGTTACTATTTCTTCTTTCCATGGAGAAGTCCTACTTTGAAACTTTTGGTAAAATTGCCTTTGACCTTCAGAAAAACAGCTTCCAGTATGAGTTTATGAGCATAGATCTGTGGTTTATAACATCCTACCATCCGGTTTGGGATGTATGTATGTCCGTTCTTTTTGTGTAATCTCTGCAGATTTTACTGGAACTGAAAAAGTTATTTTCCTCTCTCCTTCTGTAATCGCGAACACCAAGCAATAACAACTAATCTGTGGGTTTTATCTGACTTAGCTAATTTGCAATTGACATGTTTGAGGTATGGTTTACATAATCCCAGTCTTACATATTTATTATTAAAAATATTAGTGGCTTATGAAAAGGAAATGCTTTAATAATTCGTTTGTGCTGTGATAACCTCTTGAAAGCAGAACCCTGCTCTGGTAGACAGTTCACAGTCACTGCAAATAAAGTCCAAACAGGAAGTGTTCAGGACCAGCTTGAAGCAAGAATCCATGATGGTTCATATATCCCACCTACCAGAAATGGGTCTTGGCTTACCCAATCTCAGCCATTAACTATGAGGCTTCTATATCACCTCCAGTAAGCCAGTAAGACAGAGAAGTAAAATCACACTGTGATCTATCCCATGTAATTGGAAGGCTTGAGACATTCAGTGTAGACTCAAGCTTGGTATCTAAATATTACTGATTTAAAAAATCAGTCATCCCTTGTAATCAATCACCTGCCCTAGATCTTGCTAGCACTGCTGCGTTCTAGCTTCAATGGCTGGCACTGTGCTGTGTGCTGAGTTCCTGAGTTGACAGAAAGTACAACATACTGAAATGCATGCTTCCAGATGTTTCTAGCAGGAAAGATTGGAGCTACAGGATGTCAAAATTTGCAGATGCATGAATTTAAGGAAATTCTGAAGCTCCTGTTCTTTGTTAGTGTGAGTCATAGGAAAATAATCAGTGTGGTATTTACAGAAACCAGCCCCTGCAGAAGCTCACACCTACTGATAATCTGGCATATTCTTTAGCCTTACTAACCGAGATTTCATAAAATCATAGGATCACAGAATGGCTTGGGTTGGAAGGGACCTCAGAGCCCACACATGCCATGGGCTGGTTGCCCCATACCAGCTCAGGCTGCCAAGGGCCCATCCAACATGGCCTTGAGTGCCTGCAGGGATGGGACAACCAGAGCAGCTGTGCGAGTGCCTCACCTCCCTCTGAGTAAAGAATTTCCTCCTAACATCTAATCTAAATCTCCCCTCTTTCCTGAATGCTTGACAAACTCCTGTCATGAAATGCAGAGTGGGGCGAGTTCTGTTAAGGAGGAAGGAAGGAGAAATGTGCAGGCTGTGGGGAATGATGGTTGCAGTGTTGATGTTGAAGTATTCAGAGCAAAGCTGGGCCTCCTTGCCTGGCAGCCTGCTCTGTTTAGACTGGGTGTGAGAGACTGCATTTGCTTCCAGGGTGATGTCTTCTGTTATCATGCGGAAGGTGATGGTACTACACAGGCATGCAGGGCTGACCATAAGTTAGGAAACACCAGTCCTTAACAGATGTGGAGAGCTGAATACCAGGGATGCAAAGATCAGCTGATAGCGTGTGGTAGCAGCTGCAGCAAAGGGAACCAGATCTGAAGCTTTGTAGAAGGCAAATCATAAGACCCTCCCTGTGCTGTTGTGTTTCTCAGTGCCCTGCTGGCAGGCAAAGCCAACACAGGGCCCTGAATGAAGTCGTCCCCTGCAAACACTGTGCTCCTGCATTGCTCCCACAATTTTATGATAAGAGTAATGTAGCACTGGAATAGATTGCCCAGAGAGGTGATGGACAGCCTGTCCATGGAGATATTCAACATCAGGCTAGCCAGGGTTCTGAGCAACCTGCTCTAGCTGTAGGTGTCCCTGTTTGTTGCAGGAGATTTGGATTAGATGGCCTTTAAGGGTCCCTTCCAATTCAAATGATTCTGTAATTGCAAACCAGCTGATGCAGTCAAGAGAAAAACGTTCTGTTCAGCGTGGCCACCTTGGGAGGATGCTCCAGGGAACTGCTGCGAAATACTGCAGGCTCATCCAAAAGATTGGAAAATTATGGCAGGTTCAGTTTGCTTTTATTAGCAGGTTAGCCAAGTATCTTGGACTAAAATCCTAAATTCATAATAACTGAAGAAAGTTAGGGAAAGATAAAACAGTGCGTTTTAGACATTTACTAAGGCTACATTTAGCAGTAAGGAAACCTCCTCAGCTGCTCTGTGTCTCACTCTTGGTTCTGACTGATGAGTTTCTGCACGACTTGGCTGGTGTGCCCTGAGTATGTGGTCATAGCTCACCTTGGTGCTCTGACACAGAGGAACCTGCAGCTCCTCTGGCTCTGGGGGATTTCCCCGTCTGTCTGCCCTTCACTCCCAGGCATTGATCCACCAGCTTATTTCAGTAACTTTTCTGCTGCTTATCTTAAATAACAAATTCTTGGCTTTTGTTTTTCACCAATTGTAGTCTGTTAAAATGTTATTGTAGTCACTGTTAAAATACAGTGGCATCACTTTACAAATTATGTTTTATGATAAATGGTATGAATTGCATAACTGGGTAATTGCCCAGTTATGACATTCAAGCACAAACTGATCTGGAGCGCTGGACTGCCAGGTCTAGAAAAGCTCCCCCTCATCCTGTGTTAGATTTTGGGTGCATGTCTGCAGGCTGCTGGCTTTCTGTGAACTTGAACAGGGAGAACAAAAGACTTTGCATATATTCAGGCCAGCGTGCTTTCCTTTCCAGCTCTCCTTTCTAGCAATGGCTATAAATAGCTACCAAAAAAAAAAAACTGGTTGCCATTTAAAAAAGGTAAAAAGCTACACGTTTTGTAACAGATACTGTACTAGAGTATTTTTGCTTTATCTTGTTCCAGGAGTGGATAAGAAACAAGTTGTGGCATCTTAGATATCACTGTGAGATAACGCTGGGCACATTCTAGATCTTATTTGCTTATTTTAGGTACTGGCTATCTAAATACTAAATGGAAATTGTCTTGTTTCCCATTATAGTTCGTCTTCAATCAGATAGTAATGATAATGACGACATCGAACAAATCGATGAAGATATAGCTGTGACTCAGAGTCAGATGAACTTCATTTGTCCCATTACACAGGTATGCTATCACACTGTCAGAGATTGGGAAAGAGCTATTTCGTGTCCTTCATTGGATCGTTTATTGCAAATTCCCAGTACTTGTTAAAAAGCAGGCAAGCATTATCAGAGAGGAACGGCACTGCTTAGGGAAAAAAAACAATCACATAAGTAGCAAGGCAGTTTCCTATACAGGATCTGACCCCATAACTTCAGTGCAATGTCATGTATAAGTGGCAAAAAGACTTCCTGCTGTTTTACATGAGTTTTGTAAGAAGCACTTTCAGTGGACATTCTCAGTTCCTTTACATCAAACCTTATTGATTACAGGCGGAAATGAAGAAGCCAGTTCGAAACAAAATCTGTGGACATTCCTATGAAGAAGATGCCATTCTAAAATTCATCCAGACTCGAAAGCAGCAGAAGAAGAAAGTCTGGTAAGCTGTCAGGAATGTGTGGAAAAGCTATTTGCTTTGCTGTGTAAGTGGAATTTTACTCCACTTGTTCTAGGAAATGTGTTTGGATTGGCAAGGCTACAGGAAGTAATACCTCAGCGTCTGCCCAAGTCAGTCTCCTCATTAGTACAGTGCATGAAGGATTTTTTTCTTTAATGAAAACAATGTGCAAGGAAATATTCAGGAAATGTGTGGGGAAGTTACAGCTACTCATGGAACCTGTACAACAGAATAAAAGAGATTTTGTATAGCTGTGAAAACAAAGAGAAACTTCAGCTTCATAAGGTTTGGTTGTTCATTGCATTCCCACTGCTTATTTAGGAAGCCTTAAGGTTAATTAAAAATTAAATGTCTCTGCTGTGCATCCTCTTCTGCAGTTAGGTTCAAATACAATTAGCAAATAGAAGTATTAAAATTCAACCTTCTAGGTAGTACCGAATTTAAGAATGACCAGAAAGAACTGTATATTTTTTACTACAATGCAGTGAATTGATTCTTACTCTACAACACCAAAGCAACTTGCTGCTTTCCATGTAGGATACATCTTCACAGAATTATGGAATGGCCAGGGTTGGAAGGGACCTCAAGGATCATGAATCTCCAACCTCCCTGCCACATGCAGGACCACCAACCTCCACATTTAATACTAGGCCAGGCTGCCCAGGGCCCCCCCCCATCCAGTCTAGCTTTGAACACCTCCATGGATGGGGCATCCACAACCTCTCTGGGCAGCCTGTTCCAGCACCTTACCACTCTCTCTGTAAAGAACTTCCAGCTGACATCCAACCTAAATCTTCCCTCCCTCCACTTAAAACCATTTCCCCTTATCCTGCTGTTATCTACCCTTCCAAAGACTTGATTCCCCTCCTGTCTGCAGGCTCCCTTTAGGTATTGAAAGGCTGCAATGAGGTCACCTCGCAGCCTTCTTTTCTCCAGGCTGAACAAGCCCAGCTCCCTCAGCCTGTCTTCACAGGGGAGGTGCTCCAGTCCCCTGATCATCCTGGGTGTCCTGGTGGACGACAGGTTGGCCATGAGCCAGCAGTGTGCCCTCGTGGCCAAAAAGGCCAATGGCATTCTGGGGTGCATTAAGAAGAGCGTGTCCAGCAGGTCGAGGGAGGTGATCCTCCCCCTCTACTCTGCCCTGGTAAGGCCTCATCTGGAGTACTGTGTCCAGTTCTGGGCTCCCCATTACAAAAAAGACAGGGATCTCTTGGAAAGAGTCCAGCGGAGGGCCACAAAGATGGTGAAGGGCCTGGAGCATCTCCCCTGTGAAGAAAGGCTGAGTGAACTGGGTCTGTTTAGCCTTGAGAAAAGAAGACTGAGAGGGGACCTGATCCAGGTTTATAAATATCTGAGGTGTGGCGGCCATAGCAGTGAGGCCAGTCTCTTTTCAGTGGTACGTGGAGACAGGACGAGGGGAAATGGACATAAGCTGCAGCACAGGAAGTTTCGCACGAATGTGCGTAAGAACTTCTTCACGGTGAGGGTGACGGAGCACTGGAACAGGCTGCCCAGGGAGGTTGTGGAGTCTCCTTCTCTGGAGATATTCAAGTCTCGCCTGGACGCCTACCTGTGCGACCTGGTGTAGGGAACCTGCTTTGGCAGGGGGGTTGGTCTCGATGATCTCTAGAGGTCCCTTCCAACCCCTACAATTCTGTGATTCTGTGATTCTGTGATCTTCGTGGCTCTCCTCTGGACCCTCTCCAACAGCTCTCTGTCTTTCTTGTACTGGGGGCTCCAGACCTGGACACAGTACTCCAGATGGGGCCTCACAAGAGCAGAGTAGATGGGGACAATCACATCCCTGTCCCTGCTGGCCACCCCTCTTCTGATGGAGCCCAGGATACCATTTGCTTTTTGTTGAATGAAAACATGTAAAAGTTGAATTATTAAACCTGAAATTCTTCCTGATATGTTTCAAATTTTGAATTGTTTTGATTTTTTGAAAAATCAAACAAGAGGAAGAGGAGCTCAAAGGCTCTTCAGAGCAAATTTAGAAGACATATTTTGTCATCCTTACCCATCATTACTGATGTGTTTTCATGCCAGATAGCCAGAGTTTCATGCTTTTGTGTTGATGACCTCATGGAAACTTACAAGCTGTGGACTTTTAAATAAATGTGCAGTTGCTCAGGAAGATCTGTAGAGACTAGCAACCTGATTTCTCCACAGATAAAGCCACAGTTAGCTTACTTCCTCTATCTGTAGCTCTTACATTTCTGTCAGACTGTACACACACTGCCACATGGATTCAAAATGGGGTAGAACTTCTTCTTCCTGGCTGCAGGAAAGCACCACTACAAAATCAGTCATCCATTATGTTGGCTCTCAGTGGCTTTCTGTACTCTGGACAGAAGAAGAACAAGGAAGAAGCACCTTGTCTTAGCACCTTAGGAGGGCTATAGAAAAAAGGTAGAGGGCATGAAATATGCTGTGGATGACAACAAGCCAGCAACACGGAGGGACAGGAATGTGGCCAGAAGAATGAAGAGTTGGGAAATAGCTCACAAGTTGGAGAGAAGAGAGTAAGAGTTCTGGAGGATAAGAACAGGCTAGGAAAGTGCTCAGCAGCCTAAGCCACTACACAAAATACCTCCTGACTCAACGGGAGGGTCTCTCTGTCACCTCTGACTTACCCTGTCCTCTGTGCAGTAAATAGCCCAGAGAACCTCACTGTCGCTGAATCTTTGTTAAGTCACATAAGCTTTGTCAAATCACTGCTTTATACCAATAAGCCATATTGCTGCTTCTCTTTTCCAAGCAAAGAGAGATTTCCATCTGCAACAAATGGAAAAATGTTGTAGTAGAGATCACTCTGGTGGATCTGGTGGAGAAGTTTCATCACTGCTGATAAAACTGATGGGGCTGTAGAGCTGAATTTTTATTTTCTGTTTTAAGAAATTAATGACTTAGGAGAAATAGAGAGTAAAAAATATTATCAAAGCTGTAAAATGCCCAGCTTTAAAAGCAACTTTATGCTCAAATTGAAGTTATTTGTGCAGTCTGAATCCTGGTGGATCTTAATCTTGAGTTTTGAGCTTGCACCCTTAGCACTTGGACAGCAGTTATTGCAACGTGCCAGAAAAGTAAAAACACAACAGTAACCAGGTTTCACTGTAACTAGATTGAGAAAGGTTGCCTGGTTTTCTCTGCCCAGTCTCACCGATCTGCTGTAATTTTAACCTTTCTTAGGAAAATGCTTTCAGTCTTTGAAAAACCATAGTCTGAATCGTGGGAAGACAGACGTAAAGCAACAAGTTCCTCATTCTGGAACCATCCTGTTTGTGTTACTCAATATTACCCAGCTTTATTCAAGTAGGAGTAGGTATCCTGAAAGAGCAGTGCTGGCTGGGAGAGTCCTTTCTGTCTTTACTCATAAATCAAGGCCATTGCTCATTGCAAAGCTATAGAAGCAGCTGTCTTCTCACACATACTGTATGCAGAGTTTGAAACCACTGGATGTCCTTGGTGCATTTGGCAGTCCTTCAGCTGACACACACACAGCCACTAGCTTTATGCTGCTGGACTCAACCACAGAAGACTTGTGGCAATTCTGATATATCTCGGTTTGCTCACTATTTTCCATTGCCTGGAAGGACACACTAACACTTCATGCTTACAGATAATGTTGGAAGCTTTCTAAGCACTAGTTATTCATTAATCTGTTAAGTTATTGCTCTTCTAATGTGATAAATGGGAAAACTGAGGCACAGTAATTAAGTGACTTACCCATGACACACGCAGCAGGCAGCTGGCAAGTCTGCAATAAAAGCTACAAATACTGAATACAAATAAGTTCAGCACCTGAGACAAAAGTTATTCCTAAAAAGGAAAAAAAAAAACCAGCAAAAATTTGATTTCTGATGACAGGTGCCATCTGTGAATGTTTGGGCTACTGCCTAAGGGGAATGACCTCTGGACCCTGAATATTTTTCACCCTGTTATCTTTCTCTGATTGTTTCAAGTAGTTGTAAGCCATTTGGTATCGGATCTTTGTTTAGAGGCTGTTCATTTGACCCCATTTCTCCTTTCTCTGCTTCCTTAGTTTGTAACAGGACAGGTGAATTTTCACACTGGATGTTCCAGTGATTCACTAGTCAGCCTCTGCAAGCCTCATATAATCTATTTATTTCCCTATAAGTTAATTTCCCTATTTATCTATCAGTAAAGATTATACCACTCCACTGCAGAGCAATGAGGTAAGGGGTAATTACCTGTGGTTTACAGAGGACTTCAAAGAGAGAAAGCAACATAGCAAGACTTCTGTGCTATGTTACAATCATTACTAATGCTGTGTACGGGGAACAAGGGAGCAATCTATAGGTGAGAGGCTCCATCTCTGCGTTCCTTCCTTCAGCTTCGTTTCCCACCCATTTAGATAAATGGATTCATTTTTCCCCACAGAGAGCTGGTGAAGAGAAAGAGAGGTAACGGGGAGCTGACTGAGTGTGAATCCCAGATGAATAGAATAAAGCAGCAGATGTTATGTAAAAACTATGTCTGACTAATACAATTCTTCTCACTTACTGGAGTCTCTCTCTTCTTTTTAACAGCTGCCCTAAAATTGGCTGTAGCCATGATGATGTAAAAGGATCAGATCTCGTGCCAGATGAAGCACTTAAAAGAGCGATTGACAATCAGAATAAACAAAGCTGGTCAATACTGTAGAAATCGGCTGGAAGTGCCGTTGCCACAAAGAAAATTTGTTATTAGAGGTCTCATGAGATAAGCTGCTGATTGTAAGCAGGTTGTGTAACGGCTTGTTATTTAAAGTGTTCATTTATAGGCAAAGTTGAAGGTCTCCGCTGTAACTGAAAACACTTTTTCACCCGCCAAATATGAGGAATTCTTGTTGTTTTTTTTCTCTTTCTTGAAATTCTAAATGTTGCGTTTGTTAAATAAAATGTGGCTTTCAGCCTTTAACTTCCCTAGTCAGCATGTTAATTTTTTCAGCATATTAGAGGTGCGGATTCTGCCAGCATTAAATTGTGAGTGCTTTGCTCAGTATTGCAGACAGTTACTACTGTCTTTACCTGCTGGGAATACTGAGTAGGGCACTCCCACCAGGATTTACCCAGGTTATATTCCTTGCTTAGGAGTGCTTCCCTGCTTCAATACAAACCACAGGAAACTTCATAAGAACAATAAGTGCTACACGTCTGTACCTTGTATATGGACACACCACGTTACCACGTGCCTTAAAGGATCTTCGCCTTCTTCTTAAAATTATCGAATGCTCTGCACTAACTTAGGCTTTTCTCATGTTAAATAGACTTCATTTTTCTGTACATTTGGGTACAAATCCAAGAAAGGATGTAAACTTTGTGACACTCAGTAGTTACTCCCTGGATTGATCTGCGGGTATCTAGCAGGTAAGACACTGGTTATATGCATCACAAATAATTGCTGGTAAAAAGAGCTGCCCTGGTGGTCAGGTGGCAATTTTCTTGTATTTGAAATTGAAAATACAGGATTCTTTGAGCTATGGGATTCTTAGTGAGTTAGATTTTTCCTAAGTTATTTTTCTTAAGGTACGAGCTGGTGTTCAGTACAGAATGTAGCCAGGGTACCCAAATGCTAAGCTTTTCATTCTGGGTTGCTGTTTGCTAACAGCTTTCCTTTATTAGACTATTATTAACCCCAATTGCACTTGTGTGCAAACCACTTCAAGCTGAAATTATTATTTTGCAATTGAAGAATATTAATCTGCAAGCTGATTTCGTAGCTAAAAAAAGGGAACTGAGACATTATTATTTGCACTGAGCTTTTGTATTCAAAACACTTCATGAGAATTAGCTGGGTAATTTTCATAATGTGATCTATCCCCAAAGGTCTATCTTCTCAAAACTCCATAGTGATCAGGAGTGCTTCTGTCTGTAAGCCCAATTGAAATACTGGAAAGAGATTTGAGAGCAGTTGAGCACTGTGCACATTTTTGTCCACTTAGGTGTGAAAATCAATTCCCTTTTAAGACATCTCAGGTCAAAGACTGTTCAGGAGATAGGTTATTGATTTTCAGAGAAGTGATAGAGTTAAATACCACAAGAGAGGAGGTTAACTATTGTTTGTCTCAAAAGTGGTAATGGTGGTGGTGGAGGGATCCCCATGTTGTAGCTTTGTCTTTCATCTCTAAGTTTGTGGTTAAGTTTTCTCTGTCATCGTTTATAGGCAGAACACTCAGAAACAGAAACCAGTGTGAAACTTATGTTGGTTCAACAATCTCTGCAGAGGTGCAGTAGTGTTGTTGCCCTCGTGAATCTAAATCAGTCCTTACCAGTAATCAGGTTACCTAGTCTTCAGATGCAGAGATGTAGCTACACATTCGATGGCTGCAGTTTCTCACTTCAAATTTAGTTCATGTGGGTGTCTGGATGTTTCAGATAATACATAACATTATAAATGCTAAATTATGCCAGACTAATTCATACCATTAAGCTGATGCCATGATGATGGAAAATACTTGATCTTCTTTTCCTCCTTTGCTGCTGCCTTGTTGGGGTGGCTGTTCTTACTGACAGCTCACTGCTGCTTCATTGGGTTTTGTGTCACAGCTGTGACCTCGCTGTTCCCACATGTCCTATGTCCTGCCTAAACTCTGCTCTGGATAGAAGTAGCTTGCAAGAGTTAAAGAATAAAAATAAGTGTCTGTGATGAATAGGCTGAGCAGTATGACTCACAGAAGTGAAAACAACAGCAGTTAAAGCTCGAATCTGTTTTGGCTATAAGATACCGTATGTAAACAGGCATATGTTAACAGTTCACAGAGTAATTTGTGTCTCATTGCTTGACGTCAGAAATTTTGCAATATTTAAGGAAAGAAACTCACAGGTGAGGCTTTTTTCTGTTCCATGAGGGGTCTTTTACAAATGCAGCAAACCTAGGTGGAGTTGGTGAAGGTGTGACACTGAAACTTGGTGAGAATCTATCTCTGCCAGAGAAGAGAAGTTCCATATAGTACTTTGATTAAAGAAACGTCTAATCAAACAAATAAAAGGCAGTAGGGATCTATATGCAAGAGTGTTCAGTGGTGCCCTGGGGCATGAGACATTAGCACAGCTCTCACTGGAACAGATTTTCATCTTAAAAGTAGACACTCCCTCTGTTTTCCAATCAGTGGAGCCACAAAGTGTAAAAGAAGAACTAATCAGGCAGGCATCTCATGGAAGATTTAGCACACTTGTGCTAAAAGGAGCATGCACTGCTCTGAATCAAGGGTACATTCATCATTACTGCTCCTGAGCTGTGATCTTATTCATTCTAGAAGAATCACAAAGACTGGGCTAAGTCAGTGCTCCCTTGAGAAACACCCGGAGCAAGAGCAGGGGCTGGAGGAAGTGAGATCGATGACTCAACAGCAAGGCCAGCACACTGCCTTATTTTAGACAATGTCCCCTTGGATATACTCATGTTTCCTCATGAGTGGCTGATGACAAAGGTCTTACCTACCTGTGGTCACAAGCACCTCATGACGTTTTTCTCAAGAATAGCTCCAGCACTGTGGCTGAAACCAGTGCAGAATTCACTGTGGAACAAGATTAACTTTCACTGTGGTTTCAAGTGAGCGTTAATCTCCAGCTTCCCTAGAAATCCCCCTGCGTGGATCCGAGGTGCAGCGTGGCCCCACTGGCAGTGCTCTGTTACATAATAAAGGTGCACCTGGGTAACATGTTTCGTGGAGTGGGAAATTCCTCCTTTCCCTTGCTGCAACCAAAGCATTAAACCAAGGGCACCTCATTGCAACTACAGCGAAGCCGTCGGTCATCCAGGAGTTTTTTTTGACACAGAAAGTTCTGACTGCAAACAGTGATTCCAGATCTTCCATAAATAACATTCTATTTTCTGGTCCCAGAGGACTCACTGCTCATACATGTCATTTAAACACGTGGCACACTGCTCACAGCAGTGCCCAGAGGGAAATTCTGTGTGTGCATGCCAGTGGGTTGTAGGCTGCTGGCCAGCAACTGAGAGAAGGAAGAATATCCCATTGATTGCTGAGCAGGTGAAGTGCTGGGATGCGTGCAAGTCGGGCAGTGGTACCCATGGATGTGCTCAGCCTTTTCCTGCTCGAGTAAGCTCAGCAGTGTAACAGGACTGCACCAACTTACGTACAAAGGCATGTGTTGTACTGTTTCAAAACACCTCACACAAGGCAGCAGCGGGGTGGAGGAGGCTGTGCCTCGCTCGGTTCTTCTGCACTTAGTCCAGACCCGAGGACAGAGCTTGAAAGCACGCACATGAATTGAATTGCATGGGAAGCTTACCAAAGGAAGTGTTTGCTTGTAAACTCGGCATGAATAGGATCCTCTCTGACCGCAGGGGAAGCGGAGAGCCACTCATTCACTGCCCGCTTGTGCAATCGGCTTCTGAAGTAAGAACAGGGTTTGAGGTTTAAGACCTGAACCTCCACACATCTCCAAGCAACAGAAGCAGCTTTCATACTCTTCGGTCTGAAAATGGACAAAGTCAGGAGGTGCTGCTCATGAGACTCCTTGGGTTTGATAACAACGGGCTTGTCAAAAGGGAATTATGCAGCTATCCCAGCAACAGCAGCCCTCAGACAGGCTTCTGGGAGGGCTCGAGGGGAGACATCTGAACACCAGTACACTGCAGTCCCTTTGATGTCACTGCGCTCGTGTCATGTGTTTGATATCTCAGCACTGAATCCAGCACTGAATGTCACAGTGCATAGGGCTGATTGTAGCATTACCACGGGTGTGATTCCTGCCACAAAATTGGAGCTTTAGCTCTTTTATCACCCAAGCACACAACTTGGAGCCTTTTCTGTGCTGGAGGATTCTATACAGCAGCTCTGCAGGAGACCATGTGTTGGCTGCTGGGTTTGCACTGCTGGTGTTAAAGCCAGCAGTTGTGTAAATGTCATTAGAGGTCTTGAAATAGCTCGTAATGTAATGGTATTTATTTTTCTGATAGTTTAATATTTGCCTGATAGTTTAATATTCACTCAAGTACTGGTGTGCCATGCATCTTCCGATAACTAAAACAATGACTTATTAATTTCTTCCCATAGCAAGCAGCCAGTTTATTTATAACTGGCCCAATCCAACAGAGTCACTCTTCGTATCCCACGAGACACACTGTCAGAGTAACCGGACCTGTCCCAGGCACTGGGGAAGTGGGGAGATGGTTACACAATTCCCATTGCCTCTGGCTGCTCCAGTTACAGAGATAAAGGGTCAGAGAAGTGGAGCAGTGGAAACAGATAACTCTGTGAGCATCACAGGGCGAGCAGCCGAGCTCACAGTGGAAGCACTGCCGAGCCTGAGACAGATATTGGAATGCCACGGGAGAAAATTTCCTTAAATAACATGGGAATGAAATGGCAATGCCCAAAGTTCACTTAGGAAACACTTCAAACTGCTTTAGGACTTGGGAGGTGCTCTTCACAAACTTCTTCTATTTTCTGCGCAGGTTCACAACAAAATTCGGCTCGAGTGCCAGCACTGGCCGAGGTGGCCAAGGGAGGATGTTTCAGCCCTCTGAGAAGTACCGATGTGCACTCAGCAACCAGTTGACCCTGCTATCCACTGCTTTGTTATTTTTCATTCTGGGGATCAGCTAACATTAGAAAAGACAGAAGCCTCAAGCAGGGAATCACTTCTTTCTTTAGACTAGATATCGGGAAGAAATTCTTTACTGTGATAGTGGTGAGATACTGGAACAGGTTGCCCAGAGAAGCTGTGGATGCCCCCTCCCTGGAAGCATTCAAGGCCAGGCTGGATGGAGCTATGAGCAACCTGGTCTAGAGGGAGGCGTCCCTGCCTATAGCAGGGGGTTGGAATGAAATGTTCTTAAAGGTCACTTCCAACCCAAATCGTTCTATGATTCTTGTTCCACTCTGCAGCATGTTGGAAGGAATTTGGTGATGGTGAGTTCGTATGTGAACCTTTCATTGTGATCTATACCTAAACAATCAGAATGACAGTAGAGTACAGAGCGTTATTTGGTTACAAGTAACTTTGCTACTACATGTTTATTCATGACATTAATGCCATGAGTACCCAAAAGCATTTTGAAGGAGGAGGGAGCTGGACTGGTTCAGCCTTGAGAAGAGAAAGATCCGGGAAGACCTCACTGCAGCCTTCTGGTGCTTGAGGGGAGCTTAAAAGCAGGAGGGAGGCTGACCTCTTACAAGGTCAGGTAGTGATAGGACAAGGGGGAATGGCTTTAAGTGAAAATTGTGGAACCACTAAGGTCAGAAAAGTCCACCAAGCCCCTTGCCTCGTGCTACAAAGATGGCAGCTGTACCCCACGGAGCAGACCCAGGCACGGCCCATCTCACAGCAACAGCAGGACTGTCAGTGCGCCATTAGTGCTGTGTCGGCTGGAGCCGGGGCATGGGGAGCACAGTGCTGACTCAAGTGATGGCACATCTCTGTGTGCATGTCAGTACGTTGGCTAAACACGGGGCTCTGAACAGCAAAGAATACGCGGCTGTGCTTTCCAGCTTCACAAAGGGCTTTGAGAATAGGTTTCAAAATTGCCAAAAGAATCGATTTATGTTTGTGACACCATTTTCAGCTGATAAAAACACATGGCCTGCAAATGTTGAAATGGAACGTATAGAGTTGCAAGCAAAGATTGAACTAAAAGATCTGATCATGTCTCTGCCAGTTTCAGAATCCCTCTTACCAGAGAGAAATATCCGTCGCTTCGCAATCACACCTTATTCGTGTCATCGCTGTTTGGCACATTTGTGAATGGTTATCAAGGATGGATGAAGTACACGAAGAGTAAAATTTCATCCAGAATCTCTGATGAACACTTTGTGAGCTCACTCAGAACTGCAGCCACTGCCATCAAACCAGTCTGGTGTGTTAGCTTCACAGAAGCAGGGTCACATATCCCACAAGTTTTATGCTTTTGTTCCTCTCTTTCTTTTAAAATGTTTTAAGAAAAATATTAAAAATTAAAATGTTTTTTAGTTATATATTAATGATATTGTATATTTTACAAGGGATGCTCTGAAAGTAATGCTTTCTGTTTTGCAGTGTTGGGCCATAACATCAGAGGTGGATGTTGGTGGTACAGCAGTAGAGTTGATCCTTCCCACCAATACTCAGCTCCATGTTGTTGGTGTGTGGGAGATTGCAGCAAAGGGGCAGTCTGACAGAATGGCATCTGAGGTGGAAGTGCATATGAAGCAAAGGTGTGTTACTGAACAACTCCATGCAGAAGAAATGGCAGCTACTGATGTACACTGACACTTGCTGGATGTTTCTGGAGAGCAAACAGTGGATGTGAGCACAGTGGGGCAGTGGGTGGTGTTTCAGCAGTGGCAACAATGGGTCACTGTGCTGATGCAGATGGAGCATGGAGGCTCTTGTTCACTGCTGGTGAGAATGCACAGCTAATGGTGGTGACTGTGCTGAAAAAACGTGTTCTGTAGCTTAGAATTTGCTCTACCAAACAGCGTTATTGTGTTCTTTGTAGATGTTGTAGTTTCCGCGGAAATAAATAGGAGGCATGAATTCTGAAGCAACTTACGTATACGCAGCCAAAGGCAATTCCTCCTCACTCAGTATGGCCCAGGCAAGCCAAAAAGTTCCAGTCCAACCACCGGCCCACCCCCACCATGCCCACTAACCATGTCCCTCTGTGCCACATCCACACGCTTCTCGAACACCTGCAGGGATGGGACTCCTCACCCCCCAGCAGCTGTGCCACTGCACGACCAAAAGAAAGGGACAGCGGGGCACAGCTGGGCGCCCATCTCGGGACACCTGTACAGAAGCACCGATGGGACGCAGCCTTTCAGGAGGAGCAACACGAAGTAGAAAGGCTGACGGGTCCTGCGTGCTTTGCCTATAAGGGGAACAAAATACAACAGCACGTTCCGAGCTGCGGTGAATCGCTCAGAAAAAAGTCTGCAGACGTTCTCCGAATTCTTTGTTAAAGGAAAAATAAATAAATAAATAAATAAATAAATAAGTAAAGCAAAGAAAGGAAAATGCAGCCCCTGGGATATCCCTTTATGGCATATGCATTTTATATTTAAACGCATTAATGGCTCTGCTATGCCGTGACTCAGCCAGCAGCACGGTTTCATGCGTTTCTTAAAATACACGGCGAACGCTGACGGCGGAGCCGCAGCTGGGGCGGACGGGCGGGCAACCCGCGGCACGGGGAAGCCTCAGCGCCGAGCTCCTGGGAACGGGCACCGATGTGAACACAAAAGCCGGCCGTGCTTCCTTCTGAAGCGCTAACGCTGCAGCTCCCCGCGCGTTTTTCTGTTTGCTGCCCGTTTCTCTATTGCTTTCCTCCCATACGGCGGCTCCCCGCCCTACAGCCGCTCCGGGAGCGGCCCCTCGCTGGCTGCCGAGTTTCACGCGGGGCTGAGCGAACCAAGGAGCCTCGTGGCGACGGAACCGGGCCCCGCGTTTCGCTTTCACGCGTGGGAGCACCGCACGGGGTTGGGGTCGGCCGGGTGCGACGGGCGCTGCAGGAGCATCGCACGGAGAGGCTCGGGGGCACGGCGGGGCGGGCGCAGAGCGGGGCGGGCCGGAGCGGGGCCGGGCCGAGCTCCCTCCTCCCACTTCCCCGTGCGTCAGGGGCCGGGAGGAGGAGGAGAAACCATCTTTTTTTTTTTTTTTTTTTTTTTTTTTAAAGCCTCCAACTACTTTAGCGCGGAGTCGGCAGCAGATGGTGGATACGGCCCGGGGCTGCGGCGGGGACAGCGAGGGGATGCGCCAGCCGCGCTCCGCCCGCCCTTAGCCCCCGGCCCCGCTTCTTCTTCTACTTCTCCTCCTGTTCCTCCTCTTCTTCCTCTCGCCGCGCCGCGCCGCTCCGCTCCGCGCCCCCCATGAGCCGCCCCGCTCCGCCGCCGCCCCGCCGCGCCGCCGCGCTCCTCCTGCCGGCAGCCCGCTGCCGCAGCGCCCCGGCCAAGCGGCTCCCGCCGCTGCATGACGGCCCCGCCGAGGAGGCTCCGGCCGCCAAGTGCCCGCGCCTGGCCGAGTGCCCCGGCGGAACCCCGGACTGCCTGAGCGCCCCCGGCTCGCCCTGCGCGCCCGCCTCGCCCGCGGCCGGCGGAGGGGCGGCGGGGAATGTGGGCACGGCGGGGCCCAGCCTGATCGCCTCCTATCTGCTGCTGCCGCTGGCCGAGCGCGAGCAGGTGTCCCGAGCGCTGAGCGTCAGCTCCGGCAGAGAGCTCCGCTGCAAGGTGAGCGCTGGGCGTCCCGGGGCGGGTCGGCGGGCGGCGGGAGCTCGGAGGGGCTTCGAAATGGGACGAAAGGCTTTCGGGCGGTTTGTGGTTTCCGTTGGTTTGGCTTTTGCTCCCCGTCGTCCGTGCGGAACGAGCGGCGGAGCCGCGGGGGGGGGGTCTCGGTGCCGCTCGAGTGGAGGCACGGAGCCCTGGCGCTCCTCCATCCCCGGCATTGTTTGGAAAGAGTCGCTGGACGCGATTCCGCTCCCGACGCCCTCGAGAACGAACGTTGTGTTCATTTCCTCCGCACAGGTGTTCCCTCTCAAACACTACCAGGACAAGATCCGGCCCTACGTCCAGCTGCCCTCGCACCGCAACATCACCGGTGTGGTGGAGGTGATCCTCGGAGACACCAAGGCCTACGTCTTCTTCGAGAAGGACTTTGGGGACATGCACTCCTACGTGCGGAGCTGTAAGAGGCTGAGGGAGGAGGAGGCTGCCCGGCTTTTCCGGCAGATCGTGGCGGCCGTCGCTCACTGCCACCAGTCGGCCATCGTTCTTGGAGACCTCAAGCTCAGGAAATTTGTCTTCTCCAACGAAGAGAGGTGAGCGGCTGTCACCGGGCGGGAGAGTGGGGAAGCCTCATTCAGAAGGGCAAAGAGCATCTCAAGAGCGGGGTGGGTCTGTGCCCATGTGTGCAGTGGAGCACCCAGGGGCTGCGGCTGGGTCTTGGCTGAGGGAATGGAGCGAACTCTCCATCAGCCTCCCCTCCTCCAGCAGAAGTTCAGTGAGATCCATCCGTAGTCACGGGGCAGTGGTTAGGTCTTGGTGATGATGGATGAGTTATAGGGCCAAACGGGTGAAGGGATGGGATGTGGAGGGAACGAGGACAGCACAGTGTGGATCGGCATCTCCGTGCTGGTGGTGGTGCTTCTGCTGCTCCATGGATATGGGCATGCACTGCACAGAGGGCGACACATGGTTAAATGTCCCGCGGGGGGGGAAAGTGGTAGAACTTAACCTAAAGCCTGAGTTATAGCAAGGTGCTTCCAGCTTCCCCCATCTGCTGGCACGCTGTTGGGATGAGCTTCTAAATTTAGACCAGGGAAAGCATTCAGTGTCTCCCTGGAGAGCTGGCTGCTCTGTGCCCCGTGCTGCACGTGGCAGAGCTGGGAGTGTGGTGTCAGCCCAGGAACTGACCCTGAGTGGCCACTGTGCTCTAGGAAGTTCAAAAAATGCGTATAGGCTGCAATGGGTCATGCTTAATGTGATGAAACAGAAGAAACCGCTGTTTGGTTTTCTTTTTTAACTGCTTCTATGGGATATCGGTTGTGAAGGTGATAAGACAACGAACCAGTACTGCACCTCTTAAACAGAAACAGCCGTATGTTGACATGCAAAGAAAGTAATTCCTTTGAAGGAAACTATTGCAGCTTTTCCCGCCCCTAGTGAGATGAAACATTTGTTGAAATGTTACATTGCACACAGCCTGGCTCGTTTGGAAATTGGTGTTGCACAGGCGAGTGTCATGTGCATTGCGTTTGGCAAGAAGAGGGTTAAGCAATGGCAGGCGGGCGCTGGGGCTCACCAGCACAGGTGCAGTTTCAGTGCTCCCGCGGCCAATCCCGGGCCCACGGTTCGCATTGAGTCACATTTTCCGTTTACAGAACCGATGGGTATTTTGCATTGCAGTGGGAGGTCACGCCGAGGACAGGCTGCAGTTAGCACATCCCTGCGGCACGTGAGTGGTGGCTGCTGGTGGGAAGCTCTCGGTTCGCCACCACCGGGACCGGGGCACCACCTGGAAAGGCAAAAGGGAGAAAATAGGGATCGAGGAAGCTGGTGAACGCTGAGAGTGCAGAACAACCGGGCTTTGTGTTGTGAAAATGTATGCTGGGATGGCAGCAGGAGCCTCGCTGGCATTCCTCGAGAGCCCAGCACTTGCTGACATCCCAGCAAACAACAATATGCACGTAGCTACACCTTGGTCTGGAATAAGCATCCCTGGTGCAAATTAGGAAGTTGTTGCCTCTCCTTTGCTAATGCATGGAATGCAGTGGTGGTTGCTGCATGGAGCCGTTGGTCTGCTGCCCCGTGTGTCTAACCCAAGGCTTCCACCCACTGCCCCCCGCAGGACACAGCTGAGGCTGGAGAGCCTGGAGGACACGCACATCATCAAGGGCGAGGACGATGCGCTGTCGGATAAACACGGCTGTCCTGCCTACGTCAGCCCTGAGATCCTCAACACGACGGGGACGTACTCGGGGAAGTCGGCCGACGTGTGGAGCTTGGGAGTGATGCTCTACACCCTGCTCGTGGGACGCTATCCCTTCCACGACTCGGACCCTAGCACGCTGTTTTCCAAAATCCGCCGCGGACAGTTCTGTATTCCTGACCACGTCTCCCCCAAAGCCCGATGCCTCATCCGCAGCCTCCTGCGACGGGAGCCCTCTGAAAGACTCACAGCCCCGGAGATCCTGCTCCATCCCTGGTTTGAGGCGGTCCTGGAGCCAGGATATACAGACCAAGAGACAGGGACTTCCGATCAAATCGTTCCAGAATACCATGGAGACAATGACGATATCAGTTCCTTCTTCTGCTAACCCTGAAATCTCACGAACCTCGCCGTTCTCACCTTTGGCATCTCCGTAGAGTTTCATATTTTTATTTTTCCACGTTACAGACTCAAAGCATCTTAAAGTGCCAGTATGGTCAGAAAAGTGACCTTGTTTCAGATAAACATCGACCCACAGATCTCTGCTGTGAGCGCACACAGAGGCTCGATGCTCGCCCTGCTGGCGGCTCGGTCCTGCTGCCCGGAGGAACCACATGGCTCTGCTTCTGCCTCCCGTGCCCTCTGCCCTTTCCCACTGCATTTTGGCTGCAGAGTCTTATTGCTGGCGATGTGGAGAGAGGCAGAGCCAACCCTCGGCTTCCCCCTTTGCCCCAGGTTGTATGGACAGTGATTTGCAGCAGGTGAGGGGCGCAGGGCATATCTCTAACTGAGCAAATCTGACAAATTAGGTTTTTGGTTTTTTTTTTCTTTGTTTGTTTTTAAAGTTGGGGAAGTTGACTTGGTGTCTTGCAAAGCAGTTTTCTGAGTGTAAGTGCACTTTACTGAGGGAAGGAGGTCTTCATCAGCACATCAGCCGCCTGCTCGTTGCTCCAGTCAGTTGTATTTCCTTAGGGATGAAGCTGTCAGATCCTCCTGTAAGAGAGATCCCTGCTGCAATTGCTGCCAGGACCTTTCTGACACGGGGGGTAGGGGGAGTAGCTGATCTCCAGCTGGATCCCCTCTGATGCCATTCGCTGAATGCAAAATTGTTTTAAATAGCCTTCAGCCTCGAGTTACCGCAGTGTGTCCTGTGCGACTTCATGCCCTCAGCAGGCTGGTCAGGCAGCGAGTCTCAGCTCCCAGTGCCAAAATGTATCTGTTTCCCCAAACGTAACACTATCAGGAGGGCACCTTGCCTTGGACAGCGATAAGGGGCATCTTGTACAGTATATGTAAACATGTTCACGTCTTCCTACAGGCTCAATTCTTCTTCCCCCCCTTGCTCCTAGAAAGTCAGTCTTAAGAATAAAATCTCCATACGCCCTTACGTTGATTATTCAGGTATGTCGTTGGCCTGTGGCTGTGTTTTTTTTGTTTTTTGTTTTTTTCCTCCCCCCCCTTAAATTTTGTTCTTTTGTTTTGCATGATTATTCATAGTCTTTCCAATGTACGTGGATAACAAATAGACCTAAATCATTAGCTTCCCAGGTTGGGGGTAAGTAAAGCTTAGCCCTGCCTCAGATTCCTCTGTTCCACATTGTGCCCAGTGGCTCACACAGAGATGGCCGTTTGCGTTAGAGAGCGCGGTGCCCAGTGGATGTGAGGTGGGCGATGGGGTCATTCCTGGGGTGGTCCGGCGTCGAGCTGCTGGTGCACTGCAGGAATACCATGTATACCTCATGGACTGTGTACTTTGTACATAGCTTACATGTGGGGGGTTGTTTTGTTGTTGTTGGGCTTTTTTATGTTTCGTTCCATTGTACTTTGTTTGTCCTAATAAGAGGTGTCAAAGAGCAATTTAATGTGAATTATTGTTGGCAATACTAACTTGACAGAATCATGAGCATTAAGAGCAGGGCACTACAGCTCTCTGTTGCACTAAACTTCTCATGATTGCTTGACATTTGTATCTGTGATACAGTTTAGCCCTTCTATGAAAAAGAACGGTGAATTTGTATATATTGGTAGAAAAATCTGCTAGAAAAGCTGAAAACACTATGTCCAACTTGTAAATATGTAGATATCTGTGGAAACCTGGATGATAAAGTCTGACTTGTAGAAAGTTTTAATAAACTTGGTTTCATAATATTTGTTCCCATTCCTGGTGGTGTCTCAGGGTGAACACTGGGCTTTGCCTCAAACAATGGGGTTTGGCCTCACAGTGCATCAGCTCGTGGCCATTGCCTGCAGGTGACCCATCACCCCCGGGTTAAATCTGCACGGAGGTGAGAGGAGATGGGGGATGGGTTGTTCCCCATCTTTGGGACTGGGGAGGTGGAAAGGACACAAGCTCTCCCAAGAGCTATGTGGGACAGGGCATCCTGTTTGGTAAGGATGGGGAAGATAAGTGACTGCTTTGGAAGAGTCCGTCTGATTTAGCTGTTGGGTTTCAGCCGCCCAACTTAAGTCACCCTGCTGCCTTTCAGCCTGTGCATTCTTTTATAACTGGATGCAGATGGCAGCGAAAGGCTGTCCTCCTGCACTTGCCTGCCTGGCTATGGGATGCAACCCAGTGGAAAATTGGGTCTCAGGTGTCTCCAAGTGAGCAGCTCTGAGAGCTGCTGGAAGGCTGGAGGTGGGCTCTGGTGCTGCCGGCGGAAGCACAGAAGCTGCACTGTGCTCTTGTTAAAAATGAGCTGAAAGCTGACAGAGCTGCTGTGCTTTGTGGCTGGGAGTGAGGCGTATAAATAGCAGCAGTATCAAGGTTAGAGAATGTGCTTTCCTGAAAGAGCTCGAGCCACTCTTGTAATCCACCCTGAGCAGTGAGATCATCGCTCGCGAGTACAGAGGAGGAGGAAGAGAAGCTCGGTTTTTATTTATACTTTGCCTCATGCTTAACTTTGTCCTTTTTCTTGAAATCTGTTCACCAGAGCAACTGCTTCCTGGCAGGTCTTGGAACCAGGGTGGCTTTGAGAAAGGCTCTGCTCTTAGAAAGTGAGCTGAGAGTGAAGTGAGGGGATGGGAGCTGGTCAATGACGAAGAGCGGTGCGATGGCTGTAATTAGGTGCCTTGCCTCCCACTCTGACAAACCAGCAATCTGTGCAGTAAGCATATTTTCTTAGAGCTCTCTGAGTGAATGTCAGACACCAAAATATCTCAAGTTACTTGACTGATGTTATTCTTGCAAAAGTTGTAAAAATACATGCACAGCATCGCCCAGCTGATTGAATTACCGCTGCCCTGCCATACCTTCAGCCTTGGATCTGAGCCCTGATGCGTCTCCTTAGAACAACTGCAGGAGGTTCATGCTTTGGTGAAACCTTGACAATGTCTAAAACATACATATATACATATATATTATGTATTTTATATGTATATTATAAAATATATATATATTTTTTTTTTTTTTGCCTGCAGTGAAGTCACCCTCAGTAGGTGAATGAATAGGTCACCCCATGACTTTATTTCACATGAGTGACACTGTAGAGCAATTAAAATAAATGGCAAATGGTAGTAACGTCTGCAAACAACCTCTGTGTTGCTTTAGGGATTATAATGCAACATCCGTTTGTACAGCAGAATAAATTGCTATTGCTTCGTAACCTCGTCGTTTGTATTATTGTATACAAAGTTTCTGAGCATGTTGAAAGACCAGCATATTAAGTGATTAAACTCTGATGGTGGGTGTGAGAACTTTGATTTATGCAATGCATACATTTCTTCTCGAGTCATAATTTGTCTATTTTTAAATGGTCCCTTTTGACAAGGGCTGCAGGAATCTCTTGTTTATTCCTCAGCGCTATTCACCATTTTGTATTGAAGTTGAAAGAGGTTGCTGCCCTCTCCAGAAGGCAGCCTTTGCTACTCATCCATTTGCTGCTGGAAATAACAGAAAGTTGTGGTTTTTCCACAACATCCCAGGCTCCTCCAGCTGCCTCCCTTTATCTCCCAGATATATATTTTTATCAACACTGAATTGATACTTCAGCTGCTTTTTATCCCTCCGTTCGATAATTTTTCAAGCAATAGAGCAGAGTGTAAGCCAGCTTCCTCCTGGAGCACCAGGTGAAGCAGCCAGCTCAGCATGCTCAGACTGAAGGTCAACATCTCCTTGCCAAATGGGTGACACTGCTGAGTGTATGGGCAATTCATTATGAAGCATTGGTTGAGTTCCAGTTCCTCCGATGCAAACAACGACCCTCATTTTAGGACACCTTGAAATCGGTCTAAGACACTTCTCCATCAGTTATTTATGAAGAAAAGGAAAAAAAAAAAACAAAAACACTCTTACAAAGATACATAGATTCATTGCACTTGGCTGAATCACAAAGGCTGTGCAGTGCTCCTCTCAGCTCTGTGTTAATGGATTGAGGGCAGGCCCCAGAGATAGCTTTAAACATACAAATTATTCAATCAGCGCTGAGTGCACTCTGTCAAGCAAATCTCTTCAGATTATCTCTTTATACAAAAGCAGATTTTTTGTTCATTTTTTGTCATGCTACTGCACTCTATCAGGATGAAAAAAACATTTAGCTTTAGATCTCTTTAAACTAAAAGAAGGGAGATGTAGGTTAGATGTTGAGAATGAATTCTTTACTCAGAGGGAGGTGAGGCACTGGCACAGCTGCTCAAAGAGCTGTGAGTACCTCAGCCCTGGAGGAGCTCAAGGCCAGGCTGGATGGGCCCTGGGCAGCCTGAGTTGGTGGGTGGCAATGCTGCTCACAGCAGGGGTTGGGGCTGCATGGGCTCTAAGATCCCTCTAACCCAAATCATTCTGTGATTCTAGGGTTCTGGCACTGCACAGGTTTGGCAGCATGAAGAAATAATATCCTGTGCAAATGCTTCTTACGAACACAGTGTTTCCCTACAGAGCACCGAGAAGAATAGCCTGACATAAAACCATGTTCTGAATTAATCCCTTGCAAAAATGTCTTTGTTAAATGCAACATCTCTCAGAACTATTGTTGGTGAAAGTACTGTGAAATTTGCAACAGTTCTTACGCTATATTCCTCTGTAACTTGCAAAATCCCACTCTCTGAGTGAAACCTAGGATCCATATTGCAGCCAGGATCCATTTATGTTACAACAAAACTACAAATCCTTTAGGATACGAGTTCCCAGCTGGAACTTTTTTTCTATTATGAACCTGGCTATTTAGAAAATGCCTTAAAGAGAACTCATTAGTTTTCATTGCACTGTATGCATTTAACCAGCTAAACAAGCTAATGTGCAGCACTTCATTTCCTAATTTGGCTTTGAAGCCGTCGCAGCAGAAGTATCAATTACATTCTGTCAAATGCAAACATTAACATAACTGTATGAAGCAATCATGTTTCTAACAACAGCAAGCACTGCCCAGAGGACCAAAATAAATAAAATTCATAGAGCAAGAGGTAACTCTTTTCTTTATGGCGAGATTAAGGCTGGCCAGTGTTGGTTTGTTTTCCTCTCCGGGGACGGGGAGCAGTGCCTGTGGGGCTGCTGGGGCCAACCTGGCCCCATAATGCAGCTATCAGGAGCTCAGCCAGGGCACAGCCTCGTCACTGTGGGTGTGGATTTCTGCATGCAACTCCCGCTGTTATTAATGGTTAATTAACATGCAATTTGCAGAAAGAGATGAAACTTGGACCTTGGCGGCACACCGTGAGTGCTCACGCAGGCTTATCGTTTGAAGAAATATCAGGGTGACACAAAGGGTGGATGGCAGAAAAGTGTGGTGTGAATCAGCTGCCCCTTGTTTATCTCACGGCGCTGCGGTGGGAAAACATTCACCTCCAGCCACTGCTGCCTCCTGCCAACAACAAAAGTCGCGTTTGATAAATTATTAGAGGAGATGTTCTCAGTGGCTTTGCTTAGATTTTACTCCTCTTGCGCAAATTGCAGATTAGGAAAGCATTAAGTAACAACAGTGTGGCTAAAGTATTACACATCGCCCTGGCTATTAGCCAGAGAATGTAGCATGCAAAAGCTGACATTGCCTAAGAAATCAAATATAGCTCTGGTCAGCACAGAAAATGACTCTTCCCTACCACCAAAGGTAGTTGCTCAGTTTCTGTTGTGTCACCCAGTGTCTTGCAGCAGAAAGCTGTTCATTCCGGGGCTTTCTTTTCCTTTTTCTTTTTCTTTTCTTAACTTCCAGGTAGTGACAAAGCCACAAACATTTAGATGAATCACAGAAACCATAAATGTAATTGAGTGTAAAGCCATTGTTGGGCCTTGTGATGATATCCCCATCCAGTCTCAACTTGTCAGAGTTGTAGTCTTACAGAGGTTTATATACTGCAAGGTTTCTTTGCCATGCCGTCAACTGGGGGCAAAGTACTGACATAAAATCATGGAATCATAGAATAAAGTGGGGCAGAAGCACTGGCATAATTTGGGACAGAAGCCTGCACACTGCTCTCATGCCCGGTCACAATGACTTTGCTGTGAGAGGCTGGTGTGAGTAAGTGCTTCCCCTGGTGAGTAAATACAGAAGGGTAAAGCTCACCATGTTCACCCCTGAGTCTAAGTGACAAAGCAGAGGCACAACGGCACCCAAGCTCCAGGTGAAAGGGTGAAACCCACCCTGGTCTATGTGTGGACTGTTACCTGAGCAGCACGATGATGAACCCTCTGCTCTCCACACCAGTATGTGTGCACAAACTGTGTCTAAAAGGCCAGAAGGCCCACTTGTTCCCTGGAAGCACCAGCAGATGCCTGTCAAGCTCCCCCTGTGATGTCCTCACTGTGGCACTGGGATAACATGGCTCACTTATGTCCAACGTGGCATTTAGCAACCTTTCAAGGAACTTCCTTTGAGAAAGGGTCTTCGACTCTCTGTTCTTTCAGGCCTCAAGATCCTGCAGCAATGAGCTCCAGAGCAGAATGCCACTAGAGGCCTTTTCTTGGAAAGAGAATATTCTCCAAAACACAAGAAAATGACAGGAACTCCTGCAGAGAACCAACTGGCCTGTGTCCATGGGAGGTCACCCTGGGAGATGGCTGTGGAGCCTGGAGTCGTGCAGGCCTGGCAGAAAGGCTTAATCAGCAAGCTCGTGGGATTTTGTATCACGGGTCTTGTGATCCTTAATATGTGAGAGCCCCGTCTGCCAAAGTTAATGATCTCCAGGAGATTTCCAGTTCTCATGGGAGGAAGAAAGAGCCAGTGCTCAGTCCTCGCTGTTGAGGGATTTAAAAGGATGTGTCCTGTGAACCCTTTGGACTGTTCTCCGCTTGTCACCAGTGTCCCAGCCAGATGCTCTGTGCTTGAGTGTACAGGCATGCTTGAGCGGCTGCCTCATTACAGCAAGCAGAGCTTTGTCCTTTTATCTGAGCAGCTGGCAAAACAATAAATTAAAAAATAAGGCCAAGTCAGCAAATAGCATTCTTTCCACATACACGAGGTTAGAGGAACTGCTCCCCCTCCTCCAGAATGATTTCCTGACTTAGTAACATTTTTCTCAATCTTCTCTTCTTCTTTTTCTCCGGGTGTGTGAGGAAAAGCAGGACGTGTGTCTCAGCCGCAGGGGAGGACCTCCCCACACCATGATGTGGCCCAGCCGGCTTGTGACCGTGTGCTGACAGCAGCCATGGCCCTGGAAGGCCTCTCCCCATCATGGAGTAAGGACTGTGCCACTGCGCCATGGGGAGAGGAGCTCAGCACATCAGGACGGGCCCCTGACCATGAGGAAAGCCCTCCCTGTGCTGTGGGATGGTTGTGTGGATGTGCTTGCAGGCGTGTTGATAGTATGGTCCACAATGGGCCATCTTGGAGCTAGGATTTCTATGCTAGAGGGGAATGTGCTGGAGGTACGTCTCACTTCAGTTCAGTGCTGTGTGTGGTTTGGAGTCCTTCAGCTGCTGCCCATGGGCAGGGCTGTCCTCATGGGGCTCGTGGGTGAGCAGGGACCAGGCCAGTCCGTGATGCACATCCTGCTCATGCATGTGGGCATGAGTCAGAGCCTGAGAGGAAGAGGCCTCGCCCAGCACAGCGCAATGCTGGGCACTGGTTGAGGTGCTGACAGAGGTGGCCACCTGTTACTGCTGGCAGCACCTGCACCTGCAGCATGGGGAAGGGGTTCGGAGACAGGGTTTTAACACAAATGCTACAGGATAGGTTTTCAGAGATGTTTTAGAGATACATGCCTTGGAGTTGGAGGAGCTGCTCAGAGCTCTCGAGTCATTGATAGAACTAAAAAGTTTTGAAAAGACCACAGAGATCATCTGGTTAAACTGTCCACCTACCACCAATATTTCCCACTAAAACATGACCCTAAGTACCACATCTCCATGTTTCTTGAACGCCTCCAGGGACAGTGACTTCAACACCTCCCTGGGCAGCCTGTTCCAATGCCTCACTACCCTTTCCGAGAAGAAATTTCTCCTAATATCCAACCTGAACCTCCCAGGCATAACTTAAGATGATCATCCTCGTGCTGTTACATGGGAGAAGAGGTCTAACCCCCACCTACTACAATCTCCTTTCAGGGAGTTACAGAGAGTAATAAGTTCTCCCCTGAGACTCCTCCAGACTAAAGTTGCTGTGACTAAAGCACAGGACCCAGAACTTGATCTTCTTAAATTTCATCCCACTGGCCTCAGCCCAGCAGTCCAACGTATGCAGATCCATCTGTTGGGTCTTCCTGACCTGAGGAATATCAACACTTTCTGCCACCTTGGTGTTACCTGCAAACATACTGAAACATACCTGAATTTGCTCATCCAGGTCATCAATAAAGATATTAAACAGGATGGGCCCCAGTAGTGATCCCTGGGGAACACCACTTGTGACCACTCATAAACATCCCAGGCTTCCTCCTGCAGCTAGTTTGTGCTGATCCCCACCCATAGCAGGTAGAAACCTCTGGAAAAGTGATGCAGTCTTCACCTCTCTTCTTCCCTTTGGCTTGGCCTCCGTCTTGCTATTTTCTGCAACCATCAGCTGCTCTTTACCCAGGTGCTAATCTTGCTGGGGCACTGGAACAGCTGAGATGGCCTCGACAGCCGCCCGCTGCCTTCCCAGGAAACAGGTGTACAGATATTTTGACCCCTGTGAATGTTTGTGTTTGATTATTTCTGGAAATATACCACAGTGGCCTTAGTGCAACTTCTCCAGAAACAAGATTCATCTTTGCTAGGAAGCTGTCATATGTCTCAAGCAAAGGTCGAGCTGAATAGTTTCGGAAAGCGCTCCAGCTGCAAGGGGCTCCAGTGCCATGTGAGTGGAAGCGTGTCTGTGGCTTGGCAAGTAATCAGAAAACCCCAAATGTCCACTGCGCTTCTCAGAGTCAATGGGATGACACACAGGGAGTAATGCTGGGTAGGACTGCAGCCAGTGGTAGACAGACTGCAGTCTCGCAGCTGTGGCTTTAAAAGGGCAATTGATTCATTTGGAAACAACTAGCACGTGTGGCTTCATAACAGGCAGGAGAACTTAGTCTCCTCACATGCTGAAGTACAGTAGAGCAGTGAGATTTTTCCAGTGACCACCACATCAGACAGCCAGCAAGACACTGCAGCAGTGCACCTTCCTTAGGTATGTCTGCAGGCCCCAAAGCACATGTGTAGCCCTCAAAAACAAAGGGAGAAATCCTTCAGTTAAAGACCTCATAGGGAGGGGTTAAGTTCGGGAAGCAATCAAACAAAACAAAATAAAGTATGCAGCTAATGATCCAGGCTGCTGCAGCAGTTCAAAGTAAGGCTAAATAAATATCATTCTGAGTGAATACAGAAAAAGCATGTTCTAGAAAGACACAAGAGCACCCTTTCTCCAAGGAGCTGGATTTTCCCTTTATAGGCCAGATGAGGATGCTCCTTGCAACAAGGACATGCAGCACAAGCCCTCTGAAGCAATCTCATATCATAGAATCATAGAATCATTAGGACTGGAAAAGACCTCTAAGGTCATCTAGTCCAACCTTCAACCCACCCCCACCATGCGCACTAAACCATGTCTCTCAGTGCTACATCTCCTCTTTTCTTGAATACCTTCAGGGACAATGACTCCACCACCTCCCTGGGCAGCCTATGCCGATACATCACCTCTCTTTTTATCCCAGTTGCCCCTCCTTTGCTAGGAGTGTCAAAAAACGCTCCTGTGGGTCCTACCCCACTGATGCAAGTTAGAAAGGCTTCACTCAAACCAGATGTTGCTGAATAGCAGGGAGCTGCCATGAAGCCCTGGCAGCCTGTCCATGTCCTTTGTAGATACAAGCCAGGACCCATTCATAGGGCATCTGGTCCCACAGATGCCATGTGCAGAATATCCCAGACAGATCTTTGGGGTATATGAGGAAATTACTCTGGCATGAATATAGTGCAACCATATTAAGAATGCATTCAGGGGTTCTGCTCTTACATAAATTATAACACAATCATTGTCACCTGGAGCAAACCCAGTCTTTTCCTGCCAACCAGCTGCACTGCCATCCTGCTTGCTGCCTGCTGGGTCAAACCTAGAAATCCAAACTCTCTTTTCTCTCTGTGGACTCAGAGCAGCAACTCAGGGTAAATTTTCCCAGTGCATGCAACATTCCTGTGTAAATCAATGGGAACTGCAGAGTCTGGCCCGAAGTCAGGATTTCAGGATTTGACCCAATTTAACCTTGGCACAAATAGTTGCCCAACTCAATTTTTTTATTTTATTTATTTATTTTTTTTGAGGCTCAACAATTAACTTTCAAAACAGCTTTAAAGAAAAAAAAAAAAAAAGGCTTGAGTTCAGAAGTGCTGTGCTAGCCAGCAGTGCTTTGTTAAAGTTACTTCCACTATTATGGTATTTGTTGGCATCAGCACTTTGTGTAAGTAAAGTGCCGCCCTGGGCTCTCCATCGAGGGCAGAGCTGTGTGAGCCCAGGGCAGGAGTCTGACTCTTCCCATATTCAGCACCCAGGCGTGGTAGTTCCTGTTATCAAACTCAGCCATCAGGATTTGAATTTTTTTACTCACTGCAGTAAAACTCAGCCACGTGCAAAATGCAAGCCTTGCTCGCTGCTCACATCCATAGGTCCTGGTGGCAAAGCTTTAACAGTAAGGCTCTGGGGGGAAATGGAAGACAAGAAGATGTAGGTGGTCATTACAATCTTACACAGGGTTGAGCTTGGCCCAAGGAGCTGACCCTCTCTCTGTCCCTTCTGGTTTCCATGCAGTGAGAGGGTCCTGCTTCTCCAGCCACTTCCAAGAGGCTCCTTCACAGGGCTGATGCAGATGAAAAGCTTTTATTCCCCTTGCCTTCCACCCACAACAAAAGGCATCATCTCAACCTTAAAAATTTTATTGTTTTAATTACTCCACTTTACTTAGGAGTTCACTATGCCATTACTTGTTAATACATTTAATAGAGCACAGGGGATGCCAGCACCATCCAAGCCTGACATCTCATTTCACCTCAGTGCTCACTCTTAATCCTGCACTGAGCAGCCCCATGGCTTTGGACCCAGCCCAGCAGCACTGCCACAAACCAAGTTCTGGCTCTGGTGGCAGCTGCTACAATGGGAGGATAAGCATCAGAAGTCACTGCTGATCCTGCTGTGCCTGTTGGGCAAATCCAAGTGTATTTCCAGGTAGGGGAAAAACTGGTTTTATTACCCGTAGGGCAAATAAGCGCACCATTTCTTTTGGGTTTAGAATAGAATTGGCAGGATGGCCACTTGCAGGTTGTTAACCTGGAGTGAGTTTTAATAAATACTTAATAGTGCTTTTGCTCAGTTGTGATTACAAACCTTATTCCGTCATGGAAGATGAATATTTTGACTAATCAAAGCAGTTTTTGAGATTTAGACACGGGGTCTCAATTTCTTTCCCCACAGACATCATCCTCAAGGTTTGGCTCCAGACTTTCAGCCCTTCCAGCTATGAAACACCCTTCCAGGCTCTCCAGCCACGCCTTCCTTTGCAAAGAACTGCAAAAGTGAGAGCAAATGGTGATTTCAGCAACAGCAAAAACCTCAGATTCATGCTGCAAATCCTTTACTTTTAGCCTTTTACTTCCCCGCTCCTGCTTTGCCTGTGACTCAGTCACAATGCAGCAGCTTAACTCCGGGCTCACCATCTCTCTCCAAATGTTACAACTGTCGGGCAAACAGATTGCTCACTGCTCCCCATGTGCAGCTGAACGGATTACAATGTAGATTAGGATCAGGATTGCCTTCCTAAATGTTCTCAGCCTCAAAACAGGTGTAAGGCGAAAACACGTGAGGGAAATTATTTGCCACTGGAGAATCTCTCCGGGAGGAACTGTTGGATAAATACTAGCTGGAGATTGGGATCAGCAGCTGCCGAGCTGGGCTTTTCCCACTGGAGGCAGCTTGGAAGCAGTGTTATGGGCTGCAGGCCCATGCAAAGCAATAATGCCGTTGCATGCGTGCACTGTGGTAATTGCCCATGCACTCACATGCTACGTCCTGAGAGATCCTGGTTAAATGGCAAATAACAAAGGAATGGGAAAAGAGCTGCCCTGTCCTTTGCAGGAGGAGCAGGCAAAATAGGGCACTCACAGCTGGAGGACGAGTTAGAGAATGGAGTGAAAAGCAGTGCGGCATCCGCAGGATTGATGCATCTGTGCAGCCTTTTGTTGACGTAATCCAGCGTGTGCTGAGGCACAGAAAGAGCCACGGGTCCGGTGGCAACGTGTGCAATTGGCACCTTTGTTACAGAGTATTACCTCTAGCCCAAGTGTGCGATAGATCAGTTTAGATTCTTTCCTTTAATGCATCTACGCTGGCTTCAGGTTGGGGCCAGCATGCATTTCTTGCCTGCTTTTTTCAGCTGGATAGACTTGAGCAAACGGAGATCATGTGACTTGCCAAAACCACCCAGTGAGTCACTGGTGCAGCCTAGATTAGATCTCAGGAGCTTTCTAGCTTTGATCTAGCCACAAGACCACATGGCCTCTTTCTATAGTCTTTGATGAAAGGCTGCATAAACACACAGAAGGGAGTTTACTAAATTTTTGGGAGGTTCGAGTTTTGCCCCCGAGGCAGGCAAAATTGGAACGGGCTATAAACGGGCGCTTTGTGTGTATGTGCTGGAATAAAGAGAGAAAAGTACACATCTAGAGCTGCGAGGAGAGCCCTGCAGAGAACAGGATGCTCAGGAGGCTGTGCCATACCTGCCATCTGGGCCTTTCCATAAGAGCTGCTTACCTTATACAGAGAGCTCATTGCGTCATCCTGCAGAAAGTATAAACACATTAAGCAATGTTATTCTCTAAAACATCAACACATGAGCTACTTACAATGGACTAAAAAGTCATTGTTGCTTTGAGGATATATTTGTCCCAAGTGATTCATAACAATCTGTGGCACTGAGGCTACGAAGACTTCTAAAGGATGCCTCCACTTCCAGACAAGTATCCACGGAAACAAGCCCACAAGTTTGCTTTGTTTGCTTCTTTTTACCTAGGATAACCTTTTAAGCTACTTTGTAGGCAGCCGGGCTCCCTGGACGAAGTCAGCGTTGATCCCCTGAGAGCGCTCGTCTCTGCTCTCTGTACCTGCTGCCCAGGACTCGGCAGCTCAGGTACTCTCTGTTCTCAGGATGGGCCCCGTGGTTGGGCAAGGTCTGTCCTCTGCCCTGGGAAAGCTCACAATCACTCAAGTCACTACGTTTAACTTTGTAAATTGCTTTTCTTTTATTTTTATTTTTTTTCCTGCTCTTACCCTGCTGTCCCTCCAAACTCAGCTCTGACTTGCAGGGAGACCTTCTGAAATATTCTGGATCCCGTGAAAGCCCCACAGCCACCTGGCACCCAGCCCTCAGCTCTCAGAGAGCCACGTCACGAGGGTGAAGCAGTGTGTGTGTCTGTGTCAACACATAACAAAACACATTGTGCGCACTCTGAGCTCAGGAACTAATACGTGCTCTGGCAGGAAGACAGCTGTACCAGCAAGAGCATAGGGTCATAAGCAAAGGCAATATTATCTCCTAGGGGACTAATAAAGACAAAAGACAAAGTAACTGTTTACTGTACTACTGAGAAGGCTGTGTGGGACACTGCACCGGGGAACACAGCAGCTAGTGTCACACAGATGTTAAGCACAGGTAAATGTTCAACCCAAAAAGCATACAGAAACTCAACCTCAACCCTACCTAGCTGTCCTGGGCAATGAGACAAGAGTGTAACAGGCACATCCGAGAGACTGCCTGAATTCCTCCTCTCCCACTGCTCTTAACTCATCTTGTCTTCTTGATTTGAACACATCTAACAGCATGACCATCAGTTTGGGCTGCCTGTTAAGGTCGGTTGTAGAGGTGCAGGGTCAGCCCCTGCGATCTCTGTGCTTCTGCACCAGGACTGGGAACTGAATGTCTGCCAAGCCCTGAAAGCCTATACTGCATTAGTGCCCCATACCAGCAGGAAATGTCCTCCTTCTGGTACTGCAAGCCATGAGATGTGATTTATGGAGTGAAGTTCTAATTAATAAAACTGGAAATGAGATACTGATGGGCAGCTGTGAAAAGACCACCTCGTTGCACAACAGAACAGCGCATTCAGTCCTCAGTCACTTCTTCATGTCTCAGAGGAGGAAACCCCACCAGGATTTTTAATCAGTGCACTGTTAGTTTGGTCACTTCAGCCAGCTAACAGCAGCTCCCTGGAACTGAAAAAACAAAATAGAGGCTTGTTCCTTAGACTGTGCACAGTAACCCAAAAGAGAGCCTCCTTCTTGCTGAATTGGAAGGACTAATCACTGAAAATTAGGAGTTGCTGTTGTACCACAGATCATAATCAAATTAGATTTATCTCATGCATGTAGATTAGAACACTAATTGTCAGCCTATGCATGCAGTGCATCTGTTCACATCTGTGAACATAAACACACATCTCTGTATTCAGGAGTGCACACAAGATTGAACCCAAAACCCAAATGGAGAGGATGTTGCTGCCTGGTGTGGAGAGGAGGGTCTCCATGGCTGCAGTGCTGGACAAACACTGCTTCATCACCATCTTTGGCTGCTTCAGACATCTGGGTTTGTCCATAAAGATGGTATCTTGGAGGTGGAGGATTGGGCAAAGCTTGTGGTGGAGTAACAACAGTTAAGCCATAGACAAGTGCATGGCCTGCTAGGAGTGGAAGAGATTGCGCTGGAGATTGGGTTCCTGCCAGTGAAACTTTAGTAGCCGAGGGGCAAAGTCCTTGTGACCTTGTGGTCAAATTTCTAGCCACAGCTTCTGCAAGAGAGAATCCAAGTGATGCTGGTGCCCTTGCTGAAGTCAGCAGACCTGAGAAACATGTATCATTGTCAGAATCCCAAGCACAGGCTGACGAACTTCGTCAGTTCTTGGAGACAGAGGCTGGTGCATCACATTACTTCACTGTGACTGATGGAACTGAGACCTCTGCGGAGCAGCAGAGAGCACCATCCTGGGGACACAGATCACTGACTTTTTTTAGTTATGACATGACTGAAGGCATGCTCACCGTACCGAGGGTGGGCTAAATGCACTCTCCCATGTCAGGGTCATTACAACGCATTGCCAATCCTGTTCTTTGGTGTTCCCAATTCATACAAGTTAATGTTACCACGACTGTTTTTTTTTTTTTTTTTGTTTGTTTGTTTTTGTGGTCCCCTTAGGTCTCAGTTTTGTGTATATATGTGTATGTATGTGTCTGCATGCACAAATTTAAAGCTGGCACAGTAGGCTGGAAACATAAATGTTAAATAAGAAGTGTAAATGAAAACTGGAACTTAGCCAAGAATACTCTGCTGGATGTAGATGGAGATGGAAAATAGATCTGTAGGGTAAGAAACAGCCTGTTAAGAAAAAGATATAGAAAGAACAATATAACTTAAAGAAGCAATGTAAAAAGCAGGGAAAAAAGGAAAGAGGAAACAGAATGGCAATGATTGTAAACTACAAGCTAAAACAATGCAAGGGATTGATAAAAGGAAACCAAAGGATTAATAGACTATCAACTGCCAGTCGAGTTAAAGAAATGTAGAAAGCATTCCAAAAATCCTGTTAGGAACAATGCTGCTTGCTCTCCCAAACACATCCCTGTGGCAGTATAGGCCAATTGCTAAATGCAGATGGTAAAATCATAAACAATGTTGCAAAAAAGGCAGAAATGTTCAATAGCTATTTCTCCTCTGCATTTGGAAGGGATCAGGATATTCATCCCATATGATGTTGCGGATGGAGTAGAGCATTTACCATCTGGAACAAAGGAGGATGTGAGGCAGCATCTGCTAAAATTAAATGTTTTTCACATCATCTGGTCTGGCTATCTTTGTGTCTTAAGGAACTAGCTAAAGCACTTGGTGAAGTTTTATATTTACAAATCTGGGGAAATTCTAAAGACATGGGAGAGTGCCAGGGCTGATCTGGGTCTTCAAAAGCCTCAGTGGGACACTGTGGGGAGCAATCGGCTCTTTAGCAGGGCAGCATCCCTTGACAAACTCACCAGACATTAAGTCAGGCCTCCAACAACAAGGAATTAGAGGCTAAAAATAAAAGCAGCACTAATCAGCTGGGTTTCGTGGAAGGTAAGTCTTGTTAGATAAACCTGTTGTCTATTTTTTCAGACAAGATTAGAGATCTGGTTGACACAGTACTCTTGGCTTTCTCCACCACATGACAGCTTGATTAATGAGCTCACATTATGCAGGATGAATAGGGCACACACCACCTGGATTAAGGCTTGGCTGAGTGACAGATGTGAAAATGTAGCTATTGATGGGGAAACAGCAGCAGGCCAAAAATGTTCAACAAGGTAAAGCCAGCCACATGGAGCTCAGTGCTTCTGTAGCTGGAGTCTCAGTAGCTCACCCTTGTCTGTTCTACAGTCGAGGGCCCAATGTTTGCACATGTGCCTTGGCAAAGTCTGTCTCATCTGTTTGCACAGTACTGGGATGCGTCTGCAGTTACTTCCATTAATCAGGTGGAAAAGCAGGGAGGCGACGAAGATGGGCTGATATTTCAGGAAGCTGTGAGAAATGATGGATGATGAGAAATCAACTGCTGTCCTCAGGGGCAGCCTGCACACGCAATGCCATACTTCTGGCCTGACAAACCCACTGAGGCCAGCAAGCAAATCAGTAGCAGAGCTGGGAAGAGAGCTCAGCAATCACTGGCTCTGGGCCTGACCCAGGCTGACTCACTTATCTTACACATGTTGCATCTTTTCCATGCAAGGAGCAGGCACTGACATCAGCAGAGCCCAGAACTCCTCCCACTGGCCAGCATGGGCTCTTTCTTCTCAGCCAAAGCTCTGACTTTCACCGTCATAGCACTGGAGCAGCACCTCATAAAGCAAACAAACAGACAAACACTGCTGAATAGAACTCTGATAGAAAGTGGAAGACATAAGTTCTTGTATACTCATTTTTGCATATAGAAATGATTGTATGCATGTATGATACGTTTGCTCTTATTTTATCACTTCATGGTCCTTCCTGACAACTTCACTCTTCAGGAATTGGACTCAGTGCATATGGATTCCAGCCAACTTGAGATATTCTATGATTCACAGGTAGGTCAAATTGTAGGTACTACACTGTAGGAAGAAGACAGGTAAGGAAAACTTCATTATGTGCATTCTTATTTGTTCCTACATTTGGCACAAGAAAGAGCTGGTATCTTGAAGCTGCTTCAGTGCTGGAGCTGCTGGTAGAGCCTTGACCCGAAAAGAGGGTAAAATGATCTTCACAGGAAAGGGAAGAGTGAAACAAGGTAAACTAACTGGTTGGAAAACATCTTATATCCTTTGGAAACCAATAAGATTCATTTCATTTCCTCTGCAGTGCCTCTGCTCGATGTGGGATTGCTGCCAACTATGACATCTCCCCTAGGATCAACAACACAGAGACCAGGAATAACCAACAGCTGGACTCATTTGGGCCTTCCTTTCAGGAAAAAGATTGCATTGTGATTAATGAGCAAAGCAGAGGGCAGAAAGCAAGGCATTGAGGGTGCTCCAGGAAAAGGCTGGGCTCCTATGCCTGTCCCTTTGGCCATTCCCCACCCATGTGGGAGGTCTCCCAAAATCGAGGTTGTTCCCCACTGCTGTGGTGGTGCACTGGAGACAGAGGAGGAATAGGGGTGTGGATGGAAACTGATCACCTCTCAGTGCAGGGGTCCCTGAGCAGGGAGCTAAACCTACAGCGGTGTGGGGCAGGCAGGCTAGGCAAGAGCCCAGACTGGCTGCAGAGCTGTAATAACGTGTTCCAGGACTGTTTTCATCTGGAACAACCCTCTCTGAGCTATAGTCAGTCACCCCAGAAAATCAGTAGAAACTCTAATCCTTTCAGCTGTGTGAGTACAATGAAAACAGGCACACAGCCAGTACACACCGCTGCTGCCAATCCTGCAAGCACACCGCACTGCAAGCACTGAGCCCCCAACCATCTCCTATGGCTAGCTCCTTTTTGGACACCTCAGCACGCAGCCATGCAATCATAGAATCATTGAATTATAGAGTCATAAAATCAGTAAGACTGGAAAAGACCTCTAAGATCATCTAGTCCAACCCATCACCACAGTGGCCGCTAAACCATGTCCCTCAGTGTCACACCTACATGTTTCTTGAAAACCTAGGTCCCATCATCATATGCACAACCAGGGTGAGAGGAGATGGTGTTGGGCTGGGATTGCCTGCAGGAGATCCTTCAGGTCGGGCCCTGTGTGTAGCTGTAGCATCTTGGAGCAATGTGAGGCTTCCCCCAGTCACCAGGGAACCCCAGGTGGGGTGGGCAGGGCGAGAAGGCCTTAGTGGCCCCGTGCCAGGGACCAGGGCACTTGCTGAGGTGTCCCAATACCTCATTTGTTTATTTGCCACACCCGTGGGTGAGGAAAACTGTATTGTTCCTGGTTATCTTGAGATCACTGCCAACCAGCATGACATGAGGGGCAGACAAAAGCATTATACACAAAGGAAAAAAATTACCCAGGACTCAATTCAGAAGGATGGGGTGGAGATCCCTCTGCTTTACCTGCTTGTGCTGGGGCAAAGCTGCACACACCACCTTGATGCTCAGCAAGAAAGTGACAGGGCTGCCATGCTTCTCACTGCTCCAGAGCACGCAAGAAACGCCACTTGCCCTCCTGGTGGATCTGCATAGCTTCAGAATCCACCTGCCCCTGGACATCCCCTAAGAGGGAAGAATTTAGCAATTTTCCCAGAAGCTATTTAATGGGAAGAGATTGCAGCTCCTCATTGAGATGAGCACTGCTTCACTTCTTCGGAGCTCCAATGGATATGCTTCCACTATACAGACTGTTTGCAAATCTGCCTCCCTACCCTCAGGTGCCTATTTCACCATTTCCTGGAAGAACCCCACTGCAGTCATTGGCACCGTGCTGCACCTGGAACTGAAAGTTCAACAGAATCAAAGTGTATCTCTCAGTGGTGATTGCTGATGGAGATCACTGAAGCAGGTCCTGACTCACTTTCAGGCTCTAGGAAGAGCTGAAGCAAAGTTTCAAGAGCACCAGAGCAGAGCTCAGGTGAGATGAAACTTCTCCTGGTGAAGAAGCAGCAGGATTCAGAACTTTGTGGTAAAGCAAAGCATGAGGTTAGGGGTGACAGCATCACAGCTGCAGCAGAAGGCTCACAGGGATGTGGGCTCTGCAGCTGGGATCAGAAATTTTGCAGGAGAAGAATCCATGCATCAACATGGAGGATGTTGTGAGCCTCTTGTGAGACCATGTACGGGCTGACAGCAGCTATGGCTGCAGTGCTGACCTGTGAACACATCAGTGCCAGTGCAGGAGGTGCTACAAACAGGCTGTGTAGTTTTTCCAGATTGCTTGCTGCTGCATTTTTTTTTTTTTTTTGGTCCAAAAGAAAAAATTCAATAATTTTCAAAGGGTATGATAAAGAGGAAAAAACATCTTTTTTTTTTTTTTTTTTTTTGTATGAAATACATTTTGCAGTCTGAATATATATCTAATGCTTATAGAAAAATACCATTCTTATACAACCATAGGTCAGGCACAGTTCAGTCTGGTTGATCCCAACAGATTCAACATTAATTTAAGTTTGTGCTGCTGAATGTTTGTTGCTCTCTGCTTCGGCCTGCACTAACCACAAATTCCTCCAGACACCAACAGATCTTCATGGCTCAGTCGGTGTCACGGGCTGCTCATTGCATGGAAATAGGTGGAGGAGCTCCCCAGGTGAGTTGTGCAGCCTGTGCTGAGCTCTGGCACCTGGACGCAGCCTATGGGTCACTCTGTCCCAGCCACAGAAGCTGCATGCCTGGAGAACACCGACATGGAGCAAGGGCACATATCCACGGCATGGAAAGGGATGCAGAATGGGGCCGGCTGGCTCCAGGCTGCAAAAGTCAGACTGTATTTACGTGATGCTGCCTACGAGCTCCCAAGCCCCGGTTCTTGGCAGCTACAGCCTGATTTGTCTAGACTACATCTGAACTCAAGCTGGCTCCTGGCCAGCACAAACGAATCTCTCAACACTGTGCTTCCCACATGTCCAATCTTGGGATTAGCATGGGCAGAGAGAGCTCTCATCTATCTGCAGCAGCCAAAGCAGTTGGATTTGCTATAACACTTATCTCCCAAACTCTTTGACACATCTTGTTTTGTATTTGCAGCTCGTGCAAGGGTCTCTGTCCTTGACTGGAGTCCCTTGGAGATACTGCAGAATAAATACTAACAACTTGTACTATAAATACATATGTTTTCTAGCAGTTGAGCCAAAAGTGGATGAAGTCCATGGACAGCTTTCATCGATTTTATAGTGGGACATTTATTTTTGTTCAGAATAATAAAAAAAAGTAATATCATATGGTCGTATTAGTATATGAAGCAGCACACATTCCTGGGCCCTGGTGCACAGTCATCCATGCTACTTAATAGTGCAAATGTTCCATTGTGCAGTTCTGGCTGGCGCTAACTAGCAGGCTCCCAGCAGGCTGCAGTTCCCAGGCAGGGTTGTCTTGGAGTCAACAAAGGCTGTTCAGCTCACAGTGGGCAGGTTGGGTACAGCTTTGTTATGATGGATAAGGGAATTAACTATATGGACGTGGTATTCCACACCAACTCACCTCAGGGCCAGAAATGGTCCCGGGCAAATTTATTTCTTACCAGTATAGACATAGCCTTTGGTTGTGACCACTTATTTAAGTGTGTGTAAACAGGTAATTAGGATTGCACAATTGTTGCTTGAAATAATTTTGTACGCCAGATCTTTACAAGAGAGTGGGTGCTCAGCACCCAATGTGCAACATCTTTTAAAAAAGCAGCAGTAATTGTATGTAATAAGCACTTGAAAACCTGGCCCCAGGGGTCTATATAGAAGGCTGGCAGAATTCAAGAGCAGTAGTTGACTTGGCTATTTCCTTGGTGGTTTGGGTTGAGTTTTTGTTTGTTTTATCTTTATGACAGGTTTTGAAATTTGTGGCTTATAGTGGATGGCCAGATGGATGTGAGAGTAAAGAAGACTGTCTACTCAACATTTTCACAGAGCAAACTGCTAGAAAGTGAAGTCCATGTAAGTCCAGGAGGGAAAAAGAACAGGAATGGTCAAAAATGAAGTCCTGCGGCTATTGGAACATCATCAGTTCTGGCTTCTGGAGGCCTGGTCCACCACATTACAACCATGGAAGAAGGTGTTTTTAAAGTAATTATTTAAATAGTGTTAATTAGCTCTATAAAAATGAAAAAGCTTTTTTTTTTTTTTTTTTTTTTCCATTGAGGAGCATAATAGGATTTATTTCTATGAGAAAAAATAAGGCTTTTTCATATTTCTTCAGCTTATTAAATTACCTCATGTTCTTTTAACCCACATTAGATTAATAGCAAGGGAAATTTCAAATACAACTTGATGTGATTTAATGTTTTCCCTTGATCAGCCTGATTACTTAGAGACCACATTCCTCAAAGTCTTTCCTGCCGTGCCGATCATTCAGCGCAACCCCCGGACTGGGATAAATCCTGGATTACAGCAAGATTCTGTCAGACTCATGACCCTGCTTACAGCTGCAGCCACTCTAGCAGGGCTTTTGGCCCCTTTTATTGGGAGTTGTGGTGTTTGTGTCAAATTTTTGACAGTGTTCTTCAGTTGCAGTTGGTTCTATCGTAAGTGGGCGGAAAAAGTTGAGGGCTTTGTGATTCAGGTTATCTGTTTGCAAAATGAATGCATGCTAAAACTGCGTGCTAATTAGTCATACAAAAAAGAATATATGTACAGTATACAAATAGAGACATTCCCTCTCCTTGTAGGATCTCCAAACCTCTTGAAAATGTAACAAATAGTTCCCAGAGGTCACTTTACCTCCTCCTGAACTGCAGCCAGCACTGGAGTGATCTGTGGCAAATATTTAACATTCCAGAGAGACAATTTAGGCTAGGAAGTGGAAAGGAAAGCCTTGTTCAATTGAAACTAGAAGGAGATTTCAGATAGGCAGGATGTAAATACCTAAATTGTGTTTCGATTAATTACTCTGAGGTAGTCATAAGCTTGGTCACCTTTTATAAACAGTCATAAGAGGAAAGGAACTATAGAAAGGGAATTTCAAAATCATCCTTCACAAACATGAATGAGTTAAACACTATCTGATAAGAAGGCAGTGTCTTGGGTTTTATTTTCAAAACATCCCATGTGTAAATGAGTAATGCAACGTTCAACTCTTGAGCAAGTGGCCATGTACATAACAAGCTGTTTACTCAAGATACTTCCATCAAACACAATCAGGTTGCCTAACTAAGTTTGCAAGCAAATTTTACAAGACCCCCATTGCAACAGGTACTGACTGCAAAGGCCTCACACAAAAGTCTAAGAAAGGATTAAAGCTAAATGTGACACTGATAGTGAGCATTGACGTACAGAAATGTTATCTCTGGGAAAACAGGAGCTGGTGACAGTCGGGCTGCTGGAAAATAAAGCCTGTCAGGGAGCCAGCAAGTGTAACGCTGGAGGGGAAACCTGCCAGTCAGGGGAAAAGTGAGAGAGGGGAAAGGTTTAGTGGGAGATTTTGTCCTCTTCTGAGATGCTTCACAGCACACAGCCTGGAGCAATTTGATTTGATTTAACTGCTTGAGGCAATGTGCCCTGGAAGTACATGTGCTCTGCAAGAGCACACACCATTTGCTTTTAAAGCTACATCTGATAAACAAGATCCACAATGAAACGTACCATTTTATCTCAGAAAAAAATCTGCATAAAAGTGAACAATAATCAGGAGAAGGTTCATATATTATTATTATTCTGAAAACAATTACTCTTCAGTATTGGAAATCTAAAAAACCTGCGTATTTCAGTTCTCTGTCTTTCCAGGTTTTGGCACAGGAGCTATCAGTTTCTGTTAGTCAGACATTATTCCCCAAGACCAGTGATGAGTGGCATTGCCCAGGGATCGGTGCTGGGACTGCTGCCCCTCTGCTCTGCTCTTGTGAGACCCCATCTGGAGCACTGCATCCAGTTCTGGGGCTCTCAACCCAAGAAGGATATGGAGATGTTGGAACAGATCCAGAGGAGGCCACAAAGATGATCAGAGGGCTGGAGCACCTCCTCTGTGAGGACAGGCTGAGAGAGCTGGGGCTGTTCAGCCTTATAGCAGCCTTCTAGTACCTGAACGGGGCCTATAGGAAAGGTGGGGAGGGAATTTTTTAGAAGGACATGTTAGCGACAGGACAAGGAGAAATGTTTTTAAACTGGAAGAGGGTAGATTTAGACCAGATATTAGGAAGAAATTCTTTACTGTGAGGGTAGCGAGACACTGGAACAGATTGCCCAGTGAGGTTGTGGATGCCCCCTCCCTTGAATCATTCAAGGCCAGGAAGCTTTGACATATTCTCCTGCATCATTTCCCTCTAGACTCTTTGACAAAGTAACCTTCCTTTGGGCGGCATGAAGATCAACTAGATGTTTAAAATGAGAAATATAGGTGAGAAGAAGGAAGAGATAGAATCATGACCACTTTGTAAATCCTGGAATATATCTGGAACAAATATCAAATAAATATTTGAAAGCCCAAAGGATGGGCAGCAGACAACATGTAATACTTTAAAGCAACTAATGTGAAATCAAATTTTCATTTTACAGTATGGTAAAAGATTTAGGGGATGAAGGGAGTTTCCATCTCAGTTTTTGTCTTGATATAGTCCCTCTGATAGCCAAATATTCTCCAAATTAAATTACTGATATAGTAGTTAGCAAAAGAACTTGTGCTTGGAAAGTATTAGTTTAACTGTGAGTTAATCACTCCCAGTATGGAAAACTGTAGCAGGTGGAGTTCTGCCAGGGTTTGTCCTGGGTCACACTTTTCTATAATGACTTGGGTAATGACAAAGCTGCACATATGCTATTAGTCATGGTCAGAATTCAAAATGTTTGAGAATTACAGAAATGGGCTGAAAAAGGAAGGGTACAGTGATGCAGGTGCAAAATGCTACATGTGTGCAGAAATAGAGTAACTAGACAGATCTGGGACAGGGAACAGTTGTTTAGCCAGCAGTTCTCTTTTGAGAAGACTCTAGGTTTATAGTAGATCACATGCTGAACATGAATCAGCTGTGTCATAGGATTGCAAAAGAGACAAACATTGTATTGGGTTCTGGTAAGAGGAATGCAGCTTGCAAGACAGATGAAGTCACCCTTCTTCTCCACTTGTCATTGGTGAGGCCATGGCTGGTGCATTATGTTGAGTCTGGGGCAGTTCAGTGAAGATATGAGCCAACTGGGGAGAAACCAGAAGGGGGTGGTGGGAAAGATCAGTAATGTGAAAAGCATTACTTTGTCATGCTGAGACTGGAGAAATTGCAGTCAGCTTAGACAAGACTAACAGAGAACACAAGAGCATTCTCTAAATACAGAAGGGCTGCTTATTATTTTTTAAATTTAGAGTGTGCCATGGAAAAAAAATAGTGGCTTACATTTTATCAGGAAAATCTAGATTATTCACTGGAAAAAAAAAATCTAATGATGAAAGACAATGAAGCACTGGAATCAATTGATATGGTAAAGCTAGAAGGAAAAGTAGTGCAAGCGCACCAGGAATTACATAGATACAACTTTTTAAAAAAAAAAAAAGACTCTTGTTTTGAAACAAGAAAGATCATCTGTAGAGATCCATTTTTTTCTTAGAATACGGGACAGCATGTTTTAGGTAACTCAGTATTATAATATCACACAGCTGCAGCTGAGGTTGGAAGGGGCCTCTTGAAATGGTCCGCTCACTCTGCTGTTCAAAATGCATCTAGAGAAGGTTACTCTGGGCCACAACCAGTTTTACATTGCTCTGAGAAATCTATTCCAGTGTTTGAGCATCCTCACATTGGAAACTGACCATCCTTTTCACCTATGTGACTTTTCACTGGATTCATTCCAGCAAGGTAAATGCACCCGGCGTTGGACACAGCATTCCAGATGCGTTTCACTAGGGCTGAGCAGAGGGGAAGGATCAACTTGTGATGACATTCTGTCATACAGATCATCAATGAAAATCTTACTGGTGCCCATTATCAGCTGCTGAGGAACACCACTAATGACTGTCCTGCAGCTGGTTTGTGCTACTAACTGCAACCAGTCAAGCCTAGTAATTCAGTTGGCTTGCAGCCCACCTCACTATCCAGTTATCTAGTCTGTATTTCATCAGTTTGCCTACAAGGATGTTGTGGGAGACAACACTGAGAACCTTGCTAATGTCAAGATAAACAACATTCTCTGCTCTCTGTTCACTCACCAAGTCACTCACCATATTGTAGAAGACTGCTGCACTAATTAAGCACAACTTGTCCTTCACAAATCTATGCTGTCTACTCCCAGTAATCTTCTTGCCATTCAGATATTTGGAAATGGTTTCCAAGGCTGATTGTTCTGTTTGTTGCTCAGGGAGAGAGGTGACTTCCCTGAGACTGAGGTGAATCTCACTAGCTTGTGGTTTCTCAACTCCTTCTTGCTCTTCCTGAAGATAGTATCAGCATTTGCTTTCTTGTAGTTGTCAGGAACCTCCCCAGTTGTCACAATCTTTCAGAGATAATCTAGACTGACCTCACACAGATATTCACCAGCTCCTACAGTACTGGTGGGTGCACCACAGCATGTCCCATGGACTCTCATAAGTTGTTTAAATTTCCTTTAGCCATAGGGTTCCTGAAGGTAGATCTAATCAGTAAGAACCAAGGTGAAGAAAACATTTCTTGGCCTTTTCCACTTCTTTTTTATCAGGTACACTAACCCACACACGGGTGTGTGTGCATTTTTTATGGTTGCATCCACAGTCTTCCTTTTGCTGCTGATGTTCCTTCAGAAACGATGAAGTCCAGGTTGTGATCCAGCTTTTTGTCTTGCTCCCACTTTTCAGGATTCTATGTTCCATTATCTCATGGTCATGGCAGCCAAGACTTCCCCATCCCTTGACATGCTGGACCGGTTTCCTTGTTTGTAAGCATGAGGTCTTTCACCATGTTAAGGTGTGTCAGTGTGGGGGAAATTGCCATGTGGAGATGTTCAGGAAACAAATTTGTTTCCCAAATCTGGTCTAAAGAATAATGGAGTTAGGATATAGATCTCCTTATTTTCATCCCATCAGTCTGCTCTGCTCATCTTCTACTGCATCTAGACAGGACTTACTTCTGGATTCATTTTGCTATCAGGAATGCAGGCAAGGCTGGACAAGTACCTGTGTTAAAATAGCTCACTGCAGCCAATCTGACCCACCTTTCTCCAAATCCTCTTGATGGAGTACGCAAAAAGAATGATCAGAAATGTCTTCTGGGGCTACAAGGGAGGGTAAAATATCTGGAGAAATGGTAGGGATGGGATGTATGAAGGAGAAAAAAAAAAAAAGAATAATGGAAAAGAAAAAAAAATAGGCACGGCAAGAAAATCTGTACGTAGAACATCACTATGGGAGCCAGAAGGCTGATTCAAATCATTCTTTTACTACTGATCTTAAATACAGGTTTAGATGTACCTTAAGGTAAGTCCTGCCTTTTCTTTGGATTGTTCTTCTTTCCTTCTCCAGCAGGATATATTGCAGATACTGCAGATATATTGAGGACAGCATAGGGAAGAGGAAGGCCTTAACTAGGGAAGATCCACCTCTGCTTCCATGCTGCCAAGCCTGCACACAGAAGGCACGTCTTCTATCACGTGAGGCCAGCTGTTATGTGGCTGTGCAGCTCTCTTCCTGTCTGCCTCAAAGAGATATGTAAGCTTCTGTGGTGCAGGAACTTTTCCTCATTCTTGTAATAATGTTGTGACCTTAGGACCAGAGATAATCAGACTGAGCAGTGGATTTTCACTGCAGAGGAACACGTTTGGTCCATCTTCCCCATGCCTGGCAATGGCCTTGACTTCAGTGCTGTGGTGGCTCTTCTTTTCTGGTTCAGAAAGGGAGGATGTTTGTGAGGCTGGAAATGAATGGGGTGAGCTGGAAGATATGGAGGTTACTTTGATAGGGAAATACAATAGATTGGTTTATTTTTCCTGTTTCCAGAGAAATATTTTCTTTTAGGATAGATTATTCTTCCGCATAGATAGGGGCACTTCACATGAGCTCATCCAGCATTTGTCAGGTTATTCTGAGATATAATCACAGGAATAAAAAAAAAAAAAAGTGACAGAACCCCCTTGTTCCGCAAACAAAACATGCAAAATAAAACCTAAGTGAAATGTAAGGGAGAAGAGGACAGGCAAAGTTATCACCTGCCGTAGTCAAATGGCAAAGCCCCAAGAAGGGATATAGCTTACACTTAAACAAAGGAACATTACCTTTTGCCCTTGCTGGAAGTGAATCAGCTGCAAATATCACCTGCAATTGATTGTTACCCCGGAAAAACAAATGACACAATCTTTGCAGAAGGGCATGTGCAGGGCACTGGAGACCAGTAACAGGACAAAGAAGAGATCAGCAGTCTGCTTGCAGAAAAAGACTCTCTGAAGACCACAGAAGCCTCTGAAGCACATTTTTTAGGTGCAGAGTCACTGGAGGAAGGCAAATAAAGCCTGGTTTGCCCTGAAGTTAATGAAAGTATTGCCACTGGCTAATTTCCTGGGGAGTAGGCTGGGAACTGCACTGCAGCCTCTAAACGGGGATTATACAAACTGCAACAGTACTTACTGGCCTTGGCATGTGAATAAACAGCAGGAACAAGTTTCTATGCCATGAGCAATGGAGAAATATTTACCTCCCTGAAAAGTCAATATTTTAGCACAAACAGGATCGAGAGACTTTATGATGGTATTTTGTTTGTAAGCAAACTTCAAAGCTTTTTATGAGTTAGTTTTTTAGCTACTATTATTTACATTTTTAATGCAAAAACAGTTCCCAGAAGACTGAATGGGATGCGTTTATGGCCCCAGCAAACAAAGTGACACACAGCACTTCAGTGCCGGCTGGGCAGTGGGAGTGAGCATGCTGGATGCTGGGCCAAGCCTTTTCTCAAGGAGATGTTCAAAGTGATGTCTTCAGCCTGGATTTCTGGCTCTTTCTAAGCGACATGTTGTGCAAATAGTCCACAGATTAACGAGATCTTTTCAGTGCTCCCCACTGCATTGACTCAAAGTTTAGGTGGTTGTCTTTTGAAATCCTGGCCAAATCAGTCTTTCACTGTATTCCTCTAAGGGAATACTATTTTAAGGTTCTCAATCTTCCCGTCAAACAATTCGGGGGATTAGAGGTGAGCGACCTTAGGCACAGAGGGAATGAGGCCAGGTACCCACCTTTAGCTAGTGAGTGTTCCTACAGCCTATGGATAGATTGCTCTAAGTTCTTCATAGCTCCTGCATTTAAGCAGTAATTCAGTGGTATCACCTCTTCTCATTGACAGTACAGGAAGATGAGGTAACCATTTTTCCAGTTTAGTGAAGTACCAAAATCTGAGTGATGAAGTGCCTGACCTGATGCTACTTGACAAGACAAAGACTGAAGTCTTATCCTCAGCGTTCCTTTAAAACCTACTGTGCAGATTCCCTGCTCAGCTCCATAAAACTGTTGAGAGGCAAACATCAAGCTTTGCTCCCTCCAAATTCCTTAACAAAAACTTGCATTTTAATTTTGAAATGCTGTAAGAACATGGATCCGGGCATACGCTTCATACCCATCTTGTGACTCTAAATAGATAGTTTAAATAAAAGATGAGGTCATGGAAAGATCATTAAACATGCAGAAGTGTGGAGTCTGCAGTTTTTTCTTCTACCCCACAAATTATTAGTTTCCTGCTTTGATGACTTTAAGCATAAATGTAATGTTAGTGTGGCCTTTCTGGTCCTCTTTGTCCCATAGATTCCAGAAGAGGAAAAAAATGCCATAATTTGCATCACTTTGCTGCATGTGAAAAGAGAGATTTCTCACACATATAGCTTCAGAGCTGCCCTACTTAAAATCATCCTGATAACACTGCCTAATAAATTACAGCTGAGTAGTCATTGCTTCTGCTACTATACTCTGCCCTGTGAATGGCTAACATGACAAAGAAACCAGGTTTTCCTGGAGTATCTCAGTGGTCAGGATGCTGGCAGATGGTTCAGGCACAGAGGGGTTTAATTTTGTTTCTATTCAGTGACCTTACATAAATCATTTTCCACGCTCTGAAAGTGCTTTGAAAATGATGGTATATAAGAGCTTGATGCTTTAGCAGGGCCTGGTAGTCATTTCAACACAGCCATTTTGTAATCAGAGAGACAATGGTTTATACTGGTGCCAATGCATTTCATTATAAGGCCCTCCAGTACTGTGTGATTCCCAGTGGCATGGCTCACTGCTGTGCCATGAACACCTCAATGCTTTCCCAGTATCCTGAGCTCCCCATGTTTGCATTACTTGCTGAGAGTGATAACTTCAGCTTGAAAGGAAAGCTAATGCAGTAGGTGGACAAGCACAGCTGTAGGTTCTCCTCTCCTGCTGGAGGACAGCAGGCAGTTAGAGAAAGGGAACATGAGGTTGGATTTCAGGAGAAAGCTTTCTGACAGTGAGATTTGCAGCAAGAAGCCTATGCAACAGGGACTCAAACCACAGGGAAATTCCTGGTTTGCTTCTGAGTGTCAAATCAGCAGAAACTCTTCCTGGGAAGAGAGTGAAAATGAAGCACTTGACACTCAGAGGAAGCCCCACACCCCGGGAAATGGATGCCTCTGGAAATATGTACTCCATACCTATGCTCCCCTGCTTTCAGAGAAAACCCAGTATCTTGTACTTCAGCCACTTCAGGTTTTGATAACTTCTGGATACTTTTTGATCCTTTTTTAATGCCATGAACCAAGTACCCATGGTTGTGCTCTGGAAAAGAGAGAGCTCAGCCAGGCTGTTATGTTGGGAATCAGCTGGGGCATAAGTGAGATTTATATTTTGCCTTCTCACTGTGTCTCAGAAGTGGCAGCATTTTCACTATAAACTGCCCAGCTGTTCTGAGTCTGTATCTCAGTCTGTCATCCTTTCTGTTCTTTTTCCTCTTCTATCTTCTTCAATCCTGAAGTTTTTTATTTTGAAAGAATTACTCAGACTGGAGAGTTTGCTTACAGAATTCCAGCTGTAGGATATAAAGACATGACTGAATAGATGTGCCTGTACAGCTCCATTGCACTGAGCATTGGCTGGCCACAGAAAACGTGTATCACTAATTACCATCTGAAGGCTGCTCTCTGCTCTATGAGAAATGGCAGTTTTCCAGTGGAAAGCTGTCTATATGCAAATCACCACTTCTATTGTCTTAGATTAAATGGGTATAGGGGACATCTCTCTGAAGGACGTTTCTCTTTTTCAGTATCAGAAGACACAGAGGACTGACTACGAAGAGTGCTGACCCGCTACATCTCTTGTCCCTGTTCTGGAGAGAACAAGCAAATACATGTTTTGGAGCTTTTTTACACCAATGCCCATTACGTTGCATCACATTGCTGGAAAGGATGGGAAACAGTAGAAAAGAGGATTTTTCCACGTCCTGCCTACCTGTTTTCACATTTGAATTCTCTCTGATGTTGCTCATTGTTCTAGACAGGTTCCTGAGGTCCATGGGCTATTCTTTTTACACTGCCTGATCTCACACAGAGTCTGTCATCTAATCTTGTAAAGTGTTTTGAAACACTGCTCATGTAAAAGGTGATGTGATGGCCCTAATAGTCTCTTTTCATTGCATGCATTTCAACTCCACGCTTTGACTTGACTGCAGCTCTCTGCAGTTTGAGTGCTCCTTTTCAGAATACCTGGAGGCATAACAGGTATCTCAGGGTTACCAGTGAGAAACTCCCAGTGTGCTAAGGAAACATGCTTGGATCTAGGTATTCTACAAAGCCTTCAGGTCTCTTTGCATCCTCTACCATGCAGCCTCAAAAAGGCAAACTTGGCCCAGTGAGATACAAGTTCTGTTTAACCAAATGGGAAGCCAACGTTACTTTTATTTGCGTTGAGTACCTTGCATTCAAAAATAGTTTTCTGAGAGAATGGTCAGACACTGGAAAGGGCTGCCCAGGGAGGTGGTGGAGTCACCGACCCTGGAGGTGTTCGAGAAATGCTTAGATGTTGTACTGAGGAACACGGTTTAGTGAGAACTATTGGTGATAGATAGGTGGATGGTTGGACTGTATGATCTTGGAGGTCTCTTCCAACCTTGGTGATTCTATGATCCCATAGTCTGAAAACAAAAAAGTGATTTGTAGCCTCAGAAGGACTGCAGTGAGATTCAAGCAGATGTTAGATCATTTTCACCTATGGAGGTGAACTATGGAGGATCAAAATTCAGCTTATGTACCACATAATATTGTACAGGTTGGCCCAGCTACATTGGTTTTAGTTCCATTTTGCACATCTGCACGGCTGTGAATACCAAGTTGAGCAGTATTCCTTCAGGCCTAATTTCTATAAGTAATTCTGTCTTTTTCCTTATTATTTTTTATTTTCGTTTTTGCAATGCATTAAAAACTTTATAGAGAGAGCTTTCTGAAGGCCTTTGTCTGGTGCTCCTTTACACTCAAATGTTGATACTTCCCTCCTTTCTCAGGGAATAGACACTTTGAGAGAATGCAGTTCAAAAGCCTTGTTTAACAGTGTGCCAAATGCACAAAGCCCTATTAATTTCATCTGAATTTCAAGTGACTTGAAAGAAACCAGGAACAAATCTGGTCCATTTTGCAGTGCTGAGACTCAACTCCATGAGTTTGTAACAGCACAACTTCAACACAATATGAGATGGAACAGGAACCCACACAGTTCTTCTGATGATGGTGTTCCTGTTCTGATGGCCCAGGGAAAGTCTGCGGGTTACACTATGTGTTCCTCAAAAATGGAAGGAGCAGCATAGACCAAACAACCCCATGGGTTCAACAGATCTAGTAGTAGTGATGGCTTCTTTGCCAATATATGAATGGGACCCATCACTTGGGTCTGCAGATTCTACTTGAAAGGGTTTTTTAGGGTAGCTGGGAATACTGAAAGATGCCCTTGTCCCTGGATAGACACCCACAGGTCTCCTCTGTCTGCATTCGAGGTTGTGTGGTGGATCCTTAGGGCTGGACCAGGAAAGCTCCCTAGGTATGGGAAAAAGAACCCTATGTCTGAAGCATAGCTCTGTGAGGTTGCTTAGGTGGGTTAAACCCCATGTTCTTATGTGCACTGTGAGACACCCTTCAGATGGTCCTCCTCAGGGTGCTGCAGAGATGACACACACTGGAATGCAGGTGCAGTAAAAGCTGCAGAACTGAGTCCAGATGGAAATGGAGAAAGAATGAGGCAACCTTGGTAGAAAATGGATGGAAAATTGTATGTTCCTTCATACCTTCCAGGCATGTCATGGCTGTTCACTTTAAAAGTAAAGAAAACAGCTCAGCAAAATACAAAAGAAAAAAAACCACGGCTCTTACAGATTTGTCTCCCTTTTTTCGTTGAGTTTGCACATTTCGCTTCTACAGGAGGAATAACAGCTGCAATCTTTCCTCATCACAATTGCAAAGAAATGATCATCCTCTTTTGCTGCATTTCCTAACTCCCCCAGTTCCTCTTTCAGGTTTATGCCTTTTCTGTATGATGTTCTCTTGGTGGCATGGAAATTAATTGAAATGAGTGTGACTAAGAGGGGAAGACCCAATAATGTCAGGATTTCAGTAGTAGCTCCTGAATTGCGTAAGTACTATTTTTACAGCGATTGCAGACAATCTCATGAATCATTGCAAATGTACACAGCAAAACACAGGCTGTTTCTTCCCAAAGGCTGGGCCTGAGTGGTTAAAGCTTGTGCATCCATGGTGCATGGGTGCTAATAATAACTGCTGTGTTTAGACAGCGCCGTGAGCTGGTGTCACTCAAAAACATGATGGGGCCTGATCTACAGAGGTGTAGTGAAACCACAGCACTTGGAGAAACAAATCTCCTGCAGGCAATTACTTGGACTTCCTGCAAAATACCTCACCTCCACAGACCATAAAGAATGTCACTGCCAGAACTCTAGAGGCAAAAAAACATCCAAATCCTCACCTGCTGTACTAGTCCTTTCCTTCCTTTGTCAGTACATTATTTGTCTTCCTCTTGCCTTCAAGGCCAACCATAATTCTTTGAGGCCCCTATTTGAAGCGATTGCTGTAGTCCATGTACTGCTTGTCAAATTTTCCTGCGGAGGCATTCAACTTTCTTCTGACCACCGTCTGTAACGGGAACTTCTTCCTGAGCTGACATCAGCTCATTGTTCACTGCCCATCTGCAGAGTTATCAACCTCGGCTATTCCATCAGAAAGAATGAAAACAGTAAAAGAAGAAAAAGTTATCCTCTTACTACACTTTGACAAGCAATAACCCTTATTAAATTTCTCTATAATCTCTACTGCTACGTGTGCTTGCTTCCCTCTGCTCTGCAGTCCTTTCCTTCTTTCAGTCTGAACAATATGGGAGTTTCACATTGGTGTGAGTTTTCATTCACACTGACCTTGAGATGGCATATTTCATTTTGGGAGAGGCAGTATTAAACAGTGTGGCTGCATGAGTATCTCTAATGCCTCATGGAGAAGGCTTCCTGCGCTTCCAGTCTCAGGTCCTCTTGGGCTTCTTGGCCCCATGGCCACATTACATGACCCTTACTTACCACATCTTAGTCTCCACGCTGTCTGCACTGCCAGGATGCATCATGGTAATTTGATGACTGCAGTGTGTTATGGAGACAGACTCCAGCCAGGGAGTCTAGCTCATGCAGCAGGAAGCATGCGTGGGGCTAGTAAATGATGGGGACTGGGAAACAGAAATGACACTGACCAGGACAGATAGGCATGGAGATTCACTTTCACACAAAGGCCACACTTGGTACTTACCACATTACCCTAAATGTTGTGCAGGCATTAATGGGGTCAGGACTTAGAAAATACAGGGTGAGAAGAGAGCATGTGTCCATTCTCCAGTCAAAAGGTGGGAATCAGTGACTCAGTGGTGAGGGATGGAGGAATGTCATTCTTGCGCCATTTATACGGCTGCCAGACTGCAGCTCAGAAGATGAGATTGCTCCGGGTCAGTTTTACAATGTTGCTGTCCTCCTCCAGGCATTTGTGAAGCATAAAGGGTGTATGCTAAGAACATTGCAGATGGAGAACGTGTTTCCATTGAGATGCATATTTACAGTTTGCTGTTGCTCTTAAACTGGATTGGTTTCCTGTTTTTCATCTGGCAGCTCTGTCTCTGCACGGCCAGGCGTGCTGCTCTTCTGCTGCCTGTTCGCTTTTCTGTTGAAGAGCAGAAGAAGGAAAGTCTCTGAAGATCCTTAAATTTGAAGGTTAAACCAAGTTACAAATTGCTTCTCCTAACCCTGTTATTAGGATTAACAGAGAGAGTTACCCATAAATCATGACATTGTTATTTTTTCTACAGAAGATATATAGCTGTGTTTATGGAGTTTAAGAGGCTATACAGGCACTGTGAGTGTGCTTCCCCAGCCAGAAGCAAGAGATGCTTGAATATAAATTGGAGAAGGATGTTTTATTACTAATGTTCATTTACTTGTGAAAATACTGTACAACAATGTTGTAAAATATTCTGCTTCTAAGAAGTACTTGCATAGCCAGAGGGGACAGAAAATATTTTATATCTATGTATGAAGTAGAAATATGATAACGACAGTGCAATATAGATGTGCATATATATTTACTGTAATGTGTAACTGTCCTGGTCTCAAAGCATTGGGCAAACAGTGAATAAAACATCAGCCTCTGGATTAGAGAGCTAGACTCTGGGACTACTTATTCATTGATATGTATTGAGGCAGCATCCGATACAATACATACATTCAGTAATGTTTCTCCAGCCAGGAACCTTCTGCTCTCCTCTGACAGTCTGTATATCTGCTTGAAACATTTACATTTTGGCAGTTTTGAAGGAACCTCAGATTTTTAAATTCCATTCAAAGAGAAGCTGCAGATCTCTTTCTTCCATAGCTTGTCCTGAAAGCTGGGTAAAGATGTCCCACAAATGGATGTGTGATGCTGAGGAATAGAATGGAAAAATACAAGTGCTGTTTCAGTGCTTTCAGAAATGACTGTCTCAAAAACCCAGTGAGGCGTTGCTGCAGCAGGGAGATCAATGAGGGTTTGAAAAAATCCCCCTTGTGGAACCTGCATGAGTTTGGTTCCTTTGCTGGTCACTGCAAGTTTCTTGAAATTGCTGTGTTAATGAATCCCCACAATATTAACAACAGTGAAGCTGTAAGGAACAATAAACTTAACTGCAACATACATCATCATTCAAAGTATATTCCTTCTTGGATCCCTGATAAATTAGCTAGTTAGCTACTCCTTATCTTAATCTTCTCCAATGCTAATTATAGCAGGTCTTTGTTGGGACCAGGGATTTTGTGGTAGGAACTATGCAAGGACAAATCACTGGAAACCAAAGACTTAGCAGTGCAATTAAAAGCCATCTGCTCCTGTTCCTCCTCCAATACAGCCTGTCAAAGAAAGGTACAGGCTGGGGAATCAGCCACCCGGACTGAGTCAGCCGGAAAGGATTTAAGCCAGAGCTGGGATTAAAACTCATGTCCTTAAAAATGGTGTCAGGGGGTCACTGGGGAGTGGACGCCAGCGGCACCCATGCCTGGGAGAGCAGAGAGCGGGTGGGCGCCGGTGGGGAGGGAGGGTTGTCTGGCAGCACCAGTGAATCACCCTGCTTGTCCTTTGTTGTCCTGCTCAGCAGCCAGCCGGGACACTCAGCCATTTTCTCTGAGGTGATTTGACAAGATCATGGTGCAAGGAGGGCAAGCTGCCTGCCAGGAGCTGGAGATCTCACTCTGCAGATGCTGGTTGAGGCCTTCTCCTGAGGGCAGATGGCCACTTGGCGCTGGCAGCTGTGTCACCATCCCATGCCTGACAGTGCTTCATCTCAGCCGTAGCTCTCGGCTCACTTCTCTATTGCCTGCCCCACGGCTACGGTGCCTTGCCATGCTGATGGACTGCGGCCACATCAGTCTGTCCCTGAAAACATTTACTGCTGACCTTTCTCCCTAAAAATATGTGCCTGGTAACCTGTGTGGCAATCAAGGCTGCTTCTCTTATCAAGATAGTAGCACTCCCTGCTTTCATTAGTCATACTGCCCGCAGCCATTCACCACGGTGGCTGCTGTGTACACAGTGGGTAAATGGCTCTCCTCCCTCCTCCCCATACCACTCACACTGATGTCACAGTGAGTTGCTCCCGCACACCATGAAATGCCTCCTGTGGTGTGTCGATGGGCTCTCACCACCTGACATGAGCACCCAGGCTGGCTTTGTGTGGATCCCCACGTGCTGCTTGGGGCAGAGCCTCAGGGAGGCTGCAGGCTCTCTGTTGTGCTGGATGTTTGCTGAAGAAATTCAGCGAGAGAGCAGGAGTGCAAGAGCACAAGGACACATGCAACCTCTCAAAGTGGAGCTCAATGCATTGCAATGCAATTGCAATGTGTGGGGGCATTTGACTTGTAGTTTATATCTCTGCCTGTCTACTGTAAAGCCTTTAGTGGGACAGCTGAGCACCACAGAGGCCTTTACATAATAGTGCTCGGGGGGGATATTTTCTCTCTCATTTCTCTTGTTGACAAAGCAAACCGTTCTTAGGATGCTGAGAAGAGAAGCGTCTTGTTTCTTTGCCTGCACAGCTCATTGTTAAATTCTATTTGCTGGAGAAGCAAATTTCTCATGCTGGATGAAATCCATCTCTACATCAAGGTGCAAGGGAGCGTCTCACCGTTTTGCTAAGCTGGCACCCAAGGTTGAATGACCTGCTTGATGAATATTAAAAACGGCTTTCTAAAATGCTGCCTATTGAGTTTCATGAAGGAATTTACATCTCTGAATTTAAGGTGGGTCAGTGATACTGAATGTATTAGGGATGATGATACAAGCCTAGAAGTTCACAAAATGAGAAAAAGCATGAGAGACCATCACTTATTTTAATGTATTTAATTTGTGGCATGACAATATATTTCATTATCACCAGTCATAGTCCACATAAGTTAGAAATCCTCTGGGGAAAAGATAAATCAGGAGAGCTCTTAGTTAAAATAATCTGAGGGGGACATCCACAAATTGATGTGAGTGGTAATTCCTGAGGAATGTAGCAAAAGAAAAACTTGAAGTTCTCATATTCTGAGTAGTTCCTTGGTATCAGTTCCAAACTGGTATCACCACCATGAAGACAGCAGGGCACAGAGAGGGCTAGAGACAAAACTGAAATACCTTGGACCAGCACTGAAAAATTCATCTGTCCTCACTGACTAATACTGCCAGGACTCTGCTGTGGTGTGTCCTATCACACCACCTCCTACTTGAATGTGAAAAAGTAGGTTTCAACAGACAGCCTCTTTCTTCATGGACGTTACTCCATTTCAGTGGCTTTATATCACCATGTATTCTAGAATTTCTGAAATGTTCAGGGTGACAAGTGATGACTGCCTGCAGCTGATTTTAGATAGGTAGGAAGACAGCAAGCAGCTCTTTCTGTTCAGTTTTTCTCCTGATACACTTCTGGGAGTGGGGAAGTAGTAGGATTGCCTTTTTCCTGAAGCACCCTTACAAGAATCAGGTAGCAGGCTGCCTTCCCATGACACATACAGGTTACAACAGGGTTTGTCGGTTATGTCACACAGTGTGATGTGGTGTGGTAACACAGTGTGACAGCAAGACAAAATGCAAGACCCTGTGTCAGAGGTCTGCTTTCAAAATATAGCCTGCTCTATACCATCCCATGGTGCAAGAAGTTCTTCATCCAGATGTCACACATTCTCTTGTTGGTCTGCCCATCCATTAGATTTGTGTCTCTAGAGCTTATTTGCCATGGATGAACAGCAACTCTGGAGAAGTAAAATGACTTAAAGTAAAGACTTCTGCCCTCTGCTTCAACATCTGTGTTGCTTTAACAAGGACAGAAGCACACTACTACCTCTGAACATTTTCTTGGGCATTTCTGAAAGCATTGCTGGTCCCAGTATTGTTTCTCTAAACTCACAGGATGTTGACAGGGAGCACAGGTCAATACCTGACACTTAGAAAAAAAAAATGCCCTCAAGGTCACCAGGGAGTATAGCACTAATTGTGATTTTCGTGCTGCTGTGATGATGGCCCCCAGCTCTGTCCTGAAGTTATTTACCCATGAGGGTAAATAAGACTATGATGTAAATTACAGCGCCCCAGGAAATCAGATGATTGTAATATATTAAGGGATGGTACCCTCAATACAATAACCACTCTCCATTTCATTTTGTTACCTTTTCCAGGCAGAATCCAACACTCAAGTTTGTGTGTGATGTATAGAACATAATGATGCCTTTAACCTAATTGTGCTGCGTGACTACTTGCATTTATAACAACACATTTAATGAATGTAATAGTTTATTTACCTTTCTCTAATGACCACATTTGTAGCCAGCTCCACTGCTTGCAAGAATGGCAGCAAGATCAACGTTGCTTCTAGTTACACAAACACAGGTAGTGCAGAAATGCGCTGAGCTGATGTGAGCAGTTCACTGAAGGCCCACATGGAAGAAGGATGGAGATATGCTTGAAAGAAGAGTATAGTCAGTTGCTTGTGGACACTGGCATTTGTGCTGGGAATGTCTCAATTGCTTCATTAATTCTACACATGCATCTCTGGGCATCTCTGTGGAGAAAATAGGCTGTGATTTGTTTCTTTGTTAATGAGACTCATAAGGTAGGCGTACCTGCGTCCCTCCATGATCCACAGTCCCTTCTGCCCATTCTTGTCACCTAGGGCTTGAGCCAAGAGGTATTCCAGAGCCTTTTCCTTGAAAGTTCAGCCTCTCCTGTAGTTAAAACTCTCATCCAGAACGTGGTACATGTGAGCTCCTGTCCTTTCTCTACCAGAAGAGGCTTGAACCTGCATCTCCACCCTGGCTATCCCAAACAGCAGACTACAGGGTGTCTCAAGGTGGGATGTTCTCCACCTTGCTGCTGCATCTGGTCCCTGCAACATGGGGGTGGGTGACCACAGGGCTAGGGAGCAAACCTCATCCTGCAGGCACGGATCATAGCATTCCCTGACAGGGCGCTGAGCTTCCAGCACAAAACCGCCGTTTTTGGAGTCTATGCAAACGCACTGCCCGGGTCCGAAGTCAGTGCAGAGAGGTGCCTGACACATGGTGGCAGTGCGGAGCTGGCTCGGCGGTGCTGAGCCCCAGGGCAGGCCGCGGGGGGCCTCTGCACAGCAGCTGGGCGTGCTGGCCCTCAGGCCTGCAGGGGGGCAGGTGGAGAGCAGCACTCCCATTTAGGCTCTCAGGGAAGGCAAAGGAAAAGCCCAAGTGCCCTGGCTGTGACCAGGCTTCCTGAAGTCAAGGCTTTAATAAGAAAGGCTGGATTAAGAGAGTGAACTGAATTCCTGATGTACAGATTAGGCTTGCTTATTTTCACCTTCCTAAACATAGTGAGGACTATCAGGTGTATTGCTCTCCTGTCAAACATAAAGGTGCTGGTGACTCTGTATTCCTAACAGCCTCTTTGAGCTAAGTGTCAGCCTGATCATAGAATGGAATCATTTGAGTTGGAAGGGACTCAAAGGTAGGGCATCTGGCGCAACTCCCTGCCATGAACAGGGTCACCTACAGCTAGAGGAAGTGCTGCAGCCTGACCTTGAATGTCTCTAAGGACAGGGCATCCACTACCACCTCTCTGGGCAACCTGTGCCACTGCCACACCACCCTTATGGTAAGAATCTTCTTCCTTCTATCCAATCTAAATCTTTTGGTTTGAAACCATTTCCCCTTGTCCTATCACAACAGACCCAGCTAAAGAGTCTGTGCCCTTATTTTTATATCCCCCCTTTAGATACTGAAAGGCTGTGGAAAGGTGTGCCCGGAGCCTTCTCCAGGCTGAACAGCCCCAGCTCTCTCAGCCTGTCTTTCTAGAAGAGGTGTTCCATCCCTCAGATCACTTTTGTGACCCTCCTCTGGATGTGCTCCAACAGGTCCACATCTCTCTTGTACTGAGACATCTGGACTCAGTACTCCAGGTGAGGCCTCACCAGTGCAGAGTAAAAGGGTAGGATCACCTCCCTTAATTTGCTGGCCATGCTTCTTTTTATGCAGCCCACCGTATGGTTGGCTTTCTTTGTTGTGAGGATGCCTTGCTGGCTCACATCCAGCTTGTCATCCACCAATGGATGATAGAGGTGACTGGGCAGAAATTTCACTTTCCTGGAGCCACTCTTGGGTGGCAGCTGATAATGTAGTCTTGCTTAATGAGCCACCAGGACCTCCAGGGACTGAGCAATGACATCCAAAGTGCTAAAGTTTCTCTGGCAAATGTACTATGGAAGCTATTCTGTGATTTGGGCAATAAATGACCCTTTTGAGAGGAAATGACATTGGGCTTTCTGTTGTGGTGCTTGACCTTCTCATATTAAGGACACTTGGGATCCATAGTTGCCAGAGGGAAGCTGGGACATACAGCTTTTGCTAGAACTTCTGGGAAGACATATGTGGGACTGTGAAAGAGATAAACAAAAACATTTGCTGAATCTTAAGAATGACTTGAAATAACACCAGGTAGAGTGGTAGGTTGGTCCAATTGTTGGCTCAGGTTTTTGTTACAGATGTCAGGAGATAGCCACTTAAAAATTTATGAATAGAAGATTTATTTTGGGAACAGCTTATCCTCTGTGGGATGGAAGAATGGAGGCTTTTTTTTTTTTTTTTTTCCCTAAACAGAGCTGAAAATATTAAAAATTAAGTATAGTTAAAACCTTCTTTTTTGCCAATTGAGTTGAAAGAGCTTGTACCTCAGTAAAAGCACCAGATTCTTTAATCATCAAGGAATCTAAGTAGCCAATTAGTAGGATAACAGAAGGTGGGTTGCTTTTTTAAAACGGGCTCAGTTTATGCCTGTCATACAGAAAAAATCCAGACAAAAATAGTTTAGTGAAAGCTTTTGTGCCAGTGTGCCTAAGATGGGATGTCATGGTATCAATTCTGTAAGATGTGGAAATGTGAAGGGAAGTACAGTTCTAAACCAGAATACATTAATCTCAATGATGTCTCAAGTGCAGAATATCTCTCTAACCCTTTCAAATCCTGCAGTGTGAAACAATGCTCTTCTATGAAACCCAAAATGCTCCCACCAACTAATTTCTTGAGGATTTCTGTACAGAGATCAGGTCATAAGTCCTCAGGAAAATGAGAGTTTATGCTGGTTTAAATCTGGCATAGCAGAGCTCCAGTCCTCCTAACTGCCTAATCCTCTCCATTTTACAGTTTGAAAAGGAGAAAAAGAAATCTATGAACATAAAAGAGAAGCAGCAACGGTATATTTTAAACACTTTGGCAAGGTTTGCTACCAACCTCAGCACTACCCAGTTATCACTTTTACTGTGGTTTGAATTTGAACTCCAGGCAGAGAATTAGCTTCATGCAGGCACACCTGAATCCTTCTACCCAGGGGTGAATTTTAGCCTGTATAATTTTATTATTCCTTTGACTATCGCAATCAGGGACATTTGCATAGAGGGTATACTTTGAAGAGGTTATTACTGAGCACTCATCATTGCTTAAATCCTCAGATCTTTTTCATGTAGCTTTAGAAAGAACACTTTCATGAGCTTGATGACTATTCTGGCTGTTTTTCATTTCCAAGGAAACAAATAAGAATGAATTTGAAGAGCTGATTAGCCTATGAGCTAATTTATGGATTTTTCACAGCCTAATACTTTTGAGCCTCTTGCATGAAACTGATTTTTGTTTGGAGTAAGATTTTAGTCAATAGAAACAGGGTTTTTAAAGTAGTTTAGCACTGGCTGCAGTGTTCCCCCTAAGTTTAATGGGAGATTTGCTGCTAGTTTTCATGAAAACAACAGTGAAGGCTCTGAGGGCTCTTGAAAATCTCATTTTTCTTCTTGCTGAGCTCAATGTGTTCACACGGGAGATTTACGTAAATCTCTTTTTATGAAAGAACAGACCATATTCCATCACCAGTTGACACTAAGATGTTTGCTGGTAAAATCTAGGCCATGGGAAATGCTTTGTACTAAGCAGGGGAAGAGGGAAATGCAGTGAATGTGGAAAAGTCCCAATTATTCAATTTCTGCAGCTGAATTTATACAGAAGTGCCCAAGGGCTGATGTATGGGGTGTGTCACAGCCTCTGCTTGCAGCAGCACTCAACATGATTCTCATATTTGGGTATATTTAGATGAACAGATGGATTCAAGGACATCCTTACCAGATAGCTAAGACCAGACCTTCTATAAAATGCATTTAGAGAAAGCTTGTTGGTGTTGTCTGGAAGGTGACAAGTGAATATTGCAGACATAGGTGGTGCAGTTCTGGTACATGAGAATCTCTTGAATCAGAAGTGTGAATCCAAGAACCATAACTACATAATTTAGCTATCCCTTCCCTTCCCTTCCCTTCCCTTCCCTTCCCTTCCCTTCCCTTCCCTTCCCTTCCCTTCCCTTCCCTTCCCTTCCCTTCCCTTCCCTTCCCTTCCCTTCCCTTCCCTTCCCTTCCCTTCCCTTCCCTTCCCTTCCCTTCCCTTCCCTTCCCTTCCCTTCCCTTCCCTTCCCTTCCCTTCCCTTCCCTTCCCTCTTTTCCTCCATTTATTTATTAATTTTCTGTTTTGCTTTTTTGTTTCAGTGAGAAAAGGCTGTTTTGGGAGCTTCACTCCAAGAACAACTCCTGACTGGCAATCCCAGGAGTTGGATAGGTGTGTCCTTCCGACATGGAATCAGACTGAAATGCCTCATTTAAAACATCTCATATTCAATTAATTTCTTCTGAACGTAGAACCTCACCCAGTAAAACCTTGCCTAGTTCCCTGGCAGACTGCCTTGCTTTTGAGAACTTTCTGCCTCTGTCATCAGTGAGCGAACAGTGGGTTGTCCACCTAAATTTTTGCCCAGCCAAATAATTACAGTATCCAAACCTTGAGGGCATTTTAGACCTCCCTTTCCCTGTTTTTACCAGTCTTGCTTTCTGAGGGGATACTAGCAAAGGCAGCAATCATGGACCCATGAATTTGTATTGTTCTTTGCTCTTGAACCTGATTTTGAATGTTATGAGTAGAACAGAATCTCTAGTAAGCTGTGCATATTGCTCAGTGGCTGTGAGAAAAGCAGTCCTGGATAGCCTGGAGTAGTTTGGCCCCCACTTTGCCATCTGCAAAATAGGGAAACTAATTATTTACTAAACTGTGAGCCTGATGCAAGATGACCCTCTCCATTGTGCTCTATTCAGATAAAGCACTGTGGTCTTGCTGGCAGCTTGCTGGGGTACTCTTTCCCCCTTTATCTCATCTTGCACATGGACAGCTCTTGGAGACTGACACAGCAGCAGCTACTGCTTCTAATTCCAGTGGCAGCATTTTGCCCTGCTGGCAATGGTGTTAGCTTTTCCCTTTGGTTTGTCATAGCAGGCCAAGGAGGGGAAATTTGTGTTCATTTGCCTGGCTAAAGGTAATACAATATATCTGAAGTCTGCAAATGTTAAGAGCCTCAAAAAATGAGGGACAAAGGTACAACAGGATGCATTATTTTTAAAATGAATAACAAGTGGTGCAAGGGCAAGATCCTTCATGGTTTTTGGTTTCCTTAAGCATCCTGGTCCATTGGAACCACAAATTATAACAAGGAAAGTGAAGCACAGTTAGCCAAATGGATAAATTGATGCTTTGAATCTAGCACAGGATACGTCTGATTATCTTTTGCAACATAACTGATAGGGTTTTCTCTATTTATGGCTGAGCAGCTCTGTGATCTTGCAGGAAATTGCTTGCTGTACACACTGTTCTTAATAGATTTTTAAATTCATGGCTGCTCTAGGAAAATGGATTATAATGCAAGAGATTATGCATTTTTTCCCCAGCTTTTAAGGAGCAGCCTTAATGATGGTTATTGTTGATGAGGGCATTACAGAGCATTCGTGTAGCAACCACCTTGAATAGCTTAGTGTTGAAAGCTTTAATTTTCCATTTAATAATAGTGAAACTAGTTAATACTAATTTTATACAAACACTTCCTAAGCTTCTTAGAAAGCATGCAGTCATGGATTTAGTCAGTGCCATGGGGGAATGCCATACATCATGATCTCAAATAAACCCAACAACCAGAGCTATTAGAGTTATGTGTAATATTTTACATCCCGCCTCAGATCCACTTTGTGAGGCCTCTGATTCACAGGCAAGGATGACTTACCCGGAGCTGGCTCTGTGATTCCTGCTGCCGGCTGTCTGCCCCACCTCTCTCTCGGAAGTTTTCATTCGTGCTGCAAAGGTGGCTCAGCTGCTTGGGAGGCAGCTGTTGAGGCAGCACAGTTTGCACACCAGCAATATTAATAGAAAAGCTGGCACCGGCTTTGGCTCTCTTTCATACACCCAGCAGTAATTTGCAATGATTCAATTCCTGCCACACAAGCAGCTGAGGTGTCTTGAAGCAGGGGCAGGGCTCCGAGGTGAAGATGGGAACCCCTACGGCCATCCCCAACCATTCCTATTCATCAGCCAGATACCCACAGCTGAGGTTTGTAAATCTGCATGGCAGTGCCTGCCTGCATTCTGCCAACTCTTTTCTCAGGCGAACTTCCCACTGTGTCCTACAAGGATTCTGTGGTCTTTCTGCATCCCACCAGGATTTTTTGGGGGACGAGGCACTTCTGCCTTTGAGGACAAGGACCACATGGAGTGCTGGGGCCCTAAGAGGGATGAAATGCACTGGTGCAGAACCAGAGCCCTACATATGTATCGTTGAAACTTGCTTTTGAGGTTTCTGTGGTAACTTCTTCAAAAGCAAATGTCGGACGGTAATACTGGGTTGGGGATTTCACAAGTCACTCTTACCTAAGATGCCCAGTCAAGAAGCAGAGTCAAAGCTGTGTTATTTAAACAGCTTATGTGGGACACACCAGAGTGTTGCTGGTTCACGGGAAAGCCTCCCCTCCCATGGTCATCTTTTTGTGGGTGCCAATAACCAACACCCGAGACTGCCTCACTGCTGAAAATCACTTGCATTTTTTCCCCACAAGTCACTCACAGGCTGATGATCTTTTGTGAACAACTTGTACTTTCCACGTGCATTTGGCCTCAACAGTAGGATGGAGCAATGTATTTGCCTTCCGTCAGACAATAACTCAAGGCTACTTTTAGAAAAGGAGCTCTTGTTTTTCATCAGACATCCTCTCCATCTATTTTCACATGCCATTGAGGGTGATTTTTTGAGCACTGTGACTGATGTCCTAATTATGCCTTTTGGGTCAAGAACAGAAACTTGAGAAGAGCAGGCCAGGCTCATGTTCAGTGCTAGCAACCAGCCCTGTCAACCCTGGTTACTGCCCACCCCAGGGCATATGTGACTTTGGGCAGCATCCTCCCATGGACGTGCAGCATGTCTGAGCCCTCCAGCCCAAGCCATTGGGATGCTTTGAGATGGGATGTGCAAGGAGAGAGGAGTGTCTGGCAGTGGAGTTTTTCTCAGGTTGTTGCTGAGGGTGGTGACAACCAGGATGCTGATCAGGGACTTAGAGGAGAAGGCACTCTGCTCCTTTGCACTTCTTGGCTTGGAAGCAGGACACATGCAAAACCCTACCAGAAATTGACATCAAGTTATTTCTTTATTTATTTTTGCTGCAGGAAGCAGAGCAGTCCTACTTGCATATTCAGTAGTAATTTGCATGGTTTTGGTTAGTTACACAAGATATGTGGAGTTTCTCTTCCCTCAACTCGACTATCTTGCGTAACTAGTCAGCATAGTGTGAATTGTCAGTGTGAATTGTCAGCCCTACAATCAGGACTACCAACTGCAGTTTGCCCTGACAAAGGAGACAGCAGAAACACAGGGGGGGCTGAGAACAGGCAACACAAATAATTAAGCAAGGACAGACTTCCCTCAGGAAGAAACTGAAAAGAATAGGACTACTTTGTTAGAGAGCAGATGACTAAGAGCTATACAAATTAATGAATGGGGTAGAGAAAGTCAGGGGGGTGTTCCTGTTTACCCTCTTGAGCTATAAAAGAACAAGGCAACATTCAATTAAAGGGGAAGCAAAAAGTATCAGGTGACAAAAACCACTTTGCTTAGGATAGGATTGAGTAGCATTTGAGCAATCTGTCTCACCACCCAGTGTGGAGGGAGCCTCAAGCACTGTGCTGAGGAGGGTGCAGCTTCTAGGCACTTATGCAATTGAATCCCTCATTTTTTTTATTTTTCTTTTTTTTTTTTTTTAAAGCAGTACTTATTCACATGGAAAATGAGGGTAAAAAAATAAGAGATGGAACATGTTTGAAATCATTAAGATTTCTTTTTCCAGCTGCTAGTTTCGTGAATGCAGGGTCAAAATTTCCTTTGTGGACTAATTTATAATGTTTGAGCATCATTCTTTGCTGATTTCAGCAGCCTTCTTCTATCACTATATAGCTACTTAAGATGACATTTTCCATTGTGCTAATTTCCTGCTATTAGCCTCCTAGTATGAGATGTCTGATTATTGGCTCACTCGCTCACAGCAGGTATAAGTATTTCCATTACAGAGAAAGCTGTAGTTTCAGACCAGAAGATGTACAAACACAACAAAAAGCTGGTAAATGCTGGACAGGCTCTACTGCAAAGGTCTAGTAAACATAACACAAAAGACAAAGAATGAAAAAAATTGAAAAGCACCCAACATCTTTGTTAATATTATGATCATACAGTGTCACGGACTGAACTGGAACTGTATGAGGTACTTACAGGTTATGTCCCAGTGATCTAAAATGGTACTGAAAAATCATCTGAAATGCTGGGGAACATGTCAGGTTTGCAGTAACAAATTCATCTTAGATGTAGCAGATGATATGAAGGCTCTCTACTATCATCTAGAACTTGAATTTTTTAAGCTGTTTTACAGTGTCTTGCACAAACGTGATCTGACGCCTAAAGGCTCCAATTAGGAAGGGGAATACAAAATGAGCTGCTCACCTTATTGAGATGGTGCTCAACTACCAGGGTAAATATGGGTGAGGTAGAAACGAACTGATTACTGACTACATGGGAAGATAAAGGACTTGGCTGGGCTGGACCAGTGCCTAAACAAGCCTTCTTAATGAGAGAGGGGAAGTTTTCCTTGCTTGTGTAGTGGTCACATACTGACATATAATCACAACAGAAACTCGCCATGTGCTTGCAGGACTCTTAGACAGTTCTTCCAGGCTTAGAAATCATGCCCCAAGTCAGTTATGAGTAGCATCATGACTCAATAGATACCGAACTGTTTGGTTTAATATTTAGAACATGAGAATGTCACTTCCCTGCTTTATAACAGGGAAGTGCTCAAGAACTGCTGTGTGAAGGACTTTGTCCTGTAAGATGTTGCATACCCAGCATACCTGTCCTAGCAAGGTCAGTGAAGACATACCTGTGTGCTGAGTTGAGCATGTGTTTAAGTGCCTTGCAAGATTACCACCAGTACATAGAGCCCAGGGTCAAAGCCTGGGAGGTTTCTGGTGCTTCCTCTACCAATCCCTCAAGTTTAAAAATATATGGATTAAAAATGTTAAGGGAAGAAAAACATTATTCAAACAGTTCTAAATAAAAATATGTCTTGTAATGAATATTAGTAGCCAATATCAAGCTTTGCAAAATTATAAAGCAGGAAACCGTGCTATAGTCTGAAAAATCCTGACATCAGTAGGGAATGAAGTGCCAGATGGGAATGTCAGTGATATATTCTCTCCCTATATTCACAGTGAGGTTTATAAAGCAGATATTTGGCCTAAGAAGCTTAAGAATGTATTTTAAGGGTTGTTGCCTAAATTTTGAAATGTTACAAGTTCCCTGGCTTTCAGAGATGCTGATCTTAATGTGTTTTTTTTCTTTTTTTTTTTCTGGAAGGTAGGGCATGTTTTGTATTATTTAGGGTAAGAAAGGTCACACAGAAGATCTCATCTGGCTTCTTGAAATGGGCCATGCTGTTTAACTTACTAATTCATTCAGCTGAAGAATTCTCCTTTGTGTAATCGGACATGGCAGTGCTCAACCGTATGTGAATGTTTTTTCAGTTCCTTAATGCCTACAGTCAACAGGACTGACTCTTGATGGTAAGAGAAAAAACAAGGAAGTAGTTCTTACCTGATATTTTTCTCCACAGTAAGTACAGTTGGTGTACATCTTTACCATGTTTTCTACTATCAACAAGATACTTTTTCATTTTCTAGCCTAAGTCCTTTAAATAAACTCTTTCTACCATTCTTTACTTTCTATGGCTTCTCTGTCCAGGTCTCTGTGCTCCATTGTTACTGTAAAGCCCACAAAAAGCAAATTCATGGAACACTCTGGTTATCACTGGACTTTGCCTTAACTGAATCCAGGAAAAAGCATACAAGGAACTATTTGTAGGAAACAGGTGAAATTGGAATGGAAAGTTAACTTGGAGTAGATGACCACAAAGATTTCTTCAGTCATTGTTTGCTGAGAAGGTTACTATTTTTGGGCAGGACAAAGACTTGGTGGATTATATGCCTATTTTCTACTGTTCATACATAATTAATTCATCCTTCAAAACCACAAATCATTTATAAATATATTTAAACATATATATTTTTTTTCTGCCCATGTTAAGATGAGCAGCAATCTCATTTGTTGATCTGACTGCTAGTGCTTCTAAGTGTTTCTCCTATGCATCTCATACTATAGTTCCAAAATTACTTGCATGTTGTTCATATGTGAAATAGATCATCTTGAGTTTGATCATACAACATGCATGGGACAACCAGAGGATCATGCCCAGCCAGCATGAGTTTATAAAAGGCAGGTCCTGCTTGACCAACCTGATCTACTTGTATGATTGAATGACCCTCCTGGTGGATGAGGGAAAGGCAGTGGATGTAATCTACCTAGACTTTAGTAAAGCATTGATGCTGTCTCCCACAGTATTCTCCTGGAAAAGCTGTCAGCCCGTGACTTAGAGGGCTGTACTCTTTGCTGAGTTAAAAACTGGCTGGATGGTCAAGCCCAGAGAGTGGTGGTGAATGGAGTTAAATCCAGCTGGCGACTGGTCACGAGTGGTGTTCCCTGGGGATTAGTTCTGGGGCTGATCCATTCTTTATTGATGATCTGGACAAGGGAATTGAATACATCCTCAGTAAGTTTGCAGATGACACCAAGTTGGGAGGAAGTGTTGATCTGTCTGAGGGTAGGAAGGCCCTATATAGAGAGTTGGACAGGCTGGATTGCTGAGGTGAGACCAATTGTATTAGCTTTAACAAGACCAAAGTCCTGTGTTTTGGCTACAACAACTCTATGCAGTGCTACAGGCTTGGGACAGAGGGGCTGCAAGACTGTGCAGAGGATCTGAGGGTGTTTGTGGATGCTCTGCTGAACATGAGCCGGCAGTGTGCCCAGGTGGCCAAGAAGGCCATCAGCATCCTGGCTTGTATCAGAAGTAGTGTAGCCAGCATCACTGGGGAATGATTGTCCCTCTGTACTTGGCACTCAGAAATAGAGGTGAGGCATTGGCAGAGGCTGCCTAGGGAGGTGGTGGAGTCACCATCCATTGAGGTGTTAAGAAATGTGTAGATGTGGCACATAGGGACATGGTTAATGGGCATGGTGAGGATGGGTTGACGGTTGGAGTTGACGATCCTAGAGGTCTTTTCCAAACTGAACAGTTCTATAATTTTGTATTAAAGCTCCACTTAATTTTCTAACAGATCTGCTACTTGAATCAGAAGAACTTTTGCTGTGAAACTGGAAGTACAGTCCATAGTGATGACCAGAGAAAAACATCATGCAGCACTGTGAGATTTATTCCTCCCCATTGAAAAATCTGTGTCCCTTTGATGATACATGGCTCAGAAATTCAATATAAACAAAGATTTTAGTGTGCACACCAGAGATTTTAACATGTACCTGAATTTGATACCAGCTCAAATTTTGTTGGTACAAGCAGTGCACAAAGGCAGATGTATGTCTCAGAATTTTTGGTGATCTATTTTTTGAATGCTTAAAATTCACAGCAAGTTGCCCCATCTTCTACTGCATGTTTAAAAATCAAGACTTACCAGTAAAAAAAAGAGATACCACCAGCAATCTATTTTGCAGTATATAGGTCTTGTAACTAAGACACATTCATTGCTATTGAGATTAGATTCAGAGAGTGGTGGCCTTGTCACTGCTCTGCTTACTGGTCACAAAACTCTAGGTTCTACATTAAATTTGTTTATTATTCTTCAGTTGTGCATACTGCACTGCAGTGTAGCTACTCCAGGAGCAGACACGCAAAGGGAAAATTTTTTTGCTTTGTTTTGTTGTTTGTTTGTTTTCTCTTTGCCTTTGTGGACATTTCAGGACTATTTTTATCATTTACAAACATTGTTCAGTATTAATCTGAATCTCTCATTGAAGCTTAGCTCTTGAGAGCATCATCCATGCTGTGTACGAAGGGAAGCACCTCAGTGTATGCAGGCTGACGACCCTGCATGAAAGCACTTAAGCTGAGAAATATAAGCACAAGCATGAGATGTCCTTGATTCCAATTGCAGGATTTAGTCTTGGGGATTTGTGACTAAGCCATTGCTGCTTGTGTGATTGAAAATGCATAAATGTAACAAAGGGTAGACATCTAATCAACAGTGAATTTTTGTATTAGATTTATGAGAAGAAGGACTTGGGGTGAAATTGTTTTTAACTCTCCACAGAATGAACCTGAGGTGATTAGAGAAGTCCTCAGCATTTAACTTTTGAGTAGTGAGGTGAAGGTGAAGGCCCACCCATGAGGGCTGGCTGCCCTTCATGCAAGCTTGATCCAAAAATGTAGCAAGGTGACCAGTAATGTCACATATGCTGAAAGCAAAGATGCTGTAATGAATTCTGAGCATTTTGCTTATCTGGAATGTTTCTCAGAGCTGAAGTAACTTATTGCAGCCTACAGTAACAAACTGCTGTTTTCTGAGGAAATGTGACCTTATGCAATTCACTTCTAACAGAAAATGCATTCAAAGTTGAGACAGTGCAGACTTCCCATGCACCCAGGATGCCTCTCTTGTAGCCCAATGAGTGTTAGAAGATACTTACTAACTTCTTGACTTCTTGGCATCTCATGTAAATGAATGATGGGGACTTCGCAAAATGATCTCTCTTGGCAGTATGCAGGACTACTTCTTGAAATCCAGCTCCTGCCAGCTGCATTCATACAAGAATCAGAGAATCAAGACATGCAAACAAAATGATAGGTATGATTTTCAGTCTCTTCATATTGAAGCTGAAAGAGGCTTCAGCCTGAGGATCATGCTTTAGCCTACCATTAGTAGCTGGCTCCTTTAAACTCCCCTAAGTGAACAGTTGCATCACTGAAGCATTTAAACTCTCCAGTTTATATCAGGCTTCTTCTGTACTAAGCAAAAGAGTTCATGCTAATAAGAAGCAGTCTTTCATTTGAATTAAATCTAACAAGAGCAAGAGATGACAGGGCTGGAGAAAGAAAATGGAGCCCTGTGAAGATAAAGGTCATGCAGTAAATCAATTTCTGAGCAGGGCCAGAATCAAGCTCCTGGTGTGCTGGACCAGACCACTCTCTGCTTTTTGTGGCAAATAGCAGGATGGAAAGGAGAGTTCAAAAAAGTCTACGAAATAAAGAAAAGAGCACTCATCTGTTTCACTAAAGCCACCAGCAGTGACTCTTGAGAGTTTTTCTCCAAATAGTGAAGTACTTCTTTCATTGGTAAGGAAAAAAGGAAAAACAAAGCATTTACAATTTTTTTAGCCTATGTTGAGAATATAGTTTCAAAGTATGTGTAAATCAGTAGAAGAGCACAAGATGGCAATGCTTCTGTTCACCAGCTATTTGTTCTGAAAATCAGCTGACTTTGCTGTTTCTGATGGCAAAAGTGTTGCAATGGTCCGAGGCTGTTTCATTTCTCTGTGAAATACCTCTGAGGTCCTTTGGGCTAACTCCTTGTGTGATCGTGGACATTGTATTACCCAACTTTCAGGCACCCTGATGTCTCGTGGCATCCTCAGCCCTGCATTATGCACCCAGACTTCCTTCTCATGCAAAGCTCAGGAGTGCTAAACAGCTAACACAGGATTTATAGAAACCCACAAGCTGAGTAGAGTGCTCTCATTTGCCTGGTAGGAAAACATGACAGTGAGACCCCTTACATGGATATCTTTCTCCAGGATAGTTCTAATGTAGGCTGTAAGTGATGGTAATCACTTCCGTTGATAGGACATGTCAGCACAGTCCTTTCCCACTGTAGAGAGGAACACGTCATCTCACTGGTACCCTGATATTCAGAGTTAGGTCTATCATTTGGGAGTCAAGACATCTGTTTTCAGATTCCTCCACCTCCTGAGTTGCTGGAAAAAAGGATCGAATCTAGATATTCCCCTTTCTGGGGCAATGATCTTAGCGTAGCTTAAAATGGGATAAGGGTAAGCATAAATCAGTTTCTCACCAGTGCTCTTCTGTATGAGGCCTGGCCATGAAGCCACATACAGCTGGGCGTGTGTAGAGTATACTTAGAATATATTTATTGGTTTGGGACCTTGGAGACAAGTGGGAGAATATCTAGGTTCAATGCTGCCCATACAAGATTTTGGTGTTAACTAAGATGGTATCAAAATGTTTGAAAGTGTCAGAAGCAAGAGATTGCTTCTGAATCAGAGATTCATAGAATGGCTTAGTTCAGAAGGGACCTTCAAAAATCATCTACTTCATCTAGTTCCAACCTCCCTGCTGTAGGCAGTGTTGTCACCTACTAGATCAGGTTGTAGAAGCATGAACTTTGATGCCTTCAGCTTTAAATGTTATCTGAGCAGGGATTTTGACAGTCTTAGCGATATTAAGATGCTTAAGTTCTGAAAGTTGGTCTTTGAGTCACACTCTCCTTGTCTAGTACTGCCACTCTTTTAGTTCACCTTGACAATATTAAATGGTGGTAAAGGTCTCTTTCAGTACTAGCACACCCTGAGAGACAGAATGTTAATGTCATAATATGAAGTTTAAAAAGCTAGTTTTTTTCTCTAACTTTTTTTTTTTCCTATGACGTTAGCTAAAACCTAAAGCTGTATTTCAAAGCCTGACTTGCTAGCTATATCACAATGCTCTTGTAATAGAGAAAAGTAGTTGTGCATATGGCAGGACAGCTGTGTTCTCTGCACTGAGATCTATTTCTTTTCACATCACAGAAATAGGCTAGACTATGAGAAGTTCCCTTAACTTTGTTTCCTTCAGAAGTGTAAAGTATGTCTATGGGCTACAGAGATCAGTAAAATGCATGAGCACTGTTTTCTTCCTTTTAAGGCAAGAAAACTGACGTGTGTATAGAAATATAATGTGTGCAGTTGTCCTTCAGGGGCACAGGCAGGCAGTTGTCTTTCCATTGCCCTCTGCTTTGCACAATTCTTTGCAGTTGTAGCAGAAAGGATTTACACAATATCTTAGCTCTGTGGTGCCATGTTATAAACAGTAGAACCTGGTCCAGGACACTGGCAAGTTGGACAGCCCATGTGGAGTGAAATGAAGTTGAAGAAGTGATTACTCTCCATAGGGAGTTACTAATAAAAATGTAGGGTGTAATAGAAAGGGAGCTAGTAGAGGAATGCAGTCTTTGAAGAGGTTAATGACCCATGTACCCTACAGGTGAACAGTTCTGCAAAGTGGAGTGGTGTTCTAGCCAAGGTATTGTCTCATGTCTCTACTATTGTAAAATAATATCAGTTTATGGTCCTGTGTGAATTCAAGAGCTTAGAAACCAGACAGTGTCTCTACTGAGTCAATAAATAGAAAAGAAATATCAAACTGCTGAGATACAACAAGGGGTTTGCAAACAGTGCAGGCGGTCCCTTTATGGATGGAGCGCCTGTCCCACTAGGTGTGATGTTAGTAAAAAAGCATAAGAAGAGCACAGCCTCTGAGACAATGCATGCAGAAATGCTACTGAGCTAGGTATTATTTAGGACTTTCCACTAATTAAGATCTACAGTACTCAGACCTGATACTTCTGAGAGACAACCTGGTGATGTCTGCTCTAATCTGGCCCACTGAGGCTGGGGTCATGGAGAAGATGGAAATGTTTTTCCAGCAGAGTCCAGCCATTTTTAATCTGAAAGAATAAAACCTATCAAAATTGTATTTGATTGCCCAAGCCCTTTTTCTGCAGGAAGCACTAGGGTATGCTAGGGAAACTGCTGGTCATCATTTCATGCCTATATTCTTGTCCAATGGATATACCTTTTCCTTAAACTACACAAAGAAAATTCCATGCTTGTGGGAATGAATATGCAAATTCAAACTGTCCGCAAAAATCTCTCATTCTATTTCCTTTTTATTTTTCCTAAAAAAAGAAAGTTTCTGCTTCTTGCAATGCTAAGTGCAGCATTCAGGTGATTTGATGCAGTTAGTCCTGATTTACATCCATATGAATGAGTAAAGAATCAGGCTCTGGTTGAGAAATATTTATTTCCGTGGTACCACATTACAGGAGTCCTTAATTCCCCGATCCTAACCCTGGAATGCAAGGAAAACTCAAAGTTTGGCAAAGGTTGTAGCCAGATGCAGTGTACTTCTGTGTTCACACCCTTCCTAATTATTACTCTTAAAAATAATAATAAAATGCAAATAACTTACACCTGGTAAAGCTGGAAAAGCAAAGAAAAGCAGTAAGGAACCCGGGGGTTGTGGGAGTGTTATTATTATTTTTAATCAGACGAATACACACCTGACTAAAGTTCCTCAAACATTGTCTGCTATTACTTTGGTATCCACGGTTAATACATTGAGGTAATGTCCTTTGGTTGCGTTATTTAATTGAACAGATGACAGGGGGTGGAGGAAGCTATGCATGGAAACATGCTAGAGATAGAAGAATTCCCACCCACGCAGCAGGCATGTACTGTAATAATGGAATAATTATGTGCAGTTTGTTTATAGCTGTTTTCCTCTAGCATTGATGCCTTGGGCTAGAAGTGAAGCAGGATGGGTCCTGCAATCAGTTTTCACAATCGTCTTTTTGCTGTGATTTCTATTTTATTCCCATTAGAAAGCAAAGCACATCTAGAGCAAATGCAGAGCCTTCAGCTCTTCAGGATAATGCTGATTTGCTTGAATTTGGGTGGGCTTTTTATGTGTGACTGATTTGGATTTGTCCCATGACCTTTGGACCTCAAAATCTATAACGATGGTTCTCACTCCACACTCCCAATCTGCCTGGAGTTGCTTGGAGCTGGATCTGCCTTGGAGAGAGACATTTGCCAGACCCTCAAATAATGAGTACTGGCCTGTGGATAAAAACCAAAGCCAGATGGCTTTGTGTGGTGGAGATGGCTAAGTAACTGTTACTGCAATGGACCGTGCGGTGGGGATTCGTTCTTCTCTTTGAAGCAGGTTAGGAATTGTTCTTGTGAATTCTTCCTGCCACTTGTTAATAAAATTAATCAAGTCCTGGTTTTTGCGTTTCAGCATGCACTTTCAAAGTGCTGGTGGTAAAATGCTGATGATTTTCCTCCTGCTGCCCCTCTAAATTTGTCAAAGGCGGTTATAGGCTTCATGCAGCATTTTACGTTCAACTGAGCTGCAGTCTGCCATGCTTGCAGACATGGCCTTTCATTTCCAATGGCATTTGAGGAAACATTTCCAGACAAGCAGAGTGTCCACATGATGCACATTATTTTTCCCTTGCAGAAAGCTGCATGCCAGGCCCATGCAGTCAAGAAGAGAAATGGGAAGTATTCACAGATTAACTGCAGGGAGGTCAATAAACAGACACTGGGCTGGGAAACAACTGGAAAATTCCCAAGATAGTTCTTGACATGACAACCACACCTGCTATATCAGATCGGTCACACAGGTTGTGAACTTTGGCAGTAAATGGCTTATTTCATGTGCATCTGTGCAGCACGTGACACAATGAAGGTCTTGGCTTGAGCTTTAGGGAATATAGCTGTATCTTGGAAACTCAGAGCAACCTGAAGATAAACTAATGAAATCTCCTCAGCCTATTTATATGCAGAATAGACAAGAATGTGTATACCACATGCTGGCTTTGAAAAAGCCTTGGAAATTTAATAGAGTTGTTATTTAAGGGGTTAGAGAAATAGTAACCATGAGCTGACAACGAACAGTAGAACAGGCAGCTGTTAGCACCACCTTACATGTGCGGCAGACATGCCCCTTTCCTGAGGATGTTACGAGCTCAAACGCTATTTTAATCAGCTAAAACTGTTGAGGTAATTGTAGAAAAACACAATTTTTTTTAGCAATTGATTTTGCTATCAAAACTCTTCTAACTGGGATAAAATAAAAATAAGTGTTGCTACATAAAAAGTCATAGGTTTCATTAAAAAAAAAAAGAACAAACAGTTTTGGAATGTATGTTTTCTAGTCGTCCTGCTGCTGATGCCTTAGCTTCACTGGGAGGTTGCTTGAAAGATGGGGCAATGGAAATCTTTCAGGGTTGCAGGTGGATGGCAGCCCCCACCAAGTGCATTCCTGTTCCATGGAGTGCTGCTTATGTTGAGCAAAGGAAGTAATGGGCATGCTGTCTGTTTTGACTCTCTCTGGAGATTTTGATGGAAGGGGCCAGCCCTTTCTGATGGGCAGTCTTTCTGCTGAAATGCAGTTGCTATGCCTCATCGTTCTCTGCCTCAGATCCCATTATAAGTAAGGCCAAGTGGTCATTAACAGTAGTCTTCTCTTCTTATTCTTACTAAACAAGTAGGAACTTACCTAAAAGCACATGAGTGAATCAAGAATAAACATCAAGGTGTGGTGGGCTAGCAGAGATTTAGGAACTAGCAGTTCTCTGTTTTACTCACTATCAATGATTTACCATGGGGCCTTGGGTAAGTCACTTCATATTTCTATGACTCAGTTTCTCTCTCTGAAACAACTGTCTCCTGATCTCACTGGGGTAGTTTTAAAGCTTAATTTACTTATATTTTATAGCACTTTGAAGATGAGAACTGCAGTATATTATGGGAAACACTGGGAGTCATAAAAGAAAGAGTTGGTGTTGCAAGAGGAGGTATGATAATGAAGCCGAAAGTCAGAGACTTAATGCCTCAGTTCTTTGCTGAATCAAAGCCTAAGACTGCAAGTTCTTTGAAACAGACTCTCCTCAATTAGAGGCCTGCTCAGAGCTGAACTTAATAGCGCTACGACATAGCTGGGGCCTCTGAGCCTTTCTGTAATAAATGATTAGGAACCTAAGCTAGCTCAAAGATGGCACCAGCTGCAGGACTGCAACAGATCCCTATGGGGTCTATCTCTTTCTCTCACGGTTCTTAGGTTTTTTATTATCTTCAAATCTCTGTATCTTAGTGGTTGTTCCATTCTCCAGGTCATTAAAGCATTGTTCCTGCTATAAATAAAGAAGATGAAATTACAGGGTACTTATAATGCACGCTAGCTAGGAAGCTGAATGGGCATGAAAGGGCTTCCTGGTTTCCTTCCAATTCAAAATGTTATTGAGTTACTGTGTAATCAGATAAATGAGTTGTTAATCAAAGTGATGTCAGCTTGGGACATACTATAGAAAAATGATTCCGTTGTAATCAGAACTGTATAATTAAGCAATGAGGCATGACAGGACTTGAATTATAGCGCGATAATTTTCACCTCAGTGCAACTGATGAGGCCATGGCTGTCTGCCATCCAAGTACCCAAGTGTGTCTTGCTGTTCAACAACCACAGAGCTGAAACATCTAAGGCAAACTAAAGCAAAAATCATTCTTTCATCCTCCCCCTGCTCCAGGGTGAAGAATTTCTGTGATCAGCTGGGTCAGGCTGAGCTTAGTGCATCTGGGAGCAAGTTTGTCTACGTGTCTGACTACTGTTAGAATATTCATGGCACAAAAGCGTTTTGCTTAATACGAGTTTAACGTGATAGTGGGGAATGGGATCCTTTCAAAGGCCTAATGATTTGATCTATAATTACTATTAATTAAACTTCAGCAAAAAGCTTAATGTTGAACAACAGGCCCACAAAAATGGTCCCTACTTAGTGATGCTTAGAGTTTTCAAGACTGAAGACCCTTTTTCCTTCCCATCTGAGAAATTTAAATGAGGAATAAAACATTCAGAATTCTCTCTTTATTCCCACACTACCCTTGGGACAGAGAGAAAATTAGAGTTAAAGGAAGAGTTTTAAGGAGGCATTAGAATAGTGTGAGCTTTGGCAACCTCTGCCATGAATGATGGAGAAGGCAGCCTGGGAATTAAAGCTACTTTTTCAAGTGCCTACTTCATATGTAGCAGTGACCAAATCCTACAGTCATTGCCTGGACAGAACTCCCACTGAAAGCACTGGGTGTTTGTCTGAGTCAACCGACCATAGTTTGTTCCACAGACTCAGTTTGGAGGTGAAAATGCTAGGGCTGCAAAGTTCCCCTTTGTAACGGAGGGGAAAAAAACATCATGTAAGAAAAATAAAACTATGCCACCTCATCTTTCTCCATTCAGTGCTGGCTGAGCTGAGGGGGTGGGGAATATTATGCAATTCACTCTTTCCCTCAGCAAATTCTCTCCCATCACGTCACTTTCAGGCCTTGCTCTTTGTGGACAGGGTTCACACCATTTCTTTACTACTGTGGTTTGCTGGGGAGCGGTCCACTTACGTAACACTCAGTGGGGTTCACAATCCCTGGGGCTGAGGAGAAAAAATGTCGTGCCCAAATAAAGATTCTCCTGTGCAGATGGCAAGGAACTGAGTCAGGGGAGGGCCAGATTGGGTATTAGAAAAAGGTTCTTCAGCAGAAGGTCGTGGGCATGGAACCAGCTCCAAAGGGCTGAAGTGAGTTCAAGAAAGATTTGGACAACTGTCTCATAAATATGATTTGAATTTTGGGTGGTCCTCTGTGGAACCAGGAGTTTGATTCAATGATCCTTGTGGGTTTCTTCCAACTTGGGATATTCTATGAGTGTATAATTCTAAAACATTTTTGCACCTTCTCTTCCAAAATATCTCTTGCAACAATGGTGCATGAAGCCTCGTGGGAACCTTTATCTTCTCAGATGCGGAGGAGGGCTGGTCTGCCCCAGTGCTGGCAGGCATGCAATACCTGCATGAGGCTTGGATTCTGGTTGGTGGCTGCAAAAGCTTTTGGGAACTGCAGTCAAGACTGATGAAGCAAATCATTCTTCCTGTGTCACCTCTGTTAAAAAAATGTTGTGCTCTTGGCAATACTGTCAGGAAACCCTTCCTGAGACTAGCTGCATACAAAGCAAAGCTTCCCTTCTGACAAACAAAATAAAAATATCCTGATCTTCACTACAATAGCAAAAATGCTCCTGGCCTAGTAAAATTATGTCATTGAAAGAAGTGTTCCTGTGTCTGCTGGTGTACCTGTAAATCAGTTCAAGTGAACAGCCCTTTGAAACTCATTTCAGCTGATATATATGCTCTTGAGGATGAATGAACTTTTGAGCTGCTAGCACTGCCATCCCTCATAAGTCAAATCTCTTCTCCAGATACTTGAATCCCACAGTGATAGTAAAAATGAGGAGTTTATAAGATACATAAGCATCAATTTTTTGAGAGCTTTCACCTTGGAAAGCAAGCAGCGTCCTTGGGTTGGATGCTTGTCAGATGAGTGCAGTTGTGATAAAGGATGAGAGTTGTTTTTTTTTTTCACTCTTTCCCTTCAGCACTGGTGGGAAGGGCTGGCCTGAGAGATTCTCCTTTAATTAAAGAGGTAGAAAGTGGGTAGCTATGATACAAGCTTCTCTGGCTTACATCTGCTTTATATTCATGTTGCTTAGAATGTGGCCACCAGAGAAGTATTAGTTATGACATGCTCAGAGTCCTGCCTGCCTGCCTGCCTTCCCCATAGTAGGGAACGCTGCAGATCTGGGAGGGAAATCTGAAGCTTCTGTGGACCGACAGCCTGGGTAGGAGCAATGTGTTCTGAGCAGGATGTACTGAAAGATTTTGTGTCCCTACTGGTTACTGTTCCTGATATCTGTTGACAAAAGGAACCAATGAAACCGAGGATGATCCGTAACTGGCGCAAGAGGAGGACGTTTTTGTAACAGTGTCTGACGCGTGGGACTTTCTGCCACATGGTGCTCTTGAAACAAAAAGATTTCCAGGATTCCAATAGCTTATGAATGTATCTGCAGTATTGGAACAGAAGTGCATTGATCTTCACTGGGTCAGATGTTAGATGGATAGGGTCAGCAGGAAAGCCAACGTATGTTGCTGAGATTTTAATCCACACTTGATTTGCATGGATAGCCCGTGGCTAAGCAGCCCACCAGTAGCTTCGTTTGGCTCTGACAGTTTGGTTCTGAAGGGTGGTCCTTGTACCTGTAGTAAGTGCCTGCTACGTGCAGATGTGCTGTGCTTCTGCTGTGTGGGACCTGGGGTGGGACACCGGGGCTGGTGGGCTGATAGACCCCCTGGGGGATCTATCCATTGCTCTCCAGACAGTCCTTCTCATCTGCTGCTTCTCTGGCATTTCCATACATGACTGCCTGTTCTGGTTTGCTGCAAATACCAGGGTTTATCAATAGGACTGGGAAAGGGGCAATGGCTCTTCTGTCATGAGAGGAATACCGTGGGGCCTGTGGTACTTTAACAGCAACATTTGTCAGGAGCTGACATTGCTAGCAGAGGGCAACATCATGGCTACCTAACACAGCTGAAGGCACATGTTTTACACCGGGTTAAGGAAAAGCACATCCACACATCGTAGTGTAACTGAGATGGTAGAGACATCCTACAGTTGTAATGCTGAGAGGAAATCAGACCCCGAGTTCTCTGTCTGGACTGAATTCCTGGTAGGAAAGCACTCAGCTAATGACATGAATACAAGTCACGACCTTACATTTCTTTTTCCCCTGGACTTTCACTGAATGCAGGAGAGTCATGGACTCCTTTTTGTCTGTGCGAGGCATGCTGCTGTGACAGGGAAATGACTTGCTGGTTTAGCTTTTCCATTCAGATAAGGTTACTAAATAACTGAGTACTTGAATTTCACAAAATCCACTTTTGTTAAAAAATTTAGCACTGCCACCTACAGGAAAGTAGCAGGAAGCTCCGCGGCTGTCCCGCAGCCCCCTCTGCGCTGCTTTCTCATCGACATCAAAGGGAGATCTGCATGCACAGATAAATGCACCGTACCCGAGAACAGAACTTTGGCCAGAAACCACCGTCTTTGATAACTATAGCTATTGCCTTTTGATTTTAAGAAAATCCTTTTTCTTTCTTTTCTTTCTTTCTTTCTTTTTTTTTTTTCTTCTTCTTTTTCCCTCCCCAAGAGCTTTCCCAAGCACTGTGCACTGCGTATAAGCTTTGGTTCAACTCTTGGTGGAAGTGGTGGTAGCTTTCCTTTGAGTAGGATCCCGTCCCTAATGCCTTTCATGTATGCCAGTGAAAACTCTTTACATTGCATGCTAGAGCTCTTTAAAGGCACTTGAATAGATAGACAGATTAGATTATTTAGCACCATACAGTGCAGCATAAGTGGTGCTGGTGAGTCACTAAATGGCATTCTTCCTTCTGACTCAGTGCAGAGTCAGTGCCCGAGCATGTTGCTATGGGGCTCTGTGTTGTTGGAGGTGCTCTTTTGCAGATGAGAAGCAAAACCCAATGTCCTGATCCAGCGTTCTTGCTACAGAGTCCGTTTGCCTGTGAGCCACTTGATTGAACTTTATATAAATGTTTGCCTTTAGAACAAGTTATCCTTTGCTTCCAGTAGAAAACTATTGTTCTCATTGCCAGGAGGAACCAGGGTTTGAGCTATCTGGAACAAAATGTTTTAAAAACAAGAATGGGTTATTGCAAATATACTGTGAGGTTTAAATCCTTAATATTGAGGGAAAACCTACATGGACACTACATGCACATTAATATTTAGTGTTCTGGTTTTGTTTACCACTTCAATGACTGTTTTCAATTACTGTTGCCTGCATGAAATCACGGCTGCATATGCAGGAGAATTGACTTAGAAGATGAATGCTCTGTTTTGCAGCCATTTTCAACATTTCAGACTGTTTTTTAGTTTCCTGTCTTTAAGGCACAGTGTGCCTGGAGCATGAGAGACTATTGTCTAAACCCCAACTGTCTTCCTGGTCTAAAGATTTCATTGCAGCTCTTTCTCAACAGTGCAGGGAGAAGAGTTTCACCTGGCTCTTTCATCTCCTGGCCAATGTCCTAATCGCCAGAATATAAATTACATGACTCTCTTGCAAGAAAACTTTCTCAAAACTTGCTGCCTTTACAAGAACATTTAAGTTTTGAAATCTCACTTTGTTGAAAACTGTCCTGACCAGCTCCAGTATGCAGCCAAATTTGCCTAACAAATTACAGAAGCAGCCTTGAGATGTCCATAAGACCCCTTCCATGGAGAAGAGCAGATCAGGAAATCAGGATTCATTTGTGTCGTGGGGCAGCCCCATTCTCTTGGTAATGCCACAAAATCCCTTCTCAAGGAGATTAGTAGTTCCCTATATCTCTTCCCCAAAATAAATCCAGGACAGGGAGTGCTGAGCTTGTCAGTGAGGAAGTGGCCTTATCTCGGATTAGCCATAGGTATGATGCCATCTGCTCCCTTGTGTCCTTTTGAAGGATTTCTTCCAATCTTGGAGAAAATATTTTAAATCTATCAATGGAGATCACAAGAGGTTATTTTAGGTTTGGGCTATTGCAAGTGAGATGATTCATTCCTGCCCAGTACGGGCTACTGAGATGGAGAAGGTTCCTTAAGACATGTCCCGCAGGTGAGTGGTGGCAGCGGCTTCTTGGCAGAACGTGCTTGTTTGATGGTACAGCATATCTGGCTGGCCTGGTGTCAGCCTTTGTCTCTTGTAACATTTGTAAGAACTCAGTATGACAACCCACCTGAATTGCCTTATTTTATCTGTAATCAGTTCTTCATTTCACAAATTCTTATGTGGTTCCAAAGGAAAATTAAAATAATGCTTCATTTGGGACAGGCATCTTAATCATCTGCCTGTACTTCGATTATTGTCTGTAACTCCAGCTAGTATCCATAAATGATTAGCTATGAAATCCAGAGTATTTGTAAACCCAGTCTTTTCATTAAGAATCATTTTATCAAAGCAGAAAACAACGAAATGCTAGATCCTGAAGCTTAACTTGAAACTCTCCGTAAAGTGGGAAGCTGTGTTTGAGACTGTGTTCTCTGGTAGTTTTTGTGAAATTCATAGCAGTTGGAGGAAATATTTCCTTATTGCTTCTGACTGTCAGCTCAGCTGTGTAGATGCTTTCTTAGAACCTAATTGTTTTCATATGAACTTGAGGGGGGACAGAGCTATTGAAACTATTTCAATTGCCTGAGGAAACATTCAGAAATTCCAAAGGAAAGTTTTACTGCTAGGTCACATAGCCAATAATACTTACCTCCTGAAAGTCCTCTTGCTTAAGCACCCTATGTAGCAGGCCCATTATTGCCAAGCAAAGGAAGGGGACAGACATATTTTAATGCCACAGATATGTAATGCAAAGATTAACTTGGATGTATTGTATAAGGGCACAATAACAGCACATTTTTCAAACAACAAAAAATATTTTTGAACACCTATCGGGGCTGTCCCTGTCCCCTGTGATAAATGAAAGGAGCCAAGAAAGCAGTATTCTGTGTTTCCAAACAGCAGAGCTGATTTGGGACCAAGGGAGTTAGAGAAATGATCCTGTACCCAAGTGAGGACTCCAATGGAGGTGTCCAGCCTCAAGCTTACCTGCAGCCCCATTCATTGTCCTTGGAGCCTTTATGGCCAGGTGTATTTGTGCTGTGCTAAATCAGAAACAGAGCTAGACAAAAGTAGTCCTGGGGAGATGTGGCTGAGCTGGGTTTCTCTGGATTTATACCATGTTAAATGAGAACGGAGTTTGGCCATGAAATTTGTGGCTTACGTGTGGCACAGACCACAAGTAATAAAAAATACTCTAGTGCCTTCATCTGAGTTATTTCTGATTTACACCCAACGACATGAGGCATTCTCGATATTTATATCCTGGCAAATGAAAGCACTCTGGGGTATGAGATCAGGAAGTGAAATCCATCACTTCTGCAAGATCAAGCCTAAAATTGCTCCTGTTCAGTATTTTGGTGCAAATTTTCTCCCACTCTATGTTGACTGTGAATTATTCAGGGAAGAAGGCATATAGATGGTGCAGAACATCTATGTGGTTACTAGACTGAAGTTTGTTCACTCTATGAGGGGAGGAAAGGGAGTGAGTGTGAGATGACTCACATACATATCTCCAACAGATCAGACTTAGCTGCCCTGAAAAGCAATCTGCAAATGATCCTTCCCTATGTGCAAATTCTAACCCCTGTTTGCAAACACCTGCTGGTAACTTCAGTGCGAGCTGCATATTGGGAGCTGCAAGATTTACATCTCCAGACTGTACCACAAGTAGTGAGCATTGAAAAAAGTCTGCCTCCTGTGCAAGAGCCCACATACCTATTCCAGTAATATCTAGACTTCATTTTGCCTTACTGGTTTTAATTGGGACTCTATTGGATAGATGTAGACACTAGTGAGGGATACAGTCAGATGAATGATACGTTAATCTAGGAAAAAGGAAAGTACAGGAGGGAATAACAGCATCTTTTCATCCATGACTGGGAGGGAGAAGGTCAAGAGCACATGTGTGAGCCTCTGAACATGCTGGTGGCCATAACACTGCCATTGTATTATGCTTTTGTTCCTCATTCCCTTTTACTGGGGATATCCATAAGAGCCGTGCCATCAAAAGCCCATGGTGGCAGCTCTGCACTGAGGGCTGATAGCCTCGAATCCTTCCTCTGGAACTGAAAAGCCTTTCTATCAAACTACTGCTGCTGCAGGCTTGCCTCTGTGGTTCAGGAATACACCTCCAAACCAGAGATGTGGCGCAGTTTCTTGGTGAAATTGGGAGCTGGGGACAATCTGCTCACCCATCACTCAGAGCTAATGTTAGAAAGAAGGTGCAGATCTGGGAATGGAGCCTGATCATCCCAGGAAGAGAACGAAAGGGTTCTACATGAATGCAAGTCTGTTGCTTTTTAAAAGAGGCAATTACAGTGCCCTAACAGAAAAGAAAAAGAGTTCTCACAGTTTTTTTCCACAATTGTTATGAGTAATGTTTCCAGTCGCTTGGTTTGTGTTGTGCATAATGAAGTATAAATACTGCGTGGAATGCTTTGTCATAGAAAAATATTTGTTAATAGCAGATTTGCAATCATCATCTCCTCTTTGATTTGAGCAGGTTTTTTCTTCTCAGAAGGTTCTTTCAGGCTGCTGAGCAGTGACTGATGTGTGCTTATTTCAGTTGAGTCATCAGTATCATTAATATTATCTTATTTACCAATGTTTGTCATTTTATAGCGTTTAACTGGTAGGGTGACTCATCTCAGAGAGAAATGAGAACATGAATATAGCAGGCTTTTTTTCCTTCTTCCCCTTTGGCTTAGGCTAGGAACCGAGAATGACCTTTGAGGTGCAGCCTGACTCATGCAGTTATCATATTTACCTCTGCTGTTGTGAGATTAATAATTACAAACATCCCTGCACACAAGGGAAAAAAAACTCAGGCTTCTGTCCACACTTTCGCTTGCCTTTTCCTATCTCACATGGAGGGAGCATCTTCAGCATGTTGAAAGGAAAGGTGGGTGCTGAGTGCCTCCCTGCTCTGCACCAGAGCAAAAGGAGCAGCAGAGATGGATAGGGCTGAAAGGGAGTAGAGGAGGAAGGCTCCTGTGAGCAGCCATCCTGCTGGCCCTGTGTGAACTTGGGGAAATTTGCTCAGGGCAACACTGAAACATTTGCATTTGCTTTTCAGCTCAAGTGTGGGAACAGCCATAGGAGAAGCTCAGCCAAACCTGCCTCTTCACAACTAGAAACAACCTTTTTCCTCTTTGTATCCATGTGCTATTAATGACCGCAGCATGCTGCTTGCATCACACTCACCCACAGAATCCCGGGGCAATGTGGGCCCTCCTGGAACAGGCACTGCAGAAGCAGCATGGGAGCACCACAGCTTGGTCCCATCACTCCCCAGCTCCTCCTGAGAGGGACACTGAAATAAAAGACTGAGAAAAGGGCTTAAACTCCTAAAAATCTAGTGAAAAGGGAGATGAGCAAATCCTTGCTGCCTCCAAGAAATGCTGTGAAAAGGGATTTGCTAATGGACTCCATAGTATCTCCTACCTGGTGACACTCCTCTCATTCAGCCTGCTCACATCTGTGCAGTCCCTCTAGATGAGGGCTGAGACAAAGAAAAGCTGATGACCCCAGAAAGCAGGGAAATATTCAGAGTCAGTGCATTTGACACGCAGCTGCCTCTGGCTCATTAGTCAGCATGGCTGAGAACAGCGGTGGGTGGCAAATCCCAGCTCCAGAAGCCTTAATTCAAACACCTCCCTATAGTACTGTGCCTACTGGGAAACCCTTGTCCTGAAATGAGGGAGGTGAGTGGTAGGGGCAAGAATGAGGATGGGAAATGTGTATCCTTTCTAATTTTTGAGTGGGATTCTCATTTTTCTGCTCTCCAACAGGCTTTGAGGGTAACACCAGCTGCTTTATGACAGCACAGCTACTATGGAGAAGCTGTTCTCCCATGAGCTGCAAGTCATACTTCCATGAAAAGCATCCTAAATCTCACAGAACACACTGTTATGTGGGCACGGCACCCTTTTTTCCTTCACAGCAGAAAATAAAGCTACACTTGCTGGATGAGGAAGGAAATCAAATAGCAATGATTTTATGTAGAAGAGACACAAGACTAAAACCCAGGTTGGCGAGCTCCCAAACTATTGGGCTAGCTCTGCATTCATACCTCTGTTTCAAAGCAAGTGTTCAAGTGTATAATTTTGGGGGGGCAAAAACAGGGTTTTTCATTTTAGCCAGGAGAAGAAATAATTCAGCTTTCAGCTTCCACTTATTGACTGAGGGTGTTAATCATTAGACTGCTGCTTTGGAAAAAAAGAATCAGGTGCTGCTGCTTCCCCTGAGGGCTGATCCTGCCCACGAATGAGCAGTGACTGAACACCTGGATTCTGGCTTTGGGCATGAATTTGCCTGAAATTGCTCAGCTTACCCCAAAACCGAGCATTTTGTCAGGTGTTGGGTCATGACCTGAGATGCCCATGTGGCAGCTGAGCAGAGATGTTCATGTTCACAACTTAGAACTGAGCTTACAGGTATTTCTAACGGGGGTGCTGGACCCAGAATAAACACAGCATGTTGAAAATCATGCTGGGGGACTATTGCAAAGAGAACCCAGAGACCTTCACTTCAGAGCCCTTTTATAGAAGTAGGAGATCACAGTCATATTTCTTTGTAAACCTTTGTCCTGTGGATTATTGCAACATATAAGTTAAGTGATAGCACTGTGGGTCCCGAGCCTTTTATCATGTGGCCGCACCCTGCTGCTCTGCTCTCCAGAGGAAGCTGTGGATGAGGGGTTCTTTTCTATCACTCCTACCTGCTTCCTTACACATCTGTGTCTTTACAGGGCTGCCATCTTAAAGAAGTTTCTCTCTAATGCCCTTGTCAAGGGGTAACAACTAGGCAGAGATAAGTAATTGTGGCCCTGGCGTTGCTAAACGTAACCCTGGAACAAAACTGCTGTTTTGTCCCAGCAGAGCTGTAACTTCTGCCTTTTTAAAATTTTGCCACTCAGGCAAAAGGGTTTGATGAGGCCAAACATTGGTGCACCATAATCATAGCACAGATAATAATAACTTTCTACTGGGAAAACAAAAGGAAGAAGAAAGGGTAGAAAAAATTGTTTTTATCTACTTTGGGCACTTTTCAAAACTGCCTGCCAAAAACTTTCCATATTACTCAGTGTTGCTTCATGCATGTACAGTCATTTTCTTTGAATGTTTTATCAAAATTCACTGAAAGCTACATGATAAACTGGCTCATTAGCAACGGCTTGGATAACTTTTATTTTCACCTGGTTCAAATCTGGATCTAGCAGATCCAGAACTGGAGTTGCTTATTAAAGCCTGAGTTGTTGCTCCCCTTTTATTATCATGTGGGAAACAAAATTGCGTGCTTAGATTGAGAGGGCACAACTCACGACTTGCACAGCGATCCAGCCCTGTGCTGGGCTGGCTGCCTGAAGACCTGACTGGCTGGCTACAAGTGCTGGTTGTGATCATAGGATAATAGAAGGGTTGGATGGGACCTCAAAGACCATTCTGTTTCCAACAACCCCTCCATGAGCAGGGTTGCCAACCACTAAATCAGGCCCAGGGCATCATCCAACCTGGCCTTGAACACTTCCAGAGATGGGGCATGAGCCATGGGCAATGGGGGCAAGTGTTTTGGCTAACTCCAATCTTGGCTGGAAGGTGTCAAGGCAGGGATAGATGAGGAGGGCACTGGCTTTTCCTCTGTCCTGCCTGCGTATGAAGCAGATTGATGCAGAGGACATGATGCTGCTGTCAGTGATCCTCATCACCTACCATATCAGAAAGGAAGAGAGAAAAGAAGGAATTCCAAGAGCCTGTGCTTCAGATACTTAAGCCTTTGGCTTTTCTTTTGCATGCAGTCAAGGATCCATCTATGCTGGAAGCTTTTTACCACAAGTTGATTGAGTTTAGCTCAAAACAAACATTTGCCAGGCTATTCAAGGGGCCAGTTTTCAGAACTGTGTTGTTCCTTTCCATATGCTCACTCCCCTCCATTGGTTTTCACATGGTGCATTCCACAATAGCCCCAGTAATCAATCACAAGCCCTTATTATTTTAATCTACCTCCTTCTCTGACTTATTAAAGCCTAATTAGTTTATAACAACACAGAGGCTGGAAGTAATTTGGAAACTCAGAAGAAAAAAGCCAGCAACAATTGAACTGCAATAATGAGGCTTCAGGAGAGCCCAACTCTACAGCTATGTTCACGCTGCCAGTTTTTAGGAAACCTGGATACAACTGCCCGAAGGGAATAAGGAAAGGGCAGAGGTGTTGCTCTGGGGCAGGCTGAACAGCTTGGTGCTAAAGGATGCTGCAGGCTCTCCTTGTTGCTTCCATGTGCTGATGATGCACCGTGGTACAGCTGCATTTCTTGGTCTGTTGAAGGTGTATGATAATGGTACACTGTGGCCAGGATGCTTGAGGTCTTGGTTAAGCGCCTGCAGATGTTGGTGGGTAGAGAAAATGATGAAGCAAGATTATTAGTTATGAGTTAAGGTGTGGTAAGAGAGAACTGCTGGGTGCTTCTTGTCACTGTGCTAGAGAAAAGAACTGAGTGCAAAGATGCTATTTGGCTGTCTGCCTGTTGGTAAACCCAAGGATTCTCACAAGTAGTGGTACTGCTAAACCAATTTGAGAAATACTGAAGCCAGAGAGTCCTACAGTAGTAGTATTACAAGGAGAGTTAAAGCCCAGATAGAAATAGGGTGGTAGGGATAACTCCTTTCTGTCCCACCAGGAATCTGCCTCCTGCAGAGGCAGGTTTCTAGGATCAGAGGGACTGCTGGCTGTTGGTGACAGTGGCGCTGGCATGTTAAATACAGCTGGCATTTAGCTTTTCACTGTGAGCTGAGTGTCTGGCATAGTGCACGTTGCATATTTGAGTACTAAAACAGAAGCAGAAATGTTTGCATCTCAAAAGTATTTAGATTTCTGATGATGCACACAGTAGTTGGATGAAGATCCCTGATTCCTTAGCCATAACGATCTAGCCAGCCTTGCAGTAGAGCCCGTGAGTATTGCAATCTGGCAGCTGGTTTGGGCTCCTGCTGCTAATTTAAACAAAGGGAATGCAGAACAGAGTTCAAATTCATAGAGTTTTGCTAAACTCTGCACTCGGAGGGGCAGTGACTGTTTTTTGTAACAGCTTGCTGTTTCTTGCAACCCTGATGCTGTAAAATAAATACAAATGAATCATGGAGAGACTCAGAGGGGTATGGGAAACATAAACAATGCAAGCAGTAGCAACATGTGGCTGACTCATCCCCTCTGTTATCATCCAGATGCTTTTACAGACTTCAGTTTCTCTTGCAGAATATCTCTGTTCAGTAGACAAAATTGAGTTTTTTTCCTCTCAGTGTCGCCGACTTAATTTTTTTTCAGAAGCTGGTGCCAGTATTCTGGGAATGGAGTGGCCAGTGTTGGTGGGGTAAGGTCTCAAGCACACCAGTGACGCCAATCTCCTGCTTTGGCAGTTCTCAGCGATGTGGATATCCCCATTCATTGCCTGTACTTGGAAGCTGGGGAAATCTTCCAAAGAAAACAAGTGCTGCATGACCTTCCTGTGCATATCACAAAGATGCATCTAATCTACAAAAACTTTCTAGGAATGACAAAGCTCTGCCAGGATGGCTGTGCTGGTGTAAGTATTTTCTGCATCCACAGTGCAGCAGGATTTTACACAGAGTAGCTTCTGATTGCTGCTCCTTCAAATATAATCCAAGTGTAGACAAAACCATACTGAATCCCCCTTAAAAGAGTTACACATCCCTATACTGGGACAGAAAAACAACGTGATGTACAGGACAGTGCTCTAAATATATTTTTTCTTGCAGTTCCAGGGCAAGTGTTGAAAGCCAAATCGTAACCTGTTTCTCATTTCGCATTCCCACCCAACTCTTCTGACTGTTAAAGTAGCTTGAAAACAAGCCAGGCTCAGCCTGCCCTTTCACATGTGTTAGGCAAACCCACAAACAACAACTGCGCTAAAACTTGCCTGGAACAAGTTGATTAACACGGCCCAATGAGACCTGACATACAACCAGAAAAACAGGAAAATATTTTAGCATTTTGGAATCGTTATAAGAAGAATTCTCTTTTTCTTCCCCACCTCCCTCCCCCAGGGATTAACATCAGTGAAATGCATTATTTTTCAAAAGCACCAAGTGAGGTGGGGAGATGAAGGCCATGGTGGAGTGTCCCATCTGGCTCAGCATCTGCCTGCTCTCCCTGTCTGGGCTGCATGAGGGGCTCTTCCAGAGAGTGACTCAGAGCATCTAATTTAGCCTCTTCTGGAGAGAATTCAGAGGTGTCTGCCTCTTTGATGAGTGAATTAAAAAACTGAGGGCAATGACTGGTTAATCTTAGGGGAATTCATACCACACACAGAGTGCCAGAGGCACTTTAATAATGGGACTTGGAACTCTTGGCTCCTGATAACCGGACTCTGTTCACTTTTGTCAAGTTGAGCATCCAACAGTAAAGCACCCCAAATCATTAACATCCCTAGCACAGACCTGCACCTAGCTGACTCAGAGCTGTTCTGGCAGGAGCACCAGGTTTTCCTTCAACAATCCCACTCAGAATATTTTATAGTCATAGAATAACCCAAGTTGGAAGGGCCTTGAGTCCAACTCCTGTCTCCATACAGGACCACCCAAAATTCAAACCGTATATCTGAAAGTGGTGTCCAAACACTGCTGGAACTCCGGCAGCTTGGGGCAGTGACCACCACCCTTGGTAAAGAACTTTTCCTAACACTCACTTGACCTTCGAATAGTTTTATGTATTTCTTACATTGTGGCAGCCAAATCTGCACCCAGTGCTCAAGGTGGGGCTGCACAGCACAGAGTACAATGAAACAATTCCTCCCCTTGCCTGGTGGCCATGCTGGCCCTGATGCATTCCTGGGTATGATTGGTCCTTTGGGCTGCCAGGGCATATACTCAGCTTGCCATCAATCAGAATTCCCAGATCTCTTTCTATAGATGAGCTCTCCAGCCTCTTGACCCTCAGTGTGTACATAGAGCCAGGGTTGTGAAGAATCCAGCACTTATTTTTTGTTAAACTTCGTGTGATTGGTGATTGCCTAGCTCTCCAGTTCGTTAAGATCTCTCTCAAGACCTCTCTAACCTTGAAGGAAATAACAGGTCCTCCCAATTTAATGTCATTCACAAACCTAGTATATCTCCAATTTCTGTATCCAAATCGTTGATGATTCTCATTAAAGAGAAGGGCCCTAAAATAGAGCCCTGCAAATTCCCATTTGTGAATGGCCACCAGCCCCTTGTAAATAAACTCTTTGAACTTGACCTGTCAGCCAATTGTTCACCCACTGTATTATGCTTTTGTCTAGCTGTATGCTGGACAATTTGTTCAGAAGGATATTGTGAGAAGTAGTATCAAAAGCTTTTCTAAAATCCAAAGATTATGTCAGCTGGATTTCTTTGGGCATCTAGTTGGGTACCTTGTCATAAAAGGAGATTAATTTGTTAAACAGGATTTTCCCCTCTGAAGTCGTGTTGACTGTGATTAATGACTACATTCTTTCAGGTGTTTTTCAGCAAGTCCCAGAATGATTTTTTCCATAATTTTACCAGGCACTGAGGTGAGACTGATGGGCCTGTAATTGCCAGGGTCTTCTTTCTTGCTCTATTTTGGGCTAAATGTTTGCTAGCTTTCAGTCTCCAGATTCCCAAGACTTAGAAATTACTGGGAGAAGTCTTGCAATGACATCAGCCAAATTCTCTGAGCACCCTGGGATGACTCCCATGAGACCCACCAGGCCCCACAGATTTACACGCATCCAACTGGAGCAGCACATCCCACACAAGATTATAGTTAGAACTTATAGTTACTGCTCTCTTGGTCTTCCTACTCAGGGTCCCAGAGCACATCATCAGTGTTGAATGCAGAGGCAAGGAAGGTATTGAAAATCTCTGCTTTTGTTTTCCATGTACGAGCTTACTCATCGCATGAATTGATGCACTGATTTCAGTATCATCCAGTCAGCTCCAGCCTTGGCTTTGGCTCTAGAGTAGTTGCTGGGAATATTGCCTATGAGAAAAGGTCTATATCCATGTCTGGCTCCAGACCAGAGTATGGTTTAAGGTCAACACCTTCCTGGGCTTGCATAAACGTTCTCTTCTTCTGTCTCAGACATCAAATATAAGCATTTCAACAGCTATCTTCCCTTTTTCTGAAAGTAATACTTTCCATATTCAAAGGTGGGACTACAAGAACAGGCTTTGATTGAAATCTAACTGCTTACTTCTTTCCATGCAGCAGCCTGAGCCAAAGAGTGAGTAGTGGGATCCCCAGGGCCTGCCCTTGGCCAGAGAAACTTGATACTAAGGAATCATTTAGCTCAGTACTTTTTAATTTTTATTTTTAAACAGCAGGGGGAGCTCAAATTCTGCTTGAATCCCAAATAACAGCGAAAGTACAATTTGCTGAAATGCTATTTTAACCAGAAGGAAAAAAAACACCATACGTGTGAGGTGTTTCTTACAAAACTGCATTTTTTCCCCCCAGTATGCCATAGGAAGACAATTAGAGCATGTAAAACAGATAATACAGTAATTAACATGAACAGTTGTGTAATAGGAACATTGCCTCCATGGTTCTTGTTAGCTATTAAATATGTGTATTTAATCTTTCTACTTTAATGGAAGAAGGTCCCAAGCAGTTTTAACATCTATCTGCTGAGTTCAGTACCCAGCAAGGTCAGAACTTGGAAAGAGCTGAAATCACTGCTGCTTGGATGGAAAGTAATACTTGGAAATGATGAAACAAAAAATCCTTGGACTCAGCTGTCCAGAGGTGTCTTTGAGTTGAAGGTATTTAGCAGTGTAGACCTCCTGTGTTCTCAGAGTGCCACACAAGTGCTTTTTAATGTGCATCGCATCCCCACACTTCTGTAGGAGGATGAGCACTATCAGGATCCATTCGGTGAAGGAGATATCTTCACACGTGGATGGCAGTGACTTGTGCAAGATCATGCTGTCAGGAAAAGATGGCCAGATATGATCTTGCTTCTCGGTGTTTCCCTCAGAAAGACTTGTGCAGTTGTTGTAAGCTCTTTCATCCAGGATCCAAAATCCATTCTTAATTGCTTCCCCATCATCCCTTGAGATTCCACAGCCTTCAGATCTCTGCACAGGCAAGTGGGGAGGCTTGGTGGGGTCTGGCAGAGGATGACAGGGAGAATTAATGGGTTTTGAATGGGTGCAGTTTTGGGAAAGATAGGAGTGTGTTAATCTTCCTCCCAATTCTGCTTTGGTGGGGAACCCTGTGGGAACACGAAGATTTTGCTCTCCCTAACGTCACTGGATGTAACGTGGAATATTGTCCCACATCCCAAGTAGCTGTCCTCTGATTTGGAAATTTTCACATAAACTGAGCAATCTCCAGTTATGCAGAGTTGTGGCTGTTCAGGCTCTGTGGGCAAGGTGCGTCTGCTGCCATTCACATAGCAGGGAATCAACTAATCTACAGAGCAAAGAAAAAACAGAGTAGTCCCCTGTGTCAAGCAAAACTCATGGTCTTCTTTTTCGTATATTTCTGTTATTTCTTTACCTATTGCATCCTATTCAATGCCTTTCTTGGTAACAGACCGTGTAGGCTAACTACAGGATCTGAGACAAACAACGTTGATGCAGACTGCAGGGGGAGAAATTAAACTGGCTGATCAAGAATGCAAAGACAAAGATAAAACTGATGCTTTCAGTGTACTGTTCACCTTCTCCTAAACAAATATTCTACTGTCAATTAACAGGAACTGACATTTTGTAGATAATCTAAATATAGGCCCTTTTCTTTGGCTAGAGCTGGCCCTGTTTTTAACTCTTGAAAATCACCTTGGCATTTCCAGGAGTCCTAACTGTGTGAAAGAATTTGTAATAAACCTGCAGGTGAGCAAAGGAATGGTTGTGGGAGCAGGGAAAAGATATGGGATGTCAACAAGGAATCAAGTTTTAGTAACAAAAATACAGATACAGAAAACATGGCTAGAGAAAGGGTAAGAGACAGGAGCTAGTAGGAGCCAGTGTCTGCTGTCAGAGACAGAACGGAGAAAGCTAAAGCTGGATGACCATCCACATGGGCATGCAATGAACCTTCAGCCAGGGAGATGTCCCAGAAAGATGAAAGACCAAAGAAGGAAGAGCCCTACAGTCCCAGAGCGGGGTCAGCAGGTGCCAGCCAGCAGTGAGAAGTGCCTGCCACGGCATGGGATCATGGTACGTGCGCCCTTCCTGCTGCCGGCAGGAACTGTGTCCTTACATGCATTGCCGCACGCAACCTCCCTATCACAAATAATGAATGCCAGACTGCCGTCTGTGCATGGGTAATGGTGCCTCCCCACCACTTCAAAGTCTATGTGTTTCGCTACTTTTTTTTGACCGTGATGTTGAAAGAGATGATTTTTCTCCTCTAAAAACCGCAGCCACTGAGAAGTTAATGAAGGGCGCTGTTTTTGAAACTCCCGGGGGGCTGATGCTCCCTCTTCCAGCTTTGCTGTGACTTTTGCTTGGGAACCAAGCGCTGGACTGGATCCTTACTGCTGATTAATACTCATAACCGCAAGCACAAGTGGCTGAGAAAGTGCAATGGAGGAGTCAGCACCTTATGTTGAATTGGCACAAGAAGAAGACACCAAGCCTTACTGCGTCGGTTTGTGTGTAGCTGCTTGGTGGTGTAGGGCAGTAGGAGATGCTGAGACTTTATCCCTTGGGCCAGATATCTGTGCATTTGTCTGTATACTCTTTGTGCTACCTCAAGCTTTTTTAAAAAGAGTAGTGTAGTTGCGAGATAATGGAGAAACATTCTTGCATTGCATCTTTCTCATTTCTGTAATACCACTGACAAATGGCTGGGTTCTTTCTGTGCCAAAGCACTGAGACAGCAGCTAAGAGAGGCCACAAAAGGGAGTGGGAATTGGCTGAGACAAGTGCTTTCTGTTCTTTGTAATGGTGGAGAAGCTTTAGGTCCGTTGAGTCCTGTAATAAGTAAAATAAATAAGAGAAACTGAATAAAAGAATGAGGAAAGGAGGAGTGCTCACTGATAAGGGACAGAAAGAGAGCCCAGGGGGTTGTGCTGAAGAACATCTTGCACATAGTAGGCAAGGACTTGAGGAGGAGCAGAAGAGCTGTAGTCCCAGGGGGGTGTCATCTCTGCACTGTCACCCATGCCTGACTCCTCCAAGAGTGGAGCTTGCTGCCACCTCCTGCACCCTGGGCTGGCTTCCTCGGGTGCTGGCTGCAAGTTGGTGATGCTGGGAGGAGCAGGATCCCCAGAGCCACAGGGAATATGGTACCTCCCTTGTGTGTGTGTGGTCTCCCCTACACAAGCCTGGCCCCAGAGGCGTTTGTGGAAAAGGGCAGTCCTTGCTAGGACATGTTTCTGCTTCTTTATCAGTTGCTGTGGTAGTTGCCAGTTGCTTTATTGTAAGCAGATGCCGTTTGCTCAGCTTATTGACTTGAGATTACATACAGCTGCACCGTGGAAAAGGGAGGCTGAATTATCTTACCTGCAAAGGCTATTTAAATAAAAAGTTTCAAACTCCCCTTCATCCTCCCATAACACTATTTAATTTATAATTGAGACCTAGATTCAGAGAGCTTTTGAAACATGCTTATAGGTAGTGGTGAACTGAGATTTGGGCAAAACTGTCCTTCCTTAGCATTGCTTTGCTGCTACATGCCTTGCATGCATCAGACAAAATAGTATTACAGTACACCTGATGCTTCTGAGCTGGCTGCTGCAGAAGAAGTAATGTACTTCTTTTTGATTAACTTCTTCAGGTCTATTAACTATCCACCTCAAGTCATATTGCTATCATTGAAATAACACTTTGAAAATATGGGACTGCAGAGAATGGTTCCCTATTAATTTAAGAGATGCTTTATTGCTAAAGTCAGAGTGCAAATCTGACTCACCACTTTTTTAATAAAGCGAGCTATTTGGGGGGTGAAATATGCAAGCAGAGTATAGTTTAACTTATCCAGAAGAAAATGGTTTCTTATGATGTGTTGGTAGACCTGGTTCATTATTTGCTTAAGTTAAAGATTTTAATAAGAACAGTTCAGACTGCAGTCATCAGTGCTATAACCACATCTATGTTTTTTGATCTTTTTTTGATAAAAGAGAGGATTTTGGGCAAGCAAGGGAGGCAATACCACCTAACTTTCTGTATTCAATTCAAAGATCTCTAGGACAGTAGCCTAGGCATTCAGTGGAGGGCACCAAACTCTTCCAGGGAGCAACTCAGGAAATATGAAATAGGTTTCTTCTTTGGGAAGGCTAGGGCTTATACATGGGTTGTGTCCTACAGTAGAAGTCTGAAGTTAGTATAAAAAAACTATTTGCCTTTTATGTAAATCAGAGAATCAGAGAATCACAGAATCTTAGGGGTTGGAAGGGACCTCCAGAGATCATCGAGACCAACCCCCCTGCTAAAGCAGGTTCCCTACACCAGGTCGCACAGGTAGGCGTCCAGGTGAGACTTGAACATCTCCAGAGAAGGAGACTCCACAACCCCCTGGGCAGCCTGTTCCAGTGCTCCGTCACCCTCACCGTGAAGAAGTTCTTGCGCACATTTGTGCAGAACTTCCTGTGCTGCAGTTTCTGGCTGTTTCCCCTTGTTCTGTCTCCACACACTGCTGAAAACAGTCTGGCCTCGCCACTCTGCCCCCCACACCTTAGATATTTATAGAGCTGGATCAGGTCCCCTCTCAGTCTTCTTTTCTCAAGGCTAAATAGACCCAGTTCACTCAGCCTTTCTTTATAGGGAGATGCTTCAGGCCCTTCACCATCTTTGTGGCCCTCCGCTGGACTCAGACATAGGCTGAAAAAACCCTGAAAATACATACATAATGATTTTTTTTTTTTTAATGTTCAATTTTCATATCTATTGAACTTATCTATTCTCACAGTCTTTTGTTTTAATGGGTTTTCTTAGTGAGGGTGGTACAGTTCAGCTCAGTGAGAGAAGTTGTGGTAGCAATGGTACAATGAAGTTTTGGCAGCAATGGTAATGGGAGGATGGATGGACTAGATGATCTTGCTGGTGCTTTCCAACCTTGTGATTCTACGATTCTATAAGTCCTTCCACTGTTAGTGCTTATACCATCAGAAGATATTCCTCTTAATCAAGCCTTTTATTGGAGAGTGTGGCAATACTTTCTGTAAGGTAATGTTCATGCTGAAGTAGTCTTCTCAGAGATTTGTTATGATATGAAATTCTGTCCAGTGGAAAAGCTGAAAACAGAAATGTTGAACTACTGCTCCAAGAAAATTTTAATCTACTCTGTTGCAAAAGCAGTTCTCCACTCACATTTATATTCCAGACAATGGGTTTATGCATCACTAAAATATCAAAGGACACAGCATTTCTGGTACTTATAAGAAGAATTACCAACATTACTGGTAAATGGGAAACGCTTATGTTTAAGCTGCAATGTGCTTAGCAGTGTGCAAGATGTGTACAGAAACAGCCTCGAGGGACCTGACAAATGAAAAATAGTAGGAGGAGATTAACACAAAGGCTTATGCAAAGGATAAGCAAGGAAAGTATTAGCTTCTAATTTTTCCCTAGAGTATACCCAGACATTTCAAAGGAATTCTTACCTGTAGTTGGTAAACAGATAAGTCCTTTTCATCTTCTTGTTTATGAGAGGGCAAAGAAGGCTTGCTGGAGTAGCTTGGCAAAATTACAAGGATTCAGATCCGTGGCCCACTATGAGACTACCCTTCTTATTGTGTGGATCAGACTGGTGCTCGGCATGCAGGGGGGAAAATACATGACAGATTGAGGCTTACTGCAAGCGTTTCAGAGATTAGCACAGACCTTGATAAAATAACCATGATTACAGCATATGTAGAGTTCTTGGTTTTCAAATGCCATATGCTAGGAAATCTATTTCCACAGACCAGCATGGAGGAGAGGAATTTGTAAAAGGTCACAATATGAAGCTACAGGAGATTTGTGGGATAAGGAAAACTCTGCCTTTAAATACACCACTGCAAATCTATTAGCATCACTTAGAGGTTGGTTGCTGCAATGGTAACAAAAAATGACTTGAGCAACTCTATGGGCAGGCTGCATTGAAGAGAAAAACAAGATGTAGTAATCATAAATGTCCTTTCAGTGTAACTATGCAACAGACGCAGGAGAATAGTCATCATATTTGGAACTTATCATCCATTGGACAGTGAGATACGGTGTCATAAAACTCAAGAAAATCAAACAGCTTGTTTGGAGAGGAAAAAGAAAATCACCCCTAAACAGCTGAGAAGATCAGCAGAAGAAATTACTACCAGGCTCCTTTGTGGGAATTCAGCTGCTCTGGTTCCTCAGGTAGATGTGAAGATGGGGCTTTTGATGCCAGAATGGAAATCATAAAATATCTGCCATGGGGAAGAGGAAATGTTTCTGTGATGCTTTTCTGATCTGTTGGTCCAGAAACAGTAATGTCCCATCACCAGCTCCGCATCCACTGAGGCTCCTGCTGTCTGTTCCGTCCCTCAACTCCTTCCAGGTCTTCACATTGAACCAAGAGTGTAAGGCCAGAGTTGCTAAGACTGCTTTTTTTTTTTTTTTTTTCCAGAAGTGAAGGAGAGTAATGGGCCTTTTGATTATGGCCTGTCATGTCTGGCAGCAGCCTACCAACCGCTATCAGCACTGGCTAGGAAGCCCATGAGAGGCCAGGGCTGAGGCACTCCCAGCTCTGCTCCTGATTTCCAAAGTCTTGAGCTAATTCAAAGTTGGGCAAAATGCCTCCATATCTGTAAATACAATTTTTTTCACTTTTTTTTTTTTTCAATAGCCAATATGTGTTTCTAGATAAAAGTTTTGCAGAGTCTGTTAACATTCCTATCTCTTACTGTAATGAATAATTGCCATTACACAAAGAGCCAGGTATAAAGAATCATGCCAGGACCTAGATGGATCAAATCATCATCGATAGAGAGAGCTGCTTGTGAACAGAAGCCAAACTCTGACTCCTTACATGGGCCCATCTTTTGTTCTCTTTCATATCACCAAAGCTGGAGATATTCAGCATCTACAATGACACATCCCAGACTAGAATACAGCTGTCAGTGTGAAACATATTTCTCCATTAGAATGATCTTATTTTTTGGATGTGATCTTGTGAAACAGAGGAAGACACCCAACTGCCATGCAGACCACCTCATCTCCACTCAGACATTAGCACTGGCAGCGTAATTAAGGAAATTAAATGCTAGATCTCCGTTCTGCTGTATATTGCAAGTAACAAGATCTTCACCTAAAACACCAAATGATATTCCTTCCCATACACTGAAAACCTACCAGAATGATCTTACAGTCCCATCTGACCTAGGGCTGTCACTATTCCTGCATTATACAAAGGATGTTTTGCTTTGCAGCAGCTATAAAATAAACTCCAGAATTTCACAAGCTGAGGCTTGTGGGAATCCCCTAATTTAAGGCTTGTATGTTATATAGCATTACTGCATTTGCAGAACTGTGAATATCACCTTTTCCACAAGTTTTCCTTCCCTGTCTTACACATGAGCAGTATCTGACCTCAAAGACTCTTTAAGTAGATTATATCATTTGGAAAAATGCCTCTACAGACAACACTGTGACAAGAGGGAATACCCTACTCTTTTTGATAAACTAATCTCTGTATTTTCCTATTGATTTTTCTAATTAGGGTAATGTTTTGAATCTTTTGCTCCATCATATTAAAACTCTATCCATTTTCATTTAAGAATGAGTTTTCTTCCCCAGCACTTTAGAAGAAATGTTAGCTTTTACTTTACTCTTACATATTTGCAAGTAAACTTTGAAACAGATTTGAAATAAACTGGGAACATCAAAATACCTGAGTAAAAAATTAAGATCTTTTAAAATCAATTGACAGAGGAACTACTTTCAAACCAAACTTTTTCCCATTACTTTTACCAAGGTCCTTAACTTCTGAAATGAAGAATGAATTTAAACCCCAAGATTTGCTTTTGTTTTGATATGTAGTCAAAGCTTTCCTTAATATAAATCTCAGAATAAATTAATTTTGTGCCACGCTTTACTCAGTGACTCTGAAATCTAGATACTATGATAGTGTTTACAGGTTGTAAAATAATATGGAAAATAGCCTTCAGAAGAGCTCCTCTTAGACCCTGCTACACACTGCTCTTTCTTTGCTTTATCTCTTCAGCTGATTTTTTCTTCCTTATAATTTCAGTCTGTTGCTTGAGTGGCTTTTTTAAAAAATACCGAATTAAATCTGTGAGTCTGTTAAGCATAATGTAAATGGAGACCTCGCACTGAACTCCAGCAAGTGGGGTGGATGCCAGAAACTTCCACAGATGGTGAAATTTGAATCCAGTACTGCCTTAGGAACCAGGCTTGTTTGCTCTGTGCTTGATTCCCACTGATGTCCAGAGGATGGTGCTACTTGTCTTTTTAAGAATTTCTTGTTTGAGTAAGAACTGCTGAAAATCTCTTGTATTATGGCATTGTCCCCTTGGAACTTTCTGTTTGTCAAAACCATCTAGAAACCCCTTTCCCAGAAATAAAAAGTGCTGATGGGATCACCAAAATACTGATGTGTGTCTGGTCTAATCAGTGAGAGATGAGTCGTAAGGGTCTGGATGGGAAATTGGCATTTGAAATAAAATTCAGATGGGGAAATACCATTGTAGTGGATATTTTGATTCAATATGATTTCTATGGGACAAGATCCTTGCACCAATGCATTTTCTGCAGCTCACTGCCGTCCTTCTGGTGGCAAGGGATAGCACCATGCCATGCAAGCTTGGTCCAAACACATGTGGTCTTGACCACTAAACAGTATTGAGATCTGTTCCCTACAATGTAGGATGGCGAGATGTAAAACTTGCTAATAACACATACGGGATTTTTAGGAAAGTGTATATATATATATATATATATAAAATATATTAGTGAAAATCTGTTTCTTTCACACAATAATAATTAAAAAAACACTTAATTTTGGTAAAAACTGCAGTTGTAGCAGCTTTGACAGCTTGTTTAGATTTGCCTTCACACTAGATGCAATGTGTGGAGTGAGGAAAAGAGTAAGCCAGAATTGTGCTCCTCCAGGAATCCTGAACTGGAACATCAGCTATTGCTAAACTGCTTGTATGACTGCACAACTGCCACGTTTTTCTCAGATTGAGCCAGTCTTATGGAAAAAGAGAGCAAGTGGTACTGTTGACATGCTATTTCCATCCATCCTGAAGTCTATTCTCACAGAAGTGTGAGGGTGTCAGATCAGAAAGATGCTCATGTCTCTGGCACCTCCTACTCTTTCTCCAGCCAGAACTTGGGAGACAGCCCAAAGATACCCTTGAATCATAGAACTGTTTGAGTTGGAAGGGACCTTTAAAGGCCAACTTCTCTGCAATGAACAGGGACATCTACAGCTAGATCAGGGTGCTCAGAGCCCTGTCCAGCCTGATCTTGAATGTCTCCAAGGAGGTCACCCCCATAGCTCCCTTGTAGGAGGGAAGGGGTCTGTCCGGCAGCACTTGTGTCTGAGACAGTCATTAAGCAAAACCCATGACTAAAAACAGTTCAGCCCAAGCCCAGTGGGAGGCAGGACTGTCTGTGGGCCCATGGAGCTGTGGTGGGAAGCAGGTGTGGTGATGGTATATGACTGGTTTCCCCGTCCCTGCCTGCCTGGGCTTCTGCAGAATAATTTTGGACTTGGTATCAGATGATCAGCTCCTTCTTTTACACCGTCTGATAGTGATAGGACAAGGGGGAACGGCTTTAAACTAAAAGAAGGAAGATCAGGTTAGATGTTAGTAAAAAATTCTTTACTCAGAGATCAGTAAGGCACTGACACAGGTTGCCCAAAGAAGCTGTGGGTGTCCCATCCCTGGAGGTGTTCAAGGTCAGGTTGAATGGGGCCCCGGGCAGCCTGGACTGATGGTTGGGCAGCCTGGACTGATGGTTGGGCAACCTGTCCATGGCAGGGCATTGGGACTGGGTGAGCTTTAAGGTTTCCTTCAATATAAGACATTCTGTGATTCTATGTTACAATTCTGCATTAATTCCTCCGAGCTGGAAGCTTGACAGCTGCATTTTATATTCTTTTCTTTCATCCTCATATCATTTCCCTGGAAATCAGTAGGAGCCAACAAGCTATCCTCAGATGTCAGGGGATCAGAGTTAAACTCAGCTGTTGCATCCCTCCGTGTTCCTGCACACGGTTTTCTCTTTTCCTCTGATTTCAGGAACATATGTAAATAATTAACTTACAAATTATACAAGCTTATCACACTACATCCCAACAGATGGAGAAACAGCATTAAGTTGATTTGCTCAGGCAGCCACATGCTAAATGCAAATTCAGAAAAAAAAAAAACAAGGAAATGAGAAGATACCACTCCTAATGGCTTGTAACTGATCGCACAGCTGCTATTGCTGCATGTGGTGTTGCAGCCTGTTTACTGTAATCTTAACTTTAACCTACCCACTGTACTCTTCTCCCTATCAAATAGCAGTTGTGAAAGTTTATTTTCTATTGCAATAAGGGGGAGATGTGGCTGGAGCATGCAGCAGAACCATGCATAGCCTAGCTGGTGCATGTTACTCTAGCAACAGCCCAGATATGTGGTCTTGTCTTGCTTCTGGCAGCTGTGTTAGAAGCACCCTGTTGAGAATGGCGAGTGATCGTGGCTAGATTGCTTGACATCTTGAGCTGGAGAACTTGTACACTAGCCTTGTTGAATCCACTGTTTTTATTTTGAAATTGTGCTAAAACATCATGTTAGCATCATGCAGTAATACCCAGTGACTTCTTACTTGCTGCCTCTTGTATCATCTGCAAACTAGCCACAGCAGAACACAGCTCAGGTGAACTTGCTGTGCCTCTTAGTGTGAGTGCAGAAGTTACTTTGAGACTGATACTGCAGCTGGATTGCTCCAGAAATTTCTTAACACAGAGTTAGGGATGAAGCAAGCACCAATGGAATCAATCAGTACCCTTTGCCTTCACGGTAGCCCTTGAGCCAGACCTGAGGATCTTCCTATAGTTGACCACATCTGCAGCTCTGAGCTTGCATTTTGTGTAATTGGCTTTGTTCTGGAGACAGGAATGAATTTGTCTTACAGAGGAAATGTGTGCCTTAATACTTATGAAATATTTCCTTCCCTTGTGCATCACAAGGTTCAGCTTCTCTGCTCTCTGTTTCCTGCTGGAGTGGTCAATTTAGTCACACTCTCTAAGAAGGCAGTGATATAGAGGCAGGAGATATAATGTGCCTCTGAAAGAGACCTCTATGTGTGTATGTGAGCAGTATGTGAAGTCTGTGGCTCTTTCTGGACATGCGAAAACTGCTTGCTAAGTCCATTTGCTAAGCTCTTTACTTCTACTGCTAACTGAAAGTCAAGTCAAGGAGGGAGTTTTACTGCTTTGGAGACAGCTTCAGTATTCATAAAAAGTCTTTGGTTGGGATTTTGAATCCATCCATAGTTTAAGCCTCTGGGCTACACTCTTTTTATCTCTCCAAGGCTTTTCCTATGTGTTTTCACTCTGACTGCCTGTGAAAAATATGTGACAGTAGTTACTTTCTCATCTCACTGTACAAAAATCTTAAACAGATGTTGCTGGATTCCTACCTGATACCTTAGTCCTAATTTACCCAAAGACTTGCTGTTTCCAGTGGCCTTTCCTTGCTCATACTTCTCTAACTCCACTTTTGTACTCATTTGACATAAATTTCCCTGTGTTTCCTCCAAAACTCTTCTCTCACAACAAAGCTACAATAGTTTCTATTCCCCTACTGAATCCTAGAATCTTAGAATACCCTGAGTTGGAAGGGATCAACAAGGATCATGGAGTCCAACTACTGGCTCCACACAGGACCACCTCAAACCCAAACCCTATATCTGAGAGTACTGGCCAAATGCTCCATGAACTCATGCAGCTCTGGGCTGTGCCCACTGCCCTGAGGAGCCTGTTCCATGCACATCACCCTCTGGTAAAGAACCATTTTCTAATATCTAGCTCAACACCATTCGCTCAGATTGTTTTCACCAGGGAAGAGCTCAGCCCTCCACTCCCTGTGAGGAGCTGCAGCTGCCATGAGGCCTCCCCTCAGTTCCTCTGCTCTGGGCTGAGCAAACCCAGGGGCTTCAGCTGCTCCTAATTCATTTTGCCAGGAGGTTGTGCAGCCCACATCCCACCCCCTGTGCTGGGAACATGCCTGTGCCCTGGTACAGGTCTAATACTGCCCACACCCAAAGTACTCCTTTAGTGCCAAATCAAGTGAGCAGTTAGGCTTGGCCTATTTGGAGTGCAGTAGCCTTAATTTAGCTTTGTGATTGAGGGCTGTGCTTTTTGCCTGTAATTAGTATGCTAAGTGCTGTGCTGAAATGCCACTGAAATACCAGTTGTTGCTGGGGATCTCCGCTTGGCTTTTGTCTATCGGATGTTAATGAAGTAATGTGAACACCTAGCATCCTGTGCTGGACCCTGTGCTGGATCCTTCCTGTTCAGCAACATATCCCATAGTGGCCCATTTGTTCAATGACTGTTTTTTGCTGTTACTACTTGAGTTGCCCTGTTGTTACTCTGTTGAATTGGGATAGTGACATTATTGAGATGTATTCCAGGCAATATTTTCAATATAAATATTTATGGCAAGAACTTTCAACTATTGTCTAGGAGCACAAATCCTGCTGAATGTCAATGTGATTCATATTCCTACAGTATATGTTATTGTAAAATACAGTTCTGTGCATTAATAATGACAAAAAAAGAGAAAAAAAAAGTAGATGATGGACCCCCTGTAAAAACATGTTCAGCTCCAGCCGGGGCTGGGGGTGTTTAGAGGAGAATAAAGTAGATTTTGAATTCTAAATTCTGAAGTTGCAAAGCAGTGTTTTGAAAAAAAGAAAAAAGTGTTATTATTCCTAGGCTTTATTCAGTACAAAGACCTACTGTTTTTGAGACTTTTCTAAAGCTTTCTCTTTAGTGCAAGATGCTACTACTTTTTAAGCCTTTAAGCTTTCCTTTCAAATGGTTTCATGATTGCCATATTCCAACTAGGAAATGTTTGCAAATCAAAAAAAAAAAAAAAAAGATGTGCATGATGGTTGCTCACAGCATCTGCATTCACAACAGAAGGCTGGGAGAGAAGGGGAGAGAGAAAGGAAAAAGTGTTTTTCCTGACTCACTGTTTGAATAATAAAACGTTCTCTAATAGGATCATATTATAGAATTATAATTCTAACCTTTTCAAAGGGTTTCCGTCATCTTGCAGCTGTTGCAATTATAGTACAGCATAAACATTTTGCTGGGGAGTTTGATTTAATTCTATGAAGACTTTTAGTAAGGTCAGTGCTATGGTACAGCCAGTTGCTCTAATTACAGTTTTGTTTTTGATGCTGGGCTTGACTGATCTTATGTGAAGTCTCTTATATTCTGCATCAGTTTTAGAGGCAATACTCTCTGCTAAGAGACAACACTGGATGCATTAAAAAAAGCGTGGCCAGCAGGTCAAGGGAGGGATCCTCCCCCACTACTCTGCCCTGGTGAGGCCATATTTAGACTACTGTGTTCAGTTCTGGGATCCCTGGTTCAAAAAAGACAGGGATCTCCTAGAAGAAATCCAGCAGAGAAACACAAAGATGATAAAGGGCCCGGAGCATCTCCTGTATGAGGAAAGGCTGAGTAACCTGAGTCTGGGGAAAAGAAAACTGAGAGGGGATCTGAAAAATATTTTTGAATATCTTTAGATATAGGGAGGTCGGAGGCAAATGGATGAGGCTCTTCTCAGTAGTGTGTAGCAATAGGACAAGGAATAATGGCCTAAAACTTGTACATAGGAAGTTCCATACTAACATGCGGAAGAACTGCTATACAGTAGGGATGATGGAGCACTGGAATAGGCTGTCCAGAGAGGTTGTGGAGTCTTCATAAATAGAGATTTTCAGGACCCATCTGGACACCTACCTGTGTGACCTATTGTAAGGTACGTGCTTTAGCAGAGGGGTTGAATTTGATGATCTCTTGAGGTCCCTTCCAACCCGTGATTCTGTGAAATCCAGGACTCACTTGTCACTCTGGAAGACCCTGCTTGCTTGCTGCATTTTTTCTCTCTGTTTTGGTGCCCTGGTAGGGAAGTAGTCACATGACTAATCAGGGTTGTTGTGCTGAAGATAAGAGTATCATGCTGCTCAATTCACTTGCTTATCTCATGTGCTGCCTCCTTCCTGCACTGTGCCAGCTGCAATTGCTTAAAGGACCTGGGTCAGCAGCTGAGTTTCGTACCAAGGGGTAACAAAGCTGACGAGAGTTCATGGCTCTGTCCCATTCATGGGTGAGGACAGGCCCAGTGTCTGGTAGGAGTCAGCTTTGTGAATCCTGATGCCTCAAGATTTTGACAGATCTCTGCTAGCCTACTGGCATGGTTATGTGCTTTGAGTCCTTGCATCTTCCCCTCTGTCTCATAACTCCTTTGCAACACCACCCACTGCCCTACCAGAAGCAGAAAATATTTGTTAGGAGCAAGTTGTGATAGAAATTTTTCTTTCTTTTTTTCTGTACAATTACAAAATTTGATAGCATTCAGAGCAGTACAAACAAGCAAGACTCCTGATGTGTCAGTATAGATTATGTGTTCTAGAGGCACTGTGAAGAAGAGCTTGTGGGGAAGAAAGGGATCCAGAGCATGTAGGTGTTGGGACATATCATGCTGCATTTTCTTCATGTCATGTTTCCTCACTATGTGTCCTGTGCTTGGAAGTGCTAATGGAGGGAGGCAAACATTTCCCTTAGTATGTATTTCTCATCTGTTCCCTTCTCTAGCAGAAAATCCCTGTGAAAGTCATCCAGTTGCCCCATCATCAAATGTGTGTCTTAGTGTTATGGTTACTTCTTTCTCCTCAAGGACTCTATAGTGTGTTTCCTACTTGTTCCTCCACAACGTGGTATCTTGTTTTAAAGGTATCAATCAATTGGTCTTCTGACTTTTCCCTCAGGAGGCTCTTTCAATCTTGTGCTACAGAAAGCAGCATTAGAATTTTTTCTCCGATAGTCAGCAATATTTTTCCTTTGTTAAGCCAGGAAACAGCACTGTGCTATGGGTGAGGGATTGCAATGGACAAGAAGGAAAAGGTGAAATGAGGGGGAAAAAAGTAAAGAAGTGAGAGAGAAAAAGAGCATGAAGGAAGTGATACTAATAATTTTCTGAACACCTGGGACATGGTAGAATTAAGCAGTTTATCTTTTTTTCCAACATCTACCTACTCCTCATAGCAGCAGGGAGGAAGAAGATATTCTCCAATTAAAAAAGGAAATTAGAAATCTACTGATGTTCTTTTCTGGCGCTTAAGAATTCTGAAGTGTGGACATGGAAAAGGGAAATGGGTTAATCACCAGGGCTGGCATTTCTGAAGGTACCTAAAGAACTTTGGCACTGAGCTCTCCCTAATGCCCTGGCAGAGCAGAGTGGCAAGCTACATAAGCTCTTTTTGAAAATCCTGTTCTTAAGGAGTGTATTAAAGCAGAGGTGGAAAGCAGAAGGCAGATGCAGTGGTACAGATATCCATGTAGTGATTAGTCCTGAGGTTGGCAGAAGTAATAATCAATCATTTGTTCTGCAGCTTTGTCTATGAGCTGACTGTCTATATCAGGGCCTCAATGAGCAAACACATGAGGAAAATAAAGTCCCAAGAATCTTGCTGAAATGTTTTATTCATTGCATTAATTTTTACGTGATTTTTTTTTCCCCTTGGCAATGGAAGACTTAAGATATGGTTATAAGTAGTATATGGAGTGGAGCCAAGAAGCTGTCCCTAAAATTTACAGCAGAGTTGAACTAAAGCCACTGTGCCATTTTGAAAACTGCCACTGACACTCAGATAGGTTTGCTCTGTGGTAAAAACCTTTTACTTCCTAATGATTGAATTGTCCTTTTGGGTTTACCCTGAAGGGTAAACATACCCCACAGTGCTATTCAGTACTGCAAGTGTATGGCAGGCAGGAGATAGAACCAAGCAATTTCAAGAAATATGAAGTACTGTGGCCTTTTGTATAAAATGAAGCTGTGAGCAGTGTTTGTCTCATAGAAGCTGGTCTGCCCTTCATGTTTAAACACGTGTTTCTGTTCAGGGAGTGTACAAATCTTCAGAAATGCTTAAAAGATCAAGAGGAGAATTACTGTTTGAAAACAATACCAAGTGGGTTTAAAGTCCAGGTAATGCTATTGCTTCCCTCTGCATTAGCTATCAGCTCCAGAACAGCTATGCTTGATAGTTCCCCACAGGTAGGACAACTTTGAAAGCCAAGCAGCATGGCTCTGTAGTGGCAAAATTCCTAGTGGGTCTCAAGGATGTGGCTGCTTCAGCTGGGACAGTGGGGACTAGAGAGCTTTTTTATCTGAAGAAATGTGAAGTCACTAAATATTCTTTTTCTTTATTGTTGTTTGATCCATGCTCTGTATTCCTCTCCTATCAAACTGCCACACATGCTAGGATGTCTTAAAAGCTACTATACATGGATATAAGACAAATGGACATGACCAACCTAGATATTCCTGACAACCTGGGTTGGGTTGATAAGTGACTGGAGCTGGAAGGCTGGCAGACCATGTCTCTGAGCAGCTGTTGAGTCATGGGATGAGTTTTACAGTTCCCTATGCCACCAACATTTGCCTTTTTGCTTGTCTTGTTTGTGCCCTAATTCTTGATGATTTCTCCTTCACACAAGCAGGTAGGAGAATCCACTGAGCCTTACTTGTAAAAGTCTTTTCTAATTCAGTACATATTTCCCATATTTACATGGTTTTCTGGTGACTCAGACTTCTTCCAGAATAGGACTGCGCTTCTAAAACTTCACACGTTGCTCTGTGCAGAGGTGTAGAACATTCCTGTGGATACAAATCATAGAATCATAGAATCATGAAGTTTGGAAAAGATCATCTTGTCCAACTGTCAACCCATCACCACTATGACCTCTAAATCATGTCCATCAGTGCCATACCTCTAGGGATGGTGGCTCCACCGCCTCCCTGGGCAGCCTGTTCCAACCTCACTACTCTTTCAGAGAAGAAATTTTTCATAGTGTCTGCACTAAACCTCCTCTGGTGTAACTGGAGGCCATTACTATTCATCCTATCACTAGTTATCTGGGAAAAGAGGCCATTGCCTACCTCACTACAATCTCCTTTCAGTTGTAGAAAGTTCCTGTCAACGGTTTACGGGCTGGTTCGGTCCGGTTCCGTGACTAGAAGGGCGGAGGGATCCGCGGATCCGTGCCCCCGGAAAAGGAAAATAGGGGACCCCGAAATAATTGAAAACAGCGGCATCAATCTGAGGTGAAACAAACTAATTTACTAAATATAGTATCAGCAGAATATAAGGAGAGAGAGAGAGTATGTGTCTGGAAGGTGGATCGGCCTCACCACAACGCAGTTCCACAATTTTACAGTTCACCGTTCTGTAGTGAATACAGGGCAGCTGAGTCACAGCATTAACAAAGTCAGTCCTTGTTTTGATCGTGCCACCTTCAGAACTAACTCATAGTCAAGTAAGGCAAAATATAGGGTTGAGTGTTTATTTTCTTTAGTGATTAGCTCAATTTTCTTCATGTTCCAGACAAACAACATCCCCACTGTTCTCTGACTGTAAGCAGTATACATGTGGCATGCCAAAATTAACCCCTGAGCAACATTTTCTCTTCGTCTGATGAAGAAGTACCACGAAACATGAGAAGACCTGTGCACTGTGCATATTTTATCTCTGTTTTGTCCTGCATGGCCTTTTCTTTAAGGTCTCATTCTTCCCTTTCTTCTTCTTTTTTTTTTTTTTTTTTTTTTTTTTTTTTTTTTTTTCTATACGCAGACTTTCTCTTGGAAAAAAAAGAGGAGGAAATCTTTTTCAAGTATGTCCTGAATGTCTGTACCATTCCCTCTCCTCTCTCACTAATTGAACTTGAAATGGCTGGTGAGAAAAGGCAGAAGACATTAGATCAGGAGGTCTCACACTTCAGTGAGCTGCTCTTATCTGAAAGAGAGTGAAGAGAGAGAGGGATTCATGTTCAGAGATGATGAAGTATCATTTTGGTGTTTTGCAGGTCATGCCACAGAAAAGTCTAAAAAATGAGTTGATCAAATAGATGAGTTTTCTTCATAGTGAAAGAGCCTCTAAGCAAGAGTTTTTAGAGTTGTGTTGAGGGCCCTAGGGAAGAGCTCAGTAAATTAAATATTGACATCTCCGTTCATTACTTGGCGCTCACACTTTGCCATACTACTGGTGTGCAAAGCTGGGACCTCTTGTGCTTGGTGCTGTAACAGAGAAAAGAAGAGTGAAAATTGTTTTTGCAAAGATCTTGAAGGTGTAGTGACTAAGGAGTGTGCAAATGAGCCTGTAGTTTTGGGAGCAAGGAGCTCCCAAACTAGGAATAAGGGACAATAAGAAGGAATATGGGACAATAAGAACAGCTTTTATTTATTAAAATGAATTGATGGGATATGTTGGTGGGGTGAATGGTGAGGATTTATTTCAGAAGGTAATCATTCCTCTGTACTCAGCACCTTGAGTACTGTGTTCAGTTTTGGACCCCTCACTACAAAAAAGACATTGAGGCCCTGGAAAGTGTCCAGAGAAGGGCAACAAAACCGGTGAGGGGTCTGGAGCACAAGTCTTATGAGGAGTGGCTCAGGGAGCTGAGATTGTTTAGTCTGGAGAAGATGAGACTCGGGAGAGACCTCACTGCACTTTACAACTTCCTGAAGGGAAGTTGTGATGAGGAGGGGTTTGGCCTCTTCTCCCAGGCAACAAACAGGACATGGGGAAATGGCCGCAAGTTGTGCTACAGGAGGTATAGGTTAGACATAAGGAAGAACTTCTCTCAGAGAGTGGTCAGGCACTGGAATGGCCTGCCCAGGGAGGTGGTGGAGCTGCCATCCCTGGCAGTGTTCAAGAGGTGTCTGGATGACGAGCTACGAGACATGGTTTAGTGCTTGTGGTAGGAATGGTAATGGGAGGACGGTTGGACGAGATGATCTTGCAGGTCATTTCCAACCTTGTGATTCTATGATTCTATGAAAAGACAGAAGGAGGTGTGATGGGACAGAGCTTTTGGTTAGGGAGAGCTCAGCAGGATGGAAGTTCTCCTGCTACTTTGACATTGCAGCAAACACTTTTTAGTTCTAGAAGTAAGCAATTTCTCTTGTCCCAGAGGTAGGGATGGATAATTAAGGAGGTGGAAACCAGAGGGTGATGTGCAGATAACACTGCATATTGCAGCATATCTAGCAATCATGAGTTCTTCGTACAGGAGGAAGCAGTTTTTCAGTGGTATTTGGTGAGAATTTTCACCTCTTGAGGTTGCTGCCAAGCTTAAAGCATCTTGAGAAGGATAATTGCTCAGTGTGTAGGGAAGCAAGAAGTTCTGAGCAGCAGAGAGACCAAAGTACACATCCCCTGCACTATAGGAGGGAAAGATATTTCACCTGAAAAAGAAGGGTGACTTGTGAGAAATCTTTGTAGTTAGCTTGTGAGATGTGGAATAGGAAAAAAGCTATGTGATCAGGGAGAGAAATCGGTCTGTGATAAGGCCTCAGAATGTGCCATAGCAAGAAAAGGCTATAAAGATGAAAAGACAACAGTAACCAACAACTTTAAAGAGAACAGGGTGCTGGAAACTCACAGCATAGATATCTTTACAGGTGTTTCCACACAAGGAAGAGCAATGGGAATCTTTAAAAGATAACATGCCGACATCTTGCTGGAAGAGAGAAGTTGCTGTACGTACTCTCTGGACTATGGAGGAACCATTGCTTAGGCAGATGTGAACTGGAAAGGGCAGATAATTTGTATTTGCTGGTGGTGCTATACCTGGAGTCTGAGTCTCCAGGGATTTTGAAGCACAGGATACAATCTTTGGCGTGAGTGAATTATAAAAATGGCACATTTCAAGTAGTTATCAATACTGACACAGGACCTCATGGTCTCCTTATAGTGAGTAAGGAGAGGCTAATGAGCCCATGTGTCTGTGTGATGGGTTGCTGTTGTTTCTTCCAGTGTAAATCATCCCATTTTTTTATTACTTCCACTGCTGCTTTTGCCTGGTCTCTTAGCTCTGTTTTGTTCCCCTAGGCTTCAGTACTGTTGTCTGCATCATTTTCTCTCAGCAGCAGATTTTGCCACTAAGCAGTTCCCAAAATCGAAATCCATAACCCTTCTGGGGAAGGGGCAGGAGTAGAAAGTCAGATACAATATGTGCATTTAAAGGCTGTGGTAGTATGTGAGAAAACTTCCTGACAAAGTTACATCAGAAGAAGCAAAGGCAGGAGGCTACAAAATGGCATTTCTCCCATGCCAAGAATCTTGCTAACAAGTCGCAGGTGGTCACAGCAGGAACATGGGGAGAGCATGATTATGATGGGATGTGGTGATAGCTTGTGTGCACTTGCACATTTTCCCTGCTTGTTTTTCCCAGCAGTTCTTAAAATATTTTACACAGCTTTCTATTTTGTTCAGGTAGAGTGCAAATTGGGAATTACCAGAGTGCAAAGCCCATTTTGATTGCTTGACTGGGCTTTACTGTCCTACTATCCTTTCCTTTGAACTTGGACTAATACCCCCAGGGGATACTGGCCTTGCTGCTGTTATCCTTTCTCATGGCACAGACCCACTCATGAGGATATTCAGTGAAGATCACTGATCTGAGAGTGCTCCCTTCAAATTGCAAACACTCCAAACTACTGGCTTGCTTCTGCTCAGGAGGAGGAAAAAAAAAAAAAGATACATTTAATATGAGAAATCATTAACTAGGCCACTTACTGGAAGGAAATTGTTTCCCATTGGAACTGATCATCTGAGAAAGAGGCCTTGCCATGTGCTGGGCAGAAATTTCTCCAGTTGCTCTGTAGGATATTCCACAAGGGGAGGGAGGAATCTCCTTCAGCTCCACATATGGAGATTCAGAAGCATGCAATGGAAGAAAGACATATTGTCTTGAACGCAAATGTGTCCACAAGGGTTTAATAGAGCAGAAACCTGGAAGTACTTGTTCTGTGAAGAAAGTGCAACGTCATGTGTGGATCCCTGCATAATCTCCTGGCATGCTTACTTGGGAAGCATCCTGTAACCTATATTACTGCTCATAGAAGTGACCAAATTTCATCTTCAAGAGCCTTTTTAGTGGTTTGGCCAGGAGAAGATTTGCCTCTATGAGTTCTGTACTCCTGCAGGGAATGGTCTCCAGACTGATGTGAAGGAGGAGTTGTGAGGTGAAGGTGATTTCCTCCAAAATCTCTGCCTCTGCATCTGCTCACCAGAGCATTGCTGTGTGCTCTTCTGTGAAGGACTGAGCTTTTGGGTTGGTTCTAACCTGATCCTACACAGCTGAGTGCTAGGTTATGTTGTAGAGAGGCTCTAACCACTGAGTAGCAACCAGGAGGGCCAAGTGAGGTGAGGTAACCTGGCAAAACTTTGATCCTTTATGGAGACCTTACTAGATTTCCTAAATTCTTGTAAAATATCCATCAGATTTCCCAGTATCTAAAATATACCAGCCCACTTCATGACTGAGTAACAAAATGATATTCCTTAGGTTTGATTTCCAACACCAGCTCAGTCAGGGTACCAGATTATATCCAACCTGGGCCCTATAAAAGTGACTGAGATACGAGGCATCCATATTTCTACTGCTCAAATTTGTGTCTGAAAATGAGGCCAAGCAAAACTAAAAAAGAAAAGCAACCAAACCTTCAGCAACTCTTAAAATATCTTCACATTAATCTCTTTGCACTCAATTTCTTCAGAAGCTAATGAGGTTAGTATCCTCAAGGAGTATTGTGATACTTCATAGTGGCAATGCTCTGAGATTCTTAAATGGAAAATGCTAGAGAAATGGTCACTTGTGTGATTTTTCTGAAAGAGGGGAACAAAAAGGAAAATTACAGTGTAAGTGTGCCCTGACAGGGACAGGAAGTAATCCTTCAATGTGTAATGATTGAGCTGCCAGATATGGTGTAAAAATGCTTATTAGCAATACATTTCAAAAGACCTCTCATTTAAATTGCTTTGCAATATGAAGAACTTGGTAAGCTGTTAAATGAATGAAGAATATTCTGCACAGGCTTCACTAATTATGCCTAACTGTAAGTTTTAACTGAGCAAGGAGCTCCATCTGCTTCAACAATACGATTTATGGTAGTGTAGCCTGGCATCCTCCAAACGCCTCAGAACAGTGAACTGCAGTAGCATATGTAAATACTCCCTAATTATATACAGCAATAGGAATTCACAGATGGGTAACACAGTCATCTACCAAAGACCTGCTACCTATAAATCCTCTCTGAAACAGAATCCACTGCATTGCAATGGATTCTGGTAGATTTGGAATGGATTGTAAGGATTTCATTATCTAAATTGGGTTTCAGGCATGGGTGGGCTTGAGCTTGCTTTTACAGGAGGATGTATTGCAGATGACGGCATGAAGTACTGAACAGCACTGCAAAATACTGCTGCTGCCCTATTGCTGCAAAGCAATGTTTGTTTTGTGGTGATGGAAATAGGAATTTACTCAGATGCAATAGTGCTGTGTTTCGATAAAGAAGCCAATTTAATGGGCCCATTCCTTTCTCCTATAATAAGAAGAAATATCAATGAGTTTAGCACTCAGTTGGCTGTCAGATATTCTTGAGATAATTAGGGCTGAGTGCAGAAGTTGGGTTAACATCAGTGAGTCTGAGCAGCCAGTTCATCTAGTGAATATAGAGTAGTGAAACTGAAATTCAGAACCCTTCTGAATTAAAGCTTTCTCAGTAGTCTTTACTTCAGAGACTGTTATCATTTAGTCTGACTAAATCTATTATTTGAATAATTTCACTGCAAATGTATAGCAGAATGCAAAGTATTTAGTTTTTTCTTCTTTTTTTCTTTTTTTCTTTTTCTTTTTTTTTCTTTTTTTTCCCCAATGTAGCCTTAAGAATCTCAGTACTTTGGGAAATCCTGGTGCTTAGAATAAAAATCTAAAATGTGAAGAGTTCTAAAAGGAAAGCCCAAATTCTGAAAGGATTTGGGAAATCCTGAACCTTAGAAAAGTTCGTGAAAGATGAGAATTATTTTCCAGCAGCAACATAGCACATTTATGTACAGGTAATCTTGTTACTGTTTGAATTTGAAGGAGATGGCCCTATTGACTATGTAAAGAGTTGATATTAAAGATTTAAAATAAAGATACAAACTGCATTCCTCTCTTTTTCTTTTGAAGAATGATAAGGAGACAATCTTAGGATTTCAATGATCTAGTGAATATGAAAGAAAACTTTAGTAAGGAGGATTTTTTGTTATTAAGTACAATAAGGAATCTTTGTCCTGGTGATCTGACGTAAGAGCATTTTCAGAGCAGTTGCCAGTGGACGCCTGTTCAGCTGGGACTATGGCATTTTAGAAATGGGTTAGCATGATCCTTGATGTCTGAATTTCTTATCCCCGTTTGAACTTTATTATAATATACCATGTCCCATGGCAGTGAGTTGTATAATTTAATTATTGCTTTGTGTGTGTTTCTCTGGGGTGGAAAACTTTTTCTTTATTCTGAAATGATCACCTGGTAACATTGGTAGGTGATACTAAATTTTATATTGTGAAAAACAGTGGGTAGTCATTAATTTTTTCTCCTCTTCACACCAACTGTGATGGTATAGATGTGTATTCTACTTTATCCTCAGTGGTTTCCTTCGTAAGTTGAAGAATCTAATTGATTTCTACATGGAGCTTCATCGTGAGAATAAATCAGATTATGTGGATGTTGAGTGGGAGCCATCACACCACTCTCTTCATTTGGCCCTTTTAAATGAGGAAGAAACTTAGTCAAGTCAGCTTCTTCCACCCCATGTAGAACTTTCAAAATATGTTGTGCCTTTGCAGTTTCTAAGACAGCTTGTATTTTCAGGAATTAACCTGTTCACATACAGGGCAATGCCTTGACTTTCAGAAAGGACAAATCACCCCCAGCCCAGCCTGGAAAATAGGCTTTTTCCCTGGGCTTGTTTCCCAAACCCTTACTAGTAGTAGGGATTATTACAATATAAATAAGAAGGGCTAAGCTCTGCCAGTATATCTTTCCCAGAGGATATTAAATTTCTTCCATGGCAGTCAGGGGATGTGTTATAATGCCTACAGTGTCTGCTTCTTAGTGTCTCGGAAACTACTGTTAAACTTCCATTAACCAAGGAGAAGTGATGCTTCTTTACGTCAGTCAGCAAATCAGTAGCACAGGGAGGCAAAGGCCTTAATTTTAGCTAGTGTCTTTGATGCAGAGAAATTTACTTCTGCTACTCACATTTGTTATTTTCCTGAAATTAGGAATGATCAGTTTGGTGCTTTGTTGTCAGAGAAAAACAGCCTTTGATTTACAATGATGACACAACGTGATCAGGAGGAAAACCACAGTCATATAGTAAGTTGCTTTATTGAAACAGAGAAAAATAAAATGAGGCAGTATTTCAGTATTACTTTGTTGTTGTTTTTGTTTCAGTTGACAGTCTCAGGTGATCCTTTCTTCTTGGATTTCATGGGCATTTTTAAATATATCAAAGCAACCCTCTATGGAGATCAGGTTTTTTTTAAGTCAATTTGCTATGGCTTGACTTTTATGTATTACAGATATCCTTTTTTCCTCTCTCTCGTCTGCTAGAGATTACATTCTAAAGGAGTAGTTTCTACCTGAAGCTTGGTTATGAAATGCGAAGTGTTTGATTTATGTTAGCAAATGACCAAAGATGACTCCATCTTAAATGCTCTGAGGAACTCCAAGTAAGATGCAAAGAACCATAAAGTTAACCCATATTAGAAGGCTCTCTTTCACTTGGCTCTTTTTCTATATCCAGGGCCCTGAATTGCCTTCTGGTCCAGCTGAATTTCAACAGCTGATTTAAATCACTTTCTGGAGGGATCTGCATGGACTAAACTGGGAGCTTAGGAAGACCACTTTGAGTACCCCAACAGGTGTGATGGCTCTCAGTTCACTACAGGGATAAATAATTTGTTCCCTGTGCAGGCTGGTTGTGAATATATGTTAACAGCACTAAATTAATTGGAGGCAGAGAACATACAGCCTCGGAGGATGAAGCAGCCTTCTCAAGCTTCTGTGAAGTCCTTTCAGTTTGGGTTTGATAGATATCACTGTGAGAAAATTTTGTGAAATGCATATGGAGGGCAGCGGCCAGAAATCATATAGAACTGAGTGTGTTGCTCTGTGTGATTGAGACAGTGTTGGTTTCATGTTAAGCCTTCTGCCTTAGAGGTCATTTCTGTGTGACTTGCCTGGGTCTGTTCTTTGGCAGTAATGGCCTGTGCCCATGCTATTATGCAATCTGATGTCTAAAACAGAGTAGCTGTGTTCAAACTGAGCACTCTGGCCTCACTCAGCTCTGGGTCCAAGCCTTGCTGTTTACCATCCATTACCTGAGATTTCTTGCACTAGCATTACCTTTCCATTATTAGCTCTCCATTAGGGAGACCAGAGGATTACAACTGAAATATTCTTGGTCCACCAGCCTCACCCTTTCACCCCTTTCACTGTTCTGGTGCTTTCACGTATATATTTTTTCTACAACAGATGCCTTTTCACCTGTAGGAAAAAAAGTCTGTAGTGACCTAGTGTATCTCTCATTTCAATGAGTTCATCAGAAAATGATGAATGTTCAGGACATTCAGGATCCTTTCAAAGACATTAATAATGGAATTTGATAAAATAGTAACATTTGCAAACATGGTTAGGGATTTGGCTGCTCACTAAACCAAAAGGTCAGTTAAAAGTCCTGGGAACAATTTTACTTGGAGGTTTAACTCAGCTTTTGCTCTGGCATGTCACTGTTCTAAAAAGGCTGTGGTACAGCAATAGGAGGAATGATGAAGGAGAAGGGTTCATCCTTCCTTGTTTGCTTTCCTGCATATTCCTGTTTCCATGATTATGGCACTCCACAGAGATACTGATTTTCTATAACATCAAGAGGCACAATTTCTCTGCTTTCCCTCTTCTGGAAATAGCACCTTCTTAACATGAAAAGTAAGCCCTCACATTTGATTACAGCAGTAGTAGGAAGTGTGTGATCAAACATTTACATGACTCTACCTCTTGGTTACATAAAAGAAAATGAATGTAATTTTCACCTACGTACTTTTATCTTTTCATGAGTGAAACCTCTTGTAAACCAAATAAGCCAGAAGATAAACTGCAACATACTAAGGTGAGAGAGAAAAACAACCTCAATATTTTCAGAGTAATGTGTTAAATTTGAATACATTTAAAACTTAGTGATACATATAATTAGTGCTGGTTTCCATGGTTACAGAGGCAAAGATACAGAAGTTGCAACTCTGTTTCTTGCTATTGAAAAGTCTACTTAAATCAGAAATGGAATGGATCCAGGCGGCAAATATTCATATGCTGGAATTGGCACCACCCATCTTGTGTCCAATCTGTTAGGCCAACTCCACTAAGTTAAAATGAGTCAAGATTTGTGGTTGCTAATTAATGTATTTACTAAGTCAGAAGGTAAACATCACTGAAGAGGAAAGAAGACGCCTTGTATGCCTCTAAAATGGCCCCCACGAGAGAAATACCCCCATTATATTTAGCTATGTCTTCATCTTTGTCTACATAATTGTCAAATGGATAGAAATGACAAGCTGATAAAGGGATCCTGGCTCACTTAGGGTAGGATTCAGTCTTGCTGGGGGATTTCCATTCCAGATGCTCTTAATCATAGAATCATAGAATTCTTAGAGTTGGAAGGGACCTTTAAAGGTCATCTAGTCCAGCTCCCCTGCAATGACCAGGAACACCACAGCTAGATCTGGCTGCCCAGGGCCTGATCCAATCTCTCCTTGAAAGTCTCCAGAGTTGGGGTGTCAACCACATCACTAGGCAATCTATTCCAGAGCCTCACCACCCTCACTGTAAAAGATTTTTTCTTTTTATCCAATCTAAATCTCTCCTCTTTAAACTTAAAGCCATTTCCCCCTGTTAGATCACCACAGACCCTGCTATCTCTTGTTAATATGATATCTCTTGTTAATTTGTTTGGATTTTCATCTCCTGCTTGTTTTACTCTGCTGATGTGTCTTCTAAAATTGATGGATGGCCACTAAAAGAAAGGGATGTTTTTTTCTCCCTTTGTTTGTAACACAAACAAACCTGGCACCTGGAGTTTTTAATCCAATAAAACCTATAAAACGAATGTGTTCATTTTTATCTTCTAACCACGTTCATTATTTGTATGAAAGGAGTCTATTATTCATATCGAGGAATATAGTAGATGTGAGCAAAAATGGAAATACCTATATCATGGAAAATGATGCAGTTTTGAAACCTGTTACAAACTGGTATGAAAATAACAACTCTAGAATTTCTAGTGGAGAGGAAGTTTCAAATCTATGACAGCGAATTACTTGAGAGACTGTTTCAATAAAATAAGTACATCTTCACTCTTGAATATTTTTAGTCAGTTTATTTCATAATACGAAGATCTGAAAGCATTGTGAGACAAATGGGATTATTGCAGTTTGAGGTTTAACTGGATTATTTTACCTTGTCAAAATCACTTTTGTTGTTGTGGTTGAAAACAGTATTTCCCCAAAGAAAACTCAGCATTATAGAAAACTGTATATTCCAAAACTGCCCCGTGTGGAGATCTTTAACCTGATATTTTAGGTTGTAGTTTTAACTCTTCTCTCCAGCATATCTCATACACCCTTAGTGCTCAGCTTCATGGGTAGGCCAGTAGCACATTATTGTCACCAGAAGCAAGGATGACAGCAACGAACTGTCTCAGAAAGGTATATTTTGTTCTGTCTCCTGCCATTACCTACCAGGCAAGGATACAATTCCCACATCCATTCATGTGTCCCTCGTTGTGCCAACTGGTGTACCAAGAAAAGGCAAGTACTCATAGCATGTATAGGGAATGTTTATCTGTAATTTTATACTTCAGTACTAGCAAGCAAAAAAAAAAAACAAAAACAAAAGCCTTCAGGGACTACAAAAAACCTGCAAAGACCAGAATTTTTCTACTGTACATAATGGGCAAAGTTTAAAGAAAAATAGCTTTGAACTGGAATCATTTCAGGGCTTTTTGCATAATTATTAAATAATTTAATGCACAAATACTACTCATCATCATAAAATGTCTTGGTGTTGCAATTAAAAGTAAACCTTGATTTTCAGAATATGTAATTATGTGATAAATGAGCTGTTAGCCAGCCCCTTATTTTTGTTCTGTTTTCTGTTAGTGCAATTGTTTAAGTGCAATAAGCACCACATTGTACCATGTGAACTGTCAGCAATACATTTGTTTAGCTCCATTAAATAAACTCATTGAAGTTTCCCCAGACTCACCGTGTCTTCCTCCAAAAGCACTTCTGATAAACACAGATAATACTTTATAATATGTATATTTTTTATTCAGATTAATCCCTAATACTTAAAATGTTATTTTATCTTACAAGTTATCTTTAGTGATTTATTTATTTATTTATTTATTTTAAAGAATGCTACTGTCCTTGCAAGGAACACCAGCTTTTTTGATGGAGCCTTGCTGAGGAAATGGTTCTGGGGCCATGTCATTGCTGGGATTAATAGATGTTTGAATTTTGGCAACATTCTGTGCTGAGGGTAAAAATGAAAATGCTTTGCATGAATCACTTTTTTTTTTTTTTTTTTTTCCACTGATGATCAGTAGTTTAGTGTAAAGTAAAACAAAAGCACGAAAAATAAAATGCATACTGATTATATTTTAGAACAGATAGAAGTTGTGGGCTAATGAAATTTTATAATTCCCTCAAAAACACAGTCATTCTGAAAAGTTGCCCTATGTTGTTTTCTTGAATTGCTGGTCACAAACATGATAGTGCTTGATGCTTTGAAAGCATGATTACAGGTATTGATTTAGTGTCCATCACCATGATAACTGATTTGTAGCTTGAGGTGGAGCATACAGATCACTAAGAAATGAACCTAAATATAGAAAGCCTGTTGGTTGCTCACGCTACAGGAAAGGGGAACTCAATCTAGCAGGGAGCAATGGGCAGAAAAATCTATTTTTAGAAGTACATTTACATTTCTCTATATTTCCATGGTGAGTCCTCAACCTAGCCATGCTATTGAGAAGGCTCTGCCATCAGCATATATTTAGATAATGGTATTTTGGACTGATGCTTTTTGATTTCAGTAAAATTATACTGGTATTGAAAGGCACAGCCAGATTGAGCTATTTATCATATTTGTATTACATTGCCTTGCAAAAAATACTTGTAAATATTCTGGGAATAACACTTATGGAGATAGTTTAAAATAGTCCAAACGAGAAATCTAAAATATAACAGCAGATGCTTTATCATTGTGTAAATATATATATATATTTGTAAAAGGATCACTTTAATAGAATGAATAGGTGGTTTGGTGATTTTTGTTTGTTGTTTAATTTTTTTTCCCCCAGCTATTACATTCAAGCCTTTAAAAACATATTCAGCCCTCCCTACATTTTTATTTTTATTTTATTTTTATTTTATTTTATTTTATTTTTAAATGTGCATGTTTATGTTATGTAGCCAAACATACAGCAAAAATGTTACATACAGCTCCAATGCAGAAGGCAGGTTTTCAGCTAGTTTTTATCTTTTAAATAACAAAATCAAAATGATTATCTACATTATTTTTAATCTCCCTAACCTAAACTAAGATTTCTATGTAAAATCATGTACTTTTAAAAAATGTGTAAGTTTTAACCTAAAGCAAAGTGGTGTTTTTTTCACCTCTAAGTCCTCTAATTATGTTTATAATGAAAACTGTATCACTTTATTAACGATAGAGGTTCAGAAAACACTATAACTAGCCCAATGACAACAGCAGCTGGGGAGAATCCATTTTGCATCACTTTTTTTTTTTTTTTTTTTTCCTTAATAGAAGTGAAATATAAGACATTTCCACAACTAGGCACTAGTTTTTTATTTGAAGTTTATCTTATCATTTCTTTTTTTTTTGATTCTTCAGCACAGAAACCTAAAGTACTTCAGATTCCTCCAAGGATTCAGATGTCACCTATTAAATGTAGCACTGATAAAGCAGTAGCATAATGAACACAGCACAGACATCCTGTGGCACCAGCTAGCCTTAATTCTCTCAAATATCATGAAGCTTTTCCATTTGTGTCTCTGTCTTGGCACCGCAGCTTTGAGGGATGTTTACATCTTCCTGCTCCAAATCCTTCTTCCTTCGTCCAAATCTTTTACTCATAATGGTTAAAAAAAATTGTTAAGTTCCCTTAATTTGTTCCTATGCAACACAGAATTTATTTATTTATTTATTTTAATAGAGAAATATGGAGCTAATGTACCTCGGCTTGAGATATGGAAGAGGAAAATGAAGAGTCGAGGAAATTGCTGTGAAGATAAGAGGTTACCTAAAATGCAGAAGATCTATCTTGCTGAAGGTCTCAATGTGGCAGAAGACTTCAGACAACCTTGTTTTTACTGGGATTACCAAAATGCTTGAGCTGAGAGAGGTAATTGCATTTCTAAGCTCACATTCAAAGGAAATTCAATCCAGGACTCAATATGTAGAAAGCTTGCTGTTAGAAACTGGGCAAACACCCCAAGCAGTGCCATTTCTATACAAAGGTAAGCCATGGTCAGATAGGTGACTCGGAATTAAAACTGAAATGAAAGCACTTTTTCAAAAGTAGACTTTGTTAATAGAGCAGAAGAAAAGATTTTCCTTTTTTTGACGGGGGTTAATTTTTAGAATGTGAATGTAGTGGTTTCATTAGAAAAAAAACAAAACAAAATGAATATGGCTAATTTTTTTTTTCAGTGGAAATACTTCAGAACTAGAAGAAGTGGAATAAATCTGAAATGTTGTTGAAGTATGCTGAAGTATGTTGAAGTATGCTGAAGACTAATTTCACAGCTAGTCCCAGATAAGAGTGTGCTTTGCCTTAATGCAATAGTTTTTATGGCATGAGCAGAAGTAGATTCTACAGGCTGGATGGCATCATTCAAGCAAATGTGTATTTGGAGTGATGAATGGTCCGCAGGAAACAAGAGGCAGGAACTCTTAGGGCCTTAATCTCAGTTGTTAGCAAACAGCATTTACTAAAAGTTAAAGATGATTTTTTATTTCTACCCTGACTCATACCCACGTAATATCTTTTTTTTTTTTTTTTAATTGGCCAATATGAGTTTGTGAAAAAGTTGATTCTATCTCCACTGGACTTCAAGCATCCATGTGGACAACAAAGAAGTGATACTCATACCATAGATTTTCTCCTACCAGAGCAGCCCTCCTGGGTATTTCTGAGAGTGCACGTAACCTCTTCGAGTTGTTCTTTCATTTCTTATGACTGAAATGAAGCAACTTAGTGCTTTACACATTCTACAAGTAAACTGTCTTAAATATAATGAAGGACAGTTAGAAAAATTGGAAAATAATAAAGGGAGCCTAGAACACTCTTGCATGACTTTATATTTTATATATATATTTCTAAGAATAACAACAAACTGGGTGATGTTCTCAGATGACTACATGGTGTCTTTCAAGATGCATTGTGACTGGGTTGGAAAGAGAACTGAACCTTTCTAACATTATCTTCCAGATGTCCTTACAGGGTTGTCAGTGTCAGTTTATGTTCAATCTACACAGACTACACAGACTACACATGATCTCATGCAGTGCTGCATGGGAATTCTTATAAGCCAGACTCAGTTTTGCACAAACTTGGAAGTAATTTGACTGATGACAGTCTCTGGCATAAAACAACTGGAAATGAATTCTTACAATCTGAGATTTATGAGAGCAAAGTGGAAAGAGAAACCGGCTCCCCAGCACGGAATTTGGCCTTTGGTGAAATAATCTGTAGTTAAATCAGAAGTTTCAAATTGAACGTGGGTTTTCATTTTTATAAATTGTAATTTGAAGATTTGCAGCAGCACAAAGATCCTTTTAAAAAAATAAACTGACTCAAATCTTGTGTGAAGGTCTGTAGTAATTAGTCCAGTACCTGCTGTGGTGAGACCACAATGAGCCTGCCAATGTAGTCTGGCAATTAAAACTCTTTTAACAGTGGGAACTCAACTTCACATGAACTGCTAGGGGCTACAGGGAAAAAAGTAATCCAGCCGTTGTTCTTAAACTCAGCTAGCCCCTTGCAGCTTGAGTTTAGAAAAAGGAAGAACAGAAATGGAGGGGGAAGTTTTCTCTAAAGAGGTGAGCAAAGTGACTTTAAAGAAAGCACAGCAGTGAGAGTACCTAATGGGAAGCAATGTCTCCTACTTTGTTTTAGGAAGGAATGGAAACTGTTTTGGTTTTAAGGAATGTGAGGAAAGGCATTGGCTCCTCAACTCGCTCTCTTTTTCTGCACAGCAGCAGGAGGCAGAAGAGGTGCCCCATGGTTTGCTATAAATTAATACAGAGGAGGAGATAAAGAATTAGAACAGCAAATCATTGTCTAAAAGCAGGACAGCTGCTTTTTTTGCCCTTTAGCCTGAAGGCAGACTGTGGAATGCAGCGCTTGTTACTGTCTTCTGATGACATAATAAATCAGGGCAATATAAATGATGATTTTTTTTTTTTAAGTGGATTAAATATTCCACCAGATTTGGAACAATAATGGTTTTGATAATGGCTGGGGCTTGCAAAAAAAGTGGCTAGTGAGTTATTTTTTGAAAGGACTATATTAATGCAAATAAAAATAAAATAAAAATAAAAATAAAAATAAAAATCCACCCCATATCACTGAAGCCTGTTTTCTTCCCTCCATTTTCTTTTATTTGTGCAGAAACCAAAGAACTACAGTTTAAGCTGTGATCCATATGACTATGACCAGGTTCTCTCCAGAAGGTAAACAACTCTATCTGCTTGAACACAATTGCCTCTTGTTCTTTCTGAGGCACATAACAAGTCATTTGTGTATCTGTCATGCAAAATGAAAAAGCTTTGTTAGGGAAAGTAGAGAAACTCTGAGAAACTCACTAGCTGGGCAAGTGATCCTAAATGGCAGCTTGTAGCATTACTGCCACAGTAGGGTCTAGGAAAAAATATCTACATCTGTAAGAAAATGCAAGGCACCTACTGTCAGCACTCGGGGTCCTGAAGCATTAAGATGCTTGAAAATGAGAGGTGTTATATATACCTTTTAACTAGTCTTCTCTTACGTGCACTGAGTTCTCTGCACTTCCAAGCAGAGCAATAATGCTTCAGTTGTTTATTTTAAACCAAAAATTTCAATTCTCCCTCAGGTGTCTTCTTTGAAACATTATCGTATTCTCTTTGTTGCCTACTACATCCTAACTTTCTGCTTAGCATGCAGAAATTCTGTTAAGGGGAAATGGACAACTAGCATAACTAGGAGCTGCATTCAGTCATTACACATCCCAGTCCAATTGGTGAACATACTTTCGAGTCCTTATAGTCCTATTGATCTCAAGGAGTCCATGCCTATGTGTTTCTGGATTAAGTCCTTCTGCCAAGCCTTGCTGAATTGTGGTTAAGTATCTCTACAGTAAAGGATTTCTGCTCTGAGGTTTTATTTACAGTAGTTTTGCTGTTCACATTTTCTTCAGTGAGGAATAGGAATGCTAGCAGTCAATTAGTTAGATTAGAAAGGTCATCTGTTGCCCTTTCTTTTAGAGATGGGAGTGTAGGCAAGAAGACACCAGGGTATGTAGCTGATATGACTTCTTTCCGAAAAGGGGAGGAACAGACACAGAACATTTTAAATGACTAGCAGAATCACAGAACTGTTAAGGTTGGAAAAGACCACTAAGATCATCTAGTCCAAACAAAAACAAATCTCCACCATGCACACTAAAACATGTCAGTCAGTACCACATCTGCACATTTCTTGAACACTTCCAGAGACGGTGACTCCACCACCTCCCTGAGCAGCCTGTGCCAGTGCCCAACCACTCTTTCAGAGAAGAATTTTTTCCTAATATCCAACCTGAACCTCCCCTGGCACAACTCAAGACCATTCCCTCTCATCCTTCTTCATAGAGAGTGGAACTATAAGTGACAGTGCAGCAATGTTAATCCCATTCTTGTGGGAGAGTGACAGAGGGAGAGTGGGAGCTCTTTGGCAGGTTTTCCCATATGAAGAAAGGCTGAGTGAACTGGGTCTGTTTAGCCTTGAGAAAAGAAGACTGAGAGGGGACCTGATCCAGCTCTATAAATATCTAAGGTGTGGGGGGCAGAGTGGCGAGGCCAGACTGTTTTCAGCAGTGTGTGGAGACAGGACAAGGGGAAACAGCCAGAAACTGCAGCATAGGAAGTTCTGCACAAATGTGCGCAAGAACTTCTTTACGGTGAGGGTGACGGAGCACTGGAACAGGCTGCCCAGGGGGTTGTGGAGTCTCCTTCTCTGGAGATATTCAAGTCTTGCCTGGACGCCTACCTGTGCGACCTGGTGTAGGGAACATGGTGTAGGGAACTCAATGATCTCTGGAGGTCCCTTCCAAGCTCTACAATTCTGTGATTCTTTGAATACAGATTTAACAATGTCTTGATAAGGTTCTGCTTGAAGATAGAGAAGCAAAACTTGGATGTTGTGACACACAGAGCCATATCCCCATCTGTTGTGCCAGGGAGTAGCCACTGGCTGACTTAAGTCTGTTTCTTGCCTCTGTTGGATGGATAGGTTAACTACTGAAAGAAAAATTAACCTGCTTGGTCTGGAAATTGGAAACAGCCTTTAGCTGCTATAAAAAGCCTGTTTCTAAATGAGCTATGCAATGATTTTCATTAGCGTTTGACAATTAAATGAGGACTAGGTATTTTCCCATCAGACATCTGAATAAGCATATTCTGAATTCATAATGTGGCTTTCATTTGAAACAGATTCGTAATGCCAACTCTTTGCTCCATTCATTCTGACAGTTTGCTTTGGCTGGAAAACAAAGGAAAAAGGATTGGGAGGTGAAAGAAAAATAAGATATCAGGAGAAATTTCTTCAGCTTAGAACCACAGATGAGGTAAGAAGCTTAGAATCCACTCTGAATAACAAAATTGAATGCACTGGCATTCAGTTCAAACCTCCTACAGATATAGACTGTTCTCTAATATCCCCACATATCTACAGTTTCACTGAGAAATCCGGAACCACACATTCATGCCCTTTCAGTCCTTCTGGTCATCAGTCCCCTTTGTTTCTCTTCTCTGTGGTCTTCTGTATCCTGATCTACTAGGTATTATTGGATTAATCTTTACATCTAAAACTACCAGGAACAAACAATGCAGGATTTTTGGAGGATGGACAGAAAACTGTTTGGCTACATGGAACTCATGGGTTTTATTGGTTTGAATCTGTGCTCAGAAACTAAACCCTACCTTTTGCTGCTGTAGGTGGAGAACTATTGAGGATCTCATAATGAATCTCTCTTGCTCAGGCTATTTTGTTTCTCGTAAAGAATTAAGTATCCCTTGGAGCCATGGTCTTGAATTATCTTCTCCCAGCCATTTACTTTCCTTCTTCTCTGGTCTAGAGAATAATTTTCTCTTGAAGTGTAATAAGCTCATCAAAAGAGCTTTAGAAATACTTGTCTGTGAATGCTTAACAGGCTAGTGATAAGAGATCCCTTTGGGTTCAATGTTTTTTTTTAAGCTGGGCATAAAAAAACCTGTTGTTTACAGGTCTCTCATTCCATTATTCAGAGCTCTAAGCTAGTAGGGGAAGAGGATATCTAAAGGCATGTCTTCTTCAAAGGTAATTGGGAGACAGCCTGTAGGAAATGAGTCGAGGCTGCTGTCTGGAGTATAGGCTTGAGTTAAACCTCCAAAAGCACCATGAAACCAGAACTTAGGTGGTTTAGTCCACAGATTAATAAGGGCTCTGAGTCATCTACTCCTAGGAAGGTCTGAAGATGTGAAAGGCTGTGCTCTTTGAGAGCCAAGGACAGAGTTACAATAGGGTGCTTCAGGTTCCTAAACTGCTCTGGGTATGGTGTTAAGAATAGAAAGGACAAAAGCAAATTTCTAAACGTTATGTCCCTTAAATTGTGAAAGCACAAACCCCCTATTGCTTCAGATTATTCTCTGCTGTTCTTAGAAGCTCCTGTGCTTCCTGATGTCAAAATGGCAGAGGAAAATATAAAAGTTAAAATGGAAGGTCGCAAGGGAATCTTCATGCTGCCGTGTTATTAGGGTGTGATTCCACTCTCTCGTGTTCATTATTGCTTCCATGCTGTTACTCCTGATCTATTGACTATGGATATAAGAATATGAACCAAACCTCCTGCCCATTAATTGACTGTCCTTGGGGAAAATCACAGCATTTTTTTATTTTTTTTTTAAAATGTGCATTGAATAAGAAGAAATCCCAGAGCTGAGATTTAGGTGACAGGTCATCCTCACCCTTGGATCTGCAGTTGGATAGAAGCACTGTTGTGTGCATGGCAGGAATGAAGTTGCTTGCTGCTGGAGGGAGAGAGTGAAACCTGAAGTGAAAAAACCCTCCCTGAAAACCTGACACTAGATTTTGTATATGCAAGCCAACTGTGCTATTTAAACAAACATAAAATGACAGATGCAGCAAAAATAAATATATAATTTAATGGCTGTAAATATATTTAGTCTAAAACTCATAGAATCGCAGAATCCTGAGCTGGAAGGGACCCACAAAGATCGTGGAGCCCAACTCTTGGCTTCACATAGTACTACCCTAAACCAAACCCTGTGTCTGAGAGTGTTCTCTGAACTCCAGCAGCTTGGGGTCATGCCCACTGCCCTGGGGAGCCCGTTCCCTGCCCACTGTCCTCTGGTGGCAGTGCTGGGCCTGATGCCTTCCTAATCCCCAACCTAACCTTCCAATCTGAGGCTGTACCAGCACAGAGAAGAGCCCTGGTGGCAGTGCTGGGCCTGATGCCTCCAGGGTACAGCTGTCTCCTTTGGCTGTCAGGGCACAGACTGCTGACTCACATTCAACTTGCTCAACCAGAGCCCCCAGGCCCCTTTCCATGGGCCTGCTTACCAGCCTGTCATCCCCCAGTCTGTATGCATAGCCAGGTTTGTCCCATCCTAAGTGTAAAATACAGCAAAGCTCTTGTTGATTTTCTTGTGGTTGGTGATTGCCCATTGCTCCAATTTGTCAAGATCTCTCTGAAATGCCTCTCATCTCTTGAGGGAGTCAGTTGCTCCTCCCTATTTCCTAAAAAAAACCCCAAGAATTACTTTTGTTTGAGTTTTTGCAGAACTGAGCCCTTGGGATGTGAGCCCTTTGAAACAAGAATTCCTTCTCTGTACCTCAGTTGTCATGTCTGGCTATGGTGTAACAAAAATAATTAATGAGATGGCATCAGTTGGGCTCCTCATCTGACATTTACTGTTTGCTGTCTCTTCGAAAAGGTGGGGAAACCAGATAGACTCAGCTCTGTAAGTTCATCAGCTCATTGCTTGTCAGGATGGAAAGAGCGTTACTAACTCATCAGCAAGACAAAACTCTTTCATATATATCTCGATGGAATGCTGCAGATGACTGTTGCCTTTGAGCATATATCAAGGTCAGACAAGCTTTGGTGCCATTGATATCAGTACACTGCTTACTTACAACCACCCATCTCTTCTTCCGCATTTTCTTTTGTTGCGTTTGTTGTGCCTACTCAGATACTAGCAAACTCATAGGGACTTTTGCAGCTTTTCATTATGTTTTCTTTTACCCATGCAAGGCCAAAAATTTGTGGGTTTTTTTATGGTCTTGCAAATGGCATAAACCAAATTAAATTGTTTAAGAAAGCCATTACTACTGGCTTCTTATCAAAGTACACCAAGCATTTTGCACAACACAAGTACAGTTTTATGTACTAAATTCTTAGTACAAAATAGCTTTGCTAGACAGCAATAAAACTTTCCTTTTATTACTTCTTTTTGATTTAATTCTGTACTCAGCAAGAAAAACATCTATTTCCATTACAGCTCAGCATACCACCAAGCATTCTGGGAATATAGTTATGAAATTCAGCATAAATATGAATCTTTGACTAACAGTACAAAGCTGTGGCTATTAAAGGGCTGTCTGAACCTTCCTCCTGACATAGAGAAGTGCAAACAGCCACACCATGTGCAGCAACTGTAGACTTAAGCTTAGATTTTTCTATTTGAAATCAGATTTCATCTTGGAAAACTACCACTGAAATGTAGGATAATGGTAAGAAATCGGCATTTCCAAAAAACAGGTTTTAGGCAGAAACAAGAACAGGGACTGTGATATTTCTGGAAGGTGCCTGCAAGTCTGAACACATTACAGTTTCATTCAGTCACTGCTATTTGCAGTTTCAGAAAACAGCCTTAGGAAAACGTAATTATTCTTAGACTGTTTCCATAAGATACATGGATTGTCCTTCAGCCTAGCTCTCTACTGTTCAGGGTCTGAAATATATGGTATTGCAAGTTACAGACATACAGAATATCTTGTAATCTTGTACTCTTCACTTATTTTGAGAAGGATATCTCTGAGGTGTGATTCTATACAGCTGATGGTGTTTCTCTTCTCAGAACAGAGTTAATATGTTCCCCTGGGAAATTTCTGTCCAATGGAGATCACACATCTTTGCTAATCACTTGGATGCTCTGTTTGAACGTTACATGCTCTGTTCACATACTTTTAACTTCTGTTAACATACACCACGCAGAACACAGGATTTAAAATTTCCCCTTTCACCTCTTGCCCATGCGTTGTTTTGTTTTCCTATTTATTCCTTCCACTCTTATTTTTACCAGTGAAGAACATTGCTGATCAAGTCTGAACCTTCCACAACTCTGCCACACCTCAGGTTGGACCATAAAACTGAGTGCCATGCTCAAACTCAATTTATTTATTTATTTTAAATTGAACTACTACGAAGAGCCATTATCCTGGGATATATGCAGCATCGATCTTTCCCTCACACCTTTAGTGTTTATATAGCTTGCCTTGTTTTATCTTCAAGCAAACTCAGTGAGATTTGAATAAGAACAACAAAAAAATCAACTCCGTATATTTACCCCTTTCTCCAAAAAGGACACCGGTTACCATCTTTATTACCATCTAAAAGCTTCCAGGAGTGGTCTTATTTTGTAAGACTTCTCTCCAGCAATGTGAGAGTTATCCATGAGTAGTTTATCTTCCAAGCTTTTTTGGACAACGGTCTCAGAAATGTTTGTATAAATTTATAGTAATGGTTGTGGCTTTGAATTCCCTGTACTTAAAATCCTGGACCATGCTTAATTTTTCAGTTCTGTGAAGTGACAGGGTCACATTTATATCTTTCAGTCTCTGAGAATTTCTGTTCCACTAAAGTTCAGATGATACAACCCAAGCTTGGCATGCTCCATAATGAGCTCTCTGTGGGCTGGACCTTACTTTGTTGATGTACTTGCACTATAATCACTGGAGCTATTCATGTCAGTAAAACAAGCAAAATTTGACCCCTAGGACTGAAATGAACATCAATCAAATATACAAGACTCAGTTTAATAGAATTATCTTACGGCTTACTTCTTTATTATTAATTCTCTATCAAATTTAATATCTTGAAATATTTGAAAAATAACCAGTAATATTGTGAGTATCAAGGAGAAATGGATAATGCTTTAATTATCTGGTGTCATGAAGCCAAATCTTCAGTTACCATGTATGAACACCTTTTGTTCATTCCTAACAACTCTGAATCTTATCCAGTAGTCATACATTCTGACTACTTGTCAACTCTATCCAGCACATCCTATATTCTGATGGGGCTTATGGCTAATCTAACAGTGAATTTATCATAAATTGATATGCTTTCATGCTAGAAAGCCTCTTCTGATTATCTAGTAAGAACCCTTGCATTTCTCAGGCTATATCTTGTCAAATATTGATACTTCCTTCAAGCTGTCTTTCACAGTAGTCACTAAAATGCCACTTGTTTCATGTCTTTGCTCGAGAGCAGAAGTAAGATAAAATAAACCTTGAGTTGCAATGCAGTTCCCTTGCAGTCACCTTCATTTCACACCTGGCTACAATTTAATTGAGAAATACATTTCTATATTAATATTAGACAATCTCAAATCAAAAAAAGCAGAATTTAGTCCCAAGAAAGGCTTTACTTGCTGATGGCACTTTTTTTTTTTTTTTTTTTGCCTTGCCCCAGTTATGAGTAACACAGCATCCAAATCAGAAGTGCTAAGTTAAACTTATGTGTAATATGTGTAAAATACTTGTATAAGGACTGAGAGGTAGACTTCATCCTCCATGGAGGAGAATCTCTGCAGGAATCATGGAATAGAATCATTAATGTTAGAAAAGACCACTAAGATTGTCTAGTCCAACCATCAACCCAGCACCACCATACCACAAAACCATGTCCCTCAGTGCCACATCTACACATTTCTTGAACACTTCCAGGGACGGTGACTCCACCACCTCCCTCGACAGCCTTTTCCAGTGCCTGACCACTCTTCCAGAGAAGAAATTTTTCCTAATATCCAAACTGAACTTTCCCTGGTGCAACTTAAAATAATTATTTCTGAATATCACAGATAAGAAGAGCATTTACTGACAAATTTCAGGGCTTTAATGGACGATGAGCTGATGTGAAAGCTCCCAACTGGTTCCTTGCACTGTGCTTGTTCACACTGTAATTCCAACCTCCTGTGCGAGCTGTGGGTGGCAGTGAGCTCAGCTGGGGCGGCTGCATCTGTAAAATAAACAACCCCCAGGAAGATGTCAGGGGAGAAAGAGAGAACTGTGGTTTGCTTGGAGTTAGCAGGCAGTTGAGCAGTGAGAGAGAGATGTCTCACGTTGCAAGTTGCCAAACATTCTGTTCCCAGTGTTCATCCCTTTTTCTGGGCAGGATAGGGCTCATAGTGTCCATTTCTGCTCCTGCACCAGGCAGGGAATTTTTTTCTCACTAATTCTTAGGAACTTGTTGGTTTCTCTTAACCCTGTTCCTGTTCTTTCCCTGAGGAAGATTGAGGCTGCTCCTCATTTATTTTTTTTCAGCTAAATCCCTTCCTTCTCTCCCAGTAGGGACACAAGAGACATTACTGAGTTACAGAGAACAGTTCCAGTTCTTATGGAAAGAGATTCCCTTGAAATGCAGCAGGTAACAAACCTGTTCAGGAATAGAAATGCCTTTTCTCCAAGCTCTGTGTATGCCCATGGAAGCCTCAGCAAGCACTGCAAAAGATGTGGGTTGTTCTGCCAGCTGGTGCTGCGTGACAGAATACTGCACGCAGCCGTGTTCCCTACCCTCCATATCAGAGATAAATTCTCTCAGTCATTGCATGCATTATTTAGATCTTTTGCCAAGCCCTGCTCAGTCTGGTTCTTGTTCCAGAAAACGTTTTGTTATTGTTGCTATCTGACTCCTATCACTGGAGGAAAACCAGGAATGGATTCTTTCTCTGTTATTTCAGTTGCTGTCTTAATCTGAACGGTTCAAATATTGACTTCTAACCATTTGTTTAATTCCTTTGACTGACCAGGACTAACCAGTAAACAGGAGTGGGCAGTGTTTTTGGGAGAGCCCTTAACTGCAATGAGCACAGCATGTTTCTTAGGTTGGAACTGTTCTCATATTTCTGGCTTTCATGCTGCTTGCAAAATGACACTCCCAGAGCTACTAATTTCCCTGGAGTAAGCTGTGGTGGTGTGAAGTCTTTCCTCTAATTTAGTTCACACAGTCGTGTGAAGCTTTTAAGAGGAGAAAAGACCAGTACCAGCTCCTCCTCTGTGAGTGTCCACTTCCTCTGGGTCCCACCATTCCATTCTGCCAGAGACAGTTCTGTGCAGGCAGATGCTAACTGCAGTGTTGCCTCCTCCTTTGTTTTTGTTCACTTCTCATCTGCAGGAGTGCTGGTGAAGACAGTGTGGCTATTATGGGGCAGAGGAATGAGATATGCAGAGCCTTCACAGTTAAATAACACTCAGCAGAAGACTCTACATTTGAACACATGATCTTCAAAGTTAACTTTCTCTTACTTGCAGCACTCATTTGATAACAACTTAACTATGCATTAAACAAGTTATTTGAGCAAGAATATGTATTTAACAAAGACAACAAAAAATGTTTACAAGCCAAGTATCCCTAGAATACAACAAGAACAACAGTGTTAAAAGTCAATTGTGTCTTCACCTGAAGCATTTGGTCGTCTTGTATCAATGAATGTGTTTGATCACACACAGAGAGAGCTCGTGTAACTAACACAGAATCATAGAGTGGTTTGGATTGGATGGGACCTTTAAGATCATGTAGTTCCAACCCCCTGCTATAGGCAAGGACACCTCCCTTTGAGCAACCAGATTGCTCAAAGCCCCATCCAGCATGGCCTTGAATGCTTCCAGGGAGGTGCATTCACAGCCTCACTGGGCAACCTGTTCTAGTGTCGCACAACCTTCACAGTAAAGAATTTCTTCCTAATACCTAGTCTAGACATCTTTCCCCTTCTGCAGCAGTAGAGCTCTCAGCCTTCTGGTATTAAATAGGCGCTGTTGTTAACACTATAAATGGAAGGGAGGCCTTGCAGAAGGATTAGAAAATGGACAGTCTGCCACAGCATGAAGTCCAACAGGAAAAAGCTAAGTTCTTCTCCTGGGATGGAGTAATGTGAGACACTGGGAGGTGAGTGGCTGGAGTGCAGCTCAGGAGAAAGGATCTGGGCATGCTTGTGGCAGCAGGCTCAAAGTGAGACAGCAGTGTGCCCTGGCCGCCAAGGGACAAACTGCATTTTGAGATGTACTGAACATAGCATAGCCATCCAGTCAAAAGAGGTGAGTCTACCACTATGTTTAGTGTTGGTGCGGCCTCTCCTTGAATATTGTGTACAGTTCTATACTCTACTGTATAAAAAGAATAGTAAGGTCCTTGAAAGTGTTCAGAGGAAGACAACAAGGTTGATAACAGGGCTGGAAGGCATGTCCTGTGAGGAGAGGCTGAGGGCATGGGTTATCCATCTGGAGAAAAGGAGGCTGAGAGGTGACCTCACTTCTCCCTGCAGCTTCCTGAGGAGGGGATACATAGAGAGAGGTGCTGGGCTCTGCTGCTGGCCATTAATGCCATGGCATGTGGGAATAGCACAAAGCTGTCAGGGTAGGGTCAGACTTAAGATCAGGAACAATTTATTCACCGTGAGAGTGGTCAGACACTGGACTCCATTTCCTTGTGAAGTGACTGGTGCTCCATGGCTGTCAGCGTTCAACAGGCATTTGGACAATGCCCTCAGTAATATGCTTCAAATTTTGGTTAGTCCTCCAGTGGTCCTACAATTGGAGTTGATGATCTTTGGAAGTCCTTTCCAATGAACTATTCTATTCTATTCTATTCTATTCTATTCTATTCTATTCTATTCTATTCTATTCTGTTCTGTTCTGTTCTGTTCTGTTCTGTTCTGTTCTTCCCAGAACTCTTTGGATGGCTTTGACAGTTTGGAGGATTTATGGACATGCTGCAAAAGTCTGAGAACTTCATAGAATCACAGAATGGCTTGGGTTGGAAGGGACCTTAAGGATCATCAAGCTCCAATTCCCCTTCCTCTGCATGTCTGTGAGAAGATCCTCTTCTTGACATTGCAGACCAAGGGAATGAATCTTGCTGAATTCTTATCTTTTACCTATCTGTCTCACTGAGAAGTTTGCATGTTAATTCCTAAATGACTGGAGAATGTTCAGCTGCCCATGTATTTATTCTTACAAGATTTCCCTCCATGCAAATTAAGTATAATTGAATAACCATCAGATATAGGACCCTGGGGGCTGGAGAAGCTGAGATGCTATGCTGAAGAGACAGAGGAAAAGGTCATTGCTGAGCCAAGGGCTTCTCTCTGAGTCCACATGATTTAAGAGATGCAGTTTTTGCAGCTATAGAGAGGAGAATGGAAACCAAGGTCACCCTGGGGGTGGAATCACAACCAGTTTTCTGAACTGTTGTCACCACTGATCTGGATATTTTAGACAGAACCCCACTGAAACAAGTAATGTTTTGGATACCTTGATATTCCATATAACTGAAGTAATGCAGTAATATGGCTTACTTAAGAGCATTGGTGTTTAAATCCTGATAATCAGTTCTGTTATTTCAATATAATAACATACCAAGGAAATTTTCAGTTTTCAAGTTCTAACATCCTATTCTAGCATCCCATAAGTTAATCTCATGTTTTATTCTTTGAAAGAGACTTGGAAGAACAAAGTGATATAAACAGAGAAGTTTGTTATCACTCTCTGGTTTTGATCTGCTCTTTTTATAGTCTGAAGTGGGATCAGATGTCAAGGAATGTTTGGATGGCAGAAAATTTTGCTGTTGCAGACTGATTTGGATTATGCAATTTTTTCTTGTCTCCTGAGTCTAATGCTTTAGAAGACTCATGAAACTGCTGTTAACAGTGACCGGGTTGAACTGCAGGATACAAAATCCTGCTGTGGATCAGTTTGCATGTTGACTAAATATCTGGGCTTTTTTATGTCATCTTTCTTAATCTTTCCTTTGCAAACTATTCCTGTTATTTACAGAAACACTTCCTACACTTCAGCCTTTAGAAGCAAGGATGAAATTGAAGTAATATTGCTCTTTAATTCAGTATTTGTTTGATTTTACCATCAGTAATATTCCATAAGCATTTGCACGATGGGATGGGTGCAGGTAAACTGGCACATTTAGTGAATATTTTGCTTCTAGTTAATTGTAGGAGGGAACAGATGAACATTAGTGACAGAGGTAGTGGGTGGATGGCTCTGTGTAATGCTGGAAATATGCTTAGCTAATTGCATATCCACCTGTGGCTGTGCAGATGGCAATATCTCCACTACAGCTGTAATGTTCACCACAGCCCGTCTATCCCCAGCAGAAGCAGCTGTAACCTTCAGAGAGAGACAGATGTGAACAGCTTGAGCTGGTCTCACTTCTGGAGCCCAAATTACCGGTTGCTGTCTGCATATACTGGTGCTGAAGTTTCACATCGTGCTCCGAGGCTTGCAATAGGCAGCAGCATAGATGCAGCTAAAATATTTAACCCGGATGAGCTGCTAATCCTAAATGAACAGCATTGAGGCAGCACAGGACAGTCAGCATCTGTGGTGATGTGAGGTCCTTTCAGTCCTTTGCTTCTTCTCCTGTCCTGTGTATTCAGGTGAATATGGAGATTTATCAGAAGTAAGGAAAGGAAAACCTACAAGTTTTTATTCTGCGTATTTCTAATATATACCTTTAAAGCCTTGGTAATTTGTGTCTTCCACCAAAAAGCACTGGCACTTATGACCGCTTGATTACTGACTCAGCTGATTCTGAACATACAGACATTCTGAATTACTTGATCTGATCTGGAAATGTGACTTTAGTTTCTCCTGAATGAAGTGCTGGAGTTTATTTTTTTTATCTCATAGTTTAAAAAAATGGGCAGAAAAGCCTTACTTGAAGAATAGTAAAAATGTGCATCTCCTTCAAGTCCTATATTTGTCTTCTCAGTGTCATTCTGCCCTAGGACTTTAACTGCAATTTCACGGTCCTTGTTTGTTTTGCAGGAAAACACAGGTGAATGGAACTGTTCAACCACAATAATTCAGTCTTTCCAGCAATGCATGGAAATGCTGAAGTGCTGAATTTTGAGGAAAAATGCTTAGTTCATCTGTACAGAAGACATGTTTTTTCTTATGAGGAAAATCAAGCAGTGGAGAAGCTTCCCCAAATGTTGTACAGTTTGCATCATTGGAGGTTTTTAACACCCAGCTGGATAAAGCTCTGAACAATCCATTCTCATCTACTCTCAAAGCTGACCCTGATTTGAGCTAGAAGTTGGACTACGGTTGCCCTAAGGTCCAAGCTATCTTGTATTATCTTATAACGTGATTCTGGTACATTTTTTTTTACTGTGTGAAGTAGATCAATTTCAAGGCAGACCCACTTCTAGGTCTCGGTACCTAGAAAAATGTGAAGTCACACTAGAGCCACTATGCCTTCCTGTTTTTCATCAACAGTTTAGACAGCCTGGAGAACAGGAGCTGTTTATTGGTCCCCAGCCAAATTACAAATAATGCAGATGTTACTACAGAGAATTCATGAGAACACAGGAGAGGAAGAGAGCGCAGAAGTTTCTAACCGTTCGCCTCTGTTAGTGCAGGCTGCCATGACATGTAAGAAACGTATCTGCTGTCTTCAAAATCCATTGATATTTTACTGCTGTTCTCTTGTTGCAAAACTGTCAAGGAATCTATATTTTCCATCCGTTAGAAAATTTCTAATTTATAACTTAAGTTTATTCCGTAGCTGCTTATACCCTTTTGTTCTACTAGCATCTTTTCCCTGTGGTTCAAATAGCTCTTCTGACGCTTGTTTCCTGGATGTGTTTGTTGAAAGCAATCCTATCCATTTCAGTTTTCATCTGGAAATTAAACAAACCACTCTTCCCCAGGCTTCACATTCCTGCAGTCTGAATTAATTGACCTGAGGCTGGATTACCAGTACAGTGAATATTGCTCCAAATGAGATCTCTCTAATGTCTTGTACAATACAAAATTAATATTTGCCCATCTCCATTGGGCACTGTCACTGCTTGTGTTTGTGTTTAATGGCAACCATGGCTTCTTCAGTTGCAACTACTTTTGCAACAACTTGTAACTGATTGTTAATTCATCTCTCCATGCATGATTGTCTTAGTTGATATGATATTTTGATTTTTTAACTGGTTTTCAGCTGTCTTGATAGCATCCTCCATCTTTGTGTTGTCAGTATCTCCTTGTTTCATTCCTTATAAATAGATGTGTGGATCCTTTTCTGAAGAACAGTATTTTTGTAAGATGCCTTTCTCCAGCCATGAAGTTCTCCTTTTCACTACAAATATTTCCACTTTTGCTGAGTCCTTACATACGAGTATGGGTTCTTTCACTAATCTCCATCTTCACAAGTTTAAAATGTAATTTCTTGTGGTGTGTGGCTTTTAGTTTTTTGCTGAAGTTGAGATGGGTGAGAGCTACTGCATTTTCTCTAAGAAATTGTTTATTGGAAATCTTAGACTTGGCTGGCACAACATGTCTTTCTTTATTTTTCTCTGAAACCCTGATGTTGCTGGAAGGAAGCCCAGCAGCTGTTGGATTGTACACTGCACAACAACAGAGAGCACAAAGCCAAGAATGAAAAGCCTTGTGATTGATTAATACCACAGGAGGGAATTCACTAGGTACCTTGCACCTACCTAACTCGGGCTGTGTACAAGATGCATGGTTAACACCCTGTCTTTCCAAAATATACCTTGTCATTAACAACCATTCAGTGACTGATGGGCATTGATTTTACATTGATTGATGGATAACTTCTAGCTCTTCCTGCTAGTCAACGGTGTCAAGCAGCACTCCTGCATGATGACAAGAATAGCAGACTACAGGCAGATGACACACATGCAGATGAAATCTTGTTTGCTAAGTTTCCTCCTGAGACTCCTTTCTGAAGGACATCAGATGTTGAATTTATGTCTAATATTTTCTGGGATTACAACCCATCCCCTCACATTGCTTCCTGTGAAAGGACAGAGCAAGGTGCCGTTAGAGCATCAAAGCTTGCAAGAAAATAATGATCCAGGAATGGAGGTAGCAGAACTTTCTGCTGCATCAATTTTTCTAAAGGCTAACAAAAGAAATGAGTCTTCTAATGAAAGAAATTATTTCTCCCAAAGGCAAAAGTGTCTGTTCTGTGTGGTACTTTCTTCTGCTATATTTTCACATTATTCTCTGCCAAGTCATGCTTGCATTAGTGGTCAGAGGTGGTGGAGAAACTCCTTGGCTTGTACAAAGAAGCAGTTCTAGCTGCTGAATGACACTTCACTTAATCGTCAGGTCTTGTACAAATTGACATGATAGTGTTGTACTTAACTTGGATTCTGTGATTAAGATCCCATTAGGGACCTGATCAGTGATTTCTGAGAAGTGCAAGTGCAGTGTTAGGAATTTCTTTAGCTGTAGAGATTCCCTTTGATGTTTGGTTTGCTTTTTGACTGAATATTTCCCTCATCTACTGCAAATGCCCAAAAGTAGGTTGGATTCTCCCTTTAATGGGAAATCCCAAGGGAGTTAGACAGAAACTGATAGTTTGAGACTATGAGCATATGCTTAATGCTCTTTTCAAAATCGCTGCAGGTGTTTTCCAATAATACTCAACACTACTGAGACAAAAAGCAGACTTTTATCTGGTTTTGTTGCTGTTGCAGAACAGAGAACTCTGGGTATTTTGTCTTTCAGAAAAAAAGGTGTTTTTTTTTTCAAAACTGGACAATATAATTGAAAACTTATTTTCCTAAAAGTGTTACATTTCCATTCAGAGCCTAAATAACTTTCACAAAAAAGTGAAGTAGTGACTCTGCACCACCATTTACACTCTAAAATAAGTGTATCTAAAATAACTATCTAAAAAACAGCTATGTGAGTTTACAGAGAGCATGGGGAAGGATGAAGAGGGCTGATTGGAGGCTTGTCCCTTGTCTCTATGCATCACACAGTGTTCAGGCTGTGTGATGTTGCTGTGCTTGTACAGCAGGACTTCCATGCTCAGAGATTGATGCCATCATGTTCGGATGATGCTTCTACCATGACGTGGATGTGGCTGCACTGCCTGTCTCTTGGTATGCATTTCGGAGATGAGGCTGTACTGAGGAGGGAAAAGGAGTGGTTGTGGGTCTACAGCTTCTCACAGCCTCTAATATTCTGTCAAAAAAGATATGGTTGATTCAGGTCTTTACTCTGGTGACATGAGAGGAACTACAATGACATGACAACCATGACAGAATGATTGTGTGTGCTGTACTCAGTGTTTCTAGAAGAACTGAAAACCACAGTTTTAATATTTTTATTTATTTTCCCCAGGAGCAACCTTTAACTAGAGTTTAATGAGCTCCCAGAAGTTGGCATCAGTAGGAGTAAAACACTCACACAGCTCCCTATACCAATTACTTTGAACAGGGTGACAGTGGGGGCACTTGTTATCAAGAGTTTCATGAAAACATTTCAGATCCCTTGCTTTCCAGATTCTGAGATAAGATATTCAGTTTTACAATGGAAAAATTTTCTGAGATTGTAGATTCCACATAGAGTTTGGAGTTCTCTTTCTTTTTCTGACCAGATAATGGGCTTTAGGCTTATTAATATTGAAATAGTGGTCATGGTGGATTGGTAACAAAATGATTCTGTGCTTGAAGGGGCAGAAAAAAAATTCTCATTAGGAAGGAGTTTTTGTTGCATCTAAATTGTGTTATGGAATGGTGATGTTGCTGTTGCTATTTTAGTCATAACCTGATATTAATTAAAAAAAAAAAGAAAGAAAGAAAGAAATGGTTCTATTTACTCATTTTTGGAAGAGGATAGAAACAATTATATTATTAGAAAAAAAAAAACAAAACCGTAAACCTTGTGTGTCTGGTGTAGGGAACCATTTAAATTCTGGAGTAGAAAATCCAGCCTAAATCAATAACAATCTTTTAAATATCACCCAATATAAATATTTACATGTGTTTATATGTGTGTGTAGGTAAGTGAGAGAGTTTTTTCTGTAATCAAAAATTTTGAATGATGAAAAATTTTTAGGAGTCAAGCATTACTACACATAAGAAGCAAGGATACAAGTTTCTAGAGAGAAAGCCAGACTACTTATTGTATGCACAGCTTGTGTCCCATCTATGTACAGTCTGATTGCACATAAATAGTAAATATTCTTTTATGGCCCTATTGAATTTCATTTTAGATCTCAAATTTAAATTGCCTTACCAAGCAGTGTGGTTCAATTGGAACAAGTCTATAGAATCACTGGATGCCAAGGACCTGCTGTCCACCCTGTATGTTCTTCAGAATGAAGAGGTTATTTTGGACCAGCTCCATCCTGTTCCCATGGACTGAATGCCCACAGGAGGTTGGATCACATTAACTGCACTCTTATAGGAATGCTTCCACTTTAGTTTCATCAGGAACCCAGATTAAGAGCTCTGTAACAGCTCTACATTGTAAGTGAAAGCAAAGAAATAGGACTATTTGGAGATTCAATTCTGATTGAAATAAAAATTCTGTATATACCTCATTTTGACATCAAGACTATTGATTTGAGTGACTAACATGAAGGGTCATGTCTGGAAGTAGATTTTTCTTGCCACTAGTTTTAATGTTAACGACAGCAGAATATGTGTGTTTGCCCAAAGAAAGTTGAATAGATCTGAAGGATGATTTTCCTTAGATTACAGTGAAACCATCTGCTTGAATCGTTGTTATTCATAGAAGAGAAATAATTCTTGCCAAATAATATTTGATGTTCAAACACTGAAAGTTTGCTTATATTGTAACACACAGAATTCCAGGATGGCTGAGGCTAGCAGGGACCTCTGTGCCCATCTGCCCAATCTCTGTTCCAGCAGGGACACCCAGAGCAGGGGGCCTAAAGCCACATCCTCTCTTCAACCCTAACTGATAAGCTCTCAGCCAAACTCATTTCCATCCCCAAACAGAGCTCCATGCACTCTATCTGCTTTCTCAACACCCTTTTGTCATCTTCCTGGTCTGTCCTTTCTAAAGAACCTGTATCCGTCCATTGCAGCTCTCTAGTCCTGCAACCCATCCCACCACTTTGGTTTTGATCAGTCATAGCCCTGGAACTGCACACAGATCTCTAGTTCATCATACTTCCCCACTGTGTGCACTAGTGCACTTGCACTTCAGACAGGCACCTCAGCATGCTGATTTCACAGAAAAAGACTATTTTTTCCCCATAATGGATTCCTGCAGGTATTTTCTTGTTTACATGCAAATGTTTAAGCCCTGTTTTGTTGATTTTGTTTTCCTTTTCATTCACATCGTCTCAGATCCATTATTTGATAATTCTGTTCCTCACTCCCTCACAGAGCTGCTGGAAAGTCCCTTTTCTGTTGTTAGTTTAAAGCTGTTCTTACCGACTCAGTCATTCTGCTGGCAAAGATACCTTTGTCCTTTTAGTGAGGGAGTTTCCATCTCTCCCAAGCTGACAGTAATTCTCAAACAGGGTCCCAAAGCAGTAGAAACCAAATCCTCATTGCCAGCATCAGCTGTATAACCAACTGTTGACACGTAACATCAGTCCCATTTCCTCACACCCTTTCTCCTTAATGACAAGATTGAAAACATCAGCAGAGTCCCCCATGCCATAAACACCCTCAGAGCTCTGCAATCATGTCTGTATTCTCCAGATGGTCCCTGGCAGCATCGTTGGTGTCATGTAGAAGAACAGCAGCAGTAATAGAGGGCGGGACACACTTTGGCTGTTTCCACATTGTTGCACATCTAAGGTAGAATGTGCCCTATGGAATGTCACCACTGCAAGTGAGAATATTTATGCTGATCTGAACTGAGAGGAGGACTCATTCTTTGTGCCGTATTCCAAAGCACAAAACCTGATCTGAATAAATCAAAGACTTTATTACATTTTTGCTGTAAACCAAGAACAAATCTGTGGGCTTTAATAAATCCTGGATGAGTTTTTGAAATAAAATAACCTGCATTCTATCACTTTTCCTGGTATAATCTTTATGCATGTGTGGACAAAGTATACGTTATTCTAAAAACTAATTTTCTCAGTTGTATAGAGGAAAGGATTAAAAAAAATACATAAATGAAAGAAAATAAAATACAGGCAAAATGTGTTAGAAATATAGTTGTTTAACTCCATCTAGCTGATAAGCTGAAAACTCATGCAAAGGTGGAAAGTGCAGAGAGAAATCAATCTCTTTTTAAAAGCAATTATTTACTTATTTACCCAGCAGAGATCATAAAATCATGTTCCTGTTATGTCAGCATGAAATATGCTTGGATTCGAAGGGTAGGTTTGGACCTATGCCCCACGAGAGAATTTTCAAAGCACACATATGATTTCCCCAGCTCATTATGCCTTGCTGTGGAAATGCCTTGTGATCTTGGAAGCCGTTTCACAAGGAAATTCTGCTTGTTGACTGCTTGAACAGCACCAGTCGGATCAAGGAGAATGTAGACTTCAGCACTCCTTTGCACTTTCTTACACTCTGCTATGAAGACAGTTAGGTGTGGTGAACCACCAGTTTTGTAGTGTGGCTTTGGTTTGTAGCTCTGTTGTGTGTCATGCTTACTGTGCTTAATGTGTAGTGAGACGATTTCAAAACTCATGCTGAATTAAGCCCCAGGCCAAAGTTCATCTCCACTTGAAAACTGTGTTTTCTTCCCCTTGCAAAATAAAAAGAAGGAAACAGGAGAGGAGAGGAGAGGAGAGAAGAGGAGAGGAGAGGAGAGGAGAAGAGAGGAGAGGAGAGGAGAGGAGAGGAGAGGAGAGGAGAGGAGAGGAGAGGAGAGGAGAGGAGAGGAGAGGAGAGGAGAGGAGAGGAGAGGAGAGGAGAGGAGAGGAGAGGAGAGAAAAAAGGAAGAAAAAGCCTGTCTGTGGTACTGATAGCCTTACTGGCATAAGCTGAAGCCCCTGTTAAAATTTCAGATTCCTGTTTAGGTGTGCAAGTGGGAACAAAGTCTGAGTGCTGTTTTACCATCCATTTGTCTCACCATATCAGCAGCAGCCTGATACTAGAAACTATCAAGCTGGGGATGAAATTTCTCTCTTGCTCTTGCTAGAACATAAAAAAGGTGTAAAAGATTAAATCTATATGAGACTGTTTTTAGAGTTCCCTTACAACCATGGATTTGGTGTGGGTTGAAAGAGCGGATGAACAGTAAGGAAGTATTCTTCAGAAGGCAACAGGTTGCTACCACTGAGACAAGCCCAGTTCCGTGACTAGCAGGGTGGAGGGATTTTGCAAAATGCGTGCCTGCAGAAAAAGGGAACAGGGAACTCCCAAAATAATTAAAAACAGTGGCAACAATCTGAGGAGAAACAAACTAATTTACTAAATATAGTATTGGAATGCAAGATAACACACCATAATACAATATAATTAGAATTGCAGGTAATAAATCAAATATCATGAGAGAGAGAATGTCCGAAAGGTGGATAGGCTTCACCATAACGCTGAGGTGAGATGTGCAGTCCAGTCGAGCAGCAGGGAGACAGGAGGAGAGCTGACGAAGAAGAGCGGATGAAGAAGAGCACATCAGGTGACCTTGCCAGGAGTTATATCTCCTCTCTGACCGCAAAGCCCCCTGGGGAATGTAGTTCTTCTTCTCTTCCGGACAGCTACCTGGAACTTGAGCATTAACAGTTAAGCTCCCAGTGTACTACATGATGTTATGATGTGGAATACCGATAACCAAAATCATAAAATCATGACAGTAAGCATGATTTGGGTTTGCTTTTCTTTTTAATTTGGTGAATTTCTCCTTTTTCCATTGTAATTAACTTGATGGTTGTTCCTAACTTCACGATTCACTGAGCTGGTTTAATCGATATGGTAGAATGAACACCAGGTCATGTTGAAAAGTATGCACTGGAGGTGAAACTCTAGAATTTAATTGCTGGAAAAAGTGCTGCATCACCGAGAGATAGCAAGAAAAGTGCTTTTAACAAAGAGAAAGACTGCATTCTTGCCTCTGGGATCTCTTTGTCTTAGAGCTGTGGTACTCCAAGGAGCTGCATTCATACAGTTCCTCACCATTTAAAAGCACCTTCTAGTTGTACACCTTTGAAAAGTTTGTTGGAGAACGAAACTAGCTTACCAATTTCTGACTTAGGAATGAATATTGACCTCCAGCTTGATGAGGAGATGTTGGGGTTTCAGATTGGGTGGCAGCTGTGTAGTTTGCAAACAGATTGCAGAGAGTCCGAGAAACCACCACCTGCCCATGGCCGCAGATTGCTGCATCTTCCCAGGTCAGGACTGCTGCTGCTAGCATCTCTCTGCCAAAAAGAAGAGGAGAGGATTTGAGTGCATGGGTTTAACCCATCCATTATTAACAGTAGGACAAGCTCTTTTTGGAAGTACCAATGAGGCCAACTTCTTTCAGGAAGAATAAAAAAAAAATAAAAAAAAGTGAGAAGCATAACTGTTCATTCTCTAGTCTCACTATTCTTTGAATTGGGACTGGCCCAGTTTTCTGCCCTTATCATCTAGTCTCCTTAGCCAACAACTCTGGGTCCCTTTTTTCCTCCTCAAAAGCTCTTTGGTGCGCCATGCTGTATGCTCCTAGGGTATGCAGCCACCAGGAGGAAGGAATTTGTTGCTTGATGCAAAGAGCTTGTCCATTTCCTTGTGAATGTCTACAAAAAGCAAAGTGAATTTTCACTAGGCCTCTTGGGTTAATTTCTTGTTTTCCTCTTCCCTGTTCAGTTAGGCCAGGAAGTAGTTTAAAATTCTTACCAGTACACAGTAGTTAGTCATGTCAAGGTATATTTTAATAGATTCTTTGCAGTTTTTCTAAATTATTGTGTATCACTCAATGAGTTACAGATTGCATTCCAATGCACTTTTTCTGTGCCTGATGTTCAATGAAAAGTTATGAGCAAATGAACAAAAAAATGCATATCATCCTAGATATGGTTATGGTAACTGATTTTTTTTTTCATTGGAACTATTCACATATACTCCTTGGCCTTAGAAAATAATAATAAAATGCTCTAGCAATGTATTGACTGAAGGATACTTGCTTCTTGAATTAATAATCTCTGGAGAATCTTAGTGCAGAGTTATGATCAATTTTCCCCACACATCAAATAGTTTCCATACAAAGCAGTCAGGAGCCTTGCATAAAAACCTCTTTGAAGTAATTATCAACAGCTAAGTATTCACATGCGCACACACATGCTGCAAGAGCTGCTCACTGCATTAAGAAATGAATTACTATTTCTAATTACTTCTAGTAGTTAATTACTTCTAGTTATTACATTGAGTAATAAATTGCTACTTCTAATTATGCTGTGGTACAGTCAAAGTAGTTAGAAATGCAATTTGCATGGTTGTTTACATCACAAACATGTTTAAGTAATTGTGCTCCCTTAATTATATGGAATGGTCGATGTTAAATAACACAACATGCTTTGCAGCTTCATCTGCAGTATCATTTGTTTCCCACTTATGATGGTTGGTCTTCGGAACACTGGGGGATAGATGCTGTGTGTCACTAGAGAATAGCTATTTTTATTTATTTTGAAGGCTACAAGCATTGCTGAGCATCTGCTTCTTGACAGGCATTCCTGGGAACATGCACTGTGTTGTTAAACTTACATTAAAGATCTGGCTTCTCAGCCTATGTACATCTCATCTGTTTGGAGACACTGACCAAACCCTGTTGTATTTAATTAAGGTCTTGCCTCCCACTTCCCATGCTCTCTGCCAGCATGATGGACTTCCCTTGCCCAAATGCTGTGGCTGAGTACTCTCACCTCAGCTAAATTATTTATGAATTCCTCAACAATTTGTAGAATCATAGAGTGGTTTGGGTTGGAAGGGATCTTTAAGATCACCTAGTTCCAACCCCCTGCTATAGGCAGGGACACCTCCCACTAAACCATGTTGCTGAAAGTCCTATCCAGCCTGGCTTTGAATGCTTCCAGGGAGGGGGCATTCACAACCTCCCTGGGCAACCTGTTCCAGTGTCTCACCACTTTCACAGTAAAGACTTTCTTCCTAATATCTAGTCTAAATCTACTCTCTTCTGGTTTAAAGCCATTTCCACTCATCCTATTGCTACCTGCTCTTCTAAAAGGTCCCTCCCCAGCTTTCCTATAGGCCCCCTTCAAGTACTGGAAGACTTCCATAAGGTTCCCTTTTCTTCTCCAGGATGAAGAGCCGCAGCTCTCTCAGCCTGTTCTTATGTGGGAGGTGCTCCAGCCCTCTGACCATCTTTGTGGCCCTCCTCCTCTCCAGAACTGGACGCAGTACTCAAGATGGTGTCTTGTGAGAGGAGAGCAGAGGGGCAGAGTCACCTCCCTCAACTGCTGGTCATGCTTCTCTTGATGCAATCCAGGATACAGTTGACTTTCTGGGCTGCAAGCGCACATTGCTGGCTATGCTATGCCTTTCATCAGCTGACACTCCCAAATCCTTCTCCTCTCAAGCTATTCTCTGTCCAGCCTGTATCTGTACTTGGTATTGCCCTGACTCAGCTGCAGACCTTGCGTTGTCCTTGTTAGGCTTCATGAGGTTGGCATGGGTCCACCTCTCAAGCCTGTCCAGGTCCCTCTAGATGGCATCACTTCCCTCTAGTGTGCCAACAGCCCCACTAAGAATGAGTGATTGAATTAAATGTGAATACATGATTTCTGTCCAGAAAGATACCCATTAGCAGCCTGTTGTGGTTAAAATTGCAGACAGGAATTCATAGTGAAGGATGTATTAACTTTCTAGGTAGTCTCTGTGGAGTGGTGTGCCACTCAGCTCTTCAGGACCTTCCATGTTTATGTGTCATACATTTTAACTTGGGGTTGGTTTGCACTAGAAAGGAACAGAAGGTCATATAGAGGAAGAAAGCAATTATCATCTTGAAGGGAGCAAATGTACTTCTTTAGAAGTCTGGCAGCATAACCAGAACCTGTGTTCCTCCTCAGGTCTTCTTTCTTTATCTATTTTCATGGGAATTTGGAGGGAATCAAAAGTTGAAGGACTTTGTCTTCTCCTGTGTCTCACATGTTTATTTTCTCTTGTTCCCCATTTTCTATCTCTAATTTCTAACACTTGATGACATTAGAATAGATTGTGTGGGGAAATCGCTCTGCCTCAGTGGAAGTGGACAGCCAGCCATCAAGGAAGAGCAAAACAGGCAGGAAAAAAATAAACTACAGAGACTCAAAAAATATTGCTTGTCATTCATATGTCCTTGGAGGGGGAAAGAATACAGGAAATTTTGAACACAAAAAATACATTGTTGTTAAACATCATTTTTCAAAGTTTTATGTGGGGCTCCAGTGGGATCTAAAGTAAAGGAGTCAGAAAGTTCACTCACCACCTGTACACACAATGGATTTGGAAGAGTGGGTTTTGCTGTCTGTGGAGTCCCCAGCCAACACAAGCAGTTTCTTAGGTAGATTCTGTTTCAGAATAAAGATGTGATTTTTTGGGGGAAGGATTATGGCTACGTTGATAGGAAGAGAGATTTAAAGAAGAAAGCAGTGCTGGACATGAGGACTGCTAGAACATGGTCCCACTGTATGGGTGAATGCTGGTATGTGGAGGGGAGCGTGATGGTGGTGTTACTGGGAGTGTGATAGAGGTAACACTGTCAAACTTTGGACAGCAAAATTAAAACCTTCATCTTAGAGGGCACAATGCTGCTGTCAAACACTATCTAAATTATGTCTAACAAACCTTTCTTGCCTCTGAGAGGAGTTGGTTCTGGATCAGCTAGCATCAGTAAAGATTCAGACTTTGATTTCCACTGGAAAAGGGCATGTCTTACAGCCAAACCCTGCAAATGCAGCCAGGGAGCCTGCAGGATTGAGCCGTGCATGGGCTCTGTGCTTACTATGTAGCCCTGTAATGGAGCTGTAATGCAGAAAGAACTGAAATGATGTTAACAGTCAGCCTTGCTAAATTACTGTTTTGTTCTACCATTTATGCATAGTGGGACTCAAATTCTAATCAAGGTGTTTGACTCAAGAAGCCAGGATAGAAAGGAAAGTAGGTGGTTATAAGATTGTGACTACTGTACTCCCAAGAGGGGAACAGAGAGCTGTAGTTCTGCTAATTACCATAACTAATTAGCTGCATTCAAAAGAGAAAAATCAGAGGGGCTAGATCACTGCCTCCAACTGTTAATAATGGCTTACTGAATTGTGGTACATGAGACCATAGGGACTACTATTACCACCAATGATGAGCCTGGGATGCGTTCCCGACACAAAAAAAATAATTCAGAGTTGGATTTTCAGAGTGCTTTGGTATGCAGGCTGAAAGTACATGCCATTCCTGAAGTGGAAAATGATGAAGTTCCCCTCTGTGGACTCAGTCAGCAAGCTCGGACCACCAAAAAGTGTTCAGGCAGTCATGTGCATGGAGAAGGCTCTCTTGGATTGCTTCTGATGTATGACTGTGCATAACACTATACAATATCCTGTGGGCATGCGCTTTAGGCCAAATTCTTAGGGTGATTTAAAGTACCTCATATTGTTGACTCTCATGAAATGGGCAGCTGAAAAAGGGGAATTCAGGAGATATAAATAGTCAGTAGGCCACAGCCCCACACGTGCGCTCCCAGAAACATGAGGTAGTAGAATAGCATGCAGGCTGTGTTTTGACCGAATCACTTGGAGAATAACCAAGCCACTTGGAATCAAATGACAATCTGAGCTAAGACAATCCCATCAATATGGATCCATCTCAGATAAATGAAGTTCTTACTAACCCAGTTGTGACTATAAGGGTGGCCAATTCAGGAGAAATTTCAGTGCAAGGGAAAAGTCTTTTAATGAGATTGACTTAGCACAACTGGAGCTGATGGGGTAAGGGATTGGACTGGTGCACCTGGATTCCTATAGAATTGAATAATTGTTTTATATGGATTTCAGAAGGGTCCTGGAAGACTTCTGAGGTTACGCAAGTTGCATGACTATAATGTGTCTTAGTAAGCTGCATGTGTGCCTGTCCACCTGCACGGGGTCAAGAGCCTTCTGCTGTCACAGTGCTGTGGGGAGAGAGCCCTGGCTATTGCAGAGGGGCACACAGAGATTGGCAGTGGATCACAGGACTCTGAAAATGTTTTGAGTTGCTTTTAGCCATCAGTCTGGTTTCACATTAATTCTGTAGCATCATGTGAAACATAGTTATATATAGTTATTTTAAAAATCCAAATATACACTGTTTGAGTGTTTTTGTTTGGCTAATGTTGATCAACTTGTGATGAATTACTCGTTCATCAAAACAACACAGCTATGAAAAAAACAAAAACACACACAACAGCCCTGGACACAAATTCTGGAACATTGCAAAAATGACTACTCACTGTAATTAAGTAAATGGAGTTTCATAAAGTATTAAGTTGACCTGAGGTCATAATGAGACACGCTTAGATCTCTCACAGCTCTCTCTCAAAATAATTCTGGCAAAATTTCACACTGGCTGGTGCGACTACACTCTCTGATGTTAAGATCTATCTACATTTCTGATGTTCTGGTCCTTATTGTCTAGAATTAATTTATGGTGGTGCATAATTTCTAGCCTCATGAAGTGTTAAGATAGGGAGGCATATGTACAGTTATGCCTTTACATAAGAAGGCTGAATCAGAAGTATCTGCCAGCCCCTTAATGTTATTTCCTTAATCTTGAGCAGCTGTTACTGGAGATATAGGGCCACAGAAACAAAATGGTGAACTTCAAACACGCTCCATAGCTCTGTGCCAGAAGACCTCATGGTTGTCACTCCAGCACCATCAAATCTATGAACAGTCTAGGAATAATTTTGGTGCTGGTAACAACTGGTCATCTCACAGCTTCTCAATAGTGTATAGCAGGACCTCTGAATCATATGAGTGAATGGGATGGTGCTCCAGGTATTGATGTTTTGTGGTTTCATTCATATAGGATGAAAGGCCTTAAGTTGCTCAAGGGGAGATTCATGTGGTTAGAACATATCTATTAGCATAAGCGAGATCATAGTCTCTATTCAGTGTTAAATATTTTAAATTATTGAGATTTACTGATTTATCGAAGTTTGCAGAAATACAACATAAGTAATCCTTTCTGTTAGTCCTTTCACACACACACACACAAAAAAAAAAAAAAAAAAAGAGAGAGAGAGAAATTTCAAAGTAATGTAACAGTTATAGACTTACATCAAATGCATCCTACCCAGAGTTGGCTCTGTGATTGATCTGAATGGGGAAACCTTCTTTACTTCTTTGCTGCACACAAATTGATGGAAAAAAAAAAGCAACAGCAAAACCAAAACATCCCAGTCTGCCACGCTATAACTTGCTCAGGCAGGTCTTCATCATGTGGTAGTGATGAAGTGATGAGAAGCTATGGTTATATGGAGTTAAATTTTATTACAACTTCCTCAAAGTTCAAAAGAGTAATGACGTTTGCACTCTTGCTTCTCAAAGCTGCTCTGCTATGTTCCCTATGGTCATGAAGGAAAGGAATTACAATGCTTCAGTAAGCCACCTCTACCAGGTTTTGTGGAAGTGTCTTCTGCTTCTTTCCATTGCAGAAGCATCTGGTGAATGTCAATAACATCTTGATTTTTTAGCACCAAAGCAGATAGGGAGTTATGTTAGTTCTCTGTAAGTGCAGAAACATCCAGCATGGTGTGGATTACTGCAAAATGGCTCATTTATGGGAGTCTTTTAGGAAATGTTTATTCTCACATGCACAGTGAAATGCAAGCTGAGAGTGATGGCAACTCCTTTGTTCTTGCACTTTGCAGACTGAAGGAGAGTGTGTCTGGTGGTATTGATTCATCTTGTACTTACAAAGAGAGTATCACAGCCCTTCAAAACTTAACTGTGGAAGCTGCTGAGGATAAGAAAGATTTCTATATTGAAGTGATGTGATGTATGAAAACTTCTGGGGAGTGACTGTAGAGGTGAAAACCACTCCCTGCTTTGGGTCCAAAGTCAGAGTGGGATGCTCTCATATTACCCATGGTGCCTGTGGGCTGCCTGCGAAGGAGCACTCCTCCAAAAGCTTCAAGTCTATTTTGCCTTGAACTAAAACTGTGCCAGACACAAGCCTGCAGGGAGAGAATTATGCTGAGGGGAAGGAGATAAAAAGCTGGATGAGACCTGAAGAGGGGCTTTGCAGGACTTGTTGGAGGATGGAGATGGAGATAGGAGTTAGTATGCAGAAACAGCTACTATACTTTCTCCAGAAAAAAAATACTGTGTGCATGCCTTTTTCACAACTATATGAAAGTTTGAGCCCTGGCCAGGACTCCCTTCATCTCTTCCATGTGAAATGGTTCTGATGCAGTAGTGCCACAATTTATAGTCCTCCACTGCCTCATTAGTTAATAATGAATGCACTGATCCAACTCAATTTCAGTTCAGAAATTCAGACCAACTCCTTGTTAACTCAGCATGAGATAAAGTTGTAAAGATGGGTGATATTCACCTTCTGGTCTATTCACTAGTTTTCCATTTGTGAAGTTCAGTCAAATTTCCACAGGGCCGCTCTCCATAGAGGAGATGATGGATAGATGGACACAGCATACAGCTACCTGGAAGGGCCGGTGAACTACGTGTTGATCCCAAGGTGTCCAAATTGAATGAAGAAAAAGCAGATCTTGTGTCCAAATGGATTATAAGGATCAAGAGACGTTCCTGGCTTTCTGCAATCTTCTCAGCACAGATTGATTGGTGTCCATCTTGGACAACACACGTAATATGATAAAAGAGAAGAAAACAAAGATGTCCTCCATGTCCTAGTGTGCCTGTATACAGTATCCCTAGCCCTCTACCCAGGACCTGTAATCATTAGAATCGTCAATCACCTTCAGTAAGTTTTGGAGATAATACCAAGATAGGAGGAAGTGTTGGTCTGTATGAGGCTAAGAAGGGCCTACAGAGGGATTTAGACAGGCTGGATTGCTGGGCTAAGGTCACTGGGATGAAATTCAACAAGACCAAGTGCCTGGTCCTGCACTTCAGTCACAACAGCCCATGCAGTGCTACAGGCTTAGGACAGAGTGGCTGGAAAGTTTCATGCTGAAAAGAATCTGGGAGTATTAATTGACATCTAGCTGAACATGCAGTGTGTCCTGGTAGCCAAGAAGGCCAATGGCATCCTGGCTTGTATCAGAAATAGGGCTGTCAGCAGGAGCAGGGAGGTGATATGTCTCTGTGATTCTATGATTAAAGCTGGAAAATATAATCTAGTCCAACGGTCAACCTGTCATCAATGTGCCCACTAACACATGTTCCTCAGTGCCACATCTACAGGTTTCTCAAACACCTCTAGAGACAGTGACTCCATCACCTCCCTGTGTAGCCTGTTCCAATGCATTACAACTCTTTCTCAACTAAGACCTAGCTCTACTATTTCTCTTCCTCCCACCCATCATACAATTGTGGTGAAACTGGTCAGGACTCAAAACCAGCTGTAGGTGTTGTGACCATCCTGTTATCCAGTAAGGGGACTGCCTTTTCCTTCTCAAAACACCCTTCTGCTGCCCTGCATGGTGGTGGTACAGAGCTCACTGGGACATGTGAAGAGGTCACAATGCTGTCTCCACCCTACCTGGCTGCATATCATATTGTGCATGTTGAACAGTGTGGTATTACCTGCGTCGGTTTTTTTATTTAGGGAAATATTCTTGCATTAAATGCTAGCATGAGCTGTGAAGAGAGAAACCAGGATAGTGGCTGTAACAGGGAGGGGAAGAAGTAACAGTGAGGAAGTGTTAAAGATTTGAGATTATAATTGGGAAAACAAAAAAAGCTGTGCTGCCTGCACAGGAAAGCAAAATTAGTCAGTGAATGGGAGGGAGCTGGCAAAGCTGCGCTTTGGCTGGTGCTGTCTGTGCTAGTCCTAGGTAACCATCTGTTGAGCTGACAGACCCAGCTGGGCTTTTTTTGTTTGGGTTTTATATTATTTGTTTTTCTGTTCTTTTAAAATTCTTTTACTGAAGGAAATAAAATTACCTTTCCGCTTCAAAAGAAAAACATCTGAAAGATGAATGACGCTACACACATGGGACGTCCTTCCTGGAGTCCTGGCTGCCTGGCACCAGCATGGATGCAGCACAGCTCCTTGGACTCTCTCCCTGTCCACGACTGCCTGCCAAGAGCAAATTAAAAGATCCACTGACCAACAAGCTGTGTGTGTTCTAGTACTTCCCCAGCTACTGGCATGTTTTGGATCTTCTTGTGTTCAAAAAATGTGTAGGTGTGGTACAGAGGGACAAGGTTTAGTGGGAAATATTGGTGGTAGGTGGGCAGTTGGACTAAATGATATTAGAGGTCTTTTCCAACCTTAATTATTCTATGATTTTTTATAGTGATTAGCAAACCTTTATGTTTCTCTGATTTCATTCCGTGTGTACTGTAGTTGTTTCCTTCACAGCAATTCTGTCTTACTATTTACTGTTTTGCAAGGATTTTCTCAACCCCCTTCTTTTAATACGAATTTCCGACCATTTGCTTTGGTTAACGTGAAAGCAAGACTGCATCACAAGTGTGGAAAGACAGAAGTGACTTAAGGAACCAACCCTGAGCCTAAAAGCTGCATCCAATAAAAATAAGAAGCAAAAAAATTGGCCTGGAAAAATATCTGCAAAATGGCCATATAATATAGATAGCCTGGGGGAAATCCAGGCACTCACAGCAGTGATGAAAATGCCAAGCTCCCAAAGTGCTGTCTTGTCTCAGCCAAAGTGCACTATCCCTTTCTGAGCAATGTCTCTCTGGATGCAGTTAATGAGGCAGAGGTGCTTTTGTCATATTTATTAGCTCAATATGATCTTATCGAGTGTCTCTGTCAGTCACCACTCCGCATTTGAAGTACAGCTGTGCTGCAACTGCTCACTTCATCTGCTAGCACCTGGGTGTTAATCACAGACAGGGAGCCCATACGGCAAGACAGAAGCCAATTTTGTTCAATGTGAAAGGAGAGAAAGCAAGATTAAATAACCTCATTTGAAAGCACAGCCCACAGGTTCCCTGCTTGAGCTACTAATAATGGTTCAAATGACTGAAACTGAAGTAATTATTAAAATGTAATTAGTTTACGCTGTTAGTGCATTTTGTTTGTTTCTGGCACCTCTCTTGGCTTGGAGCATTCTAAGCTCACAATCACACGAAGACTTGTGATTAAGACATGGAACTGATATTCTGGGAGCCCAGGTTTGTTTCCTGGCTATAGAATAAAATTTCTGTGTGGTTTGCTTGGGTTTATCACTTCCTGTGCCTCAGTTCCTCATCAGTGAATGGAGACAGAAATGCACCCTTTGTCTGGCTGCTTGATCTATTCAAACTAAAAGCCCTTTTGGTCATAGATCGTTTTTTAATGTGTTTATATAGGGTAAGATAATGAGGACTTGATCTTGTTTGAACAACGAAGTGCAATCTGATAGACCACTGTGTTGATAAATCAGCCCAGAGAGAATTTTTTGCTGGCTGCTCATCACACAATAGAGGAAGAAATTTTAACTATATTTTTAACCGATATTATGCTGTGTAATATTCTCTAGAGGACTAAACATTATAAAAGCACAGAATGAGGCTGCTGGAGGCCTAGCAGATAATTTCTTAATGATATTTGTGAGGAAGTAGTGCCTAGGAATAAAATAAAAATAGAGCCCATTTTTTTCCCACCGCACTACGTGCTCACTAAGTCACATTAAGATTCAGAAATGGAAGAAAGCAGTCGACAGCATTTCCCCTGAAGACAGTGATTGATGCATGCGGCTGCTGTGGCATGCAGTGTTGGTGGTTTGGCTGGCAGTGCACGCACGGTGCAATTCCCCCAGCATGACCCATTGAGGTCTCAACTAAGGGAAAGAGCATACAGCATACAGCATGTGCTTCATTGTCAGAGGTTTCAGTGGGGCCTTGAACATACGCCTGAAGTTAGTGATGTGATTGGGCTTCCTTCCTGAATGGAGGCTGTTTCCCTATCGTGGGCTTTATGCACTCCTTGGCTTCCCTTCTGAGGAAAAGCATAGCAAAGTTCTTTTGTTCGAGTCACTGCAAGGACCTGGTCCTGACAGGGCTTGGCACCCTCAGCATTTCCATGTGCCCTAAGATCCTACTGGCATTCCTGCAGTTGCACGACACAAAAGATGTTACCTTGCTGGGCTGCAACACAGCCTTCCCAATCCTTCAGAGCACAAATGTTACAGTATGTTAAAGCCTTTGATTTTATGGTACAATATCTATATGGGTAAGACAAAGCAGTCCTTTCCCATCTGCTTTTTAGTGGTATAGGTACAGCATACATCCTGTGTGACCATGGATGTGTGAATCTCCAAATCTGGGAGTCTCCAGTCTTCCTGCAAGGTCTTCTGGTGCTAAAGTGGTGTGAAATCTGGTATAAATTAACTGCCTTATCTTTTTGTTGTAGATGGAACTACTCATATTTACCAAATGGATTAAAAAAAACCCCAAACATTAACTTTAAGCAAAACGAAGGTGATTGCATGAGAAATCTCAATTTTTACTTTGTTATTTTTGACAAAGGCCATCGGTAATAAATTTCTGTTTAATTACAGTTCCATCCTGTTGGTAGGGAGAACATTTCATGAAATATTATTTGATTTCTTTCTGCAAAATTATAGTCATGGTACATTTTGAAACAAAAATGTTTTATTTGAAGTTTCCTATGAAATTTAAATAAGATTTTGGTTGTCTCACGCTAAGCATTCCTCGCATTTCTATACTTTGCTATGAATATATACTCAGTTCTGTGCATGTGAATATACTTACACCTACCTGGTTTTAAATATCTGGAACAAAACCTAATGATTAAGAAAAAATGATGAATTAGTAATATACTAGTGGTGCAGTAATTTGCAAGTAATTTGATCTTTAGCCTATCCATGAATATAGTCTTATTAAAAAAATGTATGGTTTTGTTTCACTCAAGGAGCACAGAAAATATATTTGCTGCACAAAATACACAGCTAACACCAGAGCTTCTACTGAAGAATGTCCTGAATTTGCAGATCTACATTTTCTTGCAAGCCAGGATGTAAAGTCTTGGAAAGTGGGTACTAATAAATATTCCTCAGTACATAATGGAAGAGATGGGGAATATGTGATCCGCTACACTCACTGTAGAAGATCCTCTAATGTGTACATTGGGGAAAATTACATTACAGAAGTGCTCCCCTTATAGGACAAGATGGGCTTCCAGTTGTGCCAGAGGAGGTTCAGATTGGATATGAAGAAAAAAAGTGGTCTGGCACAGGAACAGACTGCTGCCCAGGGATGTGGTGGAGTCACCGTCCTTGGAGGTATTCAAGAAATATGAGGATGTGGTACTTAGGGACATATTTTAGTGGGCAATATTGGTGGTAGGTGAATGGGTGGACTAGATGATCTTAGAGGTCTTTTCTAGCCTTAATGGTTCTATGATTTTGTGATGTCCACTAGCTGCACAAGGACCTTTCTGCCTGGACCTCTGTGTGTCCCCGTGTTAGATCCTTGTGTTTCCATGTTTAAGAAAACCCTGTGTCCTTACCCTAAGTCTGTCAAAATGTACCCAGTATCAGAGTTGGGCTGGGGGAGCACTGAGTCTCTTACACATTTTGCAAATATCAGATGGGCTGTGGCAATGGATGTGCCTCTTCCATACTCCTGATGAAGTGCCCTCGGGAATCCAATACCTCCCTTTCCCAAAGTGGGACATTAGTAACCCTCAGCTGAATTCTGCAACAAAGCAAAAGTGCCTTTAATTTGGAAGTAAAGTACGTAGCAAATTTTGGTCTGTTTTGCTGCAAAGACAAATGAGCAGTTTAGATTCTGATGCAGTGACATCCACATCTAATAGCAGGAATGGAAGAAGAGACTGTTAGGGCTAATCTAATTTACTCTGTTTTTATTGAAATGCTATATAATAATTTCACCTACCTATAGCTACAGCTTGCATATAGATGGCCTTGTTTTATAATGCAGAGCATGGGTGCTTCAGTAGAATTTCTAATGAATAAAAATCTACTTGCTGGCATGATATATAAATAAGAGGTACAGTCCAGCAGCAGAACCCGGAAACAGCTCGTAATTCTGGAGAGTAAACAGTTGCTGAATGCTAGCATAAAATGAAATGTAATTAAGCTATAATATTCAGAGAGGAATCCAAGCCACAAAATTCATATTCCATCCTCCGAGGTTCAAAAAAAATTTATTTGGTTGTGGGATTTTGGCCTGGCACAACATAAAAGAAAAAAAAAAGTAGAAATGACTGGTTACAGCTCCACTTCTGGGCAGCCCTTTGAATTTAGAGACATCAGTACAATGCTTCATAAAGTGTGTCATCCTCATAATGGAGCCAGCAAATAAAATGGCATCTTGAGTGTAGATTAATGGAAAGTGCAGGAGTAGGAATCCTGGGCTGATGAGTGGCTGCAAGGTGATGGCAGGAGTCAGGTGAGCATGTGAAGCTCTTACTCTCTTTTCTCATAAAGTGCAACCTTCCAGAAACACTGAGAGGAAATTTGTCACTTCACATATTTAGCTCTACACTCAGACTATGCCTTGAGATCATCATGCATGATCACAAAACATCACGGAGGGAAAAACAAAACACAAATGGAAGTGTTTTGCAGGCTCATCCTGCATCAGATCACTGCCTCTCACCTAGTATATCATCCCACCAAGGTTCCAGTGCAAGCAGAAGAAAAGAGCTCTATTTTCCTGCTGCACCCCTTTTAGATGGAAGTTACACTATCTAATTAGTGCCCACTTCAAAAACTGGATTTCCTGAATTATTAATTGGCCTGGCGGTATGGGGCAAGTTCTGCAGAGCCTCAGGTATTCTCTAAATCTCACTGAAAAAGTTTGACTAAAAAGAAGCAGAAAAATATGAGAACTTTGCTAAATTTAGGTTTATGTAATATATCTAAATGTTTTAAGCCACTCTGAAGGATGCTGTCAAGTTAGTGACCTGGTTTTGGCTGGGATAGATTAAATTTTCTTCTGCATAGCAGGTATGGTGCTGTGTTTTCGATTTAGATTAAGAATAAATTTGATAGCACCGGAGTCTGGTTGTTGCAGAGCAGTGCTAACACTGAGTTAAGGACATTTCAGCTTCTCACACTGCCCTGCCTGTAAGTAGCTAGGGAGTGGAGGGGGCAGAATCAGGACAGCTTGCCCAAACTGTCCAAAAGATGTCCCATACCACAGGGCATCACGTGGAACTATAAAATGGGAGGAGTTGGCAAGAAGGGGCTATCACTACCTGGGGAGTGACTGGCATCAGTCAGTGGATGGTAAGCAATTGCATTGTGCATCACTTGCTTTGTTTCTTCTTTTTGTTGTTTTTCTCTTTCCTTTTCCCATTCCCCTTCTCCTTCCACTTTATCTTTTCCTTTCCACTTTACCTTTTCCTTTCCCTTTCCCTTTTTCTTCCTCCTTTCCTTCCCCTTTTCCTTTCCATTTTACTTCCCCTTTCTCTATCTTTTTTCCCTTTTCTTTCCTATTAAACTATCCTTATCACAACCCATGAGTTCTTGCACTTTTCAATTTTCTTTCCCATTTCACAGGGAGGGGTGAGTAAGTAAATGGCTGTGCGATGCTGAGCTGCCTGCTGCATGCCGGGTTAAACCACAGCAGGTAGAATTACTGGTAGCTGCATTACTCTTTCAAAGGACTCCGAAAGAGAGCAGATCCATATAGACTTGATGAGAATAGTCCAGGTCTCTCTCTTCTAACTGTTTACAAAAGTTCTGCTTTCCTCAGCTGGTCATACAAAATCTAACAATATTCACCCAGGGTTGTCCAAGAATGTTAATGGTGAAGATCTTTCATCTCCCAATTTGCTCAAAGTTACATATGAGAATTGAGAGGAAATTGTGAAAAATGTTCAACTACCATTTTGTGATGTTTTATAGGCCATCAAAAATAAAATGACAGATGGCTATCAGTGACTATCAGACATTAGTGTGGTGTAGATTGCTTGGTATTTTCACATATTCCTGATGGGTAAATTTTCTCTAAAGTAGCTGCTTCTTTTGCATATATTGCAGAGTGTTGATCAGAATGAGCACAAACTCTTTGCTTTTATCTACTAGAGAACAAGAGGGTGTGATAAATGAATCAGAACATATTTGCATTTTCCTGTGCACCGCTCCTGTATGAATATTATTTCATTTTCCCAAAGTTAACTTTTGTGTGTAACTGATTGCTGCTATGCACATAGCAAAATTGTATCTTTATAGAAAAATCATCTAAAGGTACTTTTAATGTTCCTTTAGTCAGCATTGTACAGATGAAGATTATGAATATATGCAAAATGAAGTAGCTGGAGTTGAGCTTCTTTTGAGTCGCTCAGAGTTCATGATTCTCTACCATGAGAGAAGCTGTGGAAGACAGAGAAAGTAGCCTATACTATATATTGAAGACACATCTCTCTACTGAATAGTGCTATTGGCAAATGGGGATGTTGAGGCAAAAGGTTAAGGAGGCAATGTTTGTAATTAGTATCTTTTCTTAACCCCTACACACTGGGATGTGTCCCATAAAATCAAGCTTGTATTTGCTGTCCCAAATGCAGTAAAAAAGGATAAGGAACCAAAACAAACAGAGGATTGACATGAGATAGTGACATCCCATAGACTTTGTTCCCTGAGGAAAGGGTCCTTCAGAGGCTGTGGAGCAAGAAGCCATCTACACAGTCCAGAGGGAAAAGAAGAAACTAGAGGAGTGGCTGGGCTGAGAATGAAAAGTACTTTTCTGACCTTGTAGTTCTTCCCTCTTTTCTAGACCCTGAGGTGTGATTTCTCTTGCATGAAGGGCCTGGGAGTACTCCTGCCCATGAGAATAAGAAAAGCCACTTTTCTTAGACTTCATTCTAACAGATGTAAGACTTATATTTCTGTCTTAGTTCTCTTAGTTCTGCTTGTTCCGAAGCAAGAATGCTCTGAGGGTGGAAACCAGATCCAGATAAGACACATATCGATACCTACCTTTAGGTGTCTATGGTCACAGTATATGCAGTGAAGGTCAACTCAGTGCAGTCAGAATAAGTTAGAGAGTTTTGCCTTTGAGCTGCAGGAAATCAGGTAAGAGGTGCACATGGAAACGGCAGATGAGTCTTTTTTCTCTTGTAGGATTTAGCCTTGATGACAATTGGATGGTTGACGTAGAAGGTGAAAGATGAAAAAGGACAGTTTCTCATTTTTAGTTATTAAAGCGCGTTGGTCAAGAGAATTAAATGTTATGGAATGTTGTGGTCAAAGTGATTTCCATTTGTTAATCACTGATTTATTTTATTCTACTGTCAGTTCAGTACCTAGTATTGAAATGGTTCTAAAAGGACCAAGCTAGAGGGGAGATTAAAACTGGTTATAAGGAAAAAGGTTTTTACAGTAAGGGTAGTGAGACACTGGAACAGGTTGCCCAGAGAGGTTGTGGATGTCCTGTCCCTGGAGACATTCAGGGTCAGGCTGGATGGGGCTCTGAGCAATCTGATCTAGCTGTAAATGTCCCTGTTCATTGCAAGGGAGTTGAACTAGATGACCTAGATGACCTTTAAAGGTCCTTTTCAACACAAACAATTCTGTGTTTCTATGATTCTGTGATGAGGTGCATTTTTCAGGAACACAAAGCCTTTTTAATTTCACCAGAGAGCTATGAGAAGGGATAGTCTGCCTCAGGATCTCTAATTTTTATAGGGTAATGTTTTGCTGTAATGCTGCATAAATTTAGTTTGATGTATATAATTGAAAAGATGCAGCTTCTTGATCCATGAGACTAAATCATTACATATGACAGCTCCCCACCTTTCATCCCTTCTCATTTTCACTACATTTCTTCTGTATTATAGAATGTTAAATTGGGTTTCAGCAGTGGGCAAACTACAATTCATTCTATCTACAGTCATCTGTGCTTCTGCCTTTTTTAGATGAGAGGCTTATTTGCCTCACAATCAGTGTCTTTTATATCTCTGAGCTGAACCTGGTGAGATCTATTCTAAGTGACTAAGAGAGAATTTTATTAATCAAGATGTACCAAAGCCCATGATACAATCAATAAAAGAACACATTTTTCCCTTGGATGACCACAGCTCCTACAGATCTCTCAGCATGATTAGCCTTAAAAGATTGAAATGATTGTCTCTGTTAATGGGTTGGTATGAGCAAAAATGTGCTATAAGAGAGTCTGTCAGGCATGCCTGGTGCTTTGCTTTTCTTGCATTACAAAACCTTCTTAAGGTCAGAGCAACACACATTAAGCATTAGGATTTTACAGGATTTCTCTAGCCTTCACTCTCTGGTTCCAACACACTCTCCCTGTCTGCCTGAGTCCACTGGGGCCAAATGGCAGGGGAAAATCTAAGAGATGTGTTATTAGAGAGCAGTTAGGTCGTATGGGAATTGTCACAAATGTCAAGGCTCAAATCACCAAAATACTTCAGTTACATACTCCTCATGTTGTAGGAGACTGTATAGTAAATATTCCCGAAAGGAAGATCCTGTGCTTTTGATGGTTCCTGTGGGAACTGCACATTTAACACCCCTAGGCAAAATTCAGCACATGCAAGGCCTAGGGCGTTTTCCTTCTCTTCCTATTTTCTGTAGTGTAATGTTCAAAAGTCTTGGACCCAAGGTTGCTCTGAAAGTAATGCCTTCTGTTTATTTCCATGGAAGATACAACAGATACAGAGAGCAAAAGAATACTGTTTGATAGAGCAAATTCTCAGCTACAAAACAGTATTTTTCAATACAGTAACTACCATTTGCCATCTTTGCCAGCAATGAGCAAGAGTCTATATGATGTGCTCATAAAAATCTGCCCCAGGGGAAGTGACTCTGGTCGTCTCACTGTACCCATATCCACTGTTTGGTCTGCATAAACATTCAGCAAATGTCAATGAATGTCAGTGGGCACCGTTTATCCTCACGGAGGAATTCAATTCCACATCTTTGCTTTATACACACTTCTATGTCAGACACCATTTTGCCAGACTGCCCTTCTGTTGCCATCTGTTACATGGCAACAAAATGGAACAGGACATTGGAAGTTTCAACCTCTGCTGCCATATCACAAACATCCACCTCTAATGTCATTGGCCAACAGAATGAAATAGAAGGCATTACTTTCAGAGCAACTGTCACGGCTCTGTACATTCATAGACATGCTCTTTCACAGCTGGAGTTCAAATCAGTGTCCTGAAGTTTCTTTGAAAGTTATTGTTTTAAACTTCCTAAAGTATAAATTATGCCGTACATTTATCTCTGTCTTTTATCCTCTGACTGGAGAGAATGACATCACCAAGAATTTTTCCAAAAGCTTCTATTTGTGGCATTGCTGTCATCTTTGTAACTGTTCCTTTGCTCAGATCCAGTTGCAAATATCAGTTGTGGAACAGTGGTGAGGAGGATCAGCCCACTAGAACAGTTGGAAGAACTTAGTTCTAAGATTATTAATGTGTATAACTGGCCCAGGACCAGCAAAAGCATCATGGTCTCAGGCTATGCCTGTGTTGCAGGCAGTTCTCAGCAAATTCAGCCAAGGACCCATACTGGCACCAATGGGATAAACCAGCTTGAAGAATTGCAAAAGGCCTTGATGAATTCAACCTCATGATTAAAGGGGAAGTGGAAACAGTGGCAATTTTTCTCAGAGGTACTTCAGTATTTTATCCTTCTTTTATCTCTTTGAGATACGACGTATACACCTTTTTCTTTCCAAATGTGACTCAGAGGTAGAAGACAATCAGATACTCCATCAGTAGAGCTGGCACTTTCCCCATGTTTACGGAGAATATGGAGCTCACATTGTTCATTGGGATAGCTAGCTCATCAGGCTTGTAAAGAAGGAAGATATCTTCCTCTTGTCACCAGCTATCAAAGCTAACATAACAGAGCCTTGGTCTCTGGTCTGTGATCATCCTCACTGCCTCATTTACAGCTGGAAGCACTCAAACACTCTATGGATGAGCCTGGAAAGAAACCTCTACTGAGTATAATGCATCTTTTCATCTCCAGGGATGGCAAGTTCTCCAGCCTTGTGTTTCCATTCTCTTTTCAACATATGCTCAACCAGGCTCTTTGCTTGCAGCCATCCCATCAAACCCATCCAGACTTCATTCAGTTGACCTAGATGACCTAGATGGTCTAGATGAAGGGATTGAGTGTACTCTCAGCAAGTTTGCAGGTGACACCAAGTTGAGAGGTAGTGTCAATCTGCCTGAGGGTAGGGAGGCCCTTCAGAGGGATCTAGATAAGCTGGATAGCTGGGCTGAGGTGGATAGGATGAGGGTCAACAATGCCAAATGCTGGGTCCTGCACTTGGGCCACAACAACCCCACACAGTGCTACAGACTTGGGGCTGAGAGGCTGGATGATTGTGAAGAGGAAATGGACCTGGAGGTGTTGGTTGATGCTCAGCACAGGCACGTGAGCCAGCAGTGTGCCCAGGTGGCCAAGAGGGTCAATGTCATCCTGGCCTGCATTAGGAATAGGAGAAATAGCAGGAGCAGGGAGGTAATCATCCCTCTGTACTCAGCACTGGTGAGGCCGCACCTTGAGTACTGTGTTCAGTTTTGGACCCCTCACTACAAAAAAGACATTGAGGCCCTGGAAAGTGTCCAGAGAAGGGCAACGAAACTGGTGAGGGTCTGGAACACAGGTCTTATGAGGAGTGGCTCAGGGAGCTGGGATTGTTTAGTCTGGAGAAGATGAGTATCAGAGGAGACCTCATTGCACTCTACAACTTCCTGAAGGGAAGGCAACAAACAGGACCCGAGGAAATGGCTGCAAGTTGTACCAAAGGAGGTTTAGGTCAGACATAAGGAAAAACTTTTTCTCTCAGAGAGTGGTCAGGCACTGGAATGGCTGCCCAGGGAGGTGGTGGAGTCGCCGTCCCTGGCAGTGTTCAAGAGGTGTGTGGATGAGGAGCTATGAGATATGGTTTAGTGCTTGTGGTAGGAATGGTAATGGGAGGACGGTTGGACTAGATGATCTTGTGGGTCCTTTCCAACCTTGTGATTCTATGATTCTATGATTCAGTTAAGCCGAGACATATAGAGCTGTTTTGGGCAGGTTCAGATTCCTGCTCCGTGATAGCTCTACGAAATTTTCTGAAGAAACCCATGTGTACCCTGTTGTGTCTGCCAGGCTGTTTAATGAATATACTGCTCTTCTTGAGCCTCTTAGTGGAAAGTACATAAAGGTGTCATATGTCTTAGAGCACAGAGGCAACCATGCAGTGTTTAAGTAATTTCATATTTGCTCTCCTTTCTTGGTGACTCAGCTTGGAAGTGCTGCAGTCTGAAAGGCAGGAGCCTTGCCAGCCCAGCAGAAACCATCCATCCACTCCACTATGGAATTATGCCATAGCATTATGCACCGTGGAACTATCCAATTTGTGTGAGCTGGAGTAACCTCTGCCCATCTGTTAGCTGTGCTCTGGTGAACTGAAGGACTTCACTTTCCCCTTCTGGAAGTATAATTTAATAAGGACTTTTCATTAACTTACATTAATCATTAGAAATAAAAAGACTATGCCGTTACTCTTTCAGTTTAGATACTGCTTGAACAGAATGAAGGTTTTCTAAAAACCTCGCTAAAATAGATGCAATATCAGTTATGGGACATCTATTATTTAATGACACAAAGGAGTTTTTCACACTATTTCTCATTTACTGCATCTGAAGAGAAAACTTGGGAGTTCAGTTCTTTTCATACTTTAAACTGCCATGAAATCCCTTATTATTATTTATGTTAAAAATGAATGTCATTATTTCTTTTTCAGTAAATATTTCAAGTGCTGTATGAAATTTTAAAAGTCTGACTCTTCTATGTGTAGCCAGTTAATAGTCTTCTGGGCAGAGGTGAGTAAGGAGAGAAAAGGTTGAGTATGAATGGGTCATAAGTTTGACTGAGAAACGGGGTCCAACTGTGAAAAGTGGTCTTGACTGAAATTTGAAATTTCTTCAAAGGGATGAAGTTTTCCTGATGGAAATGTTAGAAGACCTCATTTTTACTAGTTTGTTCATTGGAAATAGCTTGGTCGGCATTTGTATTTTATATTTAGTAGCTAACAAATTCCTCTTGATTTCAAGCACCTTGACTAAAATTGAAGGGAATTATAAGTTTGCTTTTAACTTGCTTTTTGAGTTAGAGAAGAAAACTGATTTTGAATTACCTTCTGTTAAAGTTAAATTTTAAAGCATATCTTGAACTTGTCTGTGCTTGCCTTCATAAAAAAGTTAAAGAGAATTTTTAATAAAGTACTATGTAATTCATACTCTCATTGTGACTGCCTAGTCTTCCTCAGAATATAGGAATAATGTTGGATAGCATGACTATACACATTCAAATATGCTAGACAGCTACAAGGAATCATGAATTTTTATCTAAACAAGGACTTACCTAGGAAGAAAGGGAGAGAAACAGGGTCAGAGGAGGAAAAATAGGCCAAAGGAGCAGTAGTGCCACTCTCAGCAGTGTGCATTACATCACACAAGGGTAAGCAGCTGGCTGATTGTGTAGGTTCTCCTTTCCATCTACATCATGGATGCTCCCATTTATAACTACAACAAAACATTTAATCTCTAATTAATTATAATTCAGTAGCCTCTCTGCAATGGAGGCCACTATACAAACAATTTGCAGGCTATATCTCCTAGGCTTTAAGTGCTCCAGACAGACAATTTCACAAGTATGTTCAGTGATCTATGATTTCTTGTTATTTTCTGCCCTAATGTTGCCTGGAGACAGATTTCTCATGCATATTTACTCATGTACCTGGGGTCATGGCTTTGAAGTCTACTTGTAGTATTTTATGGCAAAAAGGTATGTCTTGTTTAGAGTTTTATTTCCTGCACACGATTGTGAAATAGTAAGAAATGTGCCAAAAAAATGGAGTTGTAAGATATGGATGTGTATTAATAATACACCCCTAAGTATTTACTCATCCATAAAGATACTATACCAGGTGATCTTAGCTTGTATTTCTTTTCTTCATCACAAGCAATGTTTTTTTCAACATAGAGTGGGAAGAGTTTCCTTGTGATTCATCAGCATTTGACACTGTAATCAACTTGATAGAAGCTTTTGCAGTTATTCATATGGAAAAGTAACTTACTCCATTAATACTGTTTTCCAAGGCAATGGGAGCAGTGGTAGTGTAAATAATTTTATGCAGTAAGAGATCAAAGTCCGGACCTACATTTCAGCTACTTTCATCTCCTTCTGTTGTTTTTCATCATTACTTTATTCTTTTCCTTCCTTACACTGTGGATGTGTGCTCTTATTTTTTTTTTGGTGGGAAATATTAATGTATTTCCTCTGAAGATGTTATTTGCCACAGACACCTGTGAGTTGAATTCTTTAGCAGTAGTGAACCTCACAGTGTATTTTGCCCAGGTTCATTGCCTCATTCGGCGATACTTGTGATATCAATGTGATAATTTTTTCACTTGATTTGCCTTGGGTTCTAATGGCATGGCACTTTTATGAGAAAAGCCTGATTATGTATCAAGACTTTTAAGTTTTTGTTCCTGAAAAGGTCAGTCCTATCTATTTTCATTATCTGAGGAATTCCACAAAATAACTTACCCAGCAGAGGAACCTTACAAATAAGTTCTTTATTGTAAGAATTTTGCATTCATTACAATCCATATTCCATTCTTACAGTAGAGCTATCTCGTTCCTGTTTTAGCTGGAAAACAAATTGAATGTGTCCTTTATTCAAAATGCTCTGGACCTTTACTGTCTTCTATAATCTCCTTGGGCTAAGTAAACACTTGCATAATTGAAGCAAGGTGGGAACCAGTTTCCTCTAACAGGTAACAGTGATAGGATGAGAGGTAATGGCCTCAAGTTGTGTTGGAGAAGGTTCACTTTGGATATTATGAAAAATTTCTTCTCAGAAAGAGTGCTGAGACACGCTGACAGGCTTCCCAGGGAAGTGGTGAAGTCACCATCCCTGGAGGTGTTCAAGAAATGTGTAGATGTGGCACTGTGAGCATGATGGTGATGGGATGATGGTTGGACTAGATATCTTAGATATCTTTTTCCAATTGTCATGATCCAATTGTCTGGAACAGGCTGCCCAGGGAGGTTGTGGAGTCTCCTTCTCTGGAGATATTCAAGTCTCGCCTGGACGCCTACCTGTGCGACCTGGTGTAGGGAACCTGCTTTGGCAGGGGGGTTGGTCTCGATGATCTCTGGAGGTCCCTTCCAACCCCTACAATTCTGTGATTCTGTGATGATTCCGTGATTCCATGATTCTATGCTGGGCCACTTGAACAAAAAAATAAGTGAAGGCAAAACTGGTGACCCAAGTTTCAGTGACTGTTGGCAGTGGTATTTTTGTTGCCAATGCTTTTTTTTTTTTTTTCTTTTTTCCTAGCCAGCATTAAAATACTTAGTGTTTTGATTTTCTTAGATCAAGGGCCTATTTTCCAAAGGATAGATAAGAAGGAGAATACCTGCAATGGCAATATCTTGAGTCATTAGTAAATTAAAAAATGTTCATGTTATCTTTTCTCTTTGTCTCTTTGATTTAGCAAGTGATTATACAGATGTGGTCTTGCTAATGTTCTTGTACCAACTGTACACACCTCCTATGGACAATCCTGTCTAGAGGTCATTTTCTCTGGCAAACTCTTGCATGGAAAACATGAGGCTGATCATTCTCAAATCTCATGGGAAAAAGTAGAGGCAGACTTTTATCTACTGAAAGGAAAAAACTGTGGAGTTTCCTATATCAGATATGACTTGTGCTTTCAATGATACCTTGACAAACAAAATGACTCAAAGAACTGAAATGATATAGGGAAGTTTAATGCGTCTGTGTAATATGCATATTATATTTTTAAGAGCTTCCCTAGCGGGGGAAGTCATTCTGTGATGCTATATTGGGTATGAAACACCTTGGCAGGGAGACAGAATACTTCAAAGAATATTGGAGGGCAAAATGCTAACACATGAGACATGGCTCTGTTATGCTTCCTGTGGTGTTGGAGCACGCAGTCTGAGCAGATGTCTCATGACTTGATGACTTATCAGTATAATGCTTTGAGTTTTCTAAGGTCTTTCATGAAAATGTTCTGGGCTGTAAGATACTGGCTGTGATCTTCCCTTAATTCCCCAGCCCAGGATACCCAGCTAGATTTCCATATCTGATCTTGTTGTCTCCTTATGGGAAATTCCTATAGAAGAAAAACTTCTCTGTATGGCTTCCTCTTCAGTAATTGAAGGTGATGAAGGTGTAATTTAGCTCTGACGATTCAAAACAAACAAACAAACAAAAAACAAAACACACACACACACGCACACACACACAAAACCAACCAAAACAAAATAGGCAACACTTTCATTCATTTAATCCTGTATAGTCTCAAATCACATCACAGTTCTGAAGAATAGAAGAATATCTACAAAGCCTTGCAAATCAGAAATGGATCAGTATAGACTCTGTGATCAGTGTGGAGCATGTGCGTGTGCACCAAGCCTCCATCCTTTGATAATGAACGTCCACATATGGTAGGATGGAGCACACATCCTTAATGTGATGTGAAACATACACCCAATCTGGAACTGAAGATGATATCTTTATTTTATTTATACAGTTAAAAAAAATGGTGAAACTGTGTGTTTTAGCCTCAACTGCAGCTTTTTCAATTGGTCTTCTTGCATTACTCCCTAGATCTATCCTATCCTGCTCTAAGAGTCTGTTTCCAAGGTGAAAACCTGGTTGTTTTTCAGGGAGTAATTTGTCCCAGGAACCACTTCTGAGATACAACAGTAGATGAGAATGGATGCAGTTTGGATCCATCCTACATAACATCACAGTGCTGTTGCAATGGAATTTGCACCCTAGCTCACTGTGCTTTTATGGGTACCATGGAACTGGTGATATAGACACTGCTTTGTGCCATACAACTACTGTGTAGACAGCCTTTGTTTTGAAGAAAGAAAAATCATGTTTAAAGCAGAGGAAACTTGTGGCTAAGAACTGCGTGGTGTGGTTCTGGCTGTTTTTTCCCTCCAAGGACTTAGTTCTAAACAATACACACAAGCCAGACCACACCAGTTAGATTAGTGTAATACCACACATAGGAGACAAAACAGAGCAAGGGGGAGAGCTGAGTTGCTGGTAAAGCAGCTGGTAGCTCCAGCATGGACTCCAAGTCCAGCCCAGAAGGTGGTTGATGCTAAAAATAAATGACCCACTGACAATGAGCCCAGGGCCAAAGAGAAATGTGTTTGAGTGAGATTCATCCAAGCCCAACTGGTAAAATACAGCCCTGCGTGCCAGAGGCTGCATGGTTTGCAAACACATGTCTGACTTACATTAGTAGAACTGTCACTCAGCAGCCCTGGTTCTGGCATAATTATTACTGGAAGAGGTTAAACTTGTATTAGACTATTCTTGAGCTTGCAAAGCTTAAGCTTGTACGAAGGAGAAGTGACATGACCTGCCATGGTTTGATAGCAAGTGAAGCAACGATTTAGTGTAGTGAATGCAATTCAAGCACAAGCTCAGGCTTTGGATGCTATTGCCAGTCTTAGCCTCACTGCAGTGTCCCCCTAGTGCAGATCTGTCCTGTCACAAATCTCAAGCCTGCAGGAAAGATCTCGGTCATGTTCATTTCCAGTATGGCTTTGAGCTTTTCTTTTGGTGTCTTTGTACTTCTAAAATGCCAGAATAGTTCTAACATGGGATCTACCTAACTTGCAGACAGGAGAAAACACACTTCAGCTCTCCTCTTCTGTGAAATTTAGTTTTGTTCTCCCCTGGTCTGTTAGTCCATTAATGTAAAAAATTAATTGTTCTGGCTGCAAGTATCTGCTTCACTCTTTATGACTATAAAATCACAGAAGCAATCAGCAAGGAATAGAAATCTATTTCAGATATTTGTTGATATAAAATTAAAATATTTGTTTATATTCCTTTAGTAATTCTGTATATTTAATTTAACATTTATCTTCAGAGCATCTGCAAATGCATGTCAATAAAGCTAGATTTAGCTTGTCTTCAGGCAAAATATAACCTTTCTCTCACAACATTAGCAGCCATGTATATGTCAGAAGCCAGTATTATCTTTTTCAAGATCTAGATCAGCAGAGCTGCTGTATGGATTGGTTAATAAAAGGAATGAAAGCAGATTATATTTGTCAAATAATTTATCCTCTGCATGCAGTTTGGCTTGTTGGGCTCTGGTTGCTTTGCTGTCAGGTCATTTTCTTACAACAGATGGTTATACTGAATGACATCATTAAATTATGAATAATATTGCTTTAATTTTTACAGTATTTTCATATGCTGAGCTATACAAATGCATATACAACTTTTCTTTCTTTCCCTTAGATCTAATGTTCTGAAATTGAATGATAACAGAAACTATTGGGTTAAGACTGTTGTATGGAATAGTGAGCTGTTGAAATTGGTACTGCTTCAGGCAGTGATCAATTTGAATTTTTAATGAGCAGATGAGATGTGAATAAAATTTGTTGCCCTTTGTCCAAAGCATGTCAAAGTTTGGAATTAAAACTCCACCAAGAAAATTCCTCAAACAAAAAGAATGTTTGTATCCTGGCCCAACTTCTCAGACCTTTAGCTCTTCGCTATCTCCAGTAATAAAGATGACATCAACTCTTGCATAAATGGGTAACTAATGTGTAATACTTTCTCTTGATGGCACTACAGTTATTTCCAAGTCCTATAGGCTTTCTGTTGATGCCTGGTAAGCACAATTTAATGTATTGAACATGACAGCATGGGAAAATGTTGCATTATTTGACTGTTATCTTTTTGTCAAGAGAACTGCAAGCTTATTCATGCCTTGCATATACACTGCAGTTAGCAAAATAGCTGCCTTGAAAAAAGATAATTATTGGCTCATTTTCTTGTTGTTATTTTTAGAATAGCACTTTCTACTCCATGTTTTTCCACTGAATAATTTCCATTCTAATACATAGACACAGGACTCTTTTATTTCTGCCACTGTGGTAAACACAGTTCCAGCTCCCATTAATAGAATTATTGTCTCGACTTTGCTTACTAGGAAACAGTGAGACAAATTACACCTCAGCATTCTCACTGATACTTATGACACAGCATGGTTGAAATCTGGTTAAGTGCTGCTATTAAAAATCTACTTGCTGGTCTGATGCAACTTCTGGAATGTTAGTTTAAGCTCTTGGCTACAATAATATGTATTAGATATAAGCGTACAGAAATCCTTTGTGTTTATAGCAAACCTGAGCTGTAGCAATTCTGTAGACTGTTCAATTGACATATGACATCTGACTTGCCTATTCCCTTTATTTAAAGCTATTTAAGGTTAGTTCAAAAGCAACTGCACTCACCTAGCCAGCAGTTCAACAGTTAAAGACTAGGGGATGAGTTGCAAAAAACCCACATACTTTGCTGTAACATCTTCCATTCTTTTAAGTATACTAGAGCACGGTCTTGTAAAGCAAAGTGAAAATCTGCAGCGAAACCTAGGCACCGAGAGCTGTAAGCCTACCTGCATTTCTGGTGACATCCACAGGCCAAATCACTCATGGCATTAATACTGGAAGTAATTTGTATGAAGGCCTACAGATCCTTGTAAGGGATTAAGACCTCATTATGCCAGTCAAAGAGCAAACCAAACAGGCCAGATAGCCAAGGAATTTGCTGTTAGACTTGACCACTGTTGTGTACATGCTACATACTATGCATAGTTTGTCTGTATCGCACAAAGAGAGATAGAGTGGAAAGGATAATAGAATGTAAAACCATCATGTTGAAAATGTGAGGCAGCGGACAAAGTACAAAAGTGTCCTTATCTATGGCTGGTTGCTTTACAAGCACCTTGTCTGAAGAGCCGTTCAGAAAATGAAAATATTAAGGTTTTGCAGCTTATTATGAGGAGTTCCTCTCTGGATGATGGGCAGCCTGGGAGGAAGGCGCTGGTGCTTGAGCATAAATTGGATTAATGGGCAGTGAAGGCTGGCCTTTTTGGCACTGCAGAGACAGGAGCTGACAGCTTGAGAGCAGAAGAATTAAATTAAGACAAGTTTAAATTAAATAACTGTTTAAAGCAGCAGCAGAGGAGCTTGTTCATTCACAGATACTGTTATATATGCTCTCTCTTTACAGCAGAATATTTGAGCTGCTATACAGCTATGGATTACCGTAATTGTTACTCAACAAAATAGTCTTCTTCTGCCTGCTGCATACCTGGCCACAGGTATAACCTGTCTGGCTGAGGAGAGAATTGGTCCCAGGCATTTTGAACATGGGGCATGGAAAGGAAGCATTCCTTATCTCTGTGACTTTTTCCAGCTTGAGGTGATAGAGTTTTTATGTTATATTGACAAGTTCTTTACCAAGACTAGTCACATCTTCATAAGATTCTCCTTCTTTACCTGTCCACTGTTAACTCTTGCCAGCAAACTGTCAAGAAAACTAATGTAGTGAACAGTTCTCACAACTACATTAGAACTTCTTCTCATTCATCCAGCTCTACCATCTACCTGGAAAAATGTATCCATTCTGGAAAATGTATAGTCATGCACCAATTCTCATCAACAACAGGGTAGCTGTGGTATAAACTGTCATTTGGGGGCACACTGAAGATGTTAGCCTGTGTTAAGCCAAACTGAACTAGATTAAAGCTAGCATGGGTATGCCTGCATGACCCAAACTCCCTGTTTTTCAAGTACACCAGAGCTCTCTGTACTACTGACGAAAAGCAATGGGGTACATTAGTGCTACCTTCAAGGGCTGGTTCCCTTTATCTTCATGGAGAACAAGGGAGGCAGACTGCAGACTAACTGCAGGAGAGAAATCAGTGTTTTTCAATACAGCCATAAGTTTCAGCCTAAAAGAAGTTCAGGAAGCCCTCCCTGTGCAGTGCGTGGGTGGCTGCAGCTGTTATAGGCATTGAAACTGCTGGCAAGTGGGGCTTCACTTGAACTGCTTCAAATAGGGGTTAATGGTGGGATAGAAATGATTAGTCACACGTACAGATTGGATACTAGAGCTCCTACTTTGCCATGGTTCTTCAGTTCCCAGAGTGGGGCCATGCAGCACGGAGAATTTGTGAGACAGTCACGGACTCTAAAAAATTTCCCTATAGCTCCTGTAGATCTTAACCTTCCAACAGCTGCTTTTGGTTCTCTGTGTGATTATTGGCAGATGGAATATGGGGGCTCACATGAGAGTGTCAGGTTAAATAAGTCCCCATTGAACAACAAGATTGTTGGTTTTCTCCATTTTTTTTGTATGTCAGACGTTAAATAGTTAATATCATGCTTGCTGGAATAAAAATATAATCATCAGAACACCCCATTCTTTATCTAATCAGCCTCAGTGAAAGTGCTTTCAGCAGTGACACTTTTCAAATACAATGAAATTGCTCAGAGACCCTGTTATTTTTGAATGAACTCGTGTTGGTTTATTATTATTTTTAATGCAAACAATACAAGTTCCTAGGGATAGTGTTAAAGGCAGCATGAAATGCTTTCATAAACAAAAATGAAATTTATGAAATGTTTTCATCAACACACAAATAAAAATACTAATTAATGTAAAAAATATTACTCTCCTAAATTGTCTGGGATAAAAGATGATCCTATTAAAAAACAAAAACAACAACAACAAAAAAATCAGTATTACAGCTGTGCCCTATCCCCTCTCTCTGGACAAAACACTCCACAATAGGAGGAAAAATTTAATCTATTAGAAGTCATGAGCATGTGCAAATAGATTTGGGATAGCATCACATTTGTGTAAGTTGATGTGGAACAGAAAGTTTTCATTAAGAGGGGCTCATCTTTCATGACTGTGAGTACGTAATATCTAAGTGACATAGTCACTGTTGCTTTTCCAACCCATAGAAACAATATGTAAATTTAAGGAGCAAATTGTCTGACATAGTCTTGATTGATAGTTCATCATTAAATGGACGGAGTGAAAGAGGCTTGGGTGACATGCATGTACTCATGTGTAACCAATCAGGTAAAATATGTCTACATTTGATCAGCTGCTCAGTTGTTCCCCACTTACCTTTATTACATGTTCCTCTTCATAAAGTGCAAGATAGCTTAGCTCTTTCTTCTTTATGGGCTAAAATACCTCAGACGCAGTGTAGGTTATTACTAAGGAGAGAAACCTATTGGGACAGTTTTTGCAAAACAGTGGATTTACATCTACTTCTGATCCTAAAGTTTGTGAACCATAGCTCCAAATCTGGTTGGTAACACAGGGTCTGTTTGTACTCTATTGGATTCAGCTGAGGTTTGGTGCATAGGTTTAATCTTTGCTCTGAATGTGTCAGACAGGGAAGTTTGAATATGAATTTCCCACGTTTGAATTATTTTCTATATATGGATTTCAAACTCCATTGCTGATTCAGGTGGACTGTATACACAGGAAGGAGTGAGGGAATTCATTTAAGAACCTATAGCTGAGAGCAATGCAAGTGCACATTTTTATGCTAGAGTCCCCTTATAGTATCCAGCTGATACTACCAGTGGAGTCTAGATTATGATTTTTCTCATCTTAGAGTAGATGTTTACCTTTGTTCAGACAAATTTTACTCAGGATCCATTGACTGTATTGATTGTGATTCCATTGAGTGTGATGGGAAATGGCTAGCCCACACATTGACACCAGGACTGGATATGTGGAATGAGATGAGAGGAACTTCATCCTAACATCTCAATTAAGTGATAGAATATTGGTTAGTTTGTTCTATCAAAGAATGAGAATTTGAGATGAATGATGTGAAAATAATTCACCTCCAGAATCCCATGCCCAGGTCTCCACACACAAAGCTATTTAAGAGATTATCTGTGGTTTGTGAAGAAAGGCACTGGATCTGTTGGAAGAACAGGTGGGCACAATTCAGATCCCAGATGAATCCACTATTCATAACTTTTTTTCAAACAATTCTCTTTAAAAGACATGGCAGTATGTCTTAAGGTTATCTGTCTTCCTGTAAGTGGGTGACATATTTCAGAAACTAACCCAAAGAAGTTTAGGATGTTTGTTACATTATGACCAACTGCTCTATTATTATATATTCTTGCAATTATTGTGGTGTATCAAATCTTCCTTTTCCCATGGAATCATATCCCCTAGTATACGTATCAACAAAAACTGTTGATTAAGAACTAGAGAAGACCTGGAAGTGCTAGCAGCACATGATAAAATTGGTTTATAATGGAAAGAAATTTGCTTCTTAAGAATTCTTTATTATCAGAACTTGATAAACACAGATAAGTTGAGGTAAGTTGTTGACACTAAAGCAGGATTTCTAGAAAGCAAGTGTGCAATTAATAGGATCCTGAGAAGCCATCCTGCAACACCAGGAACATATCTCCCATTCTGACAGAAAAGCACCACTACTGTTTTCAAGGAAGTGTTCTATAAAATGATACAAATAGGAAAGGAACATTTAGAAATATTAGAATTTTGCTAGAGTTATAATTGTAAATGAGAAAAAAACCACACTGATGTCCTCAAGAATAATGTTCTTTGACTGATTGAACTGACTTCAACAGAAATAAATCACCTTTTTTTTTTTTTTCCACATCGTACCAAGATTTAATGCATTGAAATATTCTTTCTTTCTTTTTTTTTTTTTTCTTTTTTGTTGCAAAAAGAACAGAAGAAGGTTTGTCTGACCTTTTGAAAAGTCACTGATCCTCTACAATATTCTTACATTCATATTAACATGTTGCCCTAAGGGCACGAATGTACCATAGGAACTCCTTTGAACTGTTTTAGGGACAGTTTGAGATGAAGAGACATTTTCTCCAACTAGAGTAATTTAAAATACAGATGACCAGGCAAAAGAAACCTCTTGTTAAAAACCGTCCCAGATCTTACATTTCAGAATGGTCTAGGTGATGTTTCAAGTGACTAAGTGATGTTGTCAGTAAACCATAAAACCTCTTTTTAATTGAAAAGGAGAATGCTGGGGTTTGATTCAAGTATCTGGTTATGAGTGAGTAGCTGCTAGTGAGATGACAGCCCAATAAACACAGCAGTTGTTCCAGAAGTAACATTTCTAAAGACTGACTACCAAAATGTTTCTGCCAAGGACCTTATATATAACGTCCAGCATATAACTATCTACTGTGGGAAATAAGGAAGACCCTCTAAGTCTACTGATGGTATATCATCCACAGCTTTTTTCTCTTTATTCTTTCTTCATTCTGAAACAAAGATTTCTCATCTACGTTTCATAGAATCATAGAATGGCCTGGATTGAAAAGGACCACAATGGCCACCTAGTTTCAATCCCCCTGCTGTGTGCAGGGTCACCAACCACGAGACCAGGCTGCCCAGAGCCACATCCAGCCTGGCCTTGAATGCCTCCAGGGATGGGGTATCCACAACCTCCTTGGGCAACCTGTTCCAGTGCGTCACCACCCTCTGAGTGAAAAACTTTTTCCTAGTATCTAACCTAAACCTCCCCTATCTCAGTTTAAAACCATTCCCCCTTGTTCTGTCCCTATCAACCCATGTAAACAGCCATTTCCCTTCCTGTTTATACGCTCCTGTCAAGTTCTGGAAGGCCACAATGAGGTCTCTCCGGAGCCTTCTCTTCTCTAAGCTAAACAAGCCCAGTTTCCTCAACCTTTCTTCATAGGGGAGGTGCTCCAGCCTCTGATCATCTTAGTGGCCCTCCTTATATTTGCAACTTCTTGAAATTATTTCAGTTATCATGAAATCAAAACATGACTTACTAGGGGACACTGTCAATTGTGTAGGAAACGCATGGGAGTACATACACTTGATAGACACAAAAGACTACTCCACCAAACTAACAATTGTTTCCAGTTCTGCTAGATACCTCCAGGATTAAGGGTCCACTCTTAAACTTAAATACAAAAAACCTGAATACAGAGTCTCTACGTTTCACATGGAGATAGCCATAGCCACAGTGACATGTTTTCAATATTACACATACAAAAAAAAATTTGTATGAAGAGCTCATTAGATATGATTTAAAAGGTTCTTGGAAGAGCATATCTGTAGGAAGGTGCTGATCTAGCTACACTTTTCAAAGGAGAAATATTTTGCCTCAAAACCTAAAATAGAAAAGAAATATTTCACTGTGGTTTTTCTCATGCTCATTCAGTAGTGTCATTTCAACACCTAACTAAAAATTTAAACATGTGTTTTTCATTTTTTGTTAACATAATATAGCAGAATAAAACATTTTGTAGTGGTCATTCCACTACAGAATGAAATTTTGAATGTACATTTTATTATATTGACTGAACTGCTTTATTTCAGAAAAGCATTTTTGAAATGCTGGCATTCTGATTGAAATTGTTTCTTTATGTTACTCCACAATGTAATACCAAAAAGGAAGATCACAAGTACAGAAGAGTAACAAAAATGATGGAAAACTTCAGTTGGTGCAATACACTGATTTACTTCACATTGTTTTGGGACGTTTTTTCCACATCTACAACCTACGTATGAGAGGGCAATCATGCAGTTATGAGAATCTAGGTCTTATATACAGAGATTAGGATTCATGACCTCTGTAGGTTTTTTCCTTACTGAAAACAGAGTTTTTAAACTCTAGATTTTGTTCAACAGATTTAGAGCAAATGGTAATAGGGGGAGTTCTCTACGATTTGTATGCAGACCAGATCAAAGTTTATTAAGGTGATAAAATTTTTTGATTCAATAAATCACTGCTTCCTAGAACAATTAATCTTAGCATAGTCAAGAAAGCATGCCATTCTGAATGCAACGTTAAATGTTGCACAAGAACTAATTTAAGGCAAATAAAGCAAGAGGCAGTCTGTAAGAGTGATCACAGTATGATTAGATATTCCACCAGGCAAAGACAGACATGGCCAAGGCCAAGCACATTCAGTTTCAAGAATCAGAATTATATAAGAATGAGGCAATTAGTCAAACAAATAAACAAGAAACTAAATAAAAGTCTACCAAGAAAAAAACCTTCAAACAGTTTGATATCTGTTTAAGAGTATTTTTAGAAGCTCATGTTGAACTCTCTGACTCAAATCAAAAAGTCTGACTGGAGTGCTGAATAGCTGCATAGCAAATGTAAGGAGCTCTCTCACTGAAGAGATTGGTATTTAAAAATGGTAAATCTAACCAAATGAACAGAAAAGAGTAGCTATGGAAATGTCAGAAGAAAGAAGTAAATCAAGAGAACTTAAAAAATGAATTAGAAGAGCACATTGCAAATGATGCTTAAACTGAGATCTGTATGTTATAAAACAGAACAGCAACTTGGAAATTAGTGAGCTTGCCTGATGACCAGGATGCTAAAAGGGCACTGAAAGCTGATAAAGCTAAGGCAGAGAACCTTGATAAACTATTTAATTTGGTCTCAATTGTGAAAGATGCTGGGGAATTTTCTGTACACAACATATTCTTGATAGCAGATAAATCAGAGGAGACACACTTATTTTAGGTAGATGTAAAAAGTACTGGACCAAACAGACCTGCTAATCTTTTCACTTTTATGCTTATTCACAGGGGAGAGTCTTATCACCAGAAAGATGACTGAGTCAGAAGGAGAGAAGAATGAAGATCATGGAGTGCTCAGCCTGCTGGGAAGGTGTCTGCAGAGCTTATCTTCCTCACCAGCCTGTTGCTTCTCTAAGAGGTTTTCAGCAAGCACGACTGAAGGGAAACCAGAAAATTGGATTTTCAGAAGACCTTCAACAAGATTCAGTTGTAAAAGTTTATTAAAATCATAAAGCTCTGATGAAATTTGAGAGAAAGTCCCTATACAGATTCCATGTTGGTTAAAGTGTAAGTAGTGCAGAGCACAAATTCACGGGTGTTGTTTTTTTCTGGTAACCAAAAGCTGCATCAACAATGAGAAATTTTCCTGAGCAGGATTTCACATAACTGAATGGCAAAAACGTTGATAGATCAGCTTTGGTGATCTAAATAAATCTAGGGCAATATTTCCAGAGAAAAGCAATCTAAACCAAGTTTGCATAGTGCTGAACTCAGACTTAAAAAAAAAAATCATGCAGAAAAGGAAAAAAAGTAAAGGCAGAATTTCTACTTCCCAAATTCTACAGCATTAGAAATAGGGAGCACTTGTTCTTTTTTTCTTGTGTTTCAGGATTTTAAGGATTTACTAACACCCGAAAGAAGAACAGTTAAAAAAAGTAGACAGGTGGATAAGGGAGAAAAGATGCTAAGTGCTCTTCAGGCAGCGGGGGGAAAACCTTGAGCTATAAAAATGTAAAATGTCAATGAGTGCATTAAATATATTCATTTAATTACACATTGTCTCTAGAATGTATCCACTAAGGCCCTGCTTGATGGACAGAAAATCTGTTATGTGGTGTCTCTTCATGTTCTCTCTCTCTCTTTTATCTGGGAGTTAAATTATGTAATTACTGACCACTTCAAAAGCTAAGCTTCCTGAATAATTCATACAACACAGCAACAAGAGGCAAGGTTAGCGCAGCCTGTGGATATCTCTACATATCAAAACACAGGCGTAGAATTTTGATAAATAAAAGGGTGGTATTATATCTCAAAGAACACCAGAGGAAGATAAAATACACAGCTGGAAAAGAGGTAAAGAAGTTAAAAAAAAAAAAAAAAAAAAAAAAGCACAAACGACAGCTTTGACCAGAAATTACTATTCTCTTAAGGCTTTGCTGCCACAGTGATTGGTAAAAAACTAACAAGAATAATTATTTTCAAGTAGTCTCACATAATTTTTAATGGGTTGACATGGCTAAATCCTTGACAGAATAATGAATTAAAGCCAAAAGCAATCTTTATATGTCAGCTTGATTGCGCACTCTTAACAGCCAAGTGCTGGAATTTTAGAAATACATCAAAAACTGTACTCCAAGTAAAAACTCCAGCTTTGTGTTTTGTTTTTTTTTCTTCTTTCTCTTCAAACTTAAAACTGTGAATTCAACTACTGCAGATCTGGTGCTTTTACTATCAAAATGCGAGGTGCTTAGCAACAATGGAATGTTCTCGAATGTGAGATGTGTAAACCCATTCAGTTCTTTGCTCCCGTATCTAAACATTCCAGTCTTAAAAGTCACACTTTGTTTCTCTTCTGCTACAACCAATGGCACAGTCTCACAGTGGTATAAGATATAGATCTTAACTACTTTGTATTCATAACACAGAAGTAAAAATACACCCTCACAAATTGCAAGAAGAATCAGCAAATACTTACGCAACACTTCTACATTTAATATTAAGAAATGGTAATATTAAGGATATCCTTAGGTGGTATAGTTCTTTCCTCCCAATTTTATATTACCTCTTGAGAATTACACCATTAGTATGTAGAGAACAGCTTGAGGAAAAACTAAGAGAACAAAACTGCTTTAAAGCTCTGTACAGATGGAGCACGAGGTTGCTTTACCTTAAATTTGTTGCAACATTCATGGACTTAGCAGTCTGATAGTCCTATGAAGTAGTTAAATGGATATAAAACCTAAATGAGCAGAGAGAGGCTTCCAGATGCTTCCCCAAGATGCATGTGCTTATGACAACTAATACTGAGTACTGGAAACCAAAAGGGAGCCATGAATATTTTTATCTATTTGCATTTTAGCAAATGAAACAGATTTTGTACTTCGGCATGCAAATCACTGTGAACATGCCAGCATCACAGAATCACAGAATTGTACGGATCTGGGGGGGGACCTCTAGAGATCATTGAACCCAGTCCTCCTACTACAGCAGGTTCCCCACAGTACATCACATAGGTAGGCACCCAGATAGGTTTTGAATGTCTTGAGAGAAAGAGACTCCACAACCTCTGCTGACAGTCTGCTCCAGTGCTCCATCACTCTAACTGTAAAGAAGTTCTTTCTTGTGTTAGTGGAATCTCCTGTGTTCCAGCTTCTTGTGTTAGTGGAATCTCTTGTGTTCCGGTTTCTGCCCATTGCCCCTTGTTCTCTTGCTGCACGTCACCAAAGAGTCCACCCACATCCACTTGATTACAGCACTTTAGTTATTTATAAATACTGATAAGATCCCGTCTCAGTTTCCTCTTCTCCAGAAAGAACAGCCCCAGATCTCTCAGCCTTCCCCATAAGGGAGATACTCCTGGACCTCACCATCTTTGTATCCCTTCAATGGTTTCTCTGTAGAAGTGCCCTGTATATTTTGAACTGGGGAGCCTAGAACTGGACTAGAGCCTCTGGCTCTGCAATCTCTTTGGAGACTTTGCAGGCAAGCAAAGAATACATGCCAGCTCTTATCTCATCTTTAAAATTCTTCTATGATGCTCAGAATCCTTGTATGTGGAGGGCTTGTATATGTGGTGGTGAGGTACTGGAACAGTGTGCCCAGAGGAGCTGTGGGTGCCCTATCTCTGGAGGCATTCAAAGCCAGGCTGAATGGGGCCCTGGCAGCCTGATCTGGTGGGTGGTAGCCCTGCCCATGGCAGGAGGTTGGAACTGGATGATCTTTAAGGTTCCTTCCTAAGCTGTTTTAATTTTGATAATTTAAAGAGAGAGGAGAAAACAAACAGGAGCCAGATGCATGAGCTCAAAGCATGGCTTGGGACTCCAGATCTTTCATGACTTGAGAAACACCTAATAGAAATGCTGGTTGTGAAGAGAAAGCTCTTAAGATCTCAGCTCAGATTCTAGACTTTCTTCCCTTTCATGTCTTTAAGGGCAATGTTTGAGTGTTTTCCAGGAAGAGACAATCACTTTTTTAAGGTGAAAAGTCACGCATGAAAGTCAGGAGGACAAGTCTAAGAACTATGTCATTAGAAAACTTAGTCAGAATTTAACAGTGATATGAGACTAAAATTACTTTCCTTCTTGTAACTAGGGAGCAAAAGAGTAATCCCACAACAGTTTTAGAAATGAAGAAATTGTTAACTATACCAATATTCCTACTGGGCTGACTTAAACTTTGGTGAGGTCTATTGTAAATATTCTGAAGTTAGGATTGCACTCATAATACTCTAAGATTTCTGCAAAGATAAATGGAAAAACAAAGCAGTGTTATTGAGAGGTTTGTTTCATTTTCATGCTCTACTAAAACATGGACCTCCAGGTAAAAGTCTTCATTGATTTTAATTAGTTTTTTTGTTTCTTTTTTTTATAGGCAGCAGTCAGCTAAGTAATCACATCAGTACTGAATACCTGATCAGTATGTTATACTGCAGCCAGAGTTCAGATTTATCAGTGTCTATGTGCAAAATATTAGCCTGGGGCAATAATGTCAGGCTGTAATGGGGAACATCTAAGGAAAATAAAAGCTCTTTTCTGTCATGCCTTTAACCTGTCATTCACAAGAAAAAGCCAGATTTCCCTCTGCTTCAAGTCATTACAATGAATCTTCTGCCACATCCTTGGCAGGCTTTTTTAGCCCTTTCAAAAATAAAATAAGCAATAAAGCAGCGGTTGCTGCAGGTCTCTTCTAGCAGAATTCAGATTTCCAGTGATGGTTTGAAGAACCTTTTCCCTGGCAGATTCCTTAGGTTATTTGTTTGATAGTATCTTTTACTTCTCCTCCCTACACTGAACATAAAGGAGGAAACGCTTCATTTGCTTTTCCTGCTGTTCTCTTTCCTGCTTTGTTTGAGATGAAGTGTAATTTTTCCTTTAGCAAGCAGAGTGGGTCAGGACCACGGAGCTTGGTTTCTTTATGTGGAGCTGAACACATGCAGGGGTTCAGTACTGGATAGGAAGAAGCTAAAAGGTTTGTTCAGATTTCTGTAATTCCCATTGCCAAAACCAGGTCCTGTCTGCCCAGAGCCATTACCGCTATAGCTTCAGGATGTTCTCTGCCTCCATTCTATTCCCTTTTACTTCTTGTTTTGGGAGCTCCGGAGGCACCATGTACTGAATGACAAGCTGGCTGCTGCAGCACCCAAGGAAGTTGGGGCAGAGCTCAGAGGTGATGCATCTCCAACTGACTCTCAGACTCCTTGGAGCTGTCAGCACAACAGCTGATAATGTTTCTTATCTTCTCTGATATCTTCTCTTCCCAGAGGACAGGGCAGCTCTCACATATAGGCTCATCACTGCTAGGTCTGAATGTAGGAGAAATAAAAGCTTGAAAGTATTGCCTGTATTTGGTCTGAGCAGGAGGGTATTGGTAAGCCAGTGAAGGCACATGGGAAAGTAAGCAAGTGAAGCCTCATGCTGGAAATTTTGTCTCCTCTACAGGCTATCAGTTAGGACTCTTTGCTCTTTATAGAGTAGAGCTGTCACATTGCCTTATAGATTATGTTCACCAAAATTTTGCCTTTTTGTTTTTTCTTTTTAAATTTTTATAGTTACTAGATTTCTTCAGTGATGTTATTCAGAACTTTCCTTACACATAACAGACACTTTTTATGTGCTAATTTGTCCACAATAGGCTGCAAGTAGTACTCAATGTAACATGGATCTATGAAACACTACCTATTAAAGGGTAAGCTGATGTGCAGATATTTTTGTCTTGTCTCTCTTGGAAGAGCTCTTCTCAGAGGTTATCCTGGCTCCCTCTGTTCAAGTTGTTTGAGCTACTTGCCAGTCTCCTTTCTCATATCCTACTCCAGCCAACACATGCAACTTTAATAAACTCTGGATTTGGGATATTTGGGATATGATACTTGTACATCCCTTCAAGAACTCCTCTGGGCTTGTGAATGAAACTGAAAGGCACCATCTACCTAAAGACCCTTTAAATGTGTCTGTTCGGATTAAATTACACTAACTAGTCTGATTAGATTTACTGATGCCAATTACAGCCACTCTTCTAGACCTCTAGACATTTCTCTGGGAAATACATAAATCTCTGAACATTTCAGGATAGGTGTATTCAAACTGGTGCATTTGACACTACCACTCTCCAGAATTCTTGAAGTCAGTGTAGCTGTGTACATTTTTAAATAGTTAAATAAAATTAGTGATAACATTCTCAGTGGATGAGTACTTTCCATAAAATACAACTAATCAAAAGTACTCTGAACTCGTCTTTGTGTAGTGAACTGGATCAGCAAATCTCACTGCACTTGACCTTTTCCTTGTTTAAATATAAATGTTAATTTTATATAAAATAATATTTTTTCTTCAGCCAGACATTCTCCACAATGTTCATTTTGTCTGGAAAAGAGGATGGTCAGGGGAGACCTTATCATTCTCTACCTCCCTGAAAGGATGTTGTAGTGAGGTGGAGATTGGCCTCTTCCTCCAGGTAACAGAGATAAGACTGGAGATAATGGCCTTAGGTTATGCCAGGGGAGGTTCAGGTTGAATTTAAGAAAAATTTCCTCTTAGAAAGAATCACTGGGAGCTAGAATGGGCTGACCAGGGAGGTGGTGGAGTCACTGTCCCTGGAGGTGTTCAAGAAATGTGGAACTATGGGACATGGTTTAGTGGGTATGGTGGTGATGGGTAGATGGTTGGACTAGACTATCTTAGTATTCATTCCAACCTTAATGATTCTATGATTCTATACCAAGGGTCTTCTTTTATTTCATTTGGATCAAAATCCAGAGGAAAATAGCTCTTTTCTTGCTTTTGACTGAGATTGAGTTACAATGTATAGTACTCAGAGACGTTTGTATGCTTTCACTTTGTATCACATAGGATCACGTTCTTCAATGTGTTTGAACTTCTTGCAAGTCTTGGTTGATCATTTTATTTTCAGGTACTAAATACTAAAACATTCAAGGTTTCATGACACTGACTGCTCCCATTACTTTTGCTTTCCACAGTGGATTTTCTTAGATAACACTTTTTCAGCATACTGTGGTTTTATTTTCCTAGTGACTCATACTTGGCACAGAAAATCTTCCCACACTCTATGTATGGGCTGTCAAAAGCTATCATTTTTGTCTCTACTTGAACATGCAGCATAACTTTCGATGTACTTTAATTTTAATGGTCTGCATGAAGTTTGGTGACAACTGAAATATAAGCATGTGTTTAATGTTATTTTCTTGATAGGTTAAGCCTTGTTTTCACATCCTGATAGAACTTTTAACTGGTCTTGAGCCAAAAGCCTGCCTCCAGGGAGACCCTAAGCCAGCTATGGGTGTTGCATTCTCTTGTAGTGGGTACCAGGATATTCAGAGCCTACTGCCTTCCCAGACTTTTTCTTCTTGCTGTCTCCAATGGCTGCCAGGCACATTGGCCATGCCAGCCTTACTACTACTGGTGTCCCAGTGTCTATGTGCAGTTTTTCAAGTGCTGCACATCACCCACCTAATACTGACATTCCTATGTGAGCTATCTGAAGCTTCAGTTTCATAGAATCACAGAATCTTTAAGGTTGGAAAGACGAATAAGATCATCTAGTCCAACCATCAGCCCATGCCTGTGACTTCCGTAGACCATGTCCCTTCAGTGCCACATCTCCTCTTTTCTCGAACACCTCCAGGGATGGTGACTCCACCACCTCCCTGGGCAGCCTATTCCAGTATCTCACCACTCATTCTGAGAATGAATTTTTCCAAACATCCAAAATGAGCCTACACTGGTGTAACTTAAGGCCATTGCCTCTCATCCTATTGCTGTTACCTTGGAGAAGCCTATAACCTCTTTCAGAGATTTGTACAGAGAGAAAAAATCTCCCCTGAGCCTCCTCTTCTCCAGACTGAATACTCCCAGTTTCCTCAGCCGCTCCCTGTAAGACTTGTGCTCCAGACCCTTCACAGCTTCACTATCATCTGGACATGCTTCATGGCCTCAAAGTCTTTCTTGTAGTGAGGGTTTCTTGTCAAATGGCTTCATGAAAATGAATGCATTCAACAGCAGGAACAATAATTTCATTAAAGTTTGCATCTCTTTTCATCATTCCTTCACAGACCAAAATGGAAATTTAATGATTCTGTACATGAACAGCCACGTGAGGTCCTCAAAAGTATCAGCAGGCTAAGAAATGGATCTGAGAAATAACTGTATTTCAACAGATGGCTTCTGACATATAATTATCAATATATATAATGAGCTGTTTTTGTGCAAAGCCTGGTTGTCTGACTAGTTTTAGCTGTTTGTGTGTATTGAGCATTTCCTACATGCCTGTAACTACTGTGGCTCAAAGGGCAGAGAAAAATAAAATGTCTGTTTAAGAGCACAGTCACTCCAGACCCTAATGGGCCTATGAGAGCCCTTGGCAGGCACATCTATCCTGTGCTGAGAACACCAAAAACGAGCGGGGATGACGAGAATGGATTTAGCTGCCAGCTACATTTTACAAGACCATTCATTCCTGCAAACACCTAAGACTTGTAACATGGTTTCCAGCTGTGCAGAGTAATTAATTATAATAGAACACAAATAATAATCTGTCACTCCTTACTCACAGTAATTTTCACTTTCTAAAACCCATGTGTTCTTATTTTGTGCGGTTGCTGCAAATGATGTTTAATATCCAACAGTGAGATTTAGATGAACAAACAAAACAAGCAAGCAAGCCATTTAATTGAAGAGGTAGTAAATGCTGATGTGTCACACAGAGTCAGAATTTTAGGACTTTCCAGGCCCTGCCTGTGAGCAGAAATATCCAGGTGCCTCTGCACAGGCCGCTTTGCAGGGAATCATAGAATCATAGAATTATTTGAATTAGAAGGGGTGCTTAACGGCCATCTAGACCAACTCCCCTGCAATGAACAGATACACCTACAGCTACAGCAGGTTGCTCAGAGTCCTGTCCAGCCTGATCTTTGATGTCTCCAATGACGGAGCACCCACCACCTCTCTGGGCAACCTGTTTCCGTGCCTCACCATCCTCTGTAAAAACCTTATTCCTTACAGCCTGTCTAAATCTCCCCTCCTTTAGTTTAAAACCATCTCTTCTTGCCCATTTAACAACAGAGCCTCTTAAAGAGTCTGTCTCATTTCTTATAGCTTATCTTTAGATACTGAAATGCTGCACTCAGGTCTCCCTGGAGCCTTCCCTTCTCCAGACCGAACAGCCCCAGTTCTCACAGCTGTCTTCATAGGGGAGGTGTTTCACCCCTTGGATCATTTTTGTGGCCCTCCTCTGAATGCATTTCAACAGGTCTGTCTCTCCTGTAATGAGGACACAGTTCTGGACACAGTTCACCAGCTGAGGCCTCACAAGCACAGAGTAGAGGGGCAGAATCACCTCCTCACCCTGCTGGCCACACTTACTTTGATGCAGCCCAGAATATGTTTGGCTTTCTGGGCTGTGAGGGCATATTGCTTGGAGAATATGCCCTACAGAGTGACTGAAGGAACTGGTGCTGTTTAGTCTGGGGAAAAGGAGGCTGAGGGGAGACCTTATTGCTCTCTTCCAGTGTCTGAAAGGTGCTTACAGCAAGAGCGGGACTGGTCTCTTCTCACTGGTGACAGGTGACAGGACAAGGGGAAATGGCCTCAAGTTGTGCTAGGGTAAATTTATCTTGGATATCAGGAAAAACTTCTCTACAGAAAGGATTGTTAAGCACTGGAATAGGCTCCGCAGGGAGGTGGTTGAGTCACCATCCCTGGATGCGTTTATAAACCGTTTGGATGTGGTGCTCAGGGACATGATTTAGAGGAGGGTTGTTAGAGTTAGGCTAGTATGGTTAGGTCATGGTTGAACTCAATGATCTTGAAGGTCTTTTCCAACTTGAGCAATTCTATGATTCTGTGATTGCTGGCTCATGTCCAGCTTGCCATCCACCAGTATCCCCATGTTCTTTTTGACACAGTTGTGCTTAATCCTTTCATCCCCCAGCTTGTACTGAGAGTGGGAGTTGCCCTGACCCTGGTGCAAGACCTTGCACTTGGATATGTTGAATCTAATGAGATTCTCCTGGGAGAAAAAGAGCAAGGGAACCCAATAAGGTGCTGAGTAGGAAAGCCTGGAAAACATATTTGGACTTAAAGTTCTTCCAACAAAAACTCTTCTCTGAGCACCAGTGCACAGTTCCAGTGGTGCCCTCTTGTACCTGGTGCTGGCACAACATAGGAGCTTTCTATAAGGGAAGGAAAGGACCCTTTGCAGGGGTGGAGGGTCACCAGACTCACGAAGAGCTCACCTCTGCCAGGCACAGCCGCTGTCTCTCAGTAGTTTTCTAACCCATTTCTTTGTAATGCCAGAAGGATCAGGAAATCCACAGCTCACAGTAGTGGATAGAGAGGGGAAAAAAACAACAACAAAAAATCTCATCCCCTCCAAGCTTGCAGGAGGTATTTGAGAGTGTGAAGTGAATGTGACACAAAAGACAACTTAAAGCAGAGAAAAGACAAGTAAAGTCAAGATTTATGATTACACCAAGAGGGGTCAGAGAAGTACAAGCCTCAGGCATTATGATTCTGTGTAAAGAATATGGATTGGTCTGAGAAATATCATGAAAGTACAATAAAGCAAGGAAAAGTTGAAAAAAAAAAAATAGCAAGCACCAAATTGGTCATCAAATATTAGAGTCTGGATCTGTGTTCACTTTGCCATGGCTGAGCAGCACAGCATCTCACAGCAGGCTTATTGCCGTGTTTCCGACATAAGGGAGTTGCAGTAAATCTTCTGATTCCCGAGATCTATTTTTGCTCTGTATTGTTTTAACAAACAGGAGATGATTATATGTTTCACTGAGCCAGGAAGCAGACTTTCACCTTCTGATGAGGTCCCCACTGCTTCAGCTCTTCCTTTCACACTGACATCTTATCCAGCAGTCTCTGGGAGCCCCACTGTGAATCTACAAACTTTTCTCTTTGGGTGCTTTCCTGTGTAATTTTTGTTATTTTAACTTTAGAATAACTGATCTCAAATGCCTCTTCCGTCAGTGGTGCATCTCCCTGCTGTTGCAGAAAATGTAATCTTTAAAGGTTGCACCAAACTTTGGAGCACAACTGAATTAAAAAAAATCAATTCACTTCTAAAGAAATTGGGACCAAAGCAAAAACAATCATTCTGAGCAGAACAGTTTCTAGAAGTCAGGTAGAAAACAAAGTCATATGTGTGAAATAATCTACTGAAAGGTGATGGTAAAATGATTATCAGCTAAACTTTTGGGAAAGTTGGATTTAAAACTGGGAACTGATATCTTTTTTTTCTCTAAGCAGACTCTTACTGAGACTTTTTAATTATACAAAGTAACTCCTCCCTAAGCCTGTCATCTTCACTTTAGGATCTCCCATGCAACTTTACATAAAATGCCATCAGGACTTTACCTGATTTCCCTTGTTTGTTGTCCTTCGTGTTTTCAGATTAAACCTTGAAGGTCTCCTTTTGCCAAGAACATTTTGAGTTAATTGTATGTGCCCTTAAGATTTATTTTCAGTTCCAAAACATGTAACAGATCACTTTTGTTGACTGTTTCTTCCAGGAGTATATAACACTTTGCTGTTTGTAAAGGGATGGAGACCACTATTCCCACATCTCTAAAAATTGGATATATTTTGTTTCTGTCTACTAAAGTGTACTTCCTATTCTCATTTTTGGCATCACAAGTGAATGTGATCCAAAGAGGATTTACCTTCACCTTCTTTTTAACGAGACTCATACATAGTTGCAGTACTTTTATTTACAGATTTATTGAGGAATTCTCATTTTCCTGTTTTGCATTTGATTTCTGGTTGGGGTGTGAACCTCATTCAGTTGTTACACGGTTATATGGAGTGAATCCAACCTACAGACACTCTTTGTCCTTGTATTTTTTACAAGGAAAATGTATGATGTCAGAAGGGCTATACTATTAGTCATGCCCTTCTTTATATCAAAGTACCTTATGCCAGAGCATTTTTTTTCTTATTTCTACGATTTCCATATCTCATCAATAAGAATATATTAGCTTTTTTTTTTTTTTTTTTTTTTTTTTTTTTTTTTTTAATGCAGATTGATTATAAAATTCCTCTCCTGATTTCATGTCAGGTTATCTGGAAGATGTGAATATAAGAATATAGTGATGGCTGTAGCACACATATTCCAATTGTGTGTGGTTCTGTCCTACTCACCCTTTTCTTGGTTCTTAATTGAGGATAAATCTTTCTGTAGAGTAAGTGGTGTCTTCTGATGATACTCAGCACATTATCCCTGGGTTTTAGAATCTTCACAATGGACTATGGACACAATGGACTAACCAATGATTATTACTTGTTTTCTGATACTATATAAAACATCCTTACCTGGAGAAAACGGGGATATACTCTAAAAACTAAGTTTCTCTAACAGACAGTCAGAGTGGTGAACACTGTCCGGAAGCATGCAGAGCTGATTCACTTCCAGTTGTACTTCCAGAGCAGATGAGATACAGACGAAGTAACCCAGAACACTGTGTACAGCACATCCATTGCCTCTGGGGAATAGAACAATCTTGACAGGTCTTTTTGTACTATCACTACGCAAAACTAAACCTAGCTGGGTATTCATACTGTACACACATTCCCTTTTTTGAAGCTAGACTTGGTACACAGCTAGGCATTAATGTGCCGAAAACAAATCAGTGTGATGATTCCTGCTAGAAATTGCACTGCTGTGAACCCTAATAACATTTCTAGTGCCCTTGGAAACATTTCTACTTTACTCAAGTCTGTAACAGAGAAAAGACTTGAGGGGCCTATGCACATAAGATCTCTGCAAGAGCTCTCTGCTCTGCTCGATTAATATCTCCTTTATTTTCTGTGCCTTCAGAGTTCATAGCCATCAAAGACTGAAAACATAATTTTAGTACATTTATATTCTAATTAACACTGAAAAAAGATGGGGAAAAAAATCTCTCCATATTTCTGGCTTTTTGCCTCCCTTCTTCCAAATCATGCCACAGCACTTCTTCTGCCTTTGCCACTATATAGAATTCAATTTGGGACACAGAGATCAAAGCAGGGTAGTGCAAACTGTCCATTTCTAGGTACCACACTTGATCTGTGATGGTTATGGCTGCAGGTTTGCCATTTCCCAGAATGTGACTGTTCCAGTTAGTTCATATCATGTGAGAGGGGGATAGAAGACTTGGCATGATCTGAGCTCTGCTGTTCAGGAGGATGATTTCTTACAATTTGGACATTCATCAGCATTTCAGGTACTAGTCCCCTGTAAAAACTCAGTAATGCTATAAGAGCTGACCTTTCCTTGACTACGGTATCATACTCTTACAGGTACCCAAATTACTGCTCAGGCATGTAAAATTATGTAGATCTGCTTTGTAGCTGAAGTCACTCATTTATATAAAAACGTATTTAATGTATCCTGTAATCCCCAGTATTGAGCCAAAATGGGATGATACTCATTTCACCACAATGATAGAGAATAATGCTTCCCTCTTTTCCAACATCCACTTAATCTGGCCAGCACCTGGAGCTTTGGCACAGTTAAAAAAAAAAAAAAAAGCACTTCATAAAGCAAAACAATATGGAGAGACGGTATTTTGCTATGTGTTGTTAATATTAGTTTGGTTCATACTTTCGAGACTTATGAAGGAAAACAGAAACGCAGCTGGATAAACATTGCCCTTTAAATGTCAGGACAATGTGTATGCATGTGTACGTGTCTATTTATCAAGGTTTAAATTTTAATTCTCTGATGTTTTCTCCAAACTGAGGATTTCAGATGAGGGTATTAATAGTAAACTCATTTCATGGTTACCTGCCAGAAATTATTCCAAAACAACTAGTTGAGCACTTAAATATTTTGGGTTCTTCCAGGTTTTTGTCCACCTCACATCTAAAATCAGTTAGACATTTTATTTTGGGAACTTTAGACTAATACATCTCTTTGGGATTTACACCTGAGTTTTTGTGTTGATAAAAATGTCCTCACTACTTCAGTATTTAATGTGAACTTTTGCCAGCTTCTCTCACAGCTTCAGATATAAGATAGATTCATAAATTTTTGCTGAGTGTCCATTTATCTTAAAGCTTTCTTAAGCTCCTGGTTGTTACACAACAGACCTTTCGCGATGCTCTTTGGAGTCTGCTGAGTTTTCCTGCACAATGGTATTTCCAGGTCTGGATTATGGTTAAGGAACAAACACTGCAGGTGGGCATACTCTGTAATTCCAAGCATCAGATTGAAGATTTCAGAGCGCTACAGGCTCTACAGTCCCCACAGCTAATTATTACTAGCTAGTGAGACTGTCAGACCAGCAGCTGGCTTTTCATAGTTTTCTACAAAGAAAAAAAGTCCATTTTCCTCTGTCAAACAGAATTCTTTTCCTTAAGGTTGAGTACTTGACATTGCAATCAGGAAAAATGCCTCGTTGATAGTCAATCTGATGCTTTAGAGCTTGAAAACCTTGTTGAGATCTCTCACAGATCAAGAGAACATAGGCAGGGAGGTATTTGATGATAAAATTCTCAATTGCATCTATGTACCACCAAAGAAATTTTTGCTTCAACTCTGCAGGATGATCACAGAATCAAAGGATTAATTAGGTTAGAAGGGGGATTTTGGATTCACCTGCTATAAGCATTTGGTCAAACAGGGTTATCTAGAGCACACAGAGCAGAACCATGCCAATAGATTTTGAATATCGTGTTTCTTCAGATGAAGATTGCATAACAAATGAAGAACTAAAACCAGAATAAGAACATTGGACCAGGATCTCACTCCTTCCTCTTCTCACAGACCTACAAGACAGCAAAAGAATGAAGAGATTTTCTCTTTTATCAAGATTAAATAATTTTCTTTATTTTCTGACTTACAAACTGCCATTTATGAAAGTTATCTGTTTCAGCATTGGGAAAAATTGTTTTCTGTGTATAAATCTGTGTGGATGCTTAAACTTGTCAAGTGTTTCAGAATCCTTTGGGATAAGAAATGCTATATAAATGTAAAATACTCAGTTATTATTTATTATTACAGTACACATGGTAAGCACTCTTGAGATTATCTGTTTGCTGCAGTTATGATGGCGCTATGTGACATGTCTTACCACAGCACACAAATATTTATTTCTCATGAATCAGATGAACCTTCATCCTTCAGTTTTCCTTTTGCACATTATTTCACAGGAAGTGTATCTATCCCCTTTCTTTTCTATCCTTATTTTGAAAGGTTTTTTGGAAATAGCATTCTCAGAGAAATTCATATTTTCTGTTTTTTTTTTCAGTTCTGTTTAATGTAATACCAAAAAAACCCTATTGATTCCAAATACTAGACTTTTGCTGGATTTGGCTTGGAGACCCACATGGATGCACAGGCTTCTTGCAAAAGAAAGGAATAAGTGTTTGCAAAGAAACAACAGATTTTTTTTATTATTATTTGGGAAAGGAGCAAACTTTTTGATATCTGCTGAGTTTTGTCATCCTTGGTATACATTAAACAGTCAGTCCAGTCGCCTGCATGTTCATGCCACAATGGAAACCTCACCCATACTAGTTGGTGTTCTCATCTCACTAACAGATTAGTGTAAGCAGAAGATCTTCCATTTGCTCAACCTGGCCTACATGTAAAGCAGCTAATGGTAAAATTACCTTTGTTCTACCATAAAATCACCCTCAGTCTTCCCCTCAGTTCATTTTCAATGTTTTGTGTGTTATTTTAAAAATATCTCT